>NC_139633.1:27627095-27908157 GCF_964638095.1 Poromitra crassiceps
ATGCCATCGTCAACGAGCTGAAGAAGATCAACCAGAACGTGGCTGCCTTGTCCGTGGCCTCGTCCATCATGGACAGGCTCTCCTACCTCTTGTCCAGCGCTAGGCCAGAGCTGGGGGTGGGCCCCGGACGCTCTGTCGATAGGTAAGTGTGGCGAGAATTTAGAGTTGTTGTAATGGCTCCCTACAGACCTAGGGGGTGCTATCTGCAGTAAGCTGCTCTAATCTAGGACTTCCTGCCTTAGGTAATATAGAGGTCTGAATGGTGGGATTCTGGGTCAGTTCCCTAAGACAAGAGAAGAGGAGGGGGCTGAACCAGGGCTCTGTGACTTTGCTTTTTGTAAATAAATCATTTATACTTAATAAATTCTAGTTTATTGGTTTGTATTAGATTCAAGATTCAAGATTGTTATTGTCACTCCGTAGTACAAGTATCACGTGGGAAATTCTTGTGCTGTAGACTCCGTTTAAAACATAGTGCAAAATAACAGGGCATATAGGTGCAGGAAAACAAGAGAAACAACAAGCAATAAGGCAGTATAGTGATAAGACAAGTCAAAGGCAGTGACATATTCACTGCACATAGGTGCAAATGGCATGGACATACTTTAAACATACTTAAACATAATTAACATTCTGTTTGCACAGGTGCAAATAGCATATTCCTTATTAAACATACAATTAAACTCAGCGTTTTAAATTTGGCGTATTGGACATACAGGTGTAAATAGCATATACCTAATTAAACATACAATTAAACATTAGACATACGTAATGGTAGCAGCTACAGTACAGTACAGTACAGCTACTACACTATTTGTGTATGTTAAGGAGTCTCGTGGCCTGCGGGAAGAAACTGTCCCTCAAGCGATTTGTGCGTGCTTTTGGGACCCTGTATCTCCTCCCTGAGGGTAACAGGCAGTTGTGGGGGTGGTTTGTGTCTTTGATGATCTTCAGGGACCTCCTGAGGCATTTGGAAATGTTCTCAAAGGGTTTTTGCTGCTGCTTTCTAGATCATTGATGTACAGCGAGGCCAACAGGAGGGAGACGTTCACATCATGGCCCCATGCCGGCTACAGGTGGGCTCAGCCTGACCCGATGGCCCAAGCAGGATTTTACCACCAGGTAGGCTCTCGAGTCGACGCCCGCATTTACCTCCTTTACATCTTATCAGCTCTGAATCAGCACATCATCGTGAGACACTGTAGTTAGCTTATGTTCCTCTAACCCAGTGGTTCTCAAGCTTTTTACACACCGAGTACCACCTCCGAAATGACCACCATATGAAAGTATGAGAGGGAGGGAGCCCCCGCGTACCACCAGTGGTACCCGCACCACCGGTTTAGAACCACTCATCTAACCTAACTAACCCTGTGTGATCTCTCTCACAGGCACTCGCACAGTATTTGAAATTTTGCACGCAGTCTAAGGACAATGTTGAAATCCAAATTGCTGCAAGATCATGCAGTTAAAGAAACGGCACGCCCAGATTTTCTCGCCATAGACTTTGCTCAGACCCTGAGCATTATTTAAAGTCACACTGAAATTAAAAATGACTTTTTTTGCATTAAAAAAACTTAAAGGTTTGTGTATGTTTTTATGACCTGGTTGGTTCTCCCTTTTTCTGTATCTATCCGCCTCCTCCTGCAGCCTGCCTCTACAGGTGATGACAGAGCCATGTGTTTCACCTGCAGTGTCTGTCTGGTCTGTTGGGAGCCCACAGATGAGCCCTGGTGAGTGGAGCTCAATAGTTCCTTCTTATAGAGAGGCAAAGTGACCGTCACTTCCTGCTTCAGCACTGCACCAGAGATTTTCTTCCGCAATTTATTTTCCCATAGGCATTTCGTAAAATGCTTATAAAAATAGTTTTACTTGGTCAAACCAAACGGTTGAGGCATATTAAGAATCGGGAGAGACCATAGAACATTTCACTCAGCCAAAAACAAAACAAAAACAGAAAAAATATTTTCTTTAAACCTGCATTTCTTTACGTTTGTGTACCGCTAGCAGTCCATTCTCCACTTGAAATGTTACACAACATGACAGGCATAATTAGTGGAATAGTTAACTTTGGTTTGGTTTCACGTGATTATTTTAAAATATAGCATTACAGCCTCCAGTTGGTTTATGCTTACTTGACTGCGACTGCGCTGCTTAATGTACGAGCGCACAGTGTATTTCACTTCTGCAGGGCTCTGGCTGGCTCTCTCCACTGCATAACAGTGCTGAACATGGCAAAAAGCATTACAAAAGAACAAACACGCAGAGCGCAGCTTTTTATAGAGAGCTCCTCCCGGGCTCCTAATAAACTCACCATAAATCAGTTCTATAGTTCCCATTCCCAAAAGCACCATCTGACTGTACAGAATCTGTACTTGTTTTCATTGCAGTGTTTCCCCCTAGAAAAATTTTCAGGCCTGGAGGGATTTCGAAACGTACCCCGACCGCAACGGTGGGGGCCATCGCTGGCGACGCTAAACTCTTAGCTAACCTGTTCGCATCTATGTTGGCAATGGCATCCCAAGTACGGTATCATCATACTATTATGGGATGCGATGCGAACAGTTGTATTATGGGATGTGCGTTTCCCAGGCAACGACACACGTTGACACGTTTTGGAACAGCGCTGCACGCTGGCACAATGCTCCTAAAGGCAAAATGCTTATTGTTTTGAATGATTTGGCATCTTCTCTTACTGTTCACTGTCAACACCAGTATTGTTGTATTGTAATAATATGCCATAAAGGTTTATTGAAATTTTGGGGAGAGCAGGAAAAAACATCTAAAAAAACAAAAAACAAATGCAATTTTTTTTCTGGCCTGGCGGGGGCGCTGTTGAATAGAATGGCAGGGGAAACACTGCATTGTATTTGTATTGTATCCCAATCTAGCTCCGTTATGCATGTCATGTAACTCTTATGCCCAATGTTGCTCCTGAATCTCTCTTCCCCCAGGTCGGAACACGAGCGACATTCCCCCAACTGTCCGTTTGTGAAGGGCGAGCACACTCAGAACGTGCCGCTGTCGGTGACGCTGGCCACCAGCCCAGCCCAGTTTCCCAGCAGCCACGACGGGTCGGACAAGATCGCCTGCTACGGCTTTGGCAGCTGCCCCCACTTCCTGGCTGCTGCCACCAAGAGGGGCAAGATCTGCATCTGGGACGTCTCCAAGATGATGAAGGTCACACTCAAATTACATTTACCTTTTATACGACCTTGTCTTACCACAAGCTTGAGGAATCTGTTCTGCAAAAAGCCTCATAGCATCAGCTAATAGACACATGATAGAAAATGGGGTTGGATCAATACATCAGTTGCTTTTTTTGTTTTGTTCTTACATATTTTATGGATAATTGATCAATGCTAAACTGGTTGTCTAAGAGTATATTATTATTTATTTTCTTTTTGTCATTTGTGTTCTTTATGGCAGCCTGTAAAATCTGCCCTAAAGGATAATGAATGCATAGTTGTTTTTTTAATGCATTGCTTACCGTCAACAAATCCTATGAAAATAACCAAATCAACGATGCGTTTGCTCTACTTCTGTTACTTCCCGACTTCCCACGTGCTGTTTTTTAGCTTTATGTGACTTTACATTTCAGAAATCACTGTTACCATGAAATGTCAAGCTGGTATTAGTTATTACCACTACCACATCAAATCCAAATCCAAATCATTCATTACACCGGGGTCTATTTTTGGTGCTACGGAACTACTTTCCTGAGATCGCAAAGTGTTTACAACCGGCTTATTAAGTTGTTTGAGGGGATCAGCTGGCCTGGTGGTGCATCGCAGCGAGGAAATATGCTGCCCACAGCAGCTGCTCTTTAACATGTTTTTTTAATACAATGGAGTTCTATGGCTGCTGGGACATGGCTTTATTTGGCACCAGCTACATGGACGAGACTTGTTGACAAAACAAAATCATTGTTGATTATTTTTATAGGATTTGTTTGACGGTAAGCAATGCATTAAGAAAACCCCGCCTTATCCATACCAGGAGAAGTTCATCTGTATGGGTTTCAATGGAGAGTCCCGGTGGAGAAAAATGTTTTTTTTCCAATGACTTATTTATAGGTTTTTCATACAAATCTGGGGGTAAACATTTCTCCTTTTAGTTTGATTTTATTTTCAAATTGACACATATTGAATATTGGCACAACATGTCAACTATCAGCCATCACAAACCCATATCAGTCTGACCCTATATGAAAGTGTTTTGTGATTGTGTTGCTGACCAGGTACACTTGAAGTTTGAGATCAACCCGTACGACCCGGCCATTGTGAAGCAGTTGATCTTGTGCGGCGGTGAGCAGAGCCAGCAGACGCTGGCCGAGTCCCGGAGACCAACTCTGGCCTGGCTGGAGGAATCCTCCTCCTGCTCGGACCTCCCCAAGCTAGAGGGAGACAGGTAACACGCGTGCATGTGCACACTGTTAATACAGTTGTTTATACATTGTTGTGCCAAACTGGGTCTCTCCTGCACTCATATACCCGCATGCTTCTCAGTGTGTTGTGTTTGATCATGTCTGACAGTCTCATGTTGCCATACTGTTCTTCCTCTTCCAGTGATGACCAGTTGGAGGACTCAGACAGTGATGAGCATTCCAGATCAGAGTCGGCAACAGGTATGAAGGTTCAGGCTCTCATTTTGCATGCTTTCTCAACTTTGTTGTTCCTTTTTAGGCTTTGGAGGAGCTATGCCTGAGACCACCCTCTCATGAACTTTTAAGTTGGAACCCAACAACCTATTGCACCTAGGGTTGCTGCGCACTTGATTACAGCAACAATATGTGTCTATGACCTGTTTGGACGTCATGGGCTGAAAATATTTAAACCTTCCACTTCGAGGTTAGGCTATAGTTTTGTGTTTAAGTGTCGCCGTAGCTTGCCTGCGCTGTTGACGGCAGTAGATGGTATTGTCCTGCTTTGATGCATTCCGTCTAAAAGCAGAAGTAATGGTGTTTTCATTGTCTGCAACACAACAGTAACACTGGCGGTGGATAGTGATTTTTTTTTTAAAACTGGAAATGGCTTTGTTAGATGAGGAAGAAGAGCTGGTTTGTCTATCATTATTCGGAAAGGAGAAGATTATGTAGAGAAGAGAATAGAGAAGCTGATCTCTTCGGCCTGCTCCATTCACTATTGGGGGAAATCAAAGGAACATTTGTAAAAGTAAATACCGTATGAATCGGCCCGACTGGACCACAGTTCTTGCGGTCGTGCGCCCCCCTTGTGCAGTAACACAAAGGGTTTTCCTGCACCCTTGTTGTGTGGACACCTATGGCATAACCAGTAAGCCAACGTTGGTTCACGTTGAGCCATACGTTTGCCTTTACACACGTTTTCTCTTTTTTCCTCCTTCAGGCCAGCCGTCCCAGCGGGACAGCATGGAGGTGAGCCTGGGGGTGACGGCGCTGAGTGTGCTGCAGCAGCCAGAGAAGCTCCAGTGGGAGGTGGTGGCCAGCGTGCTGGAGGACACGGTCAAGGACCTGGAGGAGCTGGGGGCCAACCCCTCGCTGGCCCAAGGCAAGGCCCACGGCCCGGACAAGGCCAAGGACAGGCTCTCTGACCACCACAACATTCCCTTCCCCTGCCTGCTGGCCGGAGGCTTGCTCAGCTACCGCTCGGCAGCCAGCTCCCCCTCGGCCGGACCCGCGGCCACAGCCCCGGCGCCGGGACGCAGGACCATGGACGGTCCCCTTAGGACTCAGGGCACTGAGCCCATACATACCGGGCCCCTACAGGACCAGGGCCCCATGGAGATAGAGACCTGCAACCCCCTGATGGCAGGCCAGGAGCTGGGCTTCTCCAACCTAGCGGGACCCCTACCTCCGAGCCCCTCTTCCCTGCCTGCCGTGCGCAGGACTATGCCCGCGCTCCTGCTGTACAGCATCAAGGAGGGGGACGACAAGTCGTCGGGGAAGGTGTTTGCTCAGATGAACAACCTGATGAGCAAGGGGCTCCACGAGGACGGCTTCACCGTGCCACAGATCATAGAGATGGAGTTTGACACGCACGAGCAGCTGCTCCTTCAGGACCCGCCCATCACGTATATTCAGCAGTTTGCCGACGCGGCCAACCTGGCGGGGCTCGACGGCCACGTGGACAAATGGAGCACGCTGGCCGCGGCCACTGTCTCCGCGCCGCCTCGACCCGGGTCCCTGGTGCAATTCCTGAGGCTTCCCAAGCAACTTGAAGAGGAGAACCTTTACGTGGACTCCATCACGCCCTGCTGGGACGGCGTGCACCTTCTGGTGGGACTGCAGCCGTGTGGCGTCGAATCTCTGAGCGCCATAAACCAAGTGGAGGCTCTCAACAACCTCAACCGCCTGCACTCTGCCCTCTGCAGCCAGAGAAAAGGTGACCCCCTCCACCCAATGGCCAACGGGGTGGAAGCCCACCACCCAGGGGGCTCACCGCCCCAGACACCCCTGATCCTGCCCCCAGTTGAGCAGCAGCAGCAGCAGCAGCAGCAGCAGCAGCAGCAGAGGTCCCTGGGTGGTGGGAGTGGAGGGGGTTATCTCGCAATCTACAAGCTCAACTACTCCACCCGCATCGTCACCTTGGACGAGGAACCCGTTAAAGTGCAGCACATCCGGGATCCTCGCGACGCCATCACCTCTCTCATATTACTTCCTCCAGATGTACTGGATGGCAGGGAGGATGATAGCGAGGAAGCCCCCGAGGAGGTTCTTCCCGCCGGTCCAAAGAATGGCTCGTCCGGCTTTGGGACCGGCCCTGTGGGATACACTGGGTCTGGAACTGGGATTGGGACTGTATATGGAGCAGCAACAACCAGCACCAGCGCTACTGTTATTAGTCCTTCCACCACCACCTCCGGCTCCAAAGAGTGCAAACGGCTGGAGGTGGCGGGCCTGGGTCACTTAGTGGTGACGACGCAGGCCGGGTACATTATGATCCTGGACCTGTCCACCTTGGAGGTCTTGGCTAAGGTGGAGCCGCCCAAGAAGGAGGGGTCAGCAGAGGAGACAGACCCATTTGTCTCGGTCACCTATTGCTCCGGGACCGACCGCCTGTGTGCCTGCACAAAAGGTGAGTACAATTCAGATGCTACGTTTAGGAGGGGTGACGTTGTGAGCATATAACTTCTGTGTAGCGATGACAGATATAGCAAAACAATTGTGGGAGGGGACTCAATATAGAGCCGCTGCTCCTTCACATAGAAAGAAGCCAGTTGAGGTGGTTCGGGCATCTGGATGTAGTCTCTTAGGGTGCTTTCGCCCGGTACCGTTCCCGAGCACACTTGTCCCCAAATTGACCCCAGTTTTGGAATGTTTGATGAGTGTGAACGTTCCGTTCTGTGCCCGGGCGCGCAACAGGGGGAACCGTGACAGGATCCACTTGAAAAGGTGGTCTGGGGAGCACTTTGGCGTGCCCGGGCACGGAATACTTGCGAATGTGAAAGCCAACCGTTCCGAACCACATAGACAAAACACGGAGCAAGGATACAGATACACTGCAGGCATAGTTGATGATGCAAGTGCACTCTGTTCCGTTTCAGAGCGCGCAAGAAATGTTGTAATGTGAAAGCTGACCAGCGGGGGGGAGCGGAGGGGGGGGGGGGGGGGTAATCGTGCCCGGGCGCGGAACGGAACGAAATCAATCGTTCCCAGTGAGAAAGCACCCTTACAACAGACAGTTGGCTCTCGCAATTTTCAAATGCTTCCGCCTAAACGTCTGTACTTGGAGCTGGGAAAACTTGGTCAAAACTGAAAGGGAAACGGGGCACATCTGGAAAGGCGGGACATCGTCCCGTATCATCGTATTTCTCCAGTCACCTGCATCGGTTCGAACCTTCTCCGGTCTGAAGCGTCTTTTCCCCCCAACCTCCTTTGACCAGGCTCTGTGTGTGTGAATTACACACTGTATATGATGCATTCGCAGAATGTAGAAGAGACAGTCTGGCTCGAGAGACTAGTCAGGATGCCACCTAGTCACCTTCACATGGAGGTTCTCCAGGCACGTCCAGCTGGTAGGAGGCCACGGGGGAGACCGAGGACCAGTCAGAGCTGCTTAATGTGGCCCGGGAAAGAGAAGTTTGGCTTCTGCTACCTTCACGACCCGACTCCGGATAAGCGATTGAAGATGGATGGATGGGGGAGGGTGGTATCAGTAGGGAGATAGCTAAGGATAGGAAGGTGCTAGAAAGTCACCATTTGAGGGGTGGGTAGGAATAGTGGTTAGGGGCATATGGATGGGTGGTGTTTGGAGGGGTGGGGAAAGGGAAAAGGGACCATAGAGGTAGGAAGGTGCTTGAGAGTCGTGATTCAAAGGGTGGGTAGGATTACTGGCTAGGGGGATATGGGTGGTGTTTGGGCGGTGGTGCAGGGTGAGCAGATGTCCCGATTTCAGGATGGCTAAAATGTTTGCGCTTGTTCTTTTTTTGCTCTTTTATAAAGGTGGAGAACTTCATTTCCTTCAAATTGGAGGTGTGTGTGATGATATGGATGACGGCGACATGTTCGTCGATGGCCCCCTTTGTAAAGGGGCTGAACAGCTGCTGGAGGGGGCCAAGCCCTCCTCCAACCCCTCCAGCCCGGGGATCACAGGTAAGAGTGTCGCAAGTCACAAACCACACTCAAAATCACTCATTCATATTTGCCTGGAAGATAAGATAGTAACAATAATTATCCAAATATAATTTTCATTTTTTCTTTTAAATCCTTGCTCAAAGGTGATATAATACATTTGTCATGCTTTGCAGGAGTGGACCTCCTGGTGGACCAAGCACTGAGCACGGAGAGCCTGACCTCGCTGGTGGAGCTGACTCGCTTCGAGACGTTGACGCCCCGCTTCTCGGCCACGGTGCCGCCGTGTTGGGTGGAGGTGCAGCAGGAACAGCAGCAGCGACGGCACCCGCAGCACCTCCACCAGCAGCACCACGGAGACGCAGCCCAACACACCCGCACCTGGAAGCTCCAGAGCGACAGGTAGCCTTCAGCATGTCTTCGATGGAGAGCCAATAGCTTGTCGAATAGATGGATATAATCAGAACAATGTGTACAAAAATCACAGCAGCTCCGCACTTCCCTTACAGCACGGTCTTGTCTGATTTAACTGGCAAGAAATGCTGTATGACATTATTACCAGGGTTATACCAAATACATCTATTTTTCCAGTTTGTCTAATACATTGGTGACTCGTGTTCTCTCTCTACAGCTCGAGCTGGGACGAGCATGTGTTTGAGCTGGTGCTGCCCAAGGCCTGCATGGTGGGCCACGTGGACTTCAAGTTTGTCATGAACGCCAACATCACCAACATTCCCCAGATCCAGGTCGCCCTGCTGAAGAACAAAGCCCCCGGGCTGGGTAAAGTCTGCGGTGAGAGACACTGCATTCACATCAACTCTCCTTCTGATGATCACCCCCATAAACGCTGGATGAATCACGGGCATGTTTCTTAGGGCTGTGAATCTTCACTGGCCTCACATTCGATTCGATTACGATTCATCTGTCTTCGATTCCACGATGCATCTCGATGCAGCTCAAAGTATCGCTGCTCCAAGTATCAAATCCTCAATTTTCTGTATTATTGCTGCACATGGCTACTTTTTCATCAATTAATACAAGCAGTCAGATAAATATCAAGTCCCTTTTTTACTTAGAAAGTGCTTTAAAATCTGAATGTCAACAGAAATTTAAACATAAACGATTCAACGATTCATCTGTCAACGATTCGATTCACACGTCCGCATCGCGATGCATCGATTATACGATTAATTTTTACACCCCAAATGTTTTAGAAATGCTCCTTAAATGTTCTCATTTCAACCATCATGTAAATATAGCCCTTCAGTTTCTAATCTAACCCTGCGTTTACACCGCAAGCATCTTGGTTGATGGGCTCCGTCTATGCTGACTGACTGTTGTATTGAAAAGTATATAGCAACTGCAAAATTCAACAAAATTAGAGTATGATTTTCTTCTGGCGACTATTGTGTGGCCGTACTTCGGCATTGCCTTTCAGTGTTCCTGGGCGCTCAGCTCTACTTGTTGCGCGCAGCGTTGACGCAGGCAGAGATGTGTGCAAGCGCTAATACCCTGCGGCTGCTCTTTGTATCTGAATCCCCATTCTCCTCACTCAAGCAGAGACGCCAGTGGACAGACACATCTCCTTCCCACTGTCCCACGTCCTCCATGCCAACGGGGAGAGGAATGGCCAGCCCCTCCTGCATGACTTTACAGAGGATATCCAGTTCATGGACATGGACATAGAGGAAGGTAAGGAACTGAACCAACAGATGACAGATACACACAGTACAGCTCAAGGGTGCCAGATTTTTAGATTGGAAAAGGTAGCCAGCACTACTTTCCAAACATGGCCGCCGACCTCATTTCCTTCCAAAAAGACCGATTATGTGCATTTTGGATTGTCGTCATGCGGTAAGTATCCGAAGCATGTATTTTGGCGCCGTGAAATGTGTGTTTTGGTGGATTTTTAACAGCTATACCATTAGCCTCCATTATATGGCGATACTAACTACGGTAACTTCACGACTCTAGCTCACTGTAATATGCGCGGACAGTGCCGGTAAGGCATGTGGTGTATCTTGGTTATGTGGGGGGGGGGGGGGGGGGGGGGGGGGGGTGGCAAATGAGCTAAACTCACAAAAAAGTGGAGTATCCCTTTAAAGGACTACTAACACTGAAATAATGTATTTATTCTTAAGTTTACTCTTTGAGTCTTAAGTACGAGTTCTAATGTCCCATGGCATAAATACTGTTTCTTAGGTTTTTTCCACCATGCATTTGAAGATATAGAATATTGCCTACTGGCAGCTTTAATGCAAAAGTATTCTTATTAAATACATGCCCTTGGTCATACTGTCCAGCACAAGTAGAAATGTGTTTGATGTTTCTTCTCCAGGTCCCATGCTGTGTCCATTCCTAGAGGACCACAAGGAAGACATCTTGTGTGGTCCGGTGTGGTTGGCTAGTGGCCTGGACCTCTCTGGCCACGCTGGCATGCTCAGCCTCACCAGCCCCAAGCTGGTCAAAGGTAATCCTCTTTATGCAGAGTGACTGACCTAACTGACAAGACACATTCAAGCTTCTCCCTTCTTTTTGTCATCCTGAAGTTTATTCTTTTATTTTTTTTTGCCATGGAAGAATTCTCAAGAATGATTCATTATGGTGTGGTCCCATCACAAGATGCTCTCTAGTTATCTGTGTGGTTGTGAGAACACATGTGATGGGGGATATGATTTAGCCATTTAGCTTAAAGGAGTGGTTCAAACCAAAATGAAAATTAATGGCACTTGAAACTCCATCTAGGCCTTCTATTATTTGGCAGATGGGGTCCTATGGTCCCTCACTGCTTGGGCAAGGCAGCCCATGCGTATTGGCCAGATAGTGGCGCTATAATGCACATACAGTACATACTAGGGGTGCACCGATCACGTTTTTTGCCACATATTGCCGATCGCCTATGGGAAATTTCTGCCCAACCGATCATCGACAGATCACCGATCACCGATATATAAACTCCTCAAAAAAAGTTTGGAAACGTTATTTCGGACGATTATTTCTCCCCTTTAATAATACCAATTGGCATTGTATTTTACATCGTTGGAAAGCCTGATTAGTGATAGGGCTTTTTATTAAAATATATATATAAAAAGATATCGACAATCAGCCGAAATATCGGCAATCAGCCGATCGCATATTTGAGGTCAAAATCGGCCAATACAGATTGCTTGCCGATCGATCGGTGCACCCCTAGTACATACCCCTTATTGTAAATTGTCCAAAAATTTAAAAAGGTTTTAGTTGGAAAACCCCCCCACATACAATACAAAATCGCAGAAATGGCTCACGTTGGTAGTCCCAATGGAAAAGTTATACATCTACAACACCATTGTCCTCTCCAGTTGCATCTTTGTTTGTATGCCTCTGCACCTTTATAATTAGGGTGGTTCTCAGTGTTCGTCTGCCCCTTCCCTCCACTGCAGGCATGGCTGGAGGAAAGTACCGCTCCTTCCTGGTTCACATCAAAGCGGTCAGCGACAAGGGCATGGAGGAGAGCCCCCGGCCCGTGGTGCGAATGCCCAGTGCCAAACCCCAGGGCAGCAAAGGCCACTCCCTGTCCACCCTGCTGCAGCGTGCACAGGCCTCAAAGGTACAGCTTCACATTGACCACAACTGTGTCCACTTCTTTCACCCTTGGCCAGATGACGCATACGCAAGAGGCCATTTACAGCTGGCGTTAACATGCGTTTTCTGCAATCTGATTGCAATCTGATGGCAGAAATGGGTGTCCTCTCAATCCGCATAAAGTTGCTGTATCCAGATTGAGAGGACACATTGCATTTACACTTGTGTTCAATGTGTACACAATGCATCCCTGACCACCTCCGGAGGTGGTTTGGCCGATCAGATTGCAATCCTTCTTCAATGCGTTTTGGGGGTGTTTACACCTGGCATTTCAAGTGATAAAACACAATCTGATTGCAATCTGATCACAGAAAACGCATGTTAACGCCAGGTGTAAATGGCCTCTAAGATGGGAAACCAATCAATGATCTACCACTCCTCCCCCTCCTCTGCATGTACAGGTTGTCTTCCGTGTTTCATGTTGTTTCACAGAATAACAACATGACTCATTACTATTGTTGTCAAAAGGCACATTTCTGAGTTTTGATGTCTGCTTTGAAAATGTAGATCCCTCCTTTGGCACCACCTGCTGGCAGACGGGTGCATTTTCTATAGTCCTACTGCATTGTCATCTCTGGCATGTCAACTTTCCTATGTCAGAATGGCAGTTATATTAAAAAGTGTGTGTGTGTGTGTGTGTGTGCGCGCGCGTGTGCGTGTGTAGGAGAAGGCCTCAACATCGAAAGCAGAGCCCCCAACTCCCTCAAAGAAACTGGAAAACTTACGCGGCTGTGACCTGCTACAGGAGGTTTCGGTCACAATCAGAAGGTTCAAGAAGACGTCGATACCCAAAGAAAGGTCAGATCACCCCCACGTGTTTCAGCGCCACATCTCTGTGAAGATGCCCTGTATATTGTCACGGTGTCGGGACATCTTTTATTCAGAATTCGATGATAAAGAACGTGTAAATACTGACCCACTTGAAACCCGTCTTGCTGTGCCCCTCCAGAGTCCAGCGCTGTGCCATGCTCCAGTTCCCAGACTTCCACGAGAAGCTGCTGAACGCCCTGTGCCGGCGGACGGAGGACGGGCCGGCCACTGAGCACGCTCAGAGCCTCATCCTGGACATCCTGTGCTGGCTGGCGGGGGTTTTCTCCAATGGACCCTGCAGGTGGAACTAAGCCCTACAGTAGAGCACAAGACAGGATCATCTTAGGGCAGTGGTTCTCAACCTGTGCTATGGGTACTACTGGTGGTACGCGGGGCTCCCACACTCTCATACTCCCGTACGGTGGCAATTTGCGAGGTGGTCCTCGGTGTGAAAAGGTTGAGAACCACTGATCTAGGGTTTGACCAATATGTGGGTTTGCCAATATAGCATAACCAGATAATTGGCTTTCTATTCAAAATGAGTATGGGCCAGTCACTGTTGTCTTGTCGATTTACATATTTCTTCTACAATTGATTTTTTTTTTGGCATGAACATGTTCACATTTAAAAATATGAGTACATACATAAAACGACTATTTGCAGCTTCAATAAAAAAAAAAAAACTTTTAAACCCCCGATATTGGTCGAACCCTAGTATCAGCCCTAGCGATAAAAGAACACCATGTCGTAAATATTCACATACTTTGTGTCGCAGTCTTACTCATATTTCATTCTCTTTTTTTCTTTGTAGCCTGAGAGAAGGAAAGGAGGGTTTACTGGCAAAAACGCGGAAAAGGCTGACGGATATCGTGCGGGTTTGCTTCTTCGAGGCTGGCCGGAGTATAGCCCACAAATGTGCCCGCTTTCTTGCACTTTGTATTAGGTAAGAAAATGTAGTCTGTTCAGTGTTTGCTTTCTGTGGCTTCTGTATAGATTTACAGTTAATAATAATGAAATGTGTTTTTATCTCTTACCGTAGCAATGGGAAAGGAGACCCGAGTCAACAGGGTTTTAGCATGGCTCTTCTGAAGGCTCTGCTCGACAACATGCCTTACTTACCTGCGGCAGCAACAGGTGGTAAGTAACCGAGTAACAACACCTTTCATACCCTTGATAATCCCACTAGCATCACCAGAACGGGGAGATTATGAAATGCTCCCAATAATTTTTTTTTTTTTGTCATTTACTTTTTATTATTATTATTATTTTCATTAACAAACAAAACCATACAGAACGAACCAGTACAAAAAGAACAAACATAAATGGGGAGGATCTTCTAACATTCAATTTTACACACATCTACATTCACATAATCATTCGCACCCACATTCAATTCTCATTTATAAGCATGTACCCACACCACCATGTCTGAGCTCCTCCCCACCTCTCCGTCTGCGCATGACCATGAGAGCACCCCCCTCACATCAACGGCCCATCATGATCTCACTCACGGAGAGATGGAGCTCCCAATAATTTAAAGCTGAAAGAGAATCAATAAGAAGCTGTATTATTTTGAATATTCTATATTCTCAAATACACTACTGCCGCATGCGCTAGGACGCATCATCAGTGATGTTATCTGGGGTCGTAAGGTGTTTCGGGTCTGTCAACATCATACACCCTCGCCCAGTAGACCCAGCCGAGGCCAATTAAGACCCCGACTCGCGTCCCAGAAGCCGCTCACGGATCAGCCTTCCTACTCTGTCTGCAACGTTGCCCGCGGGAGGGGTAAGAGAGAACGCCCAATCCGCTGCAATAGAGCTAGTGCTACGCCGCAGTATTGGCCCTTCGGTGCATGGAGGATCTAGGCTCTGTGGGTTACTCCCGGCTGTGCTCCTCCTTCGTCTCACCAGACCCTCCCGTGGCAAAGGCAATCCAGAGGCTGAGAGGATGCCTCAAGGACGCCTCAAGAGGGCCTGTGCGCTGCACGTCATTTACCTGCGTCGAGCACCTCGCTCTAGCCTGAAGGACCCCAGGCCGCGCCGATCTTTGCGCAGATTTTCAGGAGGCTAATCCGTAGCGTTTGTGGATTTCTCCCTCACGAGAGAGCCAAGATGGGGTGCTAATCCCATCCCGTACCGGTTGCCGTCTCTCCGGCCGTCAACTGTCTCTCCAGCTCGTCACCAAACTATACTTGGTTGTCACCTAGTCTTTCTTAAATAAACAAGATAGAAACAATTTAGCCAACAGTGTTTGTATAATCAATAGGGGTGTCACGATACACTCAGTTCACGATACGATACACGATAACGATACGATACGATATTTTACCAATATGTTTTTGCGATCGATTTGTAAGTTGAGGGCGCATCCTCCACGCTAATTTGAGTCATTTCACCATTTTCATCCTCCGTGTCTGTAACGTCCCTTGCTTCTGATGCTGGAAGAACAGTGTCCTCCTCCTTTCTTTGTATTGTAAAGCAATCTAGCTTGTTAACAGTAATTATACTGATGGCATACAGTATATTTAACTCATTGAGTGCCAGCCACTTTTGGAGAACGGACGCTCCCAGTGCCAGAGTTTCAGAGCTTTTTTCAGTGATTTCTCGAGGCCCACAGAATATTGTGTGATATTACTATGTAAACAATGAACACGCAAAAAGAACGATGAGACTCTTTTCTATCATCAGCAAAAACAGGTTTATTGATATCATTTTCCGTTCTTTCGTTATCAGCCGGAGAAGATAGCTTGATTTAACAAAAAAGAGCAGTTTTTTTCTAGAAGCTGAGATAATGGCCCTTTTGTGAAATTAAACATTTCAAACACATCACTGACTCTGAAGCTAATTTTCTGATGTAGTCACACCTCAAAAATAATTTCCTTCAATAAAACAGTGAAGGCCAGGGAATTTTGTTTGGCAGAATAATATTTTTAGCTGCAACCAGCAGCGCTGGCCCCTGCGTGCGCTGCTGGTTGCAGCTTCTTGCTGGTCTTTGCTGCTGGTGGGCATCGGATATTCTGGCTTGCGTTTGCCAACCCTGTCCTGCTGCCTGGGTCTGTCTGGGTCAGTGTTGTGTGCTGCTCTGCGTGCCCCCCCCCCCCCCCCCTCCCCCCCCCCCCCCCCGCCCGCCCCGCCCCGCCCCGCCTCAACTGCACACTCCTCCTTATGGGAGGTGGCTCTCTGCTGAGTTTGCTCTGCACTGTGAAGGGTGCGCGACCATCTATGCGCGACATCCAGCTTTTTTACAGCGTTTCCGCGTGTGTTTGTCACCGGCTCCTATGCTTCCAGTTGAGAATAATAAACAACTCCACGGCTGATCATGCGAATGGGCTGTCGCAGCGGGCATGGAGGAGCTCAATTGTGGGAGCAGATTGGCTGCTGCAGGCGCATCTAACGTTAAAACGCTTCATGCATATCGATGCATACGGATGCGATGTGATTTCCGTTTCCCCAACGACTTATTCTCTGTTTTTCTCTGCCTTTCTGTTAACCTGGAGAGCACTGTCGCCACCTAAGGGTTCTGTAAAAGGTTATAGACCTCCAATAGCTACAATAGTTGTACCAGAGATGTATCAGGGATTGATCCACGTCCCACCGTCAAAAAACGCAATTGACGACAATCGTCGTCTTTGGCACTCTACGTCAGTATTTGAATTGACGACAGCTGTCGTCATTGGCACTCAATGAGTTAAAGGTACAGGACGGACAATATAGTTAGTGTTAAAATGCTACATGCCTTTCACTTTTGTAACCCCCCCCCCCCCATCCCCCAACCATAGCTTTATCTGTCTTTAACCCCGGGCAGCGTCTGGTTTCAGGTTCGGTCTTCTGGTACTTTTGTGTCTTTAACCCCGTGCGGCGTCTGGTTTCAGGTTCGGTGTTCTGGTACTTTGTGCTGCTCAACTACGTGAAGGAGGAGGACCTGGCGTGCTGCAGCACGGCCTGCGCCGCCCTGCTCACTGCTGTGTCGCGCCAGCTGCAGGACCGCCTCACCCCACTGGAGGCACTGCTCCAGACCAGGTACTCATCCCCAAGCTTTGACTTTGAAAGGTTTATGGGGTCTTTTTTTCTCTCAAGCAGAGACGCCTCTCCTTTTCTATCCTCAAACGTGTCCATCTCCTCCCCAGGTATGGTCTGTACAGCTCTCCCTTTGACCCGGTGCTGTTCGACCTGGAGGTCAGCGGCTCGTCTTGCAAGAACGCCTTCAACAGCAGCATCGGAGTCCAGTCAGACGAGATCGACCTCTCTGACATCCTCTCAGGTATGAGCAGTGCACCGATCCACACAAGCTTTACACCCATTGTTCCTTCCAGCATTTTTACATTGGGCTGGGCAAGAATTCAATATTATCGTTTATGGAGTTTCAATGGAATCATATTGTGATCTATGGTGATTTTTGGATATCATGACAAACAATTCTGCTGTCTAAATGGATGATAACAAGCACATTTTACTCACTTTATTTGCTATGAAATATGATTTTTTTTTTACTGAATATTTGTTTATTAAAAATGATCCCCATTACCTGGGGTCCAAGACAACAATATACATTACACAACAGACAATGAAATATAATACACAAAAAACATGTATCGCATGAGAAAAAAAGAGAAGAAAACAAGAGATAAAAGCTAATTTAGAACCAGATCATATTTGTATATTTCCATTTTGTTTGACATCACACCTAAAATGACCATTCAGTTCAACTGGAGTTTGCACTATAAGAAATGTGGAATGCATAAAAAGTTGAACTGTACCTAACCAGTTCTGCAACATTCTGATCTGTGCAACAGTTGCTTAATCACTCTGAGGCCATTTACACCTGGCATTAACATGCGTTTTCTGCCATCAGATTGCAATCCGATTGTATTTTATCACTTGAAAGTACAGGTGTAAACACCCCCAAAACGCATTGAAGAAGAATTGCAATCTGATCGGCCAAACCACCTCCGGAGGTGGTCAGGGACGCATTATGACAACATTTAACACAAGTGTAAATGCAATGCGTCCTCTCAAAACGCATTCAGCAACTACCATACGGAAATACATAATCTTCGGAAGTCGGTGACGGCACGCACACCTGAACGCAATTCCCCGGCAGCACCGCACCGGTGTGTGCCCTCATCTCGCCGCTGTGCCAGATGCGCACACACACAGGCAGCCTGTCACCATGGACCGGCTAAAAATTCTCTATCTCCCCCCCGCTCCGCTTTTGCACAACAATCGTAGCGTTGCTTCACAGTTTTGCTGCGGAGGTTTTGCCACGGCTGTAACCACCTGTGTTGCGTTCAGGTAACATCCTAAATTACAATGTTATACAATTGAGAGCATAATTTATCTTTTATATCAACACTTCTCCTTTGGAAAAGGAGTGGAAAATGAAAGGAAAATGAGGGAGAAAGGGTTCGAACCCTTTCCCCCTCATTTTCCTTTCATATAAAAGAGAAATTATGCTCTCAATTGTATAACATTGTAATTTAGGATGTTACTTGAACGCAACACAGGTGGTTACAGCCAATGACATGCACGGAAAACGTATGTATGTGTGTGTGTGTGTCTCGGACCCAGTGTCATTGTCAATAAACAGATAAAGAAATAGATGCAGTGCTGCGTGATCGGCCATCGTTTTGTCCAGGTGAAGGGGACGTTCACTGTGCATTTGAGCTTAACAATAACCTCTATTTCCCTGTGCATGTATGAAACATGCATGCACACGTTCAGGGGGCGCGCGTGTGATGACGTTCGAGCTGGAGAGCAATCGGATTGCAATCTGTTCACCCAAAACGCATGTTAGTGCCAGGTGTAAATGGAATCAGGCTGAAGTGATAAAATACAATCTGATTGCAATCTGATGGCAGAAAACGCATGTTAATGCCAGGTGTAAATGGCCTCTCTGTGTCTCTGAGTCGCTTGTCACAAGTATGAATTGTCTTGTAACACACGCATATCGAATGCAAATCGACCAATGGTCCTAGAAATGTACTGGGAATGCATATCCTATTCATGACAGACAAATCTTGAAGCTAAACTTGATGAAAGAAAATTGGTGACTTGGAAAGGAAACATCTACTACTGTTGCACAATTGTTGAAGTTTGCATCATTGATCCACTGAATTTTGTAATTTTGTTTTTATTGTAATTATAGAGGGGGGATATTGCATGTATGGTATGTGTATTTTCATGATTCGTATGTGGACGTACAGTATATCAGTGTGCAAAAAAAGAGAAATAACAATACCTACTGCCTCCCATTTATAAGGTGGCCATTGTATTGGTATGACCAAATGCACGTGTTATTCAAATATTACCAAGTGCATTTCTTTGTTTTTGTCTATGGATGGCAAAAATTAGCTGACCCCTTTTTTGTGTGTGCTTCAAATCAGCTGATTGAAACACACCTGATTTTAACTCTTGTGATATTTTAAACATCAGGCCGAAACTTGGGTTACGCTTTGTTGTTGAGTTTTCCCATTCCTTTCACAGCTGTTTTTACGAAGAAGACACCAGAGGTCAAATGTGATCTTGCTAACTGGATGTGTCTGTCCTATAGGGAATGGGAAGGTGAGCAGCTGTGCGGCGGCGGAGGGCAGCTTCACGGCACTGACGGGGCTCCTGGAGGTCGAGCCTTTGCACTTTACTTGCATCTCCACCAGCGACGGCACACGGGTGGAGCGCGACGACGCCAGCATGTTCACCGGTAAACATCCTTTTCTGTTCCTGCCTCTCAAAGACCACAAAAGACCAAACTCTCCTAGATCATTGTCTACAAATTGAGTTCTTTACTGTGCAGTGTCTAATAAAAAAAAAAAGTAAAAGTTGTATTCTGAAAATCTAACTATAAACCTTCAGATAGATTTTTCATAAAACTCCCCAAATCCTATTTGTATGCAAATGAGTTTTGATGACATCACGGAACAAGATAATTTACTTCTGGGTCCTTCATCTATTAGATTGCCTGGACTGCTGCCATATAGTCATGTATACATTTACATATTTTTATGGCCTGCCAGCATGGTGTAGGAACACCTGGCTTGATTTTAAAACCCTAAAAGTAGCAAAACTCCTTCATACATGTATACACGTGTTTTTTTTAAGGTTTTTATTTGATTTGATACTAAATGCTGTACATAATATCTCCTCCTTGTCTACTCCAGTAAGCACGTTTGGCGTGACCCCGGCAGTGGGTGGCCTGTCGACGGGCACGGTGGGCGAGGCGTCCACTGCGCTGAGCTCGGCGGCCCAGGTGGCGCTGCAGTCGCTGTCCCATGCCATGGTGTCGGCCGAGCAGCAGCTCCAGGTCCTGCAGGAGAAGCAGCAGCAGCTGCTGAAGCTACAGCAGCAGGTTAGAGACCTACGCACGCACGCTTGCACACACACACACACACACTCGGGGTGTCACAGCACGTGGATTCGGTGTGTGTAGCTATACGACGAATACGTCAATCAGGTCGCCATTGTAAATAAGAATTTGTTCTTAATGACTTGCCTGGTTAAATAAAGGTTAAATAAAATAAAATAAAATCAATACACACTCCGTTAATTACGTTCGTCATAATCATCAATATCCAAATCATCTTGCGATGTTTATGAACATTGCAAATCAGAAAACATCAACAACTCACCCTAGCACCGTGTATTCAGGCTAAATAGAGTGCATTTAACTTTCGGAGGCCTTTGAACTCAACAAAGTTGAGTGGAAGTCTTGTCATTCATTGCCACGTTATCTTGTGTGGGCTAAACACGTTAGCTTGTGTGGCTAACGCGTTCAATGCTATAGCATCAGGTCCTGCTGTCCTTCCTTGCGTCCACATGCCTGTGCTGAATGTTGGTCGAGTGGTTAACGTTATATGCCAGTTTTATCGGACACGGCCTACATACAACCATATTTTCATTGACTGGATCAAAATACTGCCAAACTGCGCTGGTTTTACGAGATGCCATCTCCCTTCCGCTTCTTTTGACTACGCCTGCTTCGTTTACTTTACATCCAGGCATTAGAGGAGGGGGGCCGCCTGGTGGCTGGTAAAGACGCAACAGTTCCGGGCCGCATGGTTTATTATTATAATTTAATTATTAATTTAACCAACTATATTTTGGTGCTGACGAGGGTAGTGGATGTTTAAACGTTTAACCGACTAGTTGCCTACATCCCCATATGCAGTCGTTAATAAAAATAATGCAAGAGATTCTAAACACTGTTAGTGTTTACTGGTTTAATACACGACAGGGCCATGCTGTAGCAATTTATGACACTAGGTGGAGCACTAGTACTGTCTGTTCAAAAGAAATGCCACAGGGTCAAAAGAAATGAAAACAAACCTAACCATATGAATTTGGGATTTTTTTGTTGCTTTTTCTCCCCGTTGTACCGAACTCGTACCGAACCGTGCCCCCCGAAACCGAGGTAATGTACGTACTGAACCATGACTTCTGTGTACCGTGACACCCCTCACACACACACACACACACACACACACACACACACACACACATACACACACACACACACACACACACACACACACACACACACACACACACACACACACACACACACACACACACAGAGTCAATTGCAAAATGTCATCACAGAATAATGTGTGGAATGCATTGAACCTCACAAATTCATATGTAAAAGCGCCTGCGTCTGTGGGTGGATTTCTTCCTCAAGTACTAGCTCTACCTACGCTATAGAGACACTGCATGAAATAGGTCACGCCCATCACGGGGGAAATCGCTCCGTACACTCCCATACGCCAGCGCCATTTTCCTTGAATTAAACATAGCTAAAAGCTGTTGTGTGGTGGGGCTGCGCACACAACAAATGTAAAAAAAATCGCCAGTTAAAGTTTTTTTGTACTCTGAAAAATGTGGATCTAGCTGTCAAGGAAGTAAGTTGGAGTGTTCATCTTCCGTATATACGATCTTTTGGTGCAACACGCAACCATGCACGTGACATAGGAGAACGCCAGGATTGGAGGGGGGGGTTTCCATTTCCCCCGTTTTGGGCATGGTTTCTGAATGATGATGCGCTCCGCAGTGTCTCTATTGCTCTATGCTCTACCCTCTACTGTAGCTAGCAGTAACCTATTGTCTGTGTTTGGAACAGAAGGCCAAACTGGAGGCCAAGCTGCATCAGACCACCTCAGCTGCTGCCGCCTCCGGCGTGGGGCCCATCCACAACTCCGTGCCTTCCAACTCGTCCTCGGTTCAGGGCTTCAACCCCTCCTCGGCCCCGGGCTTCTTCATCCACCCGTCTGACGTCATCCCTCCCACGCCCAAGACCACGCCCCTCTTCATGACCCCTCCCCTCACCCCGCCCAACGAGGCGGTGTCGGCCGCCTTCAGCGCCGAGCTGGCCCACCTCTTCCCCGGCTCCATGATGGACCCCGGGCCCGTCAACCTCGTCTCGCACAACAAGAACAACCAGAAAGCCAAGTCGGTTAGTAGCATCGCATGTTAGCCTGTTGCTCGATTAGCTCCAGCTGGCTAAGCTAAGCATGGCCTCGCAGTCGCTGTTTGGAGTGGGCGTGAAGTGAGCAGACAGATAGTTATTAGTGTAGTTTCCTCATCATGTTAGTCAGCCAGAAACCTTAGCTGGTTAGTAGCATGTTGTCTACACTGGTTCTTCAGTTTACTTGGTTTAATCCCAAGATCATTAGGATCTATAGTCTGGCAGCTAGCAGTTAGAATAGCTAGAGAGATAAGTGCAGTTAGTATAACTGTAATTGCTGTAACATAAATGTGTATGATGGTGCTTGCAATATAATGGACATGACGTTGTCTCTTTCTGTATTAATTGGAGCAATAATGTTGTTTGTTGTCAGAACCCGATGGGGAGCGGTCTGGCGCTGGCCATATCCCAGGCTTCTCACTTCCTCCAGCCTCCTCCTCAACAGTCCATCATCATCGAGCGGATGCACTCTGGTAAGACTCCAGCTCCCTCTGTGGCTTGTAATACTCTTCCACCTCCTTCCACACTGTTTTTAGGGACATTTTCCCGTCCCGTAAGACTGTTATTCTAAAGGGTTTCTAGTAAATCCATTGACTAAAATGCATCTCTCTCCCCTCCATTCTCATCCCCCCCTTCCCCCTCTCTCTTCACCTTCCGTCCCAGGAGCTCGTCGGTTTGTGACGCTGGACTTTGGACGTCCCGTGCTGCTGACGGACGCCCTCATCCCCACCTGTGGCGACCTGGCCTCTCTGTCCATAGACATCTGGACGCTGGGCGAGGAGGTGGACGGCCGCAGGCTGGTGGTGGCCACCGACATCAGCACCCACTCCCTCATTCTGCACGACCTGCTGCCGCCCCCTGTCTGCAGGTTCATGAAGGTCTGTTTCTGCCTTACTCTGTGTTCCCACTGTCTCCCCCCCCCCCCTCACATGTGACTGATCTGATGTTTTATCATCCATGTGAACAGTTAAAAGCTGGCGGCTGCATGCACTTCACATTTTTCATTGTGGCTATGACAATAAGTAAATCTTATGTCCGTCACTAACTAGACGACTACAGTAATTTAGGTGCAAATAGCAGTTTGCCTGAGCCCCCATTTGCACGGAGGACAACAAGAAATGACAATAAGAACAAAGACAAATCGCTGATTTGATGATTGAGTTTTTTCACTCGACCTACAGATAACTGTGATTGGCCGCTATGGGAGCACCAACGCACGGGCAAAGATCCCGTTAGGATTCTACTATGGCCACACCTACATCTTGCCATGGGAGAGCGAGCTCAAGTTGATGCACGATCCGCTCCGGGGAGAGAGTGACGCGGCCAGTCAGCCAGACGTTGATCAGCATTTGACCATGATGGTGGCACTGCAGGAGGACATCCAGTGCAGGTAAGCCAGAAAGTAACGCAACCTCATCACCTCCCGCATCCAGAGTAGGTAGGACTCTGTGGAGAATATACTGTAAATGTCCTGCCAACTATTGGAGAACCCTATGGAACGTTCGGGCTACCAAAATATGGGATAGCATTGAAGTGATTTGAAAATAACTCTGAATGACTGAAATGTGATAGTTTGCTGTACCAGGAAATCTAGGGTTTTTGGTTATCCTACAGATCAACAGTGTTGGAGGTAACTCATTACAAAAGTAACATATTACATGTAATATATTACTTTTAGCAGTAACTCAGTAATATAACTTATTACTTATAGGATTTCAGTAATATTGTACCAGTTACTTTGTCAAGTAACTCAAGTTATAAATTAAGTTATTATTTATTTAATCAAAGCACATATTTAAATCATTTCCTAATCAAACTGTGTATTTTTATGCAAATAACCACTATAGATGACAATAACAAAGGAAAAGGTTAACATTCAGAATTTTGGATTGTTTACACTGACTTCAAGATGGTTGAAATTATTTTTCGGGATGGTTCCGGGACGGCGATGTCATGCTGTTATTACAGTGAAAGTAATGCAAAAGTAGTGTAATAAGTAACGAGTTGCTCTACACAGACAGTAATATTGTAAAGTAATGTATTACTTTCAAATGAATGAATGAATGAATGAATGAATGTTTATTTCGAACATTAACATAAAAGACAATATAAAAAATAATAAGTATAATAATAATACACAATACATTTAAAAACATTTTAAAACAAAAAAAGGAAAAAACAATAATGTACAATATTAATCATAATTGCAATAGAAATAACAGTATTTGTTCAAAAAGGAGTAGGAAGGAAGCCTCTGCTTATCTGGTCCTACCCCTATTTAATTCAAAAATAAATAAACTTAAATCAGGTCTCTGTCAACATTCTATTTGATTACTTTTCATATTTCCCTTTTAACCTGGGCCATAATGTACCCTATTACCATGTGCCCTCACCCTCCCCCCCCCCCCCCCCCCCCCGCCGCCTCCTCTTCTCTGTATCCCTCAATCATAATATTTTTAAACTTTTTCTTAAACAGTATAATAGTTCTACTTTGTTTTATTTCATCATCCAAACTGTTCCACAGAGTCACTCCACCAAATGAAATGCTCATGCTCTTCAAATTTGTACGAACATAGCGTTTCTCAAAATTATTTTTCCCTCTTAAATTATACCCACATTCTTTGTCCTTAAATAACTTTTGAATGTTACAGGGGAGTAAATGATTCTTTGCTTTGTACATTGTTTGAGCAGTTTTGAACTTGACAAGATCCATAAACTTGAGACACTTGGAATTCAGAAATAATATATTTGTATGTTCCCTGTACCCAACATGATGTACAATTCTCAATGCTCTTGAAATGAAAGTAACTAGTAATATGTAGTATATTACATTTTGAGAGTACCTTGCCCAACACTAGCAGATCAATCATCGGATGCAAGTCGGAGAAACGGGCGTGAAGTGACTCCCTCTCCCCTGTCTTGTTTACCCTGCTCCCCCCCTTCCCTGGCTTACCAGGTACAACCTGGCTTGCCACCGGCTCGAGACCCTCCTCCAGAACATCGACCTGCCGCCGCTCAACAGCGCCAACAACGCCCAGTACTTCCTCCGCAAGCCCGACAAGGCGGTGGAGGAGGACCAGCGCGTCTTCTCGGCATACCAGGACTGCATCCAGCTGCAGCTGCAGCTCAACCTGGCCCACCACGCCGTGCAGAGGCTGCGCGTGTCGCTGGGCGCCGGCCGCAAGTCGCTGCCCGACGCCGGCGCCCCGGAGGCCCGGGAGCTCGTCCACAACTCCTCCACGGAGCAGCTGAGGACCATCATCCGCTACCTGCTGGACACCCTGCTCAGCCTGCTGCACTCCAACAACGGTATGTATGCAGCCGCAGCTTGTTGGCTGCTCATTTGTGTTGTGTTTGTCTGTACTGTTTTGTTTTCCTGAGCCATAGCCAAACATATATACGGTTTCAAAATGTTCAAAGCGACCCATGATGTGATCATGGTCCAATCATATACCCTAATTTCTCTTCTTCTTCGTCCAGGCCACGCGGTGCCCTCGGTGCTGCAGAGTACCTTCCATGCCCAGGCTTGTGAGGAGCTCTTCAAACATCTGTGCATCAGCGGGACCCCTAAGATCCGCCTCCATGCCGGGCTGCTGCTGGTGCAGCTGTGCGGAGGCGAGCGCTGGTGGGGCCAGTTCCTCTCCAACGTGCTGCAGGAGCTCTACAACTCTGAGCAGCTGCTCATCTTCCCTCAGGACAGGTGCGGGTTGCACTCACTACGATGATCGCATTGTACATTTTTGGCGAATGCATGAGATTTATGAAGAATTTGGGACTAGAGATATCAGTAGGTGGTGGAACGTTGGAGGTGAAGTTATTTATTGACTATTACAGTTAGTCTGAGAGTTTTGGCACCCAGAAATCTCAGATTTTAGCCAAGTAATTGTTGAGTCATCGGCGTTCAGCATCAAAGCTATCGACCCCAAGCAGATTGTATTATGGTCATTTAGCTTTGGGGACAGAGCCTTCTCCAGGGCAGCTCCCAGGCTCTGGAACTCCCAACCCCCAAAGACATCAGAGACTCTTGAGTCCCTCACAGTTTTACAATCCCGCGTGATTTCTATTCGCACATAGGATAAGCAATAACCACGCCCTGTGGCGCCGGGATTGTCCAGGAGCATTGAAGCTT
Source organism: Poromitra crassiceps (assembly GCF_964638095.1). Taxonomy (NCBI): domain Eukaryota; kingdom Metazoa; phylum Chordata; class Actinopteri; order Beryciformes; family Melamphaidae; genus Poromitra; species Poromitra crassiceps. The sequence goes on from NC_139633.1 coordinate 27,653,663, forward strand.
GGGACTAAAGCACCTGGGGTTTTTCATCTTTTAAAATAAAGATGTTTAAAAAACTATTGCTTGTTACATTTTCAGTGCTGTACCTTTTTTCTGGGTAAGAATTGAGCTTGAAATTAACGATATGATACATTATATTATATGAGCTATGAACGTGAACACAACACCGTTTATATTATTGCATGTTTTTGTAGATTGTGTACATTGTGTAGATTACAATTATTATGCTTATTATTATTATTACTATGCTAAGGAAGGTAGGTGACCATAATTCCTTTCAATGTCCGCTCTCGAAATCGCTGTCCGTTAAGAGCTATTCAGTTGGTTCATGAAATCGCTGGGCTGCGTGCCCTCCAGTGTTGCTCCTGGCCAATCCCGACGCCACAGGGCGTGGTTATTGCTTATCCTATGTGCGAATAGAAATCATGCTCCAATCCCACCTCAAAACCATCTATTCTCCATTGCCTTCTCTTAGACCCCCCGCCCCCATCATCCTTCTGTGTCTGTGTTATGTTTGTCCACTGATTGTTTCTCTAATGTCCTACTAGCGCTGCCCCTCAGTGTATAAGCGACTTTGAGTTCTAGAAAAGCGCTATACAGTGTAAATGCCATGTATTTTTATTATTATTAGTAGTAATTTACTCCTCTGAGCCTAAACCGTACTTACTGCTCCTTCAACTTAATTCCTAGGCAGTGCAGTGTTCTGTTGCTTGCCTCTTGTGCACTTGTTGCTTCTGTTAGTGCCTGCTGCTACAATGTTGTCATGTCATATTTAGCTATATTATTATCATCATCATCATTATCATCTACATTTTTCTACATGTCAATTTGAACAATGTTTTATCACGAGTTGCCATCTGCATCCTATTTCAACAATTGTGTTTTATCTTCACCTCTTTTTTTTTTTTAGGGAGTCTGTTGTAACACCTGGCCAGGGACTACAGATGTAAACTAGCCTTTTTGGCTAATTCTGGCATATTTACAGCAATGTTGATTAATATGCACTGTCCCTGTCCAATAAACCCATAAAAAAAGAAGAAGAAAAAGTGCTGGACCCTGCTGGTAGAAATCCCATCATCTTCCATGTCTCTCCTATCCCAGGGTCTTCATGCTCCTGTCCTGTATCGGCCAAAGATCCCTGAGCAACAGCGGCGTGTTGGAGGGCCTCCTCAATCTCCTGGACAGCCTGTTGTCCCCACTACAGCCGCCGCTGGTTGCCACGCAGCGCAGGACTGAAGGTAAGGTTGTTAACTTAGCAGAAGCATGTGGATTTGCAGGACTGAAGGTAAGGCCGTTAGCTTAGCAGAAGCATGTGGACTTGCAGGACTGAAGGTAAGGTTGTTAGCTTAGCACAAGCATGTGGACTTGCAGGACTGAAGGTAAGGTTGTTAGCTTAGCAGAAGCATGTGGATTTGCAGGACTGAAGGTAAGGTTGTTAGCTTAGCACAAGCATGTGGATTTGCAGGACTGAAGGTAAGGCCGTTAGCTTAGCAGAAGCATGTGGACTTGCAGGACTGAAGGTAAGGTTGTTAGCTTAGCACAAGCATGTGGACTTGCAGGACTGAAGGTAAGGTTGTTAGCTTAGCAGAAGCATGTGGACTTGCAGGACTGAAGGTAAGGCCGTTAGCTTAGCACAAGCATGTGGACTCGTCTCGCACCACCTCTCCTGCACCACGCTCCAATGCTCCATGCCTCACCTGAAGAGGAAAGTTCACCTTTAAATGTGTGTATGAGACCAGTTGAATAAGTTGAAATAAACATGCTGAGACAGAGCTGATAGCTGTTTCTCAGACATCCTGACATTTCTTCACAAAGGCCGGAAATGTTCGAATATTTTTTTGTTCATTTTTTTAATTGTATACAAGACACACACAAAAATTCCCAAAACCCAACATACAGAATCTCTCTCTCTTATTCTCTCTGTCTCACACCCCTACGGGAGGGCACGCCAGACAAATACAATACAAATTCATCCACCCAGTACACTAGTCAGCCACAAATGAGAAAACCAAAAAAATGACAAAAAACAAACTAACAGGAACCATCTATATATTGATACAATCAGGCAAGTCCAAACAAAATGCTAAAGTCGGACCCCAAGACTGAAATGTTTACCTGTGGTTCCCTTTGACTTAATCAGTTGTTGCGAGCGCTGAATCAGTTTGTATGTGTGTATGGTTTCCAGGTGTACTGGACATCCCCATGATCAGCTGGGTAGTGATGCTGGTTTCCAGACTGTTGGACTATGTAGCCAGTATAGAAGACGAGGCCTCAGGCGGGAAGAAGCACCTTGGTGGGAAGGATAGGGAGAGGACCTTCACAGGTACCGAACTGCACACCACAGAGTTGGAAAATTCATATAAATTTCAATATCCTCCTGACCCCCACAACTTCAGGAGAATTTTTATTAGAATAACTGCCCTGTTGTGATTGTGTGTCTGCATGTGAATGTCTTTAACCGTCTACTCAAAGCGCCCAAACTGATTACCTTTTCCATCTCTCCTGCCCCGATCATTTGAAGGTAATCAGTGGAGCTTCATCAATAACAGCCTTCAGTCTCAGAACTCCAGCAGATCAACCAAAGGCAACAGCAGCCTGGACCGGCTGTACTCTCGCAAAATCCGCAAGCAGCTCGTCCACCACAAGCAGGTAAATGTGTCTCATTCCAACTCATTCCAAAATTTAACTTGCGTAAATACAATTATGCATCTGTCAGTTTGGTACGAAAAGGAAAAGCTATTGACTGAAGAATGTGTTTCACCCCAGTCTAAAGCCTTTCCGTGAACTTGTGCCGTGAAATGGGTCGTACTTGAGTCAGGGCTTTTTTGGAGTGCCTGTATTTATCATGCCCTTTTTATTGTAGCAGTTAAATCTATTGAAAGCAAAACAGAAAGCTTTGGTGGAGCAGATCGAGAAGGAGAAGATCCAGAGCAACAAAAGCTCCTCCTACAAACTGCTGGTGGAGCAGGCCAAGCTGAAGCAGGCCACATCCAAGGTGAGCAAGTCCATAATACAGCATTACCTATCGCTCACAATGTACACTTCATCATTCATTCACTAGTTCCATCATTCATCATGTCAGCCTCTACAATACTTGTTGAATAGGTCTTCATCAAAGCGTTCCTCCTGTCTTCTCAGCACTTTAAGGACCTGATCCGCCTGCGGCGCACGGCCGAATGGCCCCGCTCCACGCTGGACACGGAGGCCGCGGCGGCCAAGGAGGCCCCGGAGGTGGAGCCTCTGCCCTTCACGCTGGCCCACGAGCGCTGCATCTCCGTGGTGCAGAAGCTGGCCCTCTTCCTGCTCTCCATGGACTTCACCTGCCACGCAGACCTGCTGCTCTTCGTCTGCAAGGTACAAATCTGACCGTTGTTTAATCATCTCCTCCTCCTTTTTTTTTTTTTTTTTACCACCTCTGGACTTGCAAGCTTGGTCATCCTCCAACCCCCATGAATCCAATGTTCCACTGTTTTGGCGACTTCAGGTCCTGGCCAGGATAGCCAACGCCACGCGACCCACAATCCACCTGTGCGAGGTTGTTTCCGAGCAACAGCTGGAGCGCCTGCTGCTCCTTCTAGTGGGGACGGACTTCAACCGAGGGGACATCTCCTGGGGGGGTGCCTGGGCACAGTACTCCCTCACCTGCATGCTACAGGACATCCTGGCAGGTAGGTGGCGCTTGTGTGCGGTCATTACCGTGGTCCTCACTTGTTCCATCGGTTAATTACTTGGTACTTGGACGGTTACTGTACATCACTGTTCATATCCCCCCCAAAAAATCTCATCTGTTTGACAGTTTATCACATGTATGTTGAGATTTGTATATACACACACACCACCCAATTACAAGTGTAAACAAAAGTCACATGGACTCAACAAGTATTTTGTCATCCTACCAGGTTAGAGATTTCGGTGGGTTGTTGTCAAAACAAACCCAATTCCACCGTAAGTTCAGCTGAGTCTGATGGCCTTGACTGTTCTCTTAGTTAGCGGTGTTCATATCAGTTATAAATAGGAACTAGCTGAATATGTCGACACTATAATTGGCTTTCATTTCATTTTGTTATGCTAGGCTTTCCGAGAGACTCTCCAGAGTGTGAATAACCCGCTCTGTGAAGGGGGCCGTTCAGAATGACCGCAGCTACAAGCAGGTCAACCGTGAGGGCGGTAACGTCGTCGGCACAGTGCCAGAGCGCGTAACCTTGTGTGTCCCTGTAGGTGAGCTGCTGTCCCCGTGCTCTCTGGACGGCATGGACGACGTGGGGGTGGGCGAGGAGGCCGGGGCGTCGTCCTCCTTGACGGGGGCCGACTCGGACGACTCCCTGCCCCAGCCGGCACCCATCCCCCTGGTGGAGAGCATCGACGAGGCGCTGACGCCCGATATCATCGCAGGTACCCCCGGGACCTCCTCGGTTTTCCAAAGTGCGTTGGTAGGCCCGTCCGTAACCCACACCACCACACACACATTGTGCCATGAACCCTCACTTTTTGATGACCACGATGTGATGCATTTGTGTTGTAAAATTGTTTTCTCCCCTCCCCTCTTTTTTTCCATAGCTGCATGTTATACTGGTTTTTTGCAATACTTGTATGGCTTCCTGTGCTGAAATTCTGTTTCATTTCTATAGGATATTTGGAGTACAACTTAAATTCTGAATGGATTGTTTATATTCTGTTGGTTTTGCCTTTTTGAAGTGGGAGTTCAAACATTGCAGATTCAAAGCCTAATGTGTCTTGGAATGTATTCACATAATGGTAATTGCATTTGCATAATTATAGTTTTTCTTTCAATTGTAAAATTTAAAAAAATTGTCAAATGTTAAGTTGTGATGGCAGACATTCTGAGTTGAGGTTTATATAAGAATACTTCTAAATAGAATTAGTTCTGCACTGATTTTGTGCATCTTATTAGCCAGAATGTTTCAGCCAGAGTTGTCAGGCTGTTACTGACTGTGTTGGCCCGCCGATCCATTGTCTGGACTCTCCCTCTAGTACAGAAGGAGCCAATGGCTTGATCGGCCTTAAAATTGCCCAGTAACGTCCTAAAGAAAGGCCACTGTGAGTTTTCTTTCTGGTTGTTTTAGTGTGCTTGCTCGGCAATATTAAAGCTGTTTTCGTTATCCAAAGGTGCTCCACCTCTATCATCTTTGGAAAAAGATAAAGACATAGACTTTGACTTGCTACAAGACCTGATGGATGTTGATATTGATCCTTTAGATATTGATTTGGAAAAGGATCCGCTCGCCGCCAAGGTTTTTAAGGTATGTTGAGCACGACTTCACCTCCTTGTCACTTTGCTTTATTCTATCTATTTACTCTCTCATGTGTTTTGGTATTCTTGGGCTTTGTGTTGATGTTAATACCCTCCAGTTAACTATTGATTTAATGAAGAAGAACGCAGCAGCACTGCACTAGCCGAAATGAAACGCAGCCGATCAATAACGTAGCAGCACCCCCCCTCGACCCGGCGTACGCTCTTGTGCCCGAGATGAAATGGATATGTGAATCATTACTGTGCTTTTCGAAGGTCAACAAAACTTAAGGTTATGAATATAACCCCAGTTCTATCAATAAGGCACTCGTATCAACCTTCTGGAGCTCATGGCGGTGTTTCTCTCTCTGAAACACTTCCTCCCGTACCTCGGGGGACACCACGTGCCTATGAGTGCAGACTACACGGGAAGAATGCTTATCAAGAGGCCTGTTCCTCCACTCCGGTACCTGTGTATATATAGGGGCTCCGCCCCCTTGGCAGGTGGAGGAAATTGAGTGTCCGACCCAATCAAAAGATTGGGGTAGTAAAATAGCGCTTCTGTGTAAGGTGGCAAGATTGCCCCCAAGTAGCGAGTTGCCTCCCAAATATTAGAAATAATAGACTTGTTTTCCTCTTGCTCAAACTCAAAGCTCAGCTGTGATAATAGAATCTAATAGAGACAGTCGGCGTGTGTGGGAACGCCCACAAAATGTTATGCGGCTGGCGCGCGAGTGGGGTAAAACCGCCGATATATCTCAATGGGCTGACTCACCCATGGAAGGTGCTGCGGCTCTAACTACAGTTTTGGTGATTCTAGAGCAGAACACAAGACGTCTGCTCAGATGTGCGTTTACTGCGGTGGTTAAATTCCCCCGATCGTGTCTGCCTGTGCTGGGCTATCGGCTAAATTCTAACTTTGCTGAATGGATTGAACGGGGGATTTACCCCACCCTGACCACGCCCCCCAGCCAGGCTGAACCAGCTAACCCGGCGTCTATGACGAGACATCGCCTCAACCTATAACGGGAGAGCATTGCTTTGTAACACAGACAGCGATCTGATTAGCGTTGTTGGCTAGCTAACCTGAAGTAACGAGGGGGATACTGTTGAAAATAAACGTACAAGAGAAAGTTTCGGGATGTGGGTGTATGATGTCCTCGTAGAGAGAACAGAGCACCTACGGTTTCATCATCTCACCCAAGGGCTCCGCTAACCTTGCAAGGCAACTGGATCTGTACGAGATCGGATCAGGGCTCCGCCTAGATGTTGCAATGTCTATTTTCACTTTGATCTAATGCACAGCTGCAGCTAACGTTGAGACGTGTTCAACTTCGAGTGCGCGGTGCAGATGTGCAAAACCGCTGAGAATAACTTGGACAAAAGGCAGAGGTGCATTCAGGAAAGCGTTCTATGTGATCACAGCCTTTGTTCTGAGATGTTCTTGCAGTAGTTTAAAGTCACTGTAACCGAAGACATCTTGAGATTGACAAACTAATGCATGCAGCATGAGTGTTTCTGTGAACCCAATGTGAAAGAAATCGCCAAGTTGTGAACGGAATGACTGTATTCCTTTTCCCGCTCTCTGTTTCTCGTCCTCTCTCTCTCCCCCCTCTCTCTTGTCCATCCGCAGCCTATAAGCAGCACCTGGTATGACTACTGGGGCGCTGACTATAGCACATATGGGTACAACCCTTACATAGGGGGGGTGGGTATCCCCGTGTCAAAGCCTCCAGTCGCAGTCGAAAAGCCCGGCTCGCAGGGTCTCTCGGTCTCCGTGTCACAAGGTGAGCAGAGGATGAACTTCGCACTGCACTTTCATTTGAAACACTTGTCGAGAATCAACTCATTAAGAAGCTCGAAGCAAGGAATGTGCATACAGTGCTTTGTGCAAAATGTTTGACACGATTGGAAGAAACGAGTTGGTGGCTTTTAAAGATTGGGGAAAACCCTGGTGACCCATAACAACCCCTCGAACCCTTTGCCTCTGCGCCTCACAGCACTGGACGCCCGCCTAGAAGTGGGCCTGGAGCAACAGGCCGAGCTGATGCTCAAAATGATGGCTACTCTGCAGGCTGACTCTATCCTGCAGGCACTCACCTCCAACTCACCCACAGGTATCCATCTACTATCCTACTGATCATGAATAGCGGTGATAAGGTGTTCAAATTATGTCTTTAAATATTAACTCATACATTTCAGGTAACTGTTCTCAAAATTTGATATGCAATGTTTTGGAATCCGACTCTCCGTGACTCTTTCTGACTTGTCTCTCAGTCTCCTCTTCACCTGCCTCCCCAGTGAACCAGGCCTCTAATGGGACCGATGACTCGCTGTTGCGCGGGCTGCATGGAGGAGGCTCCCCGACGGGCGGAAGCCTGATGATCCAGGCCTCCTCCATCCCCATGCTTAGCGCTTGCTTCAACAAGCTCTTCTCCATGCTCCAGGTCCACCACGTCCAGGTCAGCGCGTGCCTTATTTGGATCCACCAAATTCAATTACAATTTAGCACCAATAAGAGCGCTTTCACACCTGATAGTCCGCTTCCTCGGTTCGCACCTAATGCAAGAATCCTACATTGTTTCGTTTTTCAGCTCGCTCCGTTCGCTTTGACACCAGCCAAAAATCAAACGGTCCAGACAGGGCTGCCAACCCTCCCGAATTGGCCAAGACACTCCGGTAATTCGCCTCGGTCTCCCAGGATGGAAAATGTAAATTCTGAACCGAACTAAACATTGCAGGTGTGAAAGCGCCCTAAGATGAGAAGCAAAATAGTTTCATGACTTTTAAAGATACCAAAGCATTGTCTCTGCCACATACTACCTATTAATGTAGAGAGAGACTGAACTCTCACACACACACACACGCACGCGCGCCCACACACACACACACACTATTCCTGATAAAGTGTAAAAGATCAAATACACATGGAATGCCTAGAGTTCTGGCCTTACCATAATGCCTTCGTAATGGGGGTGGTATTGTTTTCACAACAATACCGCCCGCATCTGGTAGCATCGGGTTAATACACTCGCTGTTACGCACAGATCGATTTTGAAACGTGATTTTGCACCCCTATTTTACGGCATATCACTCTGTCCCTGTCGACCCGTTCCTTCTCAAAAGCTTGGTATTTGGGAAACGGTGGAGGTAATGTATGGTAACCCACCCTCCCACCCCGTGAAGTGTGTTGGGATTGAGAAACCTTTGTCCTTTCCAGAATTGGCTATATATATATATATATATATATATATATATATATATATATATATATATATATAAGGGCTGCAGGTGAAATGATTTGAATTGAAGTGCAGCTTTGAAATGTGCAAGGACGGGCCTTTTTCATATTTTAAAATACAGCATAAAGATCTCAGTCAAGAAAAACAACTGCTCAATCAGTGTGAGGTGGCGCTCATTCCCAATGGGATGTAGTAGCATCAGACACGCAAATGGGAGGCAGCCAGCACACACTAAGGGCTAATGTACACCGCCTCTGGAACGGATGTGGTACGGCTGCGAACAGACCCACACTCATGTCATATGTCAGGCGTATGCGGGATCCGACAAAAATAGGACGGGTGCGTAATTTTTCCGTACCGCATGTATCGCCCATCAATTAACATGGGTGAGAGTCGATCCGTCAGTTTTGCCGGATCCGCAAATCGGATAACGTAACGTATCTGGTGTAGATTGCCTGTAAGATTGTTTTAAAGCTCTAGATAAAATATCAAGTTTAGTATCATTTCCGATCCTTGATGTATTCATCCAAATGCTCAACCCTACTGTACACTCAGCAAGACTGATGCCATTACAAGTGTAGTTGACAACATAAAACCAAAAAGGTTTAGACGTAACCGTGAACTACCACACCACACTTATTCCAATTCAGTCTAATCTCCCTTCGGTGTATTCCCTCCCACTGACGAGATGTTTGAAATCCTAGCTGGAGTCCCTCCTCCAGCTGTGGCTGACCCTCAGCCTCAACTCGTGCTCCGGCGGCAGCGAGGAGAGCGGCTCGGACATCTTCCTGTTCAACGCCAGCCGAGTGCCCACCATCCCGCTCAACCAAGGTCAGGGCCTCCGCCAAACGGTCCGTCCCTTTAAAGAGTCCGTCATTCCTGTATTTTAAACGATGTCTACGTGTCTCTGTATTCAGCCTCCATCAGCAGTTTCCTAACCGTGCTGGCGTGGTACCCCAACACCTCCCTGAGGACATGGTGTCTGGTGTTGCACTCTCTCACCCTGATGACCAACATGACGGCCTGTGGTCAGTTCCTCGGCTCTTTGTACATCTCATGCTCGTGTTATTTCCCTTTGCAGTATCCTATTTAGATATATACTGTATGCCTCGTTTGTGTGTTTCTAACTTTCAACTGGCCCTCCAGCCTCCAGCACCGGGATGGGCAGTCAGGAGGGCACGGCGCAGCAGATGGTGTCCGATCCCACCCTGGTGCACGTCCTGGTGCGCTTCCTGTCCGGCAGCACCACCCATGGGACCAGCCAGCACAGCTCTCAAGTGGGCCCCACCGCCACCCAGGCCATGCAGGAGTTTCTGACCCGCCTACAGGTCCACCTGTCTTCCACCTGTCCGCAGATGTTCAGCGAGTTCCTGCTCAAGCTCATGCACATCCTGTCCACTGAGAGGTACGCCGTCGTTTCATGCAGTAGTAGCAGCAGTAATAGCGACGAGTGGTCTTGTGGAACTAATAATGTTTTTTTGTGGCCATCGTAGGGGTCCGTTCCAGTCAGGCCAGGGTCCGCTGGACGCCCAGGTGAAGCTCCTGGAGTTCACCTTGGAGCAGAACTTTGAGGTGGTGTCGGTCAGCACCATCTCCTCTGTCATCGAGTCCATCACCTTCCTGGTCCACCACTACATCACCTGCTCCGACAAGGTGGTGTCGCGCAGCGGCTCGGACAGCTCCGTGGGCGCCCGAGCCTGCTTTGGCGGCCTCTTCGCCAACATCATCCGCCCGGGAGATGCCAAGGCTGTCTGTGGCGAGACCACACGCGACCAGCTGATGTTTGATCTCCTCAAGCTGGTCAACGTGCTGGTGCAGCTCCCTCTGTCCGGTGACAGGGAGTTCAGTGGACGACTACCGCCGGCCGGCAGCGGGGCTGTCGATAGCAGCGTGTCGGACGAGGAGAAGGTATGCGGCAGCAAAGAGGGCGTGGCTGGTGGATCCACATCCAATCAGGGCCCGGCGGCAGGTGTGGCCGACCTGGTCCTAGCCAATCAGCAGATAATGAGCCAGATCTTGTCAGCGCTGGGCCAGTGCAACAGCAGTGCCATGGCCATGATCATAGGTCAGACCCGCCACTACATCAGAAACAGTCTCCACTCTTCGATTAATTACAGGGTTACAGTTATTTCAGTTCCATTCATAAAGCTGATGTGTTCTCCCTGTTGTAGGAGCCAGTGGTCTCCACCTGACCAAGCATGAGAACTTCCATGGGGGTCTGGATGCCATCTCAGTAGGCGATGGCCTCTTCACCATCCTCACCACCCTCAGCAAGAGGGCCACCTCAGTCCAGGTCATGCTACAGCCCATCCTCACATACATGGCCTGTGGCTACATGGGTAGACAGGTAAGGAGAGGTGGAGAAACCAACACATTTCAGAGGAACATGTTTGAGGCTGGGCCTTATTTAATATCATGTATTTGATTTGATTTGTAGGGCTCTCTTTCCACCTGTCAGCTGTCTGAGCCTCTACTGTGGTTCATCCTCCGAGTGCTGGACACCAGTGAGGCCCTCAAGGCCTTCCATGACATGGGTGGGTGTCTACACAGACGTTTGGACCACTACACTGAAGATCTGCATTGATTACATTCATCCCAGCATTCCAGCTCAGCTCACTCAAATCTCGACTTCGGTAGCTTCCGATCTAACCTTAAGTTTATTCCCAACGTCCTTGTCGCCAATTAGGTGGTGTACAGTTGATCTGTAACAACATGGTGACCAGCACACGGGCCATTGTGAACACAGCGCGCAGCATGGTGTCCACCATCATGAAGTTCTTGGATTCAGGTCCTGGAAAGGCAGCAGACGGCAGCCTCAAAGCCCGGGTCATGACCTCAGAGCCCGACAACGCAGAAGGACTCCACAACTTTGCCCCTCTAGGTGCTTGAAGAATGTCCGTTTCTTTAACTGTGTTGATGAAGATGTGGCAAAGCCTAATGGATCGCTCTCCTTCTGACCATTACTTAAAGGAACACTCCACCCATTTTCAACCAGCTTTGTATCATTAGAACATCAGTAGTATATCAGAAAACTGTAAACGGTTTTGAAGTCTGTCATTTAATTTGACAGTTATTGAGTGTTAAAGTGTGGACCAGTGACATCACTGGTCCACACTAACTCAAATTAATAACTCATTAACTCAAATCAACTCTCAATAACTGTTAAACTAGATGAATGATGAATAGTTTGACAGTTATTGAGAGTTGATTTGAGTTAATGAGTTATTAATTTGAGTTAGTGTGGACCAGTGATGTCACTTGTATACTACTGATGTTCTAATGATACAAAGCTGGTTGAAAATGGGCAGAGTGTTCCTTTAAAATACGTAAAAAAAAAAAAATCCACACTGTAGACACAAACAGATCCTAGCGGCACTGAAACACATACCTGTGGCATTCCTACTTATTCATACACTTTTTTTGCTCCCACTTCAAATCGTAATTTTTGGATTCCGGGTGATCCGGTTGTTTCCCCTCTCTCCAGGCACCATCACCTCCAGCAGCCCCACGGCCCAGCCGGCGGAGGTCCTGCTCCAGGCCACGCCCCCCCACCGGCGCGCCCGCTCAGCAGCCTGGTCCTACATCTTCCTCCCCGAGGAGGCTTGGTGCGACCTCACCATCCACCTCCCGGCTGCCGTGCTGCTGAAGGAGCTCCACATCCAGCCACACCTCGCCTCCCTGGCCAGTGAGTAGCAGCGCTCTGACTTAGAACAACGGCTGTCCCTCATTATTGAAATTGATATTAGGGATACACGATATTGGATTTTTTTGCCGATTTTGGTCGATTGCCGATAACAATATATACACGCATAAGGAAAAGGACTATGTGGAGAAAGCATTCGGCCAGAGCGACATGAGGGTTTGGCTTATTATGTCAGTATGTTCAGATACTGTATGACTAGCGAGACTCTTATTGGGGAGCTAAACACGCTGAAATATTTAACTTTCAGTTTGGACAAGGGTGCACTTTAAAAAATGCAATAGGCTGCATGGATTTTTCATGCCTGTACCCTCTCCTTCTGCCAGCGACTTCTCTGCTGTGCCAGTAAACCATTGAGGATTGTAGCGAGAGTTGGTGTTCTCCTTTTTTGAAATGATTTGTCCAGATACGTTTCCATGAATTATGTAAACCATTTGGTTCCCAAACTGTGGTCCGTGCTCCGCCAGAGAATTGCATGTTTTTTTAAACCGACAACCGTTTTTACATGCACATTATCCCTGAGGAGCTGCGACCAATTGTCACATGGATTGTATGCTAACTTCAGAAACTTTGCAGGAAATAAAATGTTAGCTATTGACCCCAGCAAATTAAATCCAAACTGGACATGTTGATAGCCGCCTTACCTTTGTTGGCATCTCCTCCTCCTCCTCCTCCCAACCAGCCTGTCCATCCTCGGTCTCCGTGGAGATCAGTGCCGATGGAGTCAACATGCTGCCGCTCTCCACACCGGTCATCACCAGCGGCCTCACTTACATCAAGATCCAGCTCGTGAAGGCGGAGGTGGCGTCCGCCGTGTGCCTGAGGCTGCACCGCCCGCGTGACGCCAGCACCCTGGGCCTGTCTCAGATCAAGCTCCTGGGGCTGACGGCGTTCGGCAACACCTCCTCTGCCACTGTCAACAACCCCTTCCTGCCTTCTGAGGACCAGGTCTCCAAAACCAGGTACCAAACACACAGGACTGTAAAAATCAATGAAAGGCCAGGAAGGACGGGGGGGACAGAGCCCCCTCCCCTTGCCCAGAGCACTGGCTCCTGAAGGGGGCAGCAGAGGACAGGTGTTGGCCTGCATTCTGCCTTGACAAGGATATTTTTCATTTGGTTGTATTGGGTTTTTATATTGAGCTTCACCGTTGGCTTATCTATGCCTGAGGGGGGGCTGGGGGGTCTTGCTGTTTCAGGAAAACTAACGTTGAATGAATAATAAATAAATATTCTAAACATTAAAAAAGAAAAAACTTAATTTATACAGGGGGAGTCTCACTGAGAGCAATGCTCTCTTTTTCAGGAGCGCCCTGTTCACATTCACACACATTCACACCTGGAAGCTGACCAGTACAACCACAGTCTGATCTGCTGGCCACTGATCGGCTCCACTGGAGCAGTTGGGGTTGGGCGCCTTGCTCAGGGGCACCTCAGTGGTGGTAATGAGGGAGGGGCAAGCGCTGCCTTTTCACTTTCCCCACCCAGATTTATCCTGCCGGTCCCGGGGATTGAACCGACGACCTTCTGGTCACAAGCTCGCTTCTCTAACCGTTGGGCCACCACTGCCCAAATAAAATGAATTGGAAATGGGAGTTCCACCACGCTTCAGCTGGGTAGGCAAGTCCGGTGCGTCACAGGAGCGGGACAGCAGCAATTAAAGAAGGAAGGATTCACTGGAGCAGCTTCGGTCAGTTCAATGCCTTTTTAATAGGTGCAGAGTACAAGACGAACATATTTCCATTTCCATATTACATCTTCATCAGACTCTGATGAAGATGTAATATCGAAACGTTAGTCCTGGCAACAACAAAAAGAAAGAATATCCGAATACCAAATTTGGAAACCAAATACCTACCCAACGAACGAATATTCGGATGCAGGAGACGATATCTCCAGTGGTGGTGACTGAAGACGACCAGCAGTGGCTCTGGAGTAGTTGGTTTGGCTGTCGTCCAGGAAATAAAGACAGTTCAGTTAGAGAAGGGTTTAAGTCCAATCCAATTCAGATAGAAAAAGATGCTTGGTGAATACAGTATCCACTTAAGGCAAAAGAGGATGGGTGTAGGTTAGCTACTATCGCTAAAAGCTAGCGCTCGGCGCGGAAGCTGATCCGCTGTGAACAGTTAAGCTCGGCTAAAATACTATCTTCTGCAGTCGAGGCCTATATATGGGGGCCCCGCCCCCTAGCGAGCCGCGGAGGGATACATGCTTCTATCCAACCCCAATTCTGTGTATTGATGTAGAAAAAGTAGGACTTCTGTTTGTTGGGAGCAGGCTGAACCTGCCCATACTGACTGTTCCATGAGCCTTGTGAAATAAAACCCTGTTTCAAAGGTATTTGAAGGTTCATCGATATGAACAAAAATCCCAAGCTACAGTTACCCTGTCGCGTTTCATTAAATCAGAACTTGTATAAAAGGTCAACATTCGGTTTTGGCGGATAGATGACCACACAGCAGACTGCGTTCAAACAATCCATTTTGAAGACGACGACCTCAAAAGCGTTAACTTTATCGACGTTGATGGGGCTACATTTGAAATGGTCTTAAAAACCCACAGCACATCCCCCACCGACTGAGCCTTGGGGGGGGAAATGACCATAGTTTGGAGGACACATTGACCCGGACAGCTTCAAAGGAACTTTTGAAGGCTTGCAGGTTTGGATGTTGGTCGGGTGTTCGTCATTGTTGGCTTGGTGAGCAAAATATTGATATATTTGGCTCCTGTCTGTAGTTTGTCAACTGGTTTAGACTGTTGAATGTTTTCAGCTGTCTGATTTCAACGCCTGCAGTCCCACTGTGTCTACCACTAGACTTATCACACTACTCACTGTCCACATAATGAATAATATTCCCTCTGAAAGGTCAAATTGTGATTTTTATTTCCTTTATTTTTGCATAGAAATGTTTTGTCCCCTCCTGATGGCAGCCATTCTGAAGCATCTTTGGACCCCCCCCCCGTGTGTCAATTAGGCAGAATACAAATGTAGAACGCCATATTCTTGCAGCGAACACATCTAACCTTTGACCTTTTCCCCCTCTTTCCCTGTGCTGCAGTATCGGTTGGCTGCGTCTGCTCCACCACTGCCTGACCCACGTCAGCGACCTGGAGGCCATGATGGCCAGTGCGGCGGCGCCCACCGCCAACCTGCTGCAGACGTGCGCCGCGCTGCTCATGTCGCCGTACTGCGGCATGCACTCGCCCAACATCGAGGCGGTGCTGGTGAAGATCGGCCTGCAGTCCACGCGCATCGGACTCAAGCTCATCGACATTCTGCTGAGGAACTGCGCCGCCTCGGGCACCGACCCCGGCAGTGAGTCGTCATCCCAAGCGAGATAGCAGGAGATTTGCATTTAGAATTTGCTGGGTTACTCGTTAATTGTGGCGATTCATGATTGTTAAGTAGGACTTAAAGTAGGATTGTAAAGCAGCTACAAGCAAGATTTTCGATTGTTATTAAACAGTCTAAATTTAATATCCATGCATCACATCTTACCTCTAATAGTAGACAAGACCAACGCCGAGTAGTCTCGCTTGAACCCCGAGTGAATCGGCCAGTGTTGTCTTGATGATTAGTCTGTCTGCGGCCGGGGCAGATCAGGAAGTGAAATGAAACGGTGTGCGGCAGTCACTTCAGCCATAAGCACAAAATAACAAAATAACTTCCAAACAAACTGTTAGAATATAACGAGAGATGTTCGCGAGAGTAGCAAGTCCCTGGATGTAGCGAGCATGGCGTTCTCCTTGTTTATGGTCTGTTGCTAGGCAGAGCGAAACGGTTGAAGGCAGGCAGCTGCCGTAAACTGTTTCGTTTCACTTCCTGGTCTATCCGGCCTGCTGGAAGACAGACACAGACTCTATAATCATCAAGAGAGCAATCTTCGATTCACACGGCTTTGGTCTCAGCTACTATTATAGGTAAGATGTGATGCATCAATATTACATTTAGACTGTTTAATAACAATCGAAAATCTTGCTCGTAGCTGCTTTAAGTAAATGCCTTAATTATGTTTAAAGTCCCTGGAAACCAAAATCCACAAAAACCTTCTAACTATTATATTTAGCGTCTTATGTGAGTAATTATGTGCCTCAGAAAGTAGGGGACATTAGTTTCAACCCTAACCCCCAAAATTGCCACTTTTCTACAAGGTCTGGATTTCCACTTCCTCATTGAGGAGAGCGGTGCACGCGGTGCTAAAATGCATGATCTTATCACGTCATAAGATTTAATCGAATCACACGCACGCGCGCACACACACACTGACACACACAGTAGCGCTGTTCACTCGCAGCGGCAGAGTCGATCTTCCTCTCTGTCAGTATGCAACGAGCGAACACACACACTCCATCTCTCTTTCCTTCTCTCTCTCCTTCTCTATCTCTCTGTTTCCCGACCTCCCTCTCCCTCTCTCTCCCTCTCTCTCTCTCGGAGGAGACCTGCAGTCCTGCACGCACACACGCGGGACACGCCCACACAGTCCGCGGGAGAAAAGACCGTCTAAAATCGAATTGATTCTCATGACTTTTGTCATGACTGTCGAACCTAAATTTATATACTTTGCGATGTTCATCATCGTTAAAATTTGGCTGGTGGCTTATTAACATAGGTTCCTGTGATGTGATGAACTCAAAATGCTAAATAATAAAACATTATTTCTGGTTTCCAGGGACTTTAATCACTTTCTGAGATTAGGTGTTCTTCAAAAATAATGGCTAACCTCCTTACTTTTGCTATCTTCGTGTAGATTTGAACAGTCCTCTGCTCTTTGGGCGCCTGAATGGCCTCTCATCAGACTCCACCATCGACATTCTGTACCAGCTGGGCACCACACAGGATCCTGGCACCAAAGACAGGTACATCAAGCATCCCCTCTTTTACCTTGACTTTAACTGTCCTGAATGACGATGAGTTTGGCAGCTGTCCCTTCATGATAATCGCAACCGGCGAGAAACTTTTCCCGTCAAGGTGATTTCCCAGACAGACTAATATGCCGACAGTAAAAACTGTCCTCTCAGTCCCCTTCTCATGTTTTACTGTCATATAAAAGTGTTTGCTGTGCATTAAGTCCCTCGACGAGGCTTCTGAAAAGTTGGAAGAAATACCCACAAGTGCTTTAAAATTCTTTTCACGTTCCAGGATCCAGGCCCTCCTCCAGTGGGTCCACGATTCGTCGCGGGTGGCGGCCCACAAACGGAACAGTCCCATCGGATACATGGGCGCCAGTACCTCCTCCTCCTCTTCCTCGTCGAGGGAGTACGGCCTCCTCATGCCCTCGCCCTCCCACCTCCACTGTGTGGCGGCCATCTTGTGGCACAGCTACGAGTTGCCCGTTGACTACGACCTCCCGGTGTTGCTTAACAGAGAGCTCTTTGAGTCAGTCACTGTCTTTCTACCATATTATTCATAAAACAGTACAGACATTTGATGTATTCATTCCAGGGTTCGAGCCCAAATGGGAATGATTGAAAGCTAAGGAGTTTAACGGCTGTATAGAAACATTTCATCATTTTTTAAAAGATTTTTTTTAATACAGAAAATGCAGGTGGTTTGACGCATCTTTATTTTATTTTATTTATTTAACCTTTATTTAGACAGGCGAGTCATTAAGAACAAATTCTTATTTACACTGACGGCCTGTGGGGTAAGGGAGAGGGGCTGCAAAAAAGGTCATGTTAAGGATAAAAAGGATAAAAACAGTGCATTATAAAACAGGGTATAAAACATAACAGCAATCACATAGGATAGAGCCAAAACTCAACATAACACAACACAGCACAACGTAGAACCAACACAACACAGTACAACGTAGCACAACACAACAAGACAAAACAATACAGGATAAACCAAACAAAACACAGCATGATGGGGGAAGGGGGTAGATGGAGGGAGGGGTAGAGAGGGAGGGAGGGGGGATGGGAAGAAGGGAGGAGGGAGGGAGGAAAGGAGAAGGGGAAAGGGGGTAAAGGGAGGGGGGAGGGAAGAAGGGAGGGGGAGGGGAGGAAAAGGGGAAGGGGGTAGAGGGAGGGGGGATGGGAAGAAGGGAGGGGGGAGGGAGGAAAGGAGAAGGGAAAGGGGGTAGAGGGAGGGAAGGGGTAAAGAGGGAGGGGGAGATGGGAAGAAGGGGGGGTAGGAAAAGGAGAAGGGGGAGGGGGTAGAGAGGGAAAGGGGGGGTAGTAAAGGGAGAAGGGGGAGGGGGGGTACTATGAGGGGGGGAAGCAGACACAGCGGTCAACAAAGAGCTGTTGGAGTTGCTGTTTGAAAATGGAAAGTGATGTCAGGGTTGCAAGTTTGAGGGTGCTCTGAAGAATATTCCAGTCGTATGCTGCTGCAAAACGGAAGGAGGTGCGGCCGAAGACAGTTCTATAAGCGGTTGAGCTGGGGATAGAAAGTTTGATGTACCCGCTTGATCTTGTACTATAGGTGTTTGTTGCTATGTGGAGGAGAGATGAGAGGTAATGTGGTGTCTTGCCTAGTATGGACTTAAAAATAAAGTGGTGCCAATGGAGGGATCGTCGGGTTTTAAGGGAGGGCCAGTCTACCAGATTGTAGAGGTCACAGTGGTGAGTCTGGAAGGGTGCATTGGTGGCGAAACGGATAGCTGAATGGTGAAGCGTGTCTAATTTTTTGAGGGCTGATGCTGAAGCTGTTCTATAAATGATATCGCCGTAATCTAAAATCGGAAGAATTGTCAACTTGACGAGGGTGTGTTTGGCCGGATGAGTGAAGGAAGATTTATTGCGGAAGAGGAAAGCTAATCTTGCTTTGATTTTAGTCTGAAGGTTATTGATGTGTGTATTGAAGGAAAGGGATGAGTCCAGCCAGATACCCAGGTATTTGTAAGAATCCACAAATTCCAGGGCCACGCCCTCAGGTGTGCCATCGGCACAGATGATCTTGGGGGGTCTGGGGGCATCCTTAATTCGGGAGAAGAGCATACACTTTGTTTTTTTTGTGTTAAGGCGGAGATGGAGATTGAGAAAAGATTTCTCTACGTCCGTGAGGCTCTGTTGGAGAGTGGTTGCTGCAGATTGGAGGGAGGGGCCAACTGAATACAGGATGGTATCATCGGCGTAGAGGTGGATACGGGAGTTGCCCGCTGCTTTAGCAACATCATTAATATATATGGAAAATAAGATAGGGCCCAGGATAGAGCCCTGTGGCACACCTTTGAAAACAGCAAGAGGATCAGATATGATGTTCCCAGTCTGTCCCATCTGTGTTGATGCACCACCTATACTAGCTTTTGGTTGTTTTTGAAGATCGAAAGCCTTGAAGGTTCAAGCCTCTTTACCCCCTTTAGAAATGTAGTACAGACATGTATGTCCACAAGGTATGAATACTGCATAGCGTCTCTGTAAACATGAATAGTTTAACAAGAAACAACGTGAAAACATAACCCAGATTTTATTTCCTTTGAGACCAAAACTACATGTAACAAAGAGGGCAGGGTCAGATTTACATTTACAGTAACTTTATCATGAATATTGATTTTCTAAGGGAGATGATATTTAGGAAAACCTCATAAAACAGCTTTTTTCAAAAATATGAATTATCTTAACTTTAGCAAGTTATCTGTATCTACATCGGCATGGATATTGAAGCCCCTAGTGGACT
Source organism: Poromitra crassiceps (assembly GCF_964638095.1). Classification (NCBI taxonomy): domain Eukaryota; kingdom Metazoa; phylum Chordata; class Actinopteri; order Beryciformes; family Melamphaidae; genus Poromitra; species Poromitra crassiceps. The sequence continues at coordinate 27,673,470 of NC_139633.1, forward strand.
ACCGACATAGATTGATAATTTCACAATATTCAGTGCTGCGTTTTGACCACTCGATCACTTGTGTCTTCCCTGTAGACTGCTGTATAACTGGTCCATGTCGCTGCCCTGCAACCTGGTGCTGAAGAAGGCCGTGGACAGCCTGCTCTGCTCCATGTGCCACATCCACCCCAGCTACTTCTCCCTGCTCATGTCCTGGATGGGCATCGTGCCGAGCGCCAGCCACTCCCAGGCGCAGCACCACCGCCTGGCCATGACCGACGACGGCAAGAAGCAGCACGACGCCAACGCCAGCGCCAACGCAGCCGGCCTCACGGACGACTCCAAGCACGCGAGGCCGCCCATCAATCTGTCCGAGTCGCAGCTCACCACGCTGGCGGCCGCCTCCCAGTCTCCCGGGGCCATAGAGCAGCTCCTGGACTCCGGCTTGCCCTCGCTGCTCGTCCGCAGCCTGGCCCAGCTGTGCTGCGGCCTCCTGGCCAGCGCCGACCTCCCGCTGCCCGCCGCTCAGGCCGAGCGACGGCAGCAGCACCATCACCACTACCACTCCTCCTCCTCCTCCTCCTCCTCGCCCGGCCGGCCGCCGTTGTCGGCCGAGCTGGCGGCTCCGGTGCTGCGCTTCCTGACGGAAGTGGGGAACAGTCACGCCATGAAAGACTGGCTCGGCGGGCCGGAGGTCAACCCGCTGTGGACGGCCCTCCTCTTCCTGCTGTGCCACTCGAGCGCCAGCGCCGGCGCCAACGCCGCCTCCCATCCGGCGGCGGGCTCTGGTGCCGCGGCTTCGTGCCCCCCTCCACCCCAGCCTCAGCCGTCGGGGTCGCGCTACTCGCTGGCGTATTCTGGACGGGCGGGAGGGCTCACCACCCAGCAGAGGACGGCTCTGGAGAACGCCACTGTGGCTTTCTTCCTCCAGTGCATCTCCTGCCACCCCAACAACCAGCGGCTCATGGCACAGGTCTGATGTTCTGCTCCTTCAGAACAACTCAATGGCTGAGGCTAAAGATTTTCATGTAAAACATTACCACATTGAAGGGGTTGAGACTCCAGTAATTCGGTTTTTACTCCTCAGAAATAGGTTTTGTATTATTAGCCAAAACTTTAGTTACTAGCTTAAAATGTATTTGTTGCCTGTAAAACGAGCTTCTTATCAGGAAGCATTGCTTTGATTAATCAGGTTTCTAACTCTATTAATATATTTATTTCAATTTAAGTGAATTAATTTGATGAAGGATTTTCACATGCCTTTCTCTGCCTGCAGGTTCTCTGTGAGCTCTTCCAGTCAGCGCCCCAGCGAGGCAATGTCCCCATCTCTGGGAACATCTCGGGCTTCATTCGAAGGCTGTTCCTGCAGCTCATGCTGGAGGATGAGAAGGTCACCGTCTTCCTGCAGTCTCCATGTCCGGTGGGTAAATCTCTCTCAGTTCATACCTTACCCAGATAGGAAAGGTCTTACTGCAGAGGGTTTTGTCATTTGGCAAGACGACACGCTGGGTTCCTGTACGGCACAAACAGAGATAGATTTACAAGACAAAACACCGTCATGTTAAAGATATGTATCCCCACCCCACTCAATTTAAGTAACTGGCTAAAATAGCAAAAACTGATACTAACGCACGCCTTCTCGAGTGTAAAAAGCATTATGTAGTGTTCCCATGTGACCACAAGGGGACAGCGCAGCAATACGAAGCAGAAGCCTCCTACTTTTAATACCTCCTCCAGACTGATGCGCGCCTGCTATATTGTGTGCTAGCCGGGCACCCCTGATGCCCCATATTTCACGCAACTCAGTGATTGGTCGTCACCAGAGCAGTTTAGGAGAGAGAGGGTGAGTTGAGGTAGAGAAGTCGGTTTCATTTGCACAAAGCTAATTTCATGCTAACCTCCAAGCTCATCTCGTCCTCATTATTCAAGGTTTTCTTTTTTTCTCTGTTCCTCATAAACTGTAAGAAGCTTTTGATGAAGAGTCAATGGACAGGTCAGGGTCATTTCCTGAGCGAGAGATGAGGGATCGCTGTTGATTGGCGTGTGTCAAAAGGCCCTAGACGTAGTGTTTATTATGGGATGCACGTCATGAACTGGATTTGACTTGGACTTGACTACGGTTTGCTGCTAACTCAGCCAACACAGCCACATATACTTGAGGGAAAGAGAGAGACAGTTGCATCATCATAGGAGGACAGACCTATAACTTAATAATAATTGCACATGAGATCAGAAATGGCATTGCCCCGCTGCTGAACTCTCCATCATTATATAATTTAGGGGGCCTGCATCTATCTTGGCTGCTGACAGGTGGGTGGACATGCCAGTTGCTATGTTAAGAGTGGGTTTCCTCTTCTGTGTCTGTGTCTGTGTGTCTGCTCCTTAGCTCTGGTAGGCTTCCCTAGCCCGCAGAAAGCAGCGAATGTCACTGGCTGTGATGCACAAACCTGAGAAGTCACGTTAAATAAAGGCAAACGCAGAAGAATGGTGTTACAAGAGTAGGAGCGCGCAGGAATAGAGGTCGAAAACCAAGACGATCTCTTCTGAATCGAGATTACGATAACAATTAGGAAACTTCATTGTCCGACATGTCATAAAAGTATAAAACACGACATAAAAAAAACATATTCGACTCAACATACACATTCGTGTAAATTATGGCCCACAATACACAAGTTGCGTTACACTCCACACACATGCACTCACACTCAACATACCCATTCATAAAAAAAATACAACACACTACACATGTTTACAATACGGTGAGTCAACACATTCGTGCGCACTCAAAACATAGCCAATCATAAAGAATACGGCTCACAAGTCAAGATTTACAATTCCCAGGTCTACACCCTTTCAAATTCAAATCCTGCTGTGCAACAAACTGCAGCAAAGTCAAAAGCACCACCCTACAATAACAGCTACCGCATCCTAGTTTAATTTATTGCTTTGACAGGATCTGGGACAAAGGATGTCTTGTAGATGTTTCACTTTGCCATCGGTAGTCTGTAACGCTTCCCTGAAAGGTCAAAGTTCAAATTCACCGAGCAGTGGATGAGAGGGGTCGTTAGTAATTCTAGTTCACTATTCTGCATCTGCATATGTCCCCTCTGAAAGCTTTCAACTGCCCTACAGCCGTCACCATCACTCACAGAAGCAGTCATAGTGTTTGTGCTCTAAATCTACACTGTGATCTTGCAGACGGATGCCAAAACAGAAGTAGACAAAATCTTCGTGCTAATATTCAATATCTTTGAATTTGACCTTTTCATGCCAAACGAATACAAGTACTCAGTGTTTCCCTTGGAATTGTATTCTTGTCAGAATGCGAAAGCCTGTGAAAGAGCTTCTTAGACGGGACACTGAACACTAAAACTCTGTGGTTCCTCTGTGTTCATTTAGCAATCTTTGGCATTAGCAGCTCTTTAAGGATAGGCATACTGTCTTTCAGTGAATCATTCATTACTGAATATAAAGAGATGAAATGTCATTCACTTTGATCGGTCCCTATCCAACATCAGGCCCCTGTGTCAGTCTAACCCTAAATACACCCCCCCCCCTCCCCCTTTATTTTGTAGTTCTACTGTACAACATGCTAACACAAACTCATTTCTTTCTGCTCTCAGCTGTACAAAGGACGCATCAACGCCACCAGCCACGTCATCCAGCATCCCATGTATGGAGCAGGCCACAAGTACCGAACCCTCCACCTGCCCATCTCCACCACGCTGGCCGAGGTTCTGGACCGAGTATCTGGTATGCTTCAATAAAGGAAACTTCTCATTACTTCTTCTCACTAGGACAAGCCGCAAAAACACACACGAAATAAGGAATACAAAAAAACATGAATGCAATGCATAATAGATGATAAAAAAAAGAATTAACATGATAAACCAATATCCAGCTTATGAGCAAAATGTGCATCGTATTTGCATTAGCATGTCGACGACAGAAGGCCTCACGTACAGAAAGTGTCCAGGTGTGTGTAGACATCAATATTCACCATCTGTATGTTTAACTGACACATGAAGATAAGTTCTGTGCAGGAGATACGTTTGCAGATTTAAATAAAGGAAGGTATATTAACTGTAGCTGCAGGCAGTGGAAGTGTGCGAGGCTGTGGCAGTGTTCATAGGAAATGACGAGCAAGCGTTCTTGTAGCTTCGCTCCCGGCTTCATCAATATTGCGTTGGCCCACAGCTGGTGAGTGCGGAGCACAATATCCTCCACACACACACACACACACAGTCTTAAACAGAGGAAACCCACCGCTCGCCATTCAAGCATTTTATCCCTTTCGGTTGACTCTTTAAAATTTAAAAGGCAGACATATTTGAAGTTAATGCCCCGTGTCGGCTCCTCGCACATCGACTCAAGACAAACTCTGAGCCACACAGTCTCACTCCCACTCGTGCAAAAAGGCTCGAAGAGGGATCAACAAAGTAGCTCCGTTCTGTTTTTCATTTTGAAAGAAAAGTTGCTCGACACAGCATTTGTGAACATCAATACATCATTGTTGAATCGATTGTGATACCTCGATGTAATTACCATACTCAAATGAGAGCATTTAGCAGATGATTGGTCGTGGATCTCACTCCAGTGCTATTTTTCGTGCTAGTGTTTTTCCCATGAACCTCCTGCCCCCCGGTCTTCACGACAGTCGTCAGCTTTACTGAAAAAGATCAACATGTTGGAAGTGATTATTTGACCATCTGCTTCTCACATCTTCCACCACCCGTCATCGCCAGAGAAACTCCTCAAACTTTAGTGCCCATCAAATCCAACCCGATGGCACAACATGCAGGGTAGAGAGGCTGCCAGTCTCCTTAATCATTATTACCCTAACAGAATAGTTTGAATCCTAATGTGGTTTTATTCTTCTGGTTGTTGTTATCAACAGTGCAGTAGCGAGGCTGTGGTGTGTGTGTAGCGTGTGTTAGCCATTAGCTTTTAGCCATCTGATGAATGGCTCCCCTCTCAGGACCTTGAACAACAGATAAAAGGCTTGATACACACCACTGCGGTTATGAGACTGTGTGTGTGTGTGTGTGTGTGTGGGTGTGTGTGTGTGTGTGTGTGTGTGTGTGTGAGAGAGAGAGAACAAGAGCAAGGAAAATGCTGGAAAGAGGCTATTGGACAATGTAGTAGGAACAATTTTACGAGCATAGCGGATCTATGACTTGTCATGCCGTTGAGAGCCGTGGTCGGATTGTTTCTGTACGTCCATATGTCTGTCTGTCCCAGGCTCGTTAACGCGATATGTCAGGAACGCCTTGAGGGAGGCTTATATGATATGCTGTGTAGTGTAGTGCTTATACATGTCACCACTCGGATGAATACAACATGCTCAACATACACAGCGATAATTATCATCAGCTTCTTTACTCTGTAGAGCCCATGAAAATACTGCCTTCAGCTAGCATCCACCCTCCATCTCTTGTTGTTCACCAAACTTGCATTGTGATTTGTACATTGGGCTCATAATCAAAATATGTTTGACTTTGACATTTTCACATCTTGTTCATTTGAATAACGCTCGTGTGATTTCTCTGGCTCCTCCCCTCTCTCTTCTCGGCCTCAGACACGCCCAGCATCACGGCCAAGCTGATCAACGAGCAGAAGGACGACAAGGAGAAGAAGAATCACGAGGAGAAGGAGAAGATGAAAGCCGACAGCGGTTTCCAGGACAACTACAGTGTTGTCGTGGCCTCAGGTACCTGGTTCGGTTTCTATGTACCCCTCAGACAGCAGCCCGTCCTCAGCTATTCAGCCAATCTCTGCGGGCCGTCATGTCCCGCCCCATCCCCCCCACCTGCCAATCGCGTCGGAAGGGGAATTGCTTAGCTAGTTCACTCACAAACGAGAAGCATTGAAATGTTCTGCTTTTGGCAAAGCCCGTGATGATCTCACGAATAGAAGAGATATTTTGACTCGAGGCGTATTAATTACAATGACTACTAAATGGATACTGAGTCTTCAGGGCTTGAAGCCAGAGGTGTGTAAAAAAGAACTACCGTAGGTTTTATTTTTATTTATTTAACCTTTATTTATACGGGGGAAGTCTCGCTGAGAGCAATGCTCTCTTTTTCAGGAGCGCCCTGTTCACATTCATACCTGGAAGCTGACCAGTACAACCACAGTGTGATCTGCTGGTGCCTGAGCAGCTCCACTGGAGCAGTTGTGGTTAAGGGCCTTGTTAAAGGACTTATCCTGCGGGGCGGGCCCGGGGACAAGCTCGCTTCTCTAACCTTTAGACCACCACTGCCCGCTATGTCAATTTACTGAGGTCTTGAGTCTGCCTACGTACCCAATAGAGCTGCCGAAAATAATCGATTCAGAGATGCATCGCGATGCTTAATAGGACGATTCTGAATCGATTAACAAATATCAAAAATCGATTATTTAATTTAAATTTTTTTATTTTTTATAATCAAATAAAATAGAATGTAAGTACATGCAGTTGTTTATTTTAATTATGGATCATAATACAATGCAATTCCAAATGCACTTTTATTTTAAAAGTAGCCACACAGTGAGAAAAAAGAAAGTGAGAAAAAATAAATCATGTATTGCGGAAAAAGTGATGCATCGATTTAAGATGCATCGTATAATCGAATCAAATCGAATCGTAGACTTGTATAATCGTATCGAATCGTGAGATCAGTGAAGATGCACAGCTCTAGTACCTAAAGCACATGGTTGAAAGTGTTAAAGATTTGGATGGTCTAAAATCTAAATGCTGTTTCACATGCTTTCCCACCTTGACAAGAATACAATTCTGAGGCAAACGCTGAAGTCTTGTTTTTAGGGTTGAAATGGTCAAATTTAAAGATAATATCAGTATTTTTGTTCACCCTTGGACAAAATGATCATCACCCGATTGTAGGGGACCAACAAATATCCAAAGTTGTCACACTAAGCTTCTGTCCACCCGAAATAATGCTAAGCTGGGCTTTTATTGATGAAAGTAGGTAGCAAGCCTGAGCAGGCTCTTGACCGCCTCTTATGTTGCGACTGAATGATTGCTGTGTCTTTCTGTGTCCGCCAGGCTTAAAGTCCCAGTCCAAACGGGCCCTCTCGACCCCTCCCCGCCCCCCGTCCCGGCGCGGCCGAGTCATGAGCGATAAGCTGACCGCCTCCTCTGGCGTGGACCCCTCCGCCAAAACCATCAGCGTACCCGTTTTCCACCTCTACCACAAGCTGCTTCCAGGTAGGACAATGTGCACCAAAGACGATGGGATTCAAGCGAGACGGCCCAACTTCAACTCTCACTTGCCCATGGTTTTTCCATGGACACGCCCACTTAGGAGACTTTCGGCAGGTCTGAGTCGATGCTTGACCACGCCCATTTAGGAGACTTGCCGCTACCATTTGTTAGAATTGGCGGAGCCTGCGGTGACCCATCTATAGTAATATAACATCTATGTGTGCACTCTGGTTTGGATTGACTAACATACCGGTTACATCCTCCATTTCTTCAGTAATGATGACCCTTCCTCGCACATTAAAGAGTGATTGAGAGGGTGAGTACCACCTAGTCCCCCTGCCAAGAATGCATATATCGGGGGAGCGTCCATACATGTCTGCTCCACATGTTGCTGCTCCACCCTCTTGCCGATCTGGGGAGAGCCGAAACTCCATGCTTCCTCCGAGACATGGGCAGTTAGCCAGCCGCTTCTTTTCACCTGACAGGGTAGGACCTTCACCGGTAGGACATAGCACGTGGGAGGATCACGCTATTCCAACGAGTTCCCCTCCCTCCGAACAGGTGCCCCCCGAACGACTACTTCAGCGACCAGGATATTGCATGTTTTTGGTGAGGGGTTCCTAATATGAAGGAACGGGGAAAACATCCACACAGAAAGGCCCTTTTTGACGACCCCACCCGGGCGGCGGCCACTCGAGGACATGCGGACGGGCTCCTTCAGTGCTCACAGCGTCCCGGGTGGGAATCGAAACCCAGGACCTTCTAGGTGTGAGGCGACAGCGCTTACCACTGCGCCACCGTGCCCCCCCCTTAGTGCTCAAGCCTAATGTGTGTGTATGTACGTACACAGGCACAGAATATAGAGCCACCAGCTGGCACGGTGCCAAGGGAAGTCTGGGCTCCTGTAATGAAGCCGTACCATCCATCTGGGTCAGCTCCTTGAGGGGCCAGAGGAGGCGCTCTCAGGTCAAACGTTGACACTAGGCAAGCCGAAATAGCTCTCAATGTGCGGGAGGTGAATTTAATAATACTACATTATCAGGCCGCTTACGCTGCCCTCAAATCCAGTTTGCTGAGACTCCGGGCCTGGTGTTGTGTGGTGGCTGTGTGTGTTTTGGGCTTAACAGCCAGACCTAAAACCACGTAAACAACCTGGGCCTGGGCCCACGTCCACCCGGCCCGATGTCACAAAACGTGATGCAACAGAACACCGCCCGCCTAGGCAATTTTATTATAGTATACCGTAATAGTCTGTGTCAACTGACTGCAAATTTCATTTCAGTCATGTTTACTTTGTGACTCGTATTACCGAAATGGAATTGCACGGTGAGGTTGTGAATACGCCAGTGTGGACTCACACACTGCTTTTCTTGCCTTTCCCTCCCCATCAGGTCAGCCCCTCCCGGCTGAGATGACCCTGGCCCAGCTTCTAACGCTCCTGTACGACCGCAAGCTGCCGCAGGGATACCGCTCCATCGACCTGACTGTCAAGCTGGGCTCCAAGGTCATCTCTGACCCGGGCCTCTCCAAGACGGATTCCTTCAAGAGGCTGCGCACCGAGAAAGGTACGGGCAGGCGCCTCGCGAGAGAGGAGCATCGATTTGTGTTTAAAGTGCAAATGTTACCCCCCAGGTAGAATTTGCATAATGTTAAAATGATACACCAGCCAGATCTTTTTTTTTTTTTTTATTGTTCCGTGACTCAAAGTCGTTCTTTTGGACTTTGGTGTTATTCGTCTTATTACTTCACGCTCACCAGTTTTCTAACATTTGCATGCTTGCAAATACACTTTACTCATTATATTTTATCTCTGCCTTGCTACTTTTCTGAAAAATAGCCACATCCTTTGGCATTATTTGTTTCATCCAAATGATCTTGAACAGTCTAGATGAGATTTGTGTGCAAGAGCACACGTTGCTCAAAAGCTCAAACTTAGATCTTTGCTTAGGGTCTTATTGATATACTGTTCAAGATTCAAGATTCAAGATTTTTATTGTCACTCCATGGTACAAGTATCACGTGTGAAATTCTTGTGCTGTGGACTCCGTTTACAACATAGTACAAATGTGACAGGGCATATGAGTGCAAAAACAACAAGAGACACAACAAGCAATAAGGCAGTATAGTGATAAGACAAGTCAGAGACAGTGGCATATTCACTGCACATAGGTGCACATGTCGTGTGCATACTTTAGACGTGCTTAAACATTTTAAATTCTGCGTATTTCACATACAGGTGCATTTGGCATACAGGTGCACATACAGGTGCACCTGTAGGACAGGCGACAGGTGTTTTCCCTTTAAATGTACACACGGGGACTTGCTTCCATGCTCACACGTGTGGAGATAGGCTTAGCTACAGTACAGATAAGTCATGACAGGTGACGTAAGACCCCTACATTATCCCACGTATTACACAGCTACTTACCAAAGACATTTATCATTTGACACAAAATACTGGTTGAACATGATTTTATTATCAAGGTAAAGACATTTACAAGCTGCTGCCAAAAACCTGCTTCAATAAGACTGCAACCATAGCAGCTTCTGCAGCTAGAATCCATGGAAAATCCCTGCTCTTTTAGTTTGGACAGATTTGAATTAGTTTATGATTATAGATAAGCCCCCATTACCTTTGATGTACATTGTTATGAAGAGAGACAGAGGTTTTGGAGTTTAACCCATTGATACCTGATGCAGCATTTGTGTGTGTATCCCTTTAAGACGCGGTTCGCGGTCTTAAAGGGATACACACACAAATGAGGGATATACACGCTGCATCAGGTATCAATGGGTTAAATGTAGGGGCATTTTAAATGGCTTATACTTCAATAAAGAATACAGTCCAGTGGCTATTACGTTTGAAGTATGAATGGAGTTTGACTTTGGTCAGTATCACCTGTGCGTTTTCTTGGCTCTTGGTGTGGTTTTGTCTCCAGACTGCCCCACAGCCTCTCATCTCCTTCGCTTTTCATTATTTCTTCAAGCTTTTTTCATCCTTTGATGCTGGACTCATGCAATATTCATGCTCTTCTTAGATGTTGCTGCTGCTGTAACATTCGCATTTGCACAGCGTCGGGGGTTGAAACGTCGAACCGACAACAAGAAAGTTAATCCCGCTCTCGCTTTGGTGAACGCGGTCGCTCACGGTAATTTTGTCTCCAGAGCGACTAATAAAGAACGAAGGATCAAACCGGTGACCTTCCCCGCTACGGGACGCTTTCTCTAGCACGACAACACTGCCAAGTGCCAACCCGTAGATATTGTGATTTCACGACGAAGCACATTATATTTAGCCGTCCACTTCTGTGGGCTTGACGGTCAGTACTCGGGCGTGTGTGACAACGTAAGGTCAGATGAATTTGTAACGTTGTCATTCAGGCGTACACTTTGACATCTCGGGTCTTGATGATCTCAGCACCGGCCAATCTGCAAAGCTGGTCAAATCTCTCTCATGGCAAAGTGCAACAACATGCTGTGTTCCATCCACAAATCCATAGTTCCCGGGTTATCCCTGTGCGATCTCATTCACTTGAATGTTGTTGTTTTTTTAATGTCCACTAACATACATGTCACAACCGTTGTGCCGTTCACCCTCGGCTGACTGACTCTCTAAAACAGAACTAGATAGGTATATACATGCTTGCAGTGTGTGTGTATTTTCAGAGCGTTGGCACTAGCTGTGGTCCACTCCAGGCTGACCCGCTGCTGTGTGCTCATGTGCCGGGGCTAGAGTATGTTAAAGGTACATTCAGCGATGTTTTTGTGTTAAAATAAGTGTTAAATGGCTCTATATTCTGACAGCAATCACTGAAATAGCTGTCCTCTATCTCTCTCCTGTAGTCCTGCATGCAGGGCGGATGTACTGTATCTCCGCAACCGTAACTCGTAGAAACTCACAAGACTCAGGTTTTCTCTGATTATATAGTTCGAGGTCGGCGCCAATTTTTATCCAATCAGAGAAAAGTTGACATTTTCTGGGAAACGGCAACTCAGATCATGATGCCTTCCAAAGGACTGTGTATTTCTTCACCCTGAATCCAATGCTGCCATCCGGGATTCTCTACGAGTTACTGTTGTGGAGATATGTCCACCCTGCAAGCAGGACTACAGGAGAGAGATAGAGGACAGGAGATACGTCCACCCTGCAAGCAGGACTACAGCAGAGAGATAGAGGACAGGAGATACGTCCACCCTGCAAGCAGGACTACAGCAGAGAGATAGAGGACAGGAGATACGTCCACCCTGCAAGCAGGACTACAGCAGAGAGATAGAGGACAGGAGATACGTCCACCCTGCATGCAGGACTACAGGAGATAGAGGACAGGAGATACGTCCACCCTGCATGCAGGACTACAGGAGATAGAGGACAGGAGATACGTCCACCCTGCATGCAGGACTACAGGAGATAGAGGACAGGAGATACGTCCACCCTGCCTGCAGGACTACAGCAGAGAGATAGAGGACAGGAGATACGTCCACCCTGCATGCAGGACTACAGGAGAGAGATAGAGGACAGGAGATACGTCCACCCTGCCTGCAGGACTACAGGAGATAGAGGACAGGAGATACGTCCACCCTGCCTGCAGGACTACAGGAGAGAGATAGAGGACAGGAGATACGTCCGCCCTGCCTGCAGGACTACAGGAGAGAGATAGAGGACAGGAGATACGTCCACCCTGCATGCAGGACTACAGGAGAGAGATAGAGGACAGGAGATACGTCCGCCCTGCCTGCAGGACTACAGGAGAGAGATAGAGGACAGGAGATACGTTCACCCTGCATGCAGAACTACAGGAGAGAGATAGAGGACAGGAGATACGTCCACCCTGCATGCAGAACTACAGGAGAGAGATAGAGGACAGGAGATACGTCCACCCTGCATTCAGGACTACAGGAGAGAGATAGAGGACAGGAGATACGTCCACCCTGCATGCAGAACTACAGGAGAGAGATAGAGGACAGGAGATACGTCCACCCTGCCTGCAGGACTACAGGAGAGAGATAGAGGACAGGAGATACGTCCGCCCTGCCTGCAGGACTACAGGAGAGAGATAGAGGACGAGATACGTCCACCCTGCCTGCAGGACTACAGGAGAGAGATAGAGGACAGGAGATATGTCCACCCTGCATGCAGGACTACAGGAGAGAGATAGAGGACAGGAGATACGTCCACCCTGCATGCAGGACTACAGGAGAGAGATAGAGGACAGGAGATACGTGCACCCTGCATGCAGGACTACAGGAGAGAGATAGAGGACAGGAGATACGTGCACCCTGCCTGCAGGACTACAGGAGAGAGATAGAGGACAGGAGATACGTCCACCCTGCATGCAGGACTACAGGAGAGAGATAGAGGACAGGAGATACGTCCACCCTGTCTGCAGGACTACAGGAGAGAGAGGACAGGAGATATGTCCGCACTGCATGCAGGACTACAGGAGAGAGATAGAGGACAGGAGATACGTGCACCCTGCATGCAGGACTACAGGAGAGAGATAGAGGACAGGAGATACGTGCACCCTGCATGCAGGACTACAGGAGAGAGATAGAGGACAGGAGATACGTCCACCCTGCATGCAGGACTACAGGAGAGAGATAGAGGACAGGAGATACGTCCACCCTGCATGCAGGACTACAGGAGAGAGATAGAGGACAGGGTTTCAAACACTCTATTTCAGTGATTGATGTCAGAATATAGAGCCATTTAACACTTATTTGAACACAAAAACATGGCTGCCTGTACCTCTAAAGCGCTACCCTTCCTGACAGCAAAGCGCGTAGCAAGTGAAGCAGCACTAATGTTGACAAAGTGGACACAGCAAGGCAAGATCCTCTCTTGTATAAATGTACAAAGACAAGCAGAGTCCAAATAGTGCTCATATCATAAGGCTCTGTTTGCCTTTACACTCGTGCCGTAGTGTTCATTGAAGCTAGACAGAATGCGGTGTACTTTGTCCCTCTGTCTCTGCTGTGCTCCATGATGAGAAGCTGGTTTTGTGCCTCGCCTGTGTGTCTTCTCTGTCTCTGTCTCTGTCTCTGGCTGCAGGCTAGCTTGGCCATAGTCAATAGAGAGCCCATGCTTGGTGGCACGACTACAAAGCAGCTGAGATACTTTCTTTGTGAGGTGTTTAAACTGCTCAGTGCCAGTCTGCCAACACCTCAGGCTGTTTACTGTCATCCTCCTGCAACCGTTCTGCTTTCAAACTATTCCAGTTTATTTTTTCTATTTTGTTATTTTGTTTTCTAAGAACGAAGCGTGAGTCTAGTGTAGACTAAAGGGGACATTTACACCCGAAAAAATGATTGCCAATTCTGGCAGCAGCAGAGGTTGAAAATCCCTCGGGAGGAGAAAAGGTAGGAAGGGGTGGAAAAGACGAGCAGGGCGCTTTTCCTCTAATGTTCAACTTTTTTCAGCTTAAAAACGCCCACCGCGCTAAACGCCAGGTGCGTTCATTAAAAGAGGAGCACGTTTTTAGCTCGTCCTCACATAGAGAATGAATTGCAGAAAGACGCTGGCAGCTCCAAAAACGCTTTTGGTCTGAATGTCCCCTAAGGCGCATACTTCTGCATCACACCTTTTATAAACCTCTTCAGTTCGCACTTGGCGCTCCCATCCCGCGCTGACAGAAGATGACCTTTTAGAGCAGGAGGTCCATACAGTAGCTTCTGAAGCAGCAGCTGGGTCACCACACCCTGTGTTTCAGAGCAGGAGGTCCATACAGTAGCTTCTGAAGCAGCAGCTGGGTCACCACACACGCTGTGTTTCAGAGCAGGAGGTCCATACAGTAGCTTCTGAAGCAGCAGCTGGGTCACCACACCCTGTGTTTCAGAGCAGGAGGTCCATACAGTAGCTTCTGAAGCAGCAGCTGGGTCACCACACCCTGTGTTTCAGAGCAGGAGGTCCATACAGTAGCTTCTGAAGCAGCAGCTGGGTCACCACACCCTGTGTTTCAGAGCAGGAGGTCCATACAGTAGCTTCTGAAGCAGCAGCTGGGTCACCACACCCTGTGTTTCAGAGCAGGAGGTCCATACAGTAGCTTCTGAAGCAGCAGCTGGGTCACCACACCCTGTGTTTCAGAGCGGGAGGTCCATACAGTAGCTTCTGAAGCAGCAGCTGGGTCACCACACCCTGTGTTTCAGAGCAGGAGGTCCATACAGTAGCTTCTGATGCAGCAGCTGGCTCACCACACACCCTGTGTTCTTCTGTGTTCACATTGTTGGCCCGGCTTGAGAGGCCAGTGACCTGCCTGTTCTTCTCTTCAGTGACATCTCGCGCCTTACACTGAACACTGGATAAATCGGCATCGGCCATATCAATTTATTGCGAAATGTTTTGGGATTCACCACATTAACATTGCTTTCCATGGTAACGAAAGACGTCACCGGGGTGGTCTGAGAAGTCACAAAGTCTACCGACAAAGTCGCCAAGTTGGGCAACGCCTGGATCCCAAACTTTGGACAGTTTCTGTCATTTTCTCTGGCCTGCCTCTTCTCTTCGCCCCTCGCTCATTTCTCCCTCTTTCTCCATTTTGCATGGTGCAACAGTTCTAATCATCTGTGTGGAACACGAGTGTGTGTGTATACTGTAGTTATATGGATTCAACCAAGTGATGATTTTTTCAGTCATCGAGTTTCCTCGAGTTTCTCGAGGAATCGTTTCAGCCCTCGGGTTAATAGCCACTCCTCTCCCCCCGCATAAGAAAGTCCATTTTTGGCCAAGTGCGTCCACTATCTACTGTAGAAGATCCATTCAGCCTGTCCAGTACGCATGAATACACACTGTGCGCTCATTCTATTTATTTTGCTTCTGCATGAGCTGACCTTACAGTCTCAAGGTGCTGGCTCTCCTCCCTCCCCTAACGTTTCTCCAAAACGTCCCCAAATCAAATCCTTTCACATTCATCTCCCCCGTTGATAAATGGAGGGGCATTACCGTGGCCTTTGCTAAGAGGGAAGGAGGCATTGAAAGATGGAAAAGGCGCCAAGAGAGGTTTTTCTAAAGATCTCCGCTGAGGCTTTGATTAGGTGGAGCCATAATGCAGAATCCATTTACCTCAGGTCCAACTGAGTATGCACACACACACGCACGCGCGCACACACGCACGCACGCACGCACGCATGCACGCACACACACACACAGTCCCAGGATAAGCAGCTATCACAAAAGCCTTCCCTTGAGCGGGGAACACCACGGATGCTATACATTTGAACGAAACACCCATAATTCAATGAAATTAGTTCAAATAATAATTGTATTTGCGAAGAGCATAGTATGGAGCCACCCGTGATATTGTCGGGCAATTCGATGGAAGAAAACTATATTTGTGATGGCAAAACGTTTGAGAAACAGGTCAAATTTCCGAGTCACAACGGCCGGTGACTTTTTAATTGACCACCAAAAGCAGGGGCGCGTGGGCAAGAGGGGAAATCCCTTCAGGGAGATGAGGAGAACAACGAATCATCTGTTTACGTTCTCCT
This sequence comes from Poromitra crassiceps, assembly GCF_964638095.1. Lineage (NCBI taxonomy): Eukaryota > Metazoa > Chordata > Actinopteri > Beryciformes > Melamphaidae > Poromitra > Poromitra crassiceps. The sequence goes on from NC_139633.1 coordinate 27,689,137, forward strand.
CCATGGAAGATGATGCGTGGCTTTTTTTGGAAGATGACCCATCACTCGACTAGAGCTTTATATCATCACCAAACGGCCGGGCCACCCCCGTCGCAGGACAACCGTAACGGCTTAGCGCCGTCGGAGGTGAGGCGTATTTTTGCCTTTCACCATCTGCTCCGTTTTGACGGTCTGACTTTGTGTTCACCTGGTATCGTGTAAACGCCTACATTTGGACCGTGTCCGTCATTTTATATCGAGTCTGTACGCATGTCGTTATTTTTGTTCTTTCGAATCGGCACGCAGCTCATCTACAGTAGGGGTGGGGCACCCTTTCTCAAGTGCAAACCATTAAGGCCTATCGATGTATGAACAGCCAGCGATTGAGATGGCACCATGGTACGCTGGCCTCCGGTGATTGGAAGCTGCTGTCAGGCTCTCCTCCTCCTCCTCCTCCTTCTGCCTCCTTCTTGCTTGCTTGAACTTGATGAATGGGAGAGTAATGGACTGATAGCTCTGTTGGTTTCTCCTTTCCTCCATTTCACAAATTCAATCTGCTTATGAATGATGAATTACGAGGTACAGTGATTTATGGCATTGGGTGTGTTCGGCACACTGTAACAACGTTAATTTTGTCTTTTATTCTTGATCCAAAACTGGTTTTCATCAGGCATTTTTAGCCGTTTATATAAACGACATGTTTATTATATATGTAACTAAACTAAAGTGATTTGATTATTGCCTTTGAAAAAGTGTAAATGCTGTACTTAAGTTATCGGGTGTTTTGTTTTATCCCATCACTTTGTTTTGGTTGGATTTGGTGATCCAAATAAAAATATGGCAAATCGATGCCATCTCAATTAGGGAGCACTGGGAGGCTCTTCTGTTTGTGATTTAGACGCAAAATACCATTTTAAATGAAATGTTTGCTGTGCTGCAGAGATGTCCTGGCCTACACATCACATTCTACAGACTTAAGAAAACAACTTTGTTTGGTACAGATCCCCACTAAAATCACACCATCATCACTTTTAATATACTTGGCATCACGCGCTCTCGATTCCCCACCGCGCGCCCTGCAGCTCGCTGAGCTGGCCCTGCAGCTCGCATCCACTATTGGCAATGTCTCTTTCTCTCTCCCTCAGTCTCCCCCCCCCCCTCTCTCTCTCTCTCTCTCTCTCCCTCAGTCTCTCTCCCTCTCCTCTCTCTCCCTCAGTCTCTCTCCCCCTCTCCTCTCTCTCCCTCGTCTGTGTGCGTCACTGAAGACATCATCGGTGATGTCACAATGCCTATGTATGACATCACTGATGACATAAGTGATGGTATGACATCATTGATGTAATTAGGTAATTAGGGCAATCACCTAATTAAAAAATCCGGCTCCGTCAAGTCACCCACACGGGTGCTCTTTACACCCCCTGAAAGTTTCAGCCTGATCGCATGTAAAACGACATAGCCGTGGCCAGCTAAAATTCTTGAAACAAAAAAAACAGATTGCCCACATTGCCAAATTTATATATACTGATAGATTTTTCAATGAAATGATAATAAGTGTAAAGATAATCATTCCCTCTGACATCGCAAATTATATCGCGATTGCAATATAAGTAAAAAATAATCACAATTAGATTTTTCTTTTTTCAAAATCGTGTAGCCCAACCTTCAGCAGTCATAAGTTGGTTACCCAAGTAGTGAACAATGACACAGGTAGCAAGTTCAGAGAAACTCATGCCAAACTCTGCTCAAAAATCTGTCAGTTTCATGCTTATTTTTGCTCATTGCCAAAATAACATCCCTCATACGACTTGACTCAAGACATTTTATTTATATATTTTTTGCCACTCCTCAATTTGGCATACATATTAACCACCACACTGCATTCATTTTGATGCATTGTCAATTTTTAGACCGAATGTGCCGGCTGTTCCCACTTCTCCTTTCACCCAAATACACGACTGAGCCAGCGAAGTGAAAATAAAAGCAGCCTCAGCTCAGCTCGCTCCTGTGTGTTTGAACGCACAAATGTCAGATCATCGATTCGTGATGAGACAAGTTAAAACTAGCAGCTGCTTGCAAAGTGCCGGGCGGGTTCTGCAACGTTCTAAAACCTGCAACCGAGACAAGTCTGATGAGGAGGAGGTGCTAATAGACCTAGGCAGCGTTTATAGGAAGCTAGCCGCCGTTAGCGTTACCTGTATCGTTCCAATTGTGTTCGGATGGTGACCTGCGTTACACACGGCTGTAGTAATGATGAGAGCAATAAAGTCCCCGTGGTTTGTTTCTATCTCTACCGTCCTCAGACGTGAAGGGAGCGAGACGGAGGATACGTCAGCAGCACAGGAGAGGTGTGGATAGTTAGGAGAGACAGGTGAAACTTTCTGACAGCTCCTCACAGCAAAGTCTGTTCACCTGGTTTTTTCTTTTGTTGATTATTACAGACATTAACGGCAGCATACAAACAACAACTCTGGGGTTTTTATCGCCGTCATCACTATCGCTATTTTGTAATGGAACAGAAACGACAATAAGGCCGCTACTACAGTTGTCAGCTGCAGGACGGTATGTCAACAATATGGCGCTGTCCGGGGTTAGCGAATAAGGTCTATTATACCTTAAACAAATCCATGTCTGAAATAACAAACCAATGTTTTCACCAAACTCAGTGACACAAGCCATTAACGTTGCCCTCCATGGGAATACTATGGGATAATATATAATATGAGAACTATCGCGCGCTTCTTTCTAGTGTCCCTCGCTGCCTCGTACGCTGGCCGTCCGCTCAACTGGCAGCGCTCATTTCTACCGTGCCTCGTTGGTTTGCTCTCTAGGTCTCGCCTGCTTCGCGGGCTCACAGACACACACTACGCATGCTTCCCAGGCCCCCCCGCACGCTGCGTGGCCTCGCCCGCTTCAGTGCAGTGCAGGTTAAAGTTGAAGCCTGATATTATATTAGTAAGATTATACGAGATAAATACAGGATAAGATGAAATGGCTGTAAACTCACCAAGTACCGCCCACATAATATGAGTCCCTATAGGAATATTGTAGGATTATCATTGTAACATGACTGTTCCTCAAACAGATGTATCAGTTGATCCTCTTTCCTCCATCCAAAACTCCCTTATTTCAACCAGCTGACAGTTTATAACTGACCCCACGTGGTCAGCTGACATCACTATAACCTGATTGGCTGTTGAAACGGGTACAGCCGACTTCTCTATGATCTGATTGGTCGAGCTGAGACGGGCCAGTTCGCACCACTGCAACTTTCTCCCTACAAAGTTCTCAAACGGTTTGGTCTCCTTGTGAATCATGGGTCTGAACTGGCCTTTACAGACGGCACTAGAAAGGAACTGAAGGTCTCGTATTCTCCTCTCAACCATGAGCTTCTCCTCATAACGCCACATAGGCTGCAGCATGCAAAGACTAGATAACCTTAAGAGGGTCACATATGCCAGACAGTCCTCGGTAGGGATGTCACGATACTAGAATTTCTACTTCGATACCGATACCCAGGAAAATATCGATACTCGATACCATTTTCGATACCACGGGAAGGGGTGGATGATGACACATCAAGAAGCATACAAATAAAGTTAGACAGATGGACGGACAGACGCACACTTTCTCCATAATCTGTCTAGTCCTGATACAACTTTGAACTTAGACAGCAGATTAGCCCTGCTCTAACCATCAGAACACGTTTAGTTTGTTGAAGCAACAGATACCCAATGATAGGGAGGGGAAAATCAGCGATTTTTCACATTAAAAGAAAGCACTGATGGTATCAAAACTGTTGCAAATGAGTATTGTATCAGTTTCAAATTTTCAGTATCGATACTCTTGACGACCCGAGTCCTCGGACGTATGACAGACGGGCGTCTCTCTTCTCTTTGCAGTGGATCACTGCGACATGCTGAGCAGCTGCCCCGAGGACGAGCTGATGACGCCCGGCGAGGAGTGTCTGGACGCCATCGACGAGTCCCTGCTGGAGACCAACCCCATCCAGTCACCGCTCCAGGTGTTTGCCGGCATGGGCGGCCTGGCCCTCATCGCAGAGAGGCTGCCCATGCTCTACCCCGACGTCATCCAGCAGGTGAGACCGCCCCACTCATAGCTGCCATACTGTAGATATGGGCGGAGTCACGGATTGTCCGTATCGCGGAATTTAGACGGGTGTATTCCAGACGGGGAAAGTCTGGGAATTTAATACAATTACTGGTGAAGTCAGGGAATATCGGTTACTTTACACTTTCACACGTTACATTATGGTGGATTTCAGACTGACCGGAGTGGAAACCAGAGGCTTACATTAAGAAAAATATAAACAATCAAGAAAAAAAAAGATCGTATATATACCGTGTGTTTGTAGTGTGTGTGTGTGTGCGCGTTAGAGAGCTGCAAACCCGAGGGTACCCTCACGGGCCCCTCGGGCCGACCAAAACGGGCCGAGGCCGGGCTTGTTTTTTATTTATTTTTTATTAATAGGTCCGGGCCGGCCGGGGTCGGGCCGTTTCAATAATTCAATTAAATAATGTTGTATTAGCGTACTTGCTTGATTTGACACAGCAGAGCACAGTCAGACAAAGAGGAGGAGTGCACAGACACTCCCCCAGCCACACAGTCACACACAGACCACACACACACACACACACACACACACACACACACACACACACACACACACACACACACACACACACACACACACACACACACACACACCTACAGTTGATAGTCATGGATTGCTTGATTGATTTTTTTATCAGGGCCATGGTGGGAACCTTGGAAGTAGAATGTGGGGACGTTCTAGCCTGGGTGAAGCCAGCCTTCAACGTGACGTGGAGGCTGGCTTTACCTTCACCCAGCTCATATTTCACAGACCCAAAGAGGCCAAACGTTTAGTTAAGTTTATTCATTGAAGCGTGCCTGGCGAGAGCCAAAATGCATAAAATAGTCCAGGGTGCCGTGATAACGCAAATGTCTGGATATTCACCTGTGAAAGACTAGGGGGTCCACACCTTTTTCGGAATTTTGTACTGTATGGAATCTATTGTAGTGTACACACCTGCTGCTACAATAACTAGAATGGACTGAAGTGCCGCTGTCTCATCTGTCTTTAAATCCAAAATCTGTGAGGTGGGGGGAAGGAGTTCAAATTGCCAAACTATTATGAAAAAAAATAACATTTTTGCAGTGTTTCAGAGCGAACAAAGAACTCAAGCGGCCACGCAATGGCTACCACTCCTGACCCTGGTCTCCAGGCCTTGTGATTGAGAGGGATGGCATTTCCTGGAGGCTTTGCTACATAGACTAAATCAGACTAGTGTTTCCCTCCCATGAAGCGCTACCTCCGTACTACAGCACACGATGCCTTGTAAATGAAATTAAATGATCACTTTAGCAGTAATTGAAAACAATGAGGCGTCGATTTGAGTAGCTAAATAGCTGGAAAACACCGTGAAAGCTGCCAGGTACTGAATCTCTTTTGTGTTGTTATTGTATCTCCTCCCAGCAGGCCAGCAAACCCCTCTTCCATTCGGCACTCCTGCTCCTTTTAAATAGGTGCAGGAGATTCATTTATTCAGGCGCTCTCCGAGTCAGGGATGGCTGGCATCAGGCGCCCCACCACGACTACCAAGCAAGCTCTTTGTGTTGCCGTTTAAAATGTTGCTCTTCATTTGACATTAAGAACCATGAGAAGGTTTACATGCAGACTAACAAGTTAATTGGGTTAAGGGCATGATCCGAGTACTCCCAGTAATTGGAGTGTGCATCTAAACATACTCAATGTCAGTACAACTAATGGATACTTAGTTGATTTATTTTTTATGACTTGAGAACGTGTCTTTAATAGTGTGGGTAGTGTGAGTGTGGGTTGGAAAGTGAGTTTTTTTTGAAAGCCAGAGCTCTCAGCTCCTGCCCAAGGAGCACACACCGATGCCATGGTTAAGAAAGCCAATACAAAGCTGTACTTCCTGAGAAGGTTGAGAAGGTCAGGTGTGCCAAAATCAGACCTGGCAACAATATACATACAGGATACGTCCGCCCCACTCTGGAGTATTATGCCTGTCCGGCGTGGCATGGGAGCCCTGACGCAGGCTCTGTCAGACCAGATGGAGCGTGTCCAGAAACGTGCCTGCAGAATCATAATTGGCAGAGCATATTCCAGCTATCACGACGCACTCCAAACCCTGTCACTACCTACCCTCCAAGACACTATGCAGGGACTTTGCCTTGGGTCTTCTGGATTCCCCCTTTCAGAGCCTGGCTGCCACCTACCAGAGCCCAAACGTCAAATCGCCCAAACCAGAAACAGCACCCAACTCGACACATGCCCAAAACAAGAACAGAAAGATGTGAAAAATCACCCATCCCATTCCTCCCATCTCTCCTGAATGCCAAATAATATAGAATGAACAGCCTTACCCATCAATGCCATAGACTGTTGAGGAAATACCGAAGATTCACCAATTTATTATTGTTTTGATTCTAAATTGTGGTTTTATATTTTTATGCTGTACTCCATTGATTTTATCCATTGTAAATATTCTCATCATTTCAGCTACATAAACTGCCAAGAGAACATTCAATAAGGAAAACTCGGAACTTGAAACAAGTCATGGTTGACACATTAGCATTGATCAACATCCCCATCAACTCCCACTCTTGATATATGATGATCATTTTGGGCTCTGGCATCTGTCTTAAATATTGCACTTTTCTTTAAACGGGCGTTAAGATGTGGCGGTTGTGCCCTGAAAGGGGTCATGCTGTTCTCTGTAGCGTTGTTGATGCTGTGTGTTTGTAGGGCAGACACTTGTCTTGGTGAATAATTGAAGCGGTTGAGCTGGCTCACCTGGAGTGAGACCATTAGCAAAGAGAACAGCAGGCTATATATTGATGCAGGTGAGGCACTTGTGTGCCTGCATTGTTTTTCTAAGGTTGACTTCCCACTGGAGCAGAGCTTTTACACACTGCTGCTGCTGCTCTGCCCAGGCTTTTAGTGCAGCCTAGCTTCATCTGATTGGATTGATTTGGATCATGACATTGTTACACTGAGAGGTTAAGCTTACGCACAAGTGAAGGCACGTGTAGTTTATATACAGGAGTGTAGCTTAAAGGCTACACTAGCTTAAACGGCTCACCCTAAAATCAAAAATACATATTCTTCCCCTCACCTGTAGTGCTGTTTGTTTATCCATCTAGATTGTTTTGTGTTAGTTGTCTGGGTTTTGGAGATATCAGCCATAGAGATGTCTGCCTTCTCTCCGATACAATGGAACTGGATGGCACTCGGCTTGTGGTGCTCAATGCGCCAAAAAATACAATTGGAAAAACTCAGCAGCAATGGCTCTTTTCAGAAATCATGACCCAGTTACTCAGGATAATCCACAGACTTGTTGTGAGCAGTTTTATGTAGGAACTATTTTTGGCCGAACTACACCCGCTAGCTACCTGCTGCTAGTTTCATGTAGGAACTAGCTAGCAGCTAGTGGGTGACTGGGTGTAGTTCGAAAGCAGGTCAAAAGAAAATAGTTCCTATATGAAACTGCTCACAACAAGGTCTGTGGATTATCTTGAGTAAACGGGTCATGATTTCTGTAAAGAGACACTGCTGTTGAGTTTTTCAAATGTATTTCTTTGGCACTGTGAGCACCACATGCCGAGTGCCGTCCAGTTCCATTGTATTGGAGAGAAGGCAAACATCTCTAATGCCAATATCTCCAAAACCCAGGCAACTATCCCAAAACAATCTAGATGGATAAATAGCACTACAGGTGAGAGGAAAAATATGTATTTTGGATTTTATGGTGAGCTGTTCCTTTAAGCACGTCAGTGTTCAAATGCGTTAACAGTAGTAGGTTTATTTCAAGGGAGTATTTTCAGGTGGCCTGGGTCCAGACCTTTGAATCCACGACTCTACACAGTTGAGCTTTGGCTGCTTCTGGTCTGACAACGTGATATGCAAATTCATTTTCTTCAGTTGACAGAATGATTAGCCAATGATCGCTGAGGGGCACTAACCATTAGCCAATCAGCGTCAATAAACCGCACAACGGGCAGAACTAGCTGTTGTCAAGCGGTTGTCAAGTGCGCTGAGGAGTAATAACAATGCCTTAGATGAGAGAGACGCTGCTGTAATTGATTAAAAGTACCACTTTGAAATCCGAACGGCACTCCGCTTTGGAGACATTTATTCAAAGGGAGATTGTTGTTTTTTGCGTTGTCCCGACTTTATTAACTAACGTTAGGTTCAGGCGGATCCGTTGGTCTCTAGTGATTGGAGTAGGGAAAATATAATTCCCCTGGGCGATTCCCCTCATAGAAATTGGTTAAACAGAGAGCAATCTCAGACTTGACAAGTCGTCAGTCTGATACCAGGCTAATTTTCAGGATGAGTTCACCAAGTGCCTTACTGTATATTAGGGGTGCACCGATCGATCCATCGGGCGAGCAATCTGTATCGGCCGATTTTGATCTCAAATATGCGATCGGCTGATTGCCGATATTTCGGCTGATTGCCGATATTTTTTTATATTACTTTTTTTTTTTTTTATAAAAAAAAAGCCCTATAACTAATCAGGCTTTCCAACGATATAAAATACAATGCCAATTGGTATTATTAAAGGGGAGAAATAATCGACCTAAAATAACGTTTCCAAACTTTCTTTGAGGAGTTTATATATCGGTGATCGGTCGGGCAGATATTATCCATAGGCGATCGGTGGCAAAAAACGTGATCGGTGCACCCCTACTGTATATCGCTTTTTTTTTTTTTTTCTTACGCAGATGAAACTACTAGTATTGGCACAATAACAGATTTTTTTTTTTACGCTGTTGCACTGTTTTCAGCTTTTTGACTCGGATCGAAAAAAGAAAAGCTACATTTGCTGCTGTTGACATCCAGACTGCAGCTCTCTCTCTTCCAATCATCCTTCTCCAATATCCTTCTCCGTTGGATCGTTGCGATGCTATCGAAGCAGAAGCAGAAATTGTGTTTTGGGCTTTTGTGACGGCACTAGAAAATAGTTGTCCACTTGCTGAGAGGCAGCAATCTCTATTCTCCTTCATCGCTCAACGTCAACACATCCTGACACCGGAAAAAATTCCTGCTGTCGTTAGCCCATCTGTCAGCGTTGCCTCCCTTTCACTTCCGCTAACATTTGACACCCCCCCCTCCCCCCCACCCCGGTTTTTCCCCACAGGTCAGCGCCCCGGTGGTGCCCTCCGCCACGCAGGAGAAGCCCAAGGACAGCGACCAGTTCGAGTGGGTCACCATCGAGCAGTCGGGCGAGCTGGTGTACGAGGCGCCGGAGACCATCGCCACCGAGCCTCCGCCCATCAACAAGCAGCAGCAGTCGCAGGCGGCGGCGTCGGCGGCGTCCTCCTCCGTGCAGACCATGTCGCCCATCCCCGCCCACTCGCTGGCGGCGTTCGGCCTCTTCCTGCGTCTGCCCGGCTACGCCGAGGTGCTGCTGAAGGAGAGGAAGCACGCCCAGTGCCTGCTGCGCCTGGTGCTGGGCGTCACCGACGACGGCGAGGGCAGTAAGTGTCACATGGTCACGGTGGAAGTTGGTTGATAAAAAAAACAAGTCAATAGAGAGGCAAAGTGAAACGTCACTTCCTGCTTTCTCTCCCTGTACCTGCGCTGAGAAAAATATGAATGGCAGGTGGACGGAGAATAAGGTTACATTTTAGATCCCGTTTGAATTGTGCCACAGGGTGCCAACGTAAATTTTGTCGATTTTAAACATAACTTTGCATGTCAAGAAAGTCGCAGTTTGTCGCCAAACTGTTGCACTAGAAGTTATAAATCAGAAAGACTACATACACTGTCGCCTAAGTGACGTCACTTTCTCTACCGGCAAAGCTGAAGACCGGCGACATGCCACGAGCTTCCACGAGCGATGTAGTTTTTATACAAAACTAACCCCTACGTTTCAGTTTGACGACAAACTGACTTTCTTTACATGCAAAGTTAAGTTATGTTATATTAAATTCCAACCCAAAATTAGCATTGGCAGTGGCACAATTCAAACGGGATCAAAAATGTAAGCTTATTCTCCGTCCACCGCCATTCATATTTTTCGCAGCACTGGTACAGGGAGAAAGCAGGAAGTGACGTTTCACTTTGGCTCTCTATAATGTTCTACACATTCCAATGCTCTCGCATGTGTGTGCATATGTCTTGTTTGTGTGCTGTTGCCTCTTGCGTGTGTGTGTGTGTGTGTGTGTGTGTGTGTGTGTGTGTGTTTGTGAATTTGGGTGTGTTTTCCAAGTCCTTTGAGATAAGAGCGCTTGTGAATGATGGATGGGGACAGCTTGTTTGGTGACACTGGTCACACAGCACATCAGGCTGCCATTTTAACCGGCTGCTTGTCTTTGCCCTTAGTCATGATGAGATAGTAATAGATACTTTATGCTTCTCTCAATATGCCCACGCCATCCCACACTCCCTTTAGCAAACATGCACGTTTTTGCCGTTTCAAAATACATATAGAAATAGATGTTCAAGATCCAACTCATGATGGTAAAGCATGATGATGTCACATAGTTATTTAAAATGTACTATTAACGGGGTTACACTGATATATCAAGCCGATATCGGGATTCAGTCGGCATCGTCCATCTCCGATTATGATGTCGTGATATTTCAGACTCTTTTCTCGTCCCGCCAGGCCACATCCTGCAGTCTCCATCGGCCAACGTGTTGCCGACGCTGCCGTTCCACGTGCTGCGTGCGCTGTTCAGCAGCACGCCGCTGACCACCGACGACGGCGTGCTGCTGCGCCGCATGGCCCTGGAGATCGGCGCCATCCACCTCATCCTGGCCTGCCTGTCGGCTCTCAGCCACCACGCGCCGCGCGTCCCCAACGCCAACAACAACCCCTCCGAGGTACAAGCTATACACACACGCACACACACACACACACGCACGCTTATAGCGTATATAGTTGTCTATAGTTGAGAGTGACTTCAATTGACTGGACTCATTCCCTAACCCTAAACTAGTCCCTTGAAGAACTGAAGACTTGCCAAACAGAAGACTCGTCCAAAAAAAAAAAAAAAAACGTTTTTTCTTTTCTTTTTTAACTTTACTAGGCATCTCGCACGGTGCGCACTCAATTCCTATGCTCGCCCGCTGCGTGGGCTCACTAGGTTGGCCGCTGCGTGGCCTCGCCCGCCCTGCAGCTCGCTGAGCTGGCCCTGCAGCTCGCATACGCAGTTCGGCCGCCGCGCAGCCTCACCCGCCCTATTGGCGTACAAGCGCGGGTGTGTGTGTGTGTGTGTGTTGCTCACAAAATGTTATTGCCCTCAAGTTTACATGTGCGTGTGTCTGTGTGCTTAAGTTTACATCAGTGCCTATGACATCATCAGTGATGTTTGCTCTCATGACATCACTAATGACATCATCAGTCTTATGACATCATCAGTGATGTCACAATGCCTCCTATGTTATCATCAGTGGGACAAAAAATATAAACAGATTGCCCACTTGTCAATTTGTATCTGCAGAAAGTCAACGGAGCGCCATGCTCTTTTCCAGTCGTCTTCTACTGTGTTGGGCCATGAAGAGAAGTCAAATCGTTAGAACAAAACTTGGATGAGAACTCTGACTCGGCCGTTACATAACTTGTAACTTGGCCGTTCCATACGCCATAAGACTGATCAGTGGAAATATGTTTGATGATTAAGGAGACTTTGGCATGAGGAATGGCCCAAATTAACTTTGGCTTGGCTGGAGAGTTGACCTAGAAAAGCTTTGACGAAACGCTGTCCGGCTCCCGTCGGCTTTTCCAGACGCTCCCGCTAATCATTCCGACGTGACACGATAGGCCATCCTGTCACTTTCCCTGAGTGAACGTTTGCCGGAGAAACGGGGAGAAAAAAAATCACTGCCGTTATTAATGGCTCCCTACTGGCCCCTTTAGTCCAAGGCCTCTCTCACGCTTATCTCCCAGTGAGCCGCCGCTGACAAACTGCTTAATTGTTTGGCCTGAATGATAAGAGGCAGGTGGAGTTGTCAGACCACTCGTCCTTTGTGTTATTGACACCTCCACGCTGGAAAGCAAGGGGAATGGTGGAGCATCAGGAATAGGAATTGAGTCTTGCACTCCCCTTGACTGTCATGCCCATTAAAGTGACTGATTAGGCTTCTATTGAGCCGTCTGCAGGGGCCTGGACAGCCAGCGCTTCTGCTCGCCTTGTAGGAGAAGTCTTTTGGACTCTGAAAGGAACACGGACGCCAAACCCTAGGTCGCTGTGGCGGGACGAAGCACGAATTATTGCCAGCAAATTCTCCCAGAAATGCGCGTGTCGCTGTAGTGTCAATATTCACGGTTCACGATCGTCTGAATATTTTTGAGAGAGAAAAAATATGAACAGATTTAACCGAGTAGAACCAAAATAGTTAGCTGAGACGAATGAGCTACTTAATGAAGTTTGCCGGATAGATTTGTTAGCTACTCGACGCCGTTTTGAATACCTAAATCAGACGCGCGAGTATAACAACTTAGCACAAACCCCCAGTGCCTTCGCTCGGTGAAGACAGTGGGTGATTTTGCGGTCATCCGACGACATCTGGCCCTGATAAATATTCGACGTGCATCTCTCGCACAACCGTTGCAGGGTATCCACGGGGTCTCGCTTGTGATTTACACCCCTATCGCTGATGTGGCTGAAGTGGCGTTGAGGTCTTAAAATATATAGAAAGGGTCTTAAAAAGAGGTCTTAAAAAGTATTGAATTTAACTTCAGGATTCCTGCACATAGCCTGTATTGGCTGTGCAATGGTAACATGAGTCGTTGGCGTAGTAGTACGTTGGCGGGACACGGGAGTGTGCGTCGTGGCAACTGGTCAATTCCACGCTGCTTTCCACCATGTCTGTTCGGATGTTCTTCAAAAACCATTTGTCTAAATCAATGGTGCTGAATCTCCTGCATTTCTACTGTACCGAAACTAAAGCTGGAAGTTGTACTAATCCCATAACTCATAAGTTCTGTTGCGTTCTGTCTGTAGCCTCAGGTATCCAGTGGTCACGGCGGGGGCACCAGTGAGGAGCAGCAGCTCTACTGGGCCAAAGGAACCGGCTTCGGGACCGGATCCACCGCGTCCGGCTGGGACGTGGAGCAGGCCCTCACCAAGCAACGGCTGGAGGAGGAGCACGTCACCTGCCTACTTCAGGCAAGTTACGCCTCCGGAGTGCTGCGTGCAGTGTGTTACTATACCCCGTGTTTTTTTTGCTCTGTGCATGACCCAAAAAGAGATCAGTCCCTCATCTTGGTCTCCACGCTCATGAAAAACTCAGTGCTTTCGCACAGCGCAGTTAGTGCTATGCGAGAGGTAATTTGAACTTCCTCATAAATGCGCAGGGCTGTGATTGGCACGACCGGAGCCACATTTACCGTTGCCATATTCTCCGTAATAGCCAAGGTGACAGCCGGTGTAAATCAACAGGTTATTTCTTTTAACAGCCACCCCGGTGATCCACGCCTGTGAGCAAGTTAAGTGGACTGCATGCTACATTTGCCAGAATGGCAGAGAAAGACAAAATTGTCCCCCAGCAAATTCTCCTCTAACTGCTGCATTTTGCAATGTTTGCCATGAGCCTAATGGAATTGGATGGCAACTATAAAACTGCAATCAGACGGGGAATTAATCATTTCAAATGTATTGTGAAGGCCAAAATTATTGATCACATTCATGTCGTTTCCAAAGACGCCATACGACACAATGCTCTGGCGTCTGGCACAATGTCAAATGTTTATAACGTAACATTTATTTAAAAAATATACCGTCTAACCAGAGCGGCTGGTATTAAATGGGGGTGGTAGTGCTAAAATCGAGACGGTAATTTACATTTATTATAATTAGCAACGACTGTGTTGTGATGAGCTCAGCTACCATAACGTCACGCTAACCTCTCGTCTCCACTTGGCCCCATCAGGTCCTGGCGAGCTACATCAACCCGGCGGGCTGCGCCGGGGGCCACGGCGGCGGCGGCGAGGCCCCGCCCCCTACGGCAGACGGCAGGGCCCAAAACAGCTCGGCGCTGCCGGCCGTGCTGCAGGAGCTGCTCAGCCAGTCCTGCCTCATCCCGGCCATGTCCTCCTACCTGCGCAACGACTCCGGTAAATGGCCGCAATCGCAAAAACACAAAGCGTTTTGACACGTAAAGGGTGCGCCGCTCAAACAAAGCGTGCGATGTGTCGCATCAATCGATGTTTTCCACGTTCATGTTAGTGTCATTACCGTACAGGAACAAGAGACGGAGGTGGAGATGGAGGCTACCAATCGTCTCTCCGCCATGCTCTCGTTTGTTTCCAGTAATTACACCATGGTATCACATCTATTGATTAGTGCTATATTGATGTTTAAAAATGCTACATGTAGCACCTTGAACTGGCTTATGACATGACAAAAAAGCCCTACTGTCTGGTTAGCAGAGAAGTTGGTAGTATGATTAATCAACTATCAAAATTATACCCATCTGCAGTTTTTCCATAGTCTTTGTTGGCTATTTGTGCTTATTGTATGTGCTGTCATCCAATCAAATGATCCGATCCATTGCGGTTTGTCTCTTGTTGTTGAAAAGCTCTGTTTTGAAGTTATTGAGAGTGGCCTGCCTGTCGGTGCAGTCTGCCACGGTGGTGCAGTCTGCCATGGTGGTGCAGTCTGCCACGGTGGTGCAGTCTGCCACGGTGGTGCAGTCTGCCACGGTGGTGCAGTCTGCCATGGTGGTGCAGTCTGCCACGGTGGTGCGCACAGTCTGAACCGCTGTCAGTCGGTGGTGGCCTTTGATGTTGAGATAGTGTGTTCAGTCTGCAGTCTTACTGATAACTGCAGCCTGGAGCTGCTGTCAAGTGAGAGCAGTGTGTGTCTATGGCTATAGAGAGGCAAAGTGGACGTCACCATCGACATTTACTTGGTCAAACCAAACGGTTCAGATATATTTAGAATCTGGAGAGACAATAGAACATTTCACTCAGACCAAAACTTACAAGAACAACAACGAACAAATATTTTCTTTAAACCCGCAATTTCTTTTACCTTTTGGTCCGAGTGGAATGTTACGCGATCTCGCCCGTTTATAAATATATCTCAACTGTTTGGTTTGAACGAGTAAAACTCTTGTCATACGCATTTTACGAAATGTCTATGGGAAAATAAATGGCGGATGAAAATCTGTGGTACAGTGCTGAAGCAGGAAGTGACGTTCCACACTTTGGCTCTCTATATGTGGTGGTGGCCGGTGATTGTTGCAGATTGAAACACCAGATGGCGCTGCAGCTTCTTAGACTGAGCCTGTGTGTGTGCTTTGTGTTTGGGCATCAACCATCTTCCTACTGAAGCTCCGTAAAGTCACAGCAATTTAAATGAGATGAGCCCAGTCTTCTCACAGACACCATCATGCATCCACCGAACATTTTGTGTTTTCATGCATAAGAAGAACAATGATTAGTTGTTTCTTGTGACTCGGGGTAGTAGTGGTGGTAATTATTGTGCAGCAAATTGGATTAAAATGTTATTATTTCAAATGCATATAGGAGCGTGGCCCCTTTTGGTTTGGATTAAGAACTCATCCTTTATGGCAAATAACACGGTTTTGTTTTAGACTTCTTGAATTATGCAAAGAACACGGTGTGGGAGGATCACAGCTCCTCCGCCGGTGTTGTTCACGTGCAACTTAGAACAACCTTTTGTTCCCTCTGCGTGTCATCGCTCCATCTGAGAACTCCATCTAAGTCTGCAGTCCGCAGGGAGTCTGCGATGCTATCTGTGTGATGCCATCTGTGCGATGCTATCTGTGTGATGCTAATCTGTGCGATGCTATCTGTGCGATGCTAATGTGTGTGTCTCTAAGGGCCCCTTTTTGTTTTTGCTAGCAGGATACGCTCGTAATCCTCAAAGGTAATCCCTCGTCCCCTGTGTGAACGGATCACACACACACACACGTGCACGTGTCTTCTGTCTGGCTTTAACACTTTACACCTCTGGCTGAGCAATGAGCTTCCAGCAGAGCTCTCAGGACACCCGCGGCTGTCTTGCTTCAGGTCGCCCGCTCCCCCGTCCGGGTCTGCCTCCTCGGAGACGGGCCGTGGCGGTGTCCGGCTACAGTCCACCTTCACTCAAGCCCTGTCTCGCAATTTGGCTGTCTGTTGCAATTCACGATGCTTTTAATCACCAGAAAAATGCAGAGTGATATACTTAAAGCATTTACGAGCAAGATTTTTTCGATTGTTATTAAACAGTATAATTACAATATTGATGCATCACATCTTACCTATAATAGTAGCTGAGACCAAAGCCGTGTGAATCGGAGATTGCTCTCTTGATGATTATAGAGTCTGTGTCTGTCTACTAACCTCGCGTCACCAGGCTCTCTCTCTCTCTATCTGTCTACCGGCGGGCCGGATAAACCCGGAAGTAAAACGAAACGGTTTACGGCAGCTGCCTGCCTTCCGCCATTTCGCTCTGCCATAAACGGACCATAAACAAGGAGAACGCCATGCAGGGGCTTGCTACACTCGCGAACATCTCTTGTTATATTCTAACAGTTTTTTGGGAAGTAATTTTGTTATTTTGTGGTTATGGTCGAAGTGGCTGCCGCAAACCGTTTCATTTCACTTCCTGATCTGCCCCGGCCGCAGACAAGGCAACACTGGCCGATTCACTCGGGGTTCAAGCGAGACTACTCTGCGTTGGTCTCGTCTACTATTAAGAGGTAAGCTGTGATGCATCGATATTAAATTTAGACTGTTTAATAACAATTGAAAATCTTGCTCGTAGCTGCTTTAAATGAAAAATGTAGGGCTAAAAATGGCAGGTTAAAAAACAAACATCCAAACCCTTGACAGGACGCTGTTTCTACGTCAAGGTCTCGTCAAGTCCAGGCTTTTCCATCATCCCGGGCTGCTTATCAAACATTTATAAGAGTGCAGTTGTTGTTGTGTTTTTGCTGTGTTCTTGTCATGTTTTGGACTGTTTGGTACCGCCGGCCCGGCACCGTAGCTGTTTGGTACCACCGGCACCGTAGCTGCAACAAGACCTTGAGTGTTTGCCAGGAATCGGAAAGCAAAGCAAGAGAAGTGTGGAAGGGGGAACCTTGAATAAAGTTTCCACCACTTCTACTGCTAAGGCTCTAAATGAAGCAGTGGTGTTACGGTTAGGGATGGGATATCGGTATCGGGTGCCGATATGACATAATGCACATGTCGGATATCGGACTAACGTCGCTGATCCACATTCTATTCATAGCCTGCACTGCACTGGACCATAAACCCACCAGAACATAACATGAAACAGTGCTAGTACATAGTAGTAGAAGTGAGGTAGTAGCGGTTAGCTATCTCAACAACATGTCCTTCATTTTGAAGATATTTTAGTCGCAGGGGTGTTTAATTGTCACTTTTTACTTGAAATGTTATCTTAAAGGAGAATTTCGGGGTTTTTTAACCTGGAGCCATTTCCTGGCATTAATTATGATTTGGCCACTCACCTAGCGATGTCTGCAGCGTTTCTGGGCGTCCTAGCGTTGTTTTGAGATCAATATCGTCCAAGTCAGTCGTAAAATGGAGTTGATTTGGGGCGAAGTGGTAGCCTGTATTTCCTGCATCTAAATAGCTATTTTTCTTCCCGTTTTCGCCACATATCGCCGTAATCAGATCCGTCAACATCCAGCCGAGTGTTATTTCACCCCAGGCTGTTTCCTGGACTGCACAGGGATCAAATTACCTCAAACGTGATCTAGGTCACCAAGTCTCGTGAAGTCCCGCGATACTTTCCTGTCGACTGGCCAAATACAGGCAGGACGCTTTGCGGTCGTGGTTTTAGCGTAACCTATGTGGGGTTTGGCGTAACCTATGTGGGATTCGAAATAACGAAGGTTATGCCAAACCCCACATAGGTTACGCCAAACCCCACATAGGTTACGCTAAAACCACGACCGCAAAGCGTCCTGCCTGTATTTGGCCAGTCGACAGGAAAGTATCGCGGGACTTCACGAGACTTGGTGACCTAGATCACGTTTGAGGTAATTTGATCCCTGTGCAGTCCAGGAAACAGCCTGGGGTGAAATAACACTCGGCTGGATGTTGACGGATCAGATTACGGCGATATTTGGCGAAAAAGGGAAGAAAAATAGCTATTTAGATGCAGGAAATACAGGCTCACACTTGGCCCCAAATCAACTCCACTTTACGACTGACTTGGACGCTATTGATATCAAAACAACGCTAGGACGCCCAGATACACCGCGGGGATCGCCTGGTGAGTGGACAAATCATAATTAATGGCAGGAGATGGCTCCAGGTTCGAAAAAACCGAAATTCTCCTTTAATAATTTTGAGTGGATCAATTGTTTTGTAAATATCTAATGACCTTTATTAATTGTTTAATTGAATATTGTGGAATATCATGAGCCAGGTAGCTAATGCTATGAGATCATTGATTACCATGATGATAACTGATGTCACAGTTGAAGCCAGCTACTATGGAGGCTGCAGCTCCTCGGGAGAGTTGCCAAGAGCTCGGTATCGGAATCAGTATCGGTAATCGGCAGATATCCAAATTCGGGTATCGGAATCGGATCGGAACTGAAAAAATGCGGATCGGTGCATCTCTAGTTATGGTGAAAAGGCGCACGGCCGCCTATTCCTGCAATTGAGTTTGATTGGCCGACCTGCCCGCCGGAGCCGTTTTGTGTGGAGCCGGGATAGAACTGATTTCATGCAATGAGACACACAAGGATTTCACCATCACCAGCTCATTTACACTGCCTGCTGCTGTGTATCCAACCACAGCCACTTATAGCTGTGTGCACCTCCTCTTTGTATCCAGTGCTGTTAGTGTATTTCTGCTCAGAGGAGCGTGTGTGTGTTTGTGTGTGCGTGCGCGTGTGTGTGTGTGTGTGTGTGTGTGTGTGCGCGCGCGTGTGTGTGTGTGTGTGTGTGCGTGTGTGTGCTTGTGTGTGTGCGTGCGTGCGTGTGTGTGCGTGTCTGTGTGTGTGTGTGTTAATGTGCCCCTGGTACCTCATAATTAAATAACAGCAGATAAAACGATGAGTATTGTAATTGCTCCTCATTATCTGGTAAATGCTTGTGACACACGTGCGTGTGTGTGTGCGTGTGCGTGTGTGTGCGTGCGTGTTTGTGTGTGTGTGTGTGTGTGTGTGTGTGTGTGTGTGTGTGTGTGTGTGTGCGTGCGTGCGTGTGTGTGTGTGATGTGTGTATTAAATGCAATGAAGTCTTCTACGCAGCCCCTTGTTTCATCATCTCTCACCCCTCACTCACTTACGCGTCACCTTAATGATGACATATTTGCCTTTAAAATGGCAAACGATCTACATCTCCGTCTGAGCATTTAACACTCAATTGACTAACAAATAGACATCGTGTGCTGCTGTGTTAACGAGCCATTGTACACATATCGTGGGCCGGTTAAGTTGCGTAGTACAATCAAAATGGGAGCTGAGGGCTCTCTGCTCTGACCATCTAGGATACTCCTTGGATGGGAGACTGGTGCTGCTGGAAGTGGTGTTGGAGGACCAGTAGGAGGTGCTCTTCACCTCTGGTTCCGAATGGTCTGATGATTAATCTGATCTGAGGAATAATCTCCCCGATGCCCCAGGGCAGAGACAAGGGACTCTGTCCTGTGAGTGAGCAATGTGTTTCTGCCTGTATCGACACGCAACTCGTGACACCGGACGCGTCAATCTACAAACTAGAATATCGATCGGAGAGATGCTACAGCTACTTTGCTCGCAGTCAT
The DNA here is from genome assembly GCF_964638095.1 of Poromitra crassiceps. Lineage (NCBI taxonomy): Eukaryota > Metazoa > Chordata > Actinopteri > Beryciformes > Melamphaidae > Poromitra > Poromitra crassiceps. Next base: position 27,708,889 of record NC_139633.1, read on the forward strand.
GTCATTTAAGGGGCCTTTCACACCTACCTCATTGGGTTTGGACTTTAGGACTTTTTATTTTGATCTGAGCACGGTCCGGACCAAACAGCCGAACCTTGGTCCGATTTAAAAGAGGTGGTCTTGGTCTCGATCAAACTGGACCACGGTTCGGTTCATTTGTAGTGTGACATTTTTCTTTGGATGGTTTGGACTTTCGGACCAACTACAGCAAACCCACAAAACAAATTTGTTTTGTGGGTTGAATCATTCACATGATTTCACTGGTGTTCAACAATGATTCAAGATTCAAGATTTTTTACTGATACTTCATTATTGTGTTTGAGATGTACGTATGCACTACATTTACCCTATAGTTGTTTCTCTGTTAGTAGTAGTTACAGTCGTACTGGTGTGTGTGTGTGTGTCTTTCTAGTTGGACTATTCCTCCCTGCATTATTTCTAACTGATTCACTGCAGAAATATCGGCTGTTTTTAGCGTGCGGCCTAACAAAGCTAAGCTAATTCAAGCTAATTCGGTGAGGAACACGCTTCATTTCCTGTCAATTCTTCAGAATAATGGTTTCCCGTTATTTATTTAGCCATTTAAAAGCTTTTAATATGAAGCAGTAAAGCAGGAAATTTTAGTTTTTTCATTGGCAGTAACTTAACACGACTGATAACCTTAAAGCTGGCCAATCAGAACGTAGTGGTCTCCTCGGAAGAGGGCCCTTAAAGAGACAGGAGCTAAAACCACCTGTGTCAGACAGAGGCTGAACTGAGAGGCTCCATAAAGGGACAGTACAAGATTAATAATATAATAATAATAATAATAATAATAACATTACATTACATTACATTACATTACGTCATTTGGCAGACGCTTTTATCCAAAGCGACTTACAATAACACACTTTTTGTCAGCAATAGAGCAATCAACTATGGAGCACAGTCTATGACAACTACAAATCCTGAAGGAACAGTGGTACGAGTTTTAGTTTAGGATTTTTTTTTTTTTTTTTTTTTTTTTTTTTAATAATAAATAATCAAAACAAATTTAACTGTGAATCATGCAAAGCTACTCTAGTGGAGTCCAAGAATAAAATATTGAGCTGGAAATTTGCATAATAAAGGTCCAGGATGGACAAATCCCGTGTTGACATGTATTTGTCACAATAAATGCACCAATGCATGCACATACGCATTATATACACACACAGACACACACACACATGCTTAGGCACATATGCATTATATACACACACACACAGACACACACACACACACACACACATGCTTAGGCGCATACGCATTATATACACACACAGACACACACACACATGCTTAGGCACATACGCATTATATACACACACAGACACACACACACATGCTTAGGCACATATGCATTATATACACACACACACATACACACACACACACACACATGCTTAGGCGCATACGCATTATATACACACACAGACACATGCTTAGGCACATACGCATTATATACACACAGACACACACACACACATGCTTAGGCACATACACTTTATATACACACACAGACACACACACATGCTTAGGCGCATACGCATTATATACACATTCACAGACACACACACACACATGCTTAGGCGCATACGCATTATATACACACAGACACACACACATGCTTAGGCACATACGCATTATATACACACACAGACACACACACACATGCTTAGGCACATACGCATTATATACACACACAGACCCACACACACATGCTTATATACACACACAGACACACACACATGCTTAGGCGCATAGGCCCCGCCTTAAATCTCAGTGCACCCTGATGTGAAGCTCCATTGCCAAACGTGAGTAAAATCTGCAACAAATGATTGATCGCATTCAAACAATTTCCATTCCCTACACGGCCATGCTCGTGTGGCTACATAAAAGCTTGGCATCATTAAGGGGGATACCATCCCAATACATTCAAACTAAGCATCATTAACCATATAGTCTCCATTAAGCCACTAGGGTCATTAAAGAGCAGCCCATTCCTCTCCATTCCACTCTGCTCATCCTCAGTGCGCTGTCTTAAAGGAGAATTTCGTTTTTTTTTTTAACCTGGAGCCCTCTCCTCACATGAATTATTATCTGACAACTCACCCAGTGTTCTCCGCAGCGTTTTTGTGCCTCCTACGCTGCTATGTTGTTTGGAGATCAATAGTGTCCAAGCCAGTCCTAGAATTGAGCTCCGTCGGGGCCACGTGGCAGCGTGCTGTTCCTCCATGTAAATAGACAGTTTTATTCCTGTTTTCGACCCATATCGTGATTATATGATCCCTAAAGAAACATCAGACTGCCAATCTCCCCCGGGCTATTTACAGCAGTCTTTACAGGGATCCCATTTCCTCATTTCGGGTCAGTGTCACCAACTCTCGTCAAGTCAGTCCACAGGCCAGCCGGCAGGAAAGTCTCGCGGGACTTGACGAGAGTTGGTGACAACCCCTCTTCCTCTCACCTCCCCTCCTCTCACCTCCTCCCCTGCTCCCCAGCACCCCCCCCTCCTCCTCTCACCTCCTCCCCTGCTCCCCAGCACCCCCCTCTTCCTCTCACCTCCTCCCCTGCTCCCCAGCACCCCCCCCCTCCTCCTCTCACCTCCTCCCCTGCTCCCCAGCACCCCCCCCCCTCTTCCTCTCACCTCCTCCCCTGCTCCCCAGCACCCCCCCCTCCTCTCACCTCCTCCCCTGCTCCCCAGCACCCCCCCCCCTCTTCCTCTCACCTCCTCCCCTGCTCCCCAGCACCCCCCCCCCCCCCCCCTCCTCTCACCTGCTCCCCAGCACCCCCCCTCCTCCTCTCACCTCCTCCCCTGCTCCCCAGCACCCCCCCCCCCCCTCTTCCTCTCACCCCCCCCCCCCTCCTCCTCTCACCTCCCCCCTCCTCTCACCTCCTCCCCTCCTCTCCCCTGCCCCCCCGGGCACCCCTCCTCTCCTCCCCCCCCACCTCCCCCTCAGGCAGCCCTCAGGCCTTGCTTGTCCTCGCTAATCACCTCTCTGCCCGGCGGCAGCAGCAGCCAGTGTGCACATGGCTCCACATGACTCATGGGGTGTCTTGGCAGAGCCTTTTGGGATGCATTACTGTTCCCCGCCACCGCCGCCGCCCGGCACTCCATCACAGGAAGTGAGGCCATTAGTGAGAGGTAATGCCTTTTAATGTCACTGCCACACTCATTTATTTTAATTGAAGAATTCATTTCTCGCTGCTGATGTTTGACACCGGATGGTTTCGAGATGGGAGTTTTTCCTGTGTATGTGCGATGCCCAGCATGACTTCCTCTCCACTACATGGGGTGGGGTGGGGGGGGTGCAATGAAACCTGTTTCCCCCCACCTTAAGGAGCTGCAAGCCTAAAACAGCCCTACAGTAACAGAATTAAATTCTGAGGTGAATGTTCAAACTCGCACAGAATGACTCCTTTGACTGGCTTGAAGGAGATGGTGGCTACACCTCAGCACCTTAGGTACTAGGGCTGTGGCGATTCACTTATCTCCCGATTCGATACTATCACGATTCTTGGGTGCCGATTTGATTTATATTGCGATTCTACGATTATTGCGATTCGATATTACGATTTATTGCGATTTTTGTTTATTTTTTTCTTTGAATCATACACTAGAGACTGTATATTATATATCATGAGTAGGGCTGGGCGATATAGTTAAAAACAGGGGCGGACTGGGATCATAATTCAGGCCGGGCATTAGATACCAAGCAGGCCAGGCCGATATGGGCCGACGCTCGTGAAATTTGGGCCGTTTTAAGCCCAATTTGGGCCGTTTGAAGCCAGATTTGGGCCGTTTGAAGTCCAATTTTACAATGAGATGCACCCACTTTAACCCTGAAGTGTAATTATTACTTCAGACTAACTAATAAAGTAATAAAACCACTAGTAAACCAGTAGGCGGCGCCTGGCCTGCTGTTCAGTGAGTGGCCTGACTGCAAGCACCCAATTTTTTTTTTTTTTTTTTTTTGCGATTATCGATTCTGGAATAAAAGATCGATTCAAAAAATTGTGACATTAAAAATCGCGATACTTAGGTGAATCGATTTTTTCCCCCACCCCTATTAGGTACCCTCCTATTTCCCTCCCCCCACCTCTCACACTCACACACACAAACACAGTGGTTCTCACAATGTTTTCACATGAAGGACCCCTAAACTGAATTAGACCACGAACCCCCATTTGACAGGATTTTGTCCCATGGTCCCGAATCAGATTGATGCTTTTAGATGTTTTATTACAGAAAGTGTATAAAACCCATGACCAAAATAGTCATTGTGTTACTTATGAATGGAATTATAGCGAAAATAAATTACCCCCCTTTTGGCTGGGGACCCCCTGGAACCCCCTCAAGGGCCCCTGGGGGTCCCCGGACCCCCATGTGAGAGCCGCCGCACTAACGCACACAGTCATTCACTTCCTCCCCGTCATGTATCCTCCTCCCTCCAGGAAGTGGCAATATGAAAGTGACAGCGAAGCCACAGCCATGTTTTTGCCACCTTAGGGGAGCTTAGTGCATCTTCAGCTGAAGGAACATGGGGTGGATTGTGATTTATGACGCCATCTGCTTGGCCTGTGTAGCGTTACAGCGTATGCTGTCTTCTGGCGTCTCATTACCACAATGTTTCCTTTCCTTGTACAAGTTCCGCTAATGTGCTCGTCTTTTACGTCCTTGGGCCGTATTGATTCGCACGTGTCGTGTCTGGACGTGCACACGGTTCGTCGCATCGACGACAACAACTTGGGTCAAGTTCAATATCAGTTGTGCACTCTGCCCTTCAGAATACAGTAGTAGTCAACAACACACCTTAATACTCAAGCTGGCAAGAAGTAGTGAACCTGCCAGTGGAGATTAACGATTGTCTTCTGTGTTGCATGTGACTCGGAACAAACAACCCTGACCTTTTGGGAAACCCTGAAGATGCTCATTGCATTCGAATAGGCTTCTATGAAGACGGTCAAGTTGGCAGACCACCCATGTCATATGTGGGCGTAAACCTTTACACCAGGGATACTCAACTTGCTTTGTCCAGGGGGCACTTTTGTAAGGCCAGGGGAGCCAGTTAATAAACGAACATTAATCATATTTCTTCTGTAGCGGATTGTAGGTTTTTGGGTTGTCAGCCGGAGTTTAGTCTGACAATTTTGTGCATAGTTAGTTAGATTAAGTTAGTATATATAAGTGTCTGGGCGGCAAGCAGATGGCGGTATTTGACAATTTAGCTGGAGGCCTGTCAAACTCATGTTCATTTATGTTCATTTTCATTGTGAATTAGAAAATGGTCGGGGGCCCGCTCTGTACCCTCTCGCGGGCCGCATCCGGGCCCCGGGCCACAAGTTGAATATCACTACCTAACACAGTCTGCTGCTCTCTCACACACACACACACACACCACACACACACACACACACACACACACTCCTCTGTTGACTTTCTCACAGATAAGGCTCGAGGCTATCCTTATTCATATACTCTGGTTTTTATTGTTCAAATGTCAGTACATCTAGAGTTTATTCATGTATTTATAAAAGCTTTTGAGTTATTTATACAGAAACAGGCTTGCTGAGACGACCCCTGAAATCAATGTGAACAAATACATCAAAAACAGACTTTCATACACCCCCCCCCCCCCCCCCCCGAGTCCCAACAGCCCCAAAAGGTGGATTAAGAGACGCATAAAGAGAGAATAACTTAGACCGTTTTGTCGTCAAAGTATTAGTAAATCAACCGTATCGTTTGTGTGAATTCTAATTTGCTTTCGCTCGCTTGATTTCATCATTCGTCATTATTGTATTGCTATAAAAAATATCTCTTTTATTGTTAGAATCTTTTTAATGTGTATCCTGTATCATGATGAAGTATCAGATGTAGGCTCGACTAGAAATGCCTCCTGGACCTGGTGTTGAAATATTACAGTCTATTGGCTCTGTCTCTCCTTGCAAAAATGAGTGTATATGGAGTGTGTGAGATACTGTGAATGAATAGATATACATCTTATCGTGGTTATCGCTGTGGTGTGTGTCGAGGGTGTGTTTGTGACGGCAGGCATCTCCGCAGCATCACAGCACACACGTCGTGTATCTCGCCCCAGAGCCACGTTGCCGCGGAAGCGTACTCCTCGACGGGCGGGCCCCCCGAGGCCGTAAAACTGCCGTCCCTCCCTGAATATTATCGATTGAAGTCGCCCGGCCAGCAGTTCCTCCAGAATGGCTTCCCGGCACTTGGTGCTCTCATCGTCTCTGCACTTCATCATGTGGCTTAAACAGCCGTCCCCGGCCTGTAACAAGTACAATCCCTCCATCTTTTGTAATGGAGTAGAAACAACCAGTCCACATTTAGCTCATCTTTCCACTGAGTCCAGTCCAAGAGAAGAAGAAGATCAAGGAGAGAAGTGGTTGTTGTTTGTTGTCAGGCCACAGGGGGAGCCGGTCCTGGCCGCGCGGTCTTGCCGATGATGTCTCCGTTGCTCTGGTCATCCTGCTTCCGGTAGAGCCCTGTTCCTGCGGTGTCTTCCAGCCCTCTGTTATCTCCCCGGCTCATGGCTGTGACAAGACAGTATGGCTTCCTTGTCTTCATCCTGGCACCAGATGTCAAATTCTCTCCTCCGTTCTCTGGGGAAGGTGTCCATGTCTCACTTTCTCTCCCCCCCCCACCCCCCAAACACCTCTTCCTTTCAGATAAACCCTTCACTACTGCTCCTCACCCTAGATAAACCCTTCACTACTGCTCCTCACCCTTCAGATAAACCCTTCACTACTGCTCCTCACCCTAGATAAACCCTTCACTACTGCTCCTCACCCTTCAGATAAACCCTTCACTACTGCTCCTCACCCTAGATAAACCCTTCACTACTGCTCCTCACCCTAGATAAACCCTTCACTACTGCTCCTCACCCTAGATAAACCCTTCACTACTGCTCCTCACCCTTCAGATAAACCCTTCACTACTGCTCCTCACCCTAGATAAACCCTTCACTACTGCTCCTCACCCTTCAGATAAACCCTTCACTACTGCTCCTCACCCTAGATAAACCCTTCACTACTGCTCCTCACCCTTCAGATAAACCCTTCACTTACTGCTCCTCACCCTAGATAAACCCTTCACTACTGCTCCTCACCCTAGATAAACCCTTCACTACTGCTCCTCACCCTTCAGATAAACCCTTCACTACTGCTCCTCACCCTAGATAAACCCTTCACTACTGCTCCTCACCCTTCAGATAAACCCTTCACTACTGCTCCTCACCCTTCAGATAAACCCTTCACTACTGCTCCTCACCCTTCAGATAAACCCTTCACTACTGCTCCTCACCCTTCAGATAAACCCTTCACTACTGCTCCTCACCCTAGATAAACCCTTCACTTACTGCTCCTCACCCTAGATAAACCCTTCACTACTGCTCCTCACCCTAAGCCTTCAAAAGTCTTATCTGGTCCCACTCCCTGGTCAGTACTGCCTTTCAGGAAGGTGTCCAGTTGTTTTTTTGAGGACAATCTTCTACGTTCTGCTCTGGTCCTTCACAGCGTGGTGTAGATGTAAACAAAGACAATGACAAAGAGGTTGAGGAACGTGCCGATGATGCCCAGCATGGCCAAGATGGACTCCTCCTGCTCCTCCTTGCCCTCCAGTGCCCGCACGTCCTCAAGTGTGATGACCGTGGTGCCCATGGTCCTGATGCTCGCCTGACCTGGCAACGCTGGCACTTATCTGGAGTAAAGGGAGGGGAGAAGACTTTGTTAGTAGGTGCCACACATAGGCATAGAAAACAACAACAGATGGACCATGAAGACACTGAGAACACACACACGTGGTCTGCAGCATGTTGCTTTCAGATGGACCATGAAGACACTGAGAACACACACACGTGGTCTGCATGTTGCTTTCAGATGGACCATGAAGACACTGACAACACACACGTGGTCTGCATGTTGCTGTCAGATGGACCATGAAGACACTGAGAACACACACGTGGTCTGCATGTTGCTTTCAGATGGACCATGAAGACACTGAGAACACACACACGTGTGGTCAGCATGTTGCTGTCAGATGGACCATGAAGACACTGAGAACACACACGTGGTCTGCATGTTGCTTTCAGATGGACCATGAAGACACTGAGAACACACACGTGGTCTGCATGTTGCTGTCAGATGGACCATGAAGACACTGAGAACACACACGTGTGGTCTGCATGTTGCTGTCAGATGGACCATGAAGACACTGAGAACACACACGTGGTCTGCATGTTGCTTTCAGATGGACCATGAAGACACTGAGAACACACACGTGGTCTGCATGTTGCTTTCAGATGGACCATGAAGACACTGAGAACACACACACGTGGTCTGCATGTTGCTGTCAGATGGACCATGAAGACACTGAGAACACACACACGTGGTCTGCAGCATGTTGCTGTCAGATGGACCATGAAGACACTGAGAACACACACACGTGGTCTGCAGCATGTTGCTGTCAGATGGACCATGAAGACACTGAGAACACACACACGTGGTCTGCATGTTGCTTTCAGATGGACCATGAAGACACTGAGAACACACACGTGGTCTGCATGTTGCTTTCAGATGGACCATGAAGACACTGAGAACACACACGTGGTCTGCATGTTGCTTTCAGATGGACCATGAAGACACTGAGAACACACACACGTGGTCTGCATGTTGCTGTCAGATGGACCATGAAGACACTGAGAACACACACACGTGGTCTGCAGCATGTTGCTTTCAGATGGACCATGAAGACACTGAGAACACACACACGTGGTCTGCAGCATGTTGCTGTCAGATGGACCATGAAGACACTGAGAACACACACGTGGTCTGCATGTTGCTTTCAGATGGACCATGAAGACACTGAGAACACACACACGTGGTCTGCAGCATGTTGCTGTCAGATGGACCATGAAGACACTGAGAACACACACGTGGTCTGCATGTTGCTGTCAGATGGACCATGAAGACACTGAGAACACACACGTGGTCTGCAGCATGTTGCTGTCAGATGGACCATGAAGACACTGAGAACACACACACGTGGTCTCCATGTTGCTTTCAGATGGACCATGAAGACACTGAGAACACACACACGTGGTCTGCATGTTGCTTTCAGATGGACCATGAAGACACTGAGAACACACACACGTGGTCTGCAGCATGTTGCTGTCAGATGGACCATGAAGACACTGAGAACACACACACGTGGTCTCCATGTTGCTGTCAGATGGACCATGAAGACACTGAGAACACACACGTGGTCTGCAGCATGTTGCTTTCAGATGGACCATGAAGACACTGAGAACACACACACACGTGGTCTGCATGTTGCTTTCAGATGGACCATGAAGACACTGAGAACACACACACGTGGTCTGCAGCATGTTGCTTTCAGATGGACCATGAAGACACTGAGAACACACACACACGTGGACCCTCACAGCTTTGGGCTCAGTCAGCCTTGCCGAAGTCTTCCTCCTCCACAAGGGGAATCAATGGTGAAGGAACAATGACCCACGCAGAGCACAATGGAGACGAAGTGTGTGTGTGAACAGCAGTGTTCATGACCTGCCGTAGCCGGACGAGCCCGAGCATCGCTCTCCAGCGACGGCGAGCCCGGGCGCCAGCTCCCCGCTCAGCCTCACCCGCGGCTTATCCGCACGACGCCCGTTAAATAATAACCTGTTAGTCACATTTGGCGTGTTGAAAAGAGCATGATTTAATACACCTCGTTTAGATCCACCCACCTCTTTTCCACAAAGCCTTTTACGATTCCTGCCCCCGCCCCATCCCACCCCCAGCACCACTCGGGGTGGGCCTGTGGTCCTCGTAGGTAGTTGTCCTGAGCATAGTGCCCGTCTGCTTCACATGAGTCTTGGAAGCTAAGGACAAAAGCCTGATGCTGTCGGCTCACGAGGGAAAATATGAGCAACAAGATGAATGGTCTCTCTCTCTCTCTCAGCTCGGGCTCAAAGATGCTCTGATTTGTAGAGCTAAAAACACCATCAACTATAATCATCCCCTCGTCCTCCTCGTGTCAAATAGATAACGGAGCCTTCAATGAAATGAAAATGAGACGCCGTGAACCCGGGCGAAAGAAAAATCTGGTTTAAAATAATAAAGAGTGGCTTACCCTAAGGCGTTTAAGGTGCGAGGCAGCATCCTCCAGCATGCTTTTGGCTCCTCAGTGGAAAGGCATGGTGTTGTGGGGCTACATGTGGGGAGACAGTGGGGGGGGGGGGGGGGGTGTGATGCTGGCTGCGTAGCTGAGCTCCCAGCCGCCTGTGAGCGACAGATGCAGCGATGGAGAGAGAGAGAGGGGAGAGAGCGCTGCCTGTGTCGTCCTGGTGCCTTCTCTCGCTGCTCGGCAACAGCGTGTGTGTGTGTGCAAACAACACCGCGCGCGTTCAGGGAAAATCTCCCCCCATCCCCCTCCCCACACCACCACCACCCCCCTGTGGGTTGCAGTCCCCCCTCGGAAGTATTTTCTCGTTTTTGTCGTCTTCGCGGTCAGTTTTGCATCGCTACTGCTTCAAGCGCTAGCAGGCGGCAGCCTCCATTTAGGGGACGATGAGAAACGCTCACCCTGTTTGCTCCCCCTCCCTCCCCACTCTTCTCCCCATCCTCTCCCTCCCTCCCCCCCCCCCCCCGATCTCTCTGTCTAAACTCCTTCACAGCCCCTCCTCCTCCTCCTCCTCCTGTGGCTTTCACCCTCTTAGTTAGTAGCTCAAAGAGGAGAACAGTGATGGTCTCTCTCTTCGACAAAATTCCACCCCCACGCTGGCTCTTCCTCTCGCTTTGCTCCTGTCTGCCTCGGACTCCTCAGGAGGAGGGAGGGGGGGAACAGTGCAATTAGTGCCTCTCAGAGGCGCCTCTCACCAGCCGCTGAAGACCCCCGAGCCTCCAGCGTGCATGGTCACCTCTGGGGGGGGGGATCAGCCGTGACACCCCGCTTCTTAAACAACCCCCAGCTGGAGCTCAGGAAGAATAGGCAAGTCCTGGAAACAGCAGGTGATATTCCAGACGGGGAGAGAGACGGCAGGTAGAATCCCGGAGAGAAAGTGTGTAGAGAGGCGAAGGCAGACGGAGCGGCGCCAGACAGTCGCTCGCTACGGCTGCACGGGTCTGACTCTGCACCTCGAGCCGGTGGCAGCTGTGTTGTTGTGGCGGGTCCCCCCACACCAGCTAGTTGCCGTGGGAGGACTGTGCATTGCATAACCAGGCAGAGCGACGGGGAGAGGGAGGGGAGGCCGGATCCTGATGGCCGTGGCGATGGCAAGGAGGAGTGCTCTAGAATGAGAGAGAGAGAGAGAGAGAGAGAGAGAGAGAGAGAGAGAGAGAGAGAGAGAGAGAGAGAGAGAGAGAGAGAGAGAGAGAGAGAGAGAGAGAGAGAGAGAGAGAGAGAGAGAGCGCTGCCGTCTCCTCCTCTACCGCTGCTGTGGGGGCTCACACACGCACACACACACGTGCGCACACACACACACACACACACACACAGTTACTGGCAAAACAACATACCAAACCAAACAAATAGGGAAAAAGCAAACAAAAAATGGAGGGGGAAAGAGAGGAAAAGAACTGACACTGGCTCCACTGCTTGTGCTGGAGAGTTGGAGGAGGGGGTGATGGTAGGAGTGGGTGATGGCAGACCTGCGTAGCGGGGTGGAGAATTGGAGGAGGGGGTGATGGTAGGAGTGGGTGATGGCAGACCTGCGTAGCGGGGTGGAGAGTTAGAGGAGGGGGTGATGGTAGGAGGTCGTGCTGGTAGACCTGCGTAGCGGGGTGGAGAGTTAGAGGAGGTGGTGCTGGTAGACCTGCGTAGCGGGGTGGAGAGTTAGAGGAGGGGGTGATGGTAGGAGGTGGAGGTGGTGCTGGTAGACCTGCGTAGCGGGGTGGAGAGTTAGAGGAGGGGGTGATGGTAGGAGTGGGTGATGGCAGACCTGCGTAGCGGGGTGGAGAGTTGGAGGAGGGGGTGATGGTAGACCTGCGTAGCGGGGTGGAGAGTTAGAGGAGGGGGCGATGGTAGGAGTGGGTGATGGCAGACCTGCGTAGCGGGGTGGAGAGTTGGAGGAGGTGGTGATGGTAGGAGGTGGTGCTGGCAGACCTGCGTAGCGGGGTGGAGAGTTAGAGGAGGGGGCGATGGTAGGAGTGGGTGATGGCAGACCTGCGTAGCGGGGTGGAGAGTTGGAGGAGGTGGTGATGGTAGGAGGTGGTGCTGTTAGACCTGCGTAACGGGGTGGAGAGTTGGAGGAGGGGGTGATGGTAGGAGGTGATGCTGCTGGCAGACCTGCGTAGCGGGGTGGACAGTTGGAGGAGGGGGTGATGGTAGGAGGTGGTGCTGGTAGACCTGCGTAGCGGAGTGGAGAGTTGGAGGAGGGGGTGATGGCAGACCTCCGTAGCGGGGTGGAGAGTTAGAGGAGGGGGCGATGGTAGGAGGTGGTGCTGGCAGACCTGCGTAGCGGGGTGGAGAGTTAGACGAGGGGTTGAGACTGTCTCTCTCTCCCTCCCTGTCACACTGTCTCATTTGCACTGAATGCTGTGCAATTGGAGGAGGGGGTGATGGCAGACCTGCGTAGCGGGGTGGAGAGTTGGAGGAGGGGGTGATGGTAGGAGTGGGTGATGGTAGACCTGCGTAGCGGGGTGGAGAGTTGGAGGAGGGGGTGATGGTAGGAGTGGGCGATGGCAGACCTGCGTAGCGGGGTGGAGAGTTGGAGGAGGGGGTGATGGTAGGAGGTGGAGGTGGTGCTGCTGGCAGACCTGCGTAGCGGGGTGGAGAGTTAGAGGAGGGGTTGAGACTGTCTCTCTCTCCCTCCCTGTCACACTGTCTCATTTGCACTGAATGCTGTGCAATTGTGGAGCCTTGATGTTTGTCGTTTGTTATTAATGCCAGCGTGTCTTGAGACTAATTCCACCCACCCTCTTTATATCTCCTGCATACAGCCGTCGATGCCAAACACTCTCCCTTTGTTTTGTATTACGAATGCCATGTCAACACTGGTGTATATTGTGTACATATATTATTGTGTACATATATTATTGTGTACATATATTATTGTGTACATATATTATTGTATATTTCCACTCCGAGTGGCTTCTAGTTGGAGTGACATCTCTGTAGTGTCGCACCACGCTGTGAAGAGAGCGTTCTGTCCCATCTCCTGCACTTCAGTATGGGCAGTGTTGGGCAAGTTACGTTCAAAATGTAATATACTACATATTACTAGTTACTTTCATTTGAAAGTAATAAGTTACTTTACAATATTACTCTCTGTGTAGAGTAACTCGTTACTTATTACGCTACTTTTGCATTACTTTTACCAAAACAACAGCAGCAGCAGAAAAATAATTTCAACCTCCTTGAAGTCAGTGTAAACAATCTAAATGTTATTCTTTTCCTTTGTTATTGTCATCTATAGTGGTTATTTGCATAACAACACAGTTTGATTAGGAAATAATTGTATCTTTTTTAAATATGTGCTTTGATGTAATCAACTCAATTTGTAACTTGAGTTACTTGACAAAGTAACTGGTATAATATTACTGAAATCCTATAAGTAATAAGTTATATTACTGAGTTACTGCTCAAAGTAATATATTACATGTAATATGTTACTTTTGTAATGGGTTACCGAGTTACTGAGTATGGGTCACTCACGGCAATAAGGCTACTGTTTTAAATGTATGTCAACAACAGGCTTCTGATCCGGTCAGCTCATTTCAACTCACTATGACTCACTCACTCCTCCTCCTCCTCCTCCTCCTCCTCCTCCTCTCCCTCCCTTTCTCCCTCTGCCTTCATCTTCTGCTACATTCTACTTGGGGCTGCAGATCTGCTGTCTCTGATCTGCCCCTTGTTGAAAGACTCTTTCCCATAAGGAAATTCCATGAGGTTGGATAGTGACCCTTCAACTTTCAACTTTCAACTCTTCCATGTTGGTCTACTCGAGCCAGATATTACATCATTTCTGAAACAATTAGTTCTTCTCCAATATGGATCTGAGTTATTGTTGATACAGAGTACAAGCCAGTATTTCTGTAAGTTTGTAAAAAAATATATATATATTTAAATAATAATAATAATAATAATGGTAACACTTAGGTGGCTAGTCTGCCTACAGAGCAGGGCTCCCGTCCTCCTGGGGCTGATAAAAATAGGGTCACGTAGGATGTAAATTAGTTTGGGGACAGATTTGGGGGCGAAAGTTGTGAAATCCACCCACTCCACAGAGTTGACTTTGGCTGCTTCTAGTCTGGCATCGTCATTATGCAATTTGCCTTTTCTCCGGTTTTACCAGCGATTCACCAAGCAGTGCCGAGGGGGACATCTGTTGAACAGATGATAAAGTATATATGTGACAAATGACAATTCATGAACATACCTCCATATTAGACTAGGTGCACGTGTGTGGACCCGATAACAGAATTTGTTTGTTGAATATCAACTACTGTAATAAGCTCAAGCTGTTAAAACATCTACAGGCAACGCCAAACAGTTGCATTGTTGAATTAAGTTAAGTTAAGTTCTCTTTTATTTACCGAACCGACCTGGATAGCTAGGCTTAGATAGTGAGGTAATATGCCGTTGTGCGGTGGTAGCATGGAGGGGGGTGTTTCCAGGACGCTGGATTACACCGTTAAGCCTTCTTGAGGTGTCGTGGGCCTAACTTAACGAAACGTCGGTGAAGGAAGGTGCCCACTTGAAAACCCCAATGACATGCTTCATACTGCTGTTGGCTAGGGTAGGTAACTGGTGATTTGTGTCTTGTTTATTAGTTTGTTAGCCTGTTAGCTTGTTTTATTCTGGATAGGGCTTCTAAATGTGTTTTTCCTCGGATTTTGGCACAAGGGATAGTAACATCTTGTCCTGTGTATTAATTAATCCCCATGGGGGAAATTCATCCTCTGCATTTGACCCATCCTCTACTAGGAACCTTCCTAGAACTAGGAGCAGTTTAGAACGTCAACTAATAAGCTGTTGAAATGTTACAAATGCAGTCTGTAGACTCTCTGTAGGCCGACTATCCAATTAAAGTTCCTTAAAAAAAAAATCTAGGCTGCACTTTGTAAAGTCAAGCTTGAATCAGTCCAGTATGTGGTCACTCTCAGCAGTGGCATGGGTGTCAATTGGAGGTTAATCAGGACAACCTGGAGTGGATCCAGTACCGCGCATGATCAGGACAACCTGGAGTGGATCCAGTACCGCGCATGATCAGGACAACCTGGAGTGGATCCAGTACTCCGTATGGGATCAGTGCTTCCCTAGTTGACTGACTGTGTGCACTAGCGCGCGCTGTAATTTGCCCATGTATAATAGTATCCTTCTTTGCCTGGTATATTTTCTTAATTTTGTCTGCTTTTTGCATGGTATATTTAAAAAAAGAATCTTTAATTGGCCAAATCTTTGCCTATACTGTATATTCAAGAAAAATATCGGTATCGGAATAATATCGGTATCGGCAGATATCCAAATTCAGGTATCGGAATCGGATCGGAAGTGAAAAAATGTGGATCGGTGCGTCTCCAGTGTGCACGTGAATCGGCCGGCGCCACACGGACCAACCATCTCTCTCTGTCTCTCCAGGCAGATCAATTATTTATCGTTTGAATGTTGCCGCTATCTTGACCTCAGGGGTAATAGATCTAGATAGAGCACTGCAGCTGAATCGAAGGAGGTCAATAAAACGGAGATGCTGCAACCATCAAGGTCCAACCCCCCCACCCACCCAACTCTCTAGGGGTCCTTGGGGGGGTTACTGCCTGCTGGTTATGGGGTGTTTGTGGAACAAATGAGTGAGGGATGAACCTTCAAGTCAGCAGCTGGATCTTTGACAGATGCATTTTCAGTGGCTATGTTTCCATGCAAGGTGTGTCACCCGAGTGTTTGTCCTGCTCTAGTTCAAGTCTTATTCGGGTTAAGTTCCTTGAGTAATAATAGTAACATGAGCCAGTTAACAGAATAGTCCTTCTCCGACTTTGACTATTAGCAGGTTACGTTCAATAAAGGGGGAAATAAATTATGATCGCCGCCATGTTTTTTCTTGACATCAAAACGTGGCCTTACAGTAATGCCTTGCGAGTTTGAATGTGCGCACACACACACACTAGGGGTGTCAAAAATAATCGATTATAAGATGCATCGCGATGCGGACGTGCACGATTCTGCATCGATTCACAAATGTCAAAAATCGATTATTTAAAAAATAAATAAATAAATAAATAATAATCAAATAAAATATAATGGAAGTGCATGCAGTTAAAAAAAAAATGATGGATCATAATACAATGCAATTCCAAATGCACTTTTATTTTAAAAGTAGCCACACAGTGAGAAAAACAAAGTAGAAAAAATAAATCATGTATTGCGGAAAAAAGTGATGCATCGATAATCGTAATCGAATCGTAGCCCTCTGAATCGTAATTGAATCGTGAGGCCAGTGAAGATTCACAGCCCTAACACACACACACACACACACACACACACACACTGAAAACCTCAAAATGACAGGAGGAAGATGTGTCCATGTCACACTAACCCATTTAATATGGAAGTAAGCCAGGCACATGAACTCTTTTCTCATATCAGTATGAGCTTTCCTGAGTTATTCTAATTCACTTAGTTATTATTATGTTTACATGTCAATGAATGTCTGCAATTGTGAGTAATTACAGAAACACTTTCGACTTGCATGGAAAATCTGTCGGCAGCCTCAGTCAAAAGGGGTGCAACAGCGCTCGCACGCATGCTGCGCTTTACCCGATCAAAATGCAGTGAACGTGACCGGTGTGTAGTCAAAACGTACCATTTTCAGCGACGAGCAACGAGCTAGAGTTGTTATTGTTGTTTCATAGCGACGGACGGATTTGAGAGCGACACGAACGGAGCGGAAAAGAAATGCATTAATGTGCAGAGCCAGTCGGTTGGAGCCAATAGCAGAGCTTGCAGGGAGCGGAAAGGGATTTTCTTCCGCTGCCGACCGCGCCTCTTGACTTCCTGTTGCATCACATTGAAACGGGGCTGCTGCCCCCGGAGGTTAGAGGGAAAAAAATGTTTTTTTGTTGTTTAACCGATGGGTTCCCAGATTGGCTGCTGGAAGTCTCTGGCGCTCATGCTCTGCCCATAGAGCACGCGTCTCCGACATGAGATTTAAAAACCGTGTATAGAGACACTGCGGAGCGCGTCATCATTCAGAAACCACGCCCAAAACGGGGGAAAACACAAACTCCCGTCCGATCCTGGCGTTCTCCTATGTCGCGTGCATGGTTGCGTGTTGCACAAAAAGATTGTATATACGGAAGATGAACACTCCCAACTTACTTCCTTGACAGCTAGATCCACATTTTTCTTCTTGCCAATTCTCAATGGCTTCCTTGTTTTGCTCGGGAGTACAAAAAAACTTTAACTGACGATTTTTTACATTTGTTGTCTGCGCAGCCCCACCACACAACAGCTTTTAGCTATGTTTAATTCAAGGAAAATGACGCTGGTGTGTGGAAATGGACGGAGCTTTTCCCCCGTGATGGGCGTGGCCTATTTCATGCAGTGTCTCTATGCTCTGCCCATAGAGCATGCGTCTCCCACATAAGATTGGTCTTATGTGACCTCGTTTGGCAAAGGCTTGAATGGACCGTATGTGTAAAAGTTCTGCACTGCAGGTTTAAAAATGGAACTCTTGGTGCGTGTGATTGTAGCCATTGTTACTTATGTCCTTTAAAAAAAGAAATCTTGTTGTTCCTTCCATATTGTCTTGCTTGGGTTCACATTATCTCCTACAGTGTCAGTCCACTGAGGCAGACTGTGTGCTGGCCACAGCAAAATGTCAGAGTCTTAACTAATTCCGAGAGAATCCCTCCTCTGTTCCGTTGCCCCCCCCCCCGGGGGCGGTCAGGGAGACCTGGGCACCGGCCAGCCATGAGTGAGTTTGAGTCAGAGACGTATTAACCGCCCCACTCAGTGTGACCCCCCCCTCACGCTCAAAGCCTTCATCCCAGAGCCCGTATAATAGAAGAGTTCCCACATCTCCATTCACTCCAATGGACCAGTTTTTTTTTCCAGGAAGTAGAAAGTGGAACTCTTGAGTAAAAAAAAAAGCAGCACTGTCGAGTTGCAGCAAAATAGACAGTTTGTGTTGTACTTTGAAAGGGTTTTTCATCCCTTGAATCAAATTGTACATTATCGGCTTTATTTCAGCATGCAAAAGTAGCGCGAGACCCATTCCTGGCTGTTCATTGGCTAATGAGTCTCGCATTTTGGTCCTCCGCTGACGCCACTCTCTTACTAGAGGACACTACTTCATCCCGAGCTTTCAGCGAGTCACACAGTGTCCACACCAACTCCGCTGTCCACTCCTGAGTTGACACTCAATGCTGCTAAACCCAGTGAATGTTTTCTCCTCTTCTTCCATTGAGCGTTGTGGGAAACAAAGTGGATGCAGCTATGTGGCTTTTATAAAAACCCATGAATATCATGATGCTGTTGTCTCAGCAGGGGTTTTTTATGGCAGCGTTGGGGGGGGGGGGGGGGGGATTCTCTGTGTCATTACCAGCGTTTTCGCAAGCTGTTAAGTGTGCCCACAATAACATGCACATCGGACAGTAGACTGTTCTCTTGATACTGCTGTATGAAGATGTCAAATTGAATTCCAATATGATTAAGTCTGCTTATCAAACATTGTTTTACAAGCCTGGGTAGCGAAATTTTGACGTTATTTACATTTGGAGCAAAATGCGTCATAACTGCTATCATACATCTGCAACTGACTTTGGCAAGTGTCACCTTTTTGTGAATTTGTTGATTTTTCATTTTGATTTTGATTTTTTTTTTGCTCTGGCTAAAGCATTAGCAAATGCTGAGATGGCTTTATTAATAACAAATAGTCTTCTCCGTAATGAATGGAGGAACACCTATCTACTGTATGATCACTCACACACACACACACACACACACACACACAGCATCACAATGGTACCAGGGAAATGGCAGTGCAAGCAAATTAAGGGCAATTATCAAGCATGCTAATATGCTACCCTGACATGCGTCCGTGCTTCTTGGCTAGCCTCATTACAAACGGGACCTCGTCCCAGGAGTCAAATTATGAACTGCAGAGTTCCCGGTGTTTTGATCCACTTGGAAGAACAAAAGGCTTTCCCCAAGCATCGTTATTTTGCTATGTGCTAATTTTATTGATGCAGGCGTTCATAGATTATGTGTGTTTAGGTAACATAAGTAGGATTTTGACAGCAGTCATTTTAGAACATTGATTTTGTCTCCCTGAAATTGATTCTCTGATTGATCTTCTTTCCCCTTAAGGCGACACTATAGGTGAACAGAGTAAAATAGATATCACCGTGAAAGTTCCGCAGTTGATGATTACTTAAATTAAGACAATTAATCCACATTCATAGCAACCTGTTAGGTCTCAACAGACTTAAATATTCATAGATGCGTTTGTTCCTTTTCTGCAAGCCCGATGTCTATAGGCTACTAGGGGAGTAGGCTAAATACGTTTGCATATGTTCGCCATTATCGTCACAGTGATGCGGGAAGAGGGAAGTGGAGAGAAAACGGCGAAATGTCCCAGACCTGAACTTGTCTCGGGGTCCTTCCCCCGCAAGACTAGCAGCACCTTTTCCTCGGCTGCTTTACTCAAGTTATTCTGTGTTTTACGAGTTCTTTTTCCTTCCCACTTCATAACAAGTTTCCTCACTTTTTGCCTGGCAGTGCTACTAGCGTTTGCTAATGAATGCACGGTGGACCTTCACCTCTAAATGTGTGCCCTTTTTAAAGCCTCTCTGTCTTCCATGTGTGGAAAAAACCCTCTTGTCTTTACCCTCCTAGGGAAATACCAAACATCACTCCTGGATCTGTCCACTCTTAATTATGAGGATGTTTCCCTCTCCAGAAGGGACGGCCCGGGCTACAGGAGGGGATCAGTTGGTTCAAGGGTAACACAGGAGCCAGTGAGCGGGGCAACAGGGTTTTCGGGTTAATTAGAATTTAGCTCCATAGGATTTGACAGGAGTCTGGGGTTTTCTAATATGTTTCAACTACTTATTCATTCAGTGCCCAACTAACCCGACCTGAAACCGAAGGCCGGGGCGGAGATTATTTTGAAGCGTATAAAATGCATATCTTCGCCACGCCACACAATCAAATCTACTATTGATTTGTGTGATAGACGGACAGTTTGTCAACCAATGTCGATGATCAAAATTTTCGGACCTTATTGAATCCAGGGCAGTATCCCCAATATCCTCCTGGAGAACAGGTACAGTACAGCAGTACATGGGGAAATGACGCCTCTTTGGACGGAGACATTACCATAATCACTGCACCGTTGCATACGCAGGTTCCCTGTTTGTAGAAGTTGATGTGTGGTAGAAAAGGCAATTCATCGCCTTCAACACTAATTCAAATGATTTTACACTTGTTTTTTACAAGTTCTGATGCTAAATGGAGAGTCTTCACTTTCTGATATTGTATTATAGCATGCTCATTTACTATGGAGAGTCTTCACTTTCTGATATTGTATTATAGCATGCTCATTTACTATGGAGTCTTCACTTTCTGATATTGTATTATAGCATGCTCATTTACTATGGAGAGTCTTCACTTTCTGATATTGTATTATAGCATGCTCATTTACTATGGAGAGTCTTCACTTTCTGATATTGTATTATAGCATGCTCATTTACTATGGAGAGTCTTCACTTTCTGATATTGTATTATAGCATGCTCATTTACTATGGAGAGTCTTCACTTTCTGATATTGTATTATAGCATGCTCATTTACTATGGAGAGTCTTCACTTTCTGATATTGTATTATAGCATGCTCATTTACTATGGAGAGTCTTCACTTTCTGATATTGTATTATAGCATGCTCATTTACTATGGAGAGTCTTCACTTTCTGATATTGTATTATAGCATGCTCATTTAGTATGGAGAGTCTTCACTTTCTGATATTGTATTATAGCATGCTCATTTACTATGGAGAGTCTTCACTTTCTGATATTGTATTATAGCATGCTCATTTACTATGGAGAGTCTTCACTTTCTGATATTGTATTATAGCATGCTCATTTACTATGGAGAGTCTTCACTTTCTGATATTGTATTATAGCATGCTCATTTACTATGGAGAGTCTTCACTTTCTCATATTGTATTATAGCATGCTCATTTACTATGGAGAGTCTTCACTTTCTCATATTGTATTATAGCATGCTCATTTACTATGGAGAGTCTTCACTTTCTCATATTGTATTATAGCATGCTCATTTACTATGGAGAGTCTTCACTTTCTGATATTGTATTATAGCATGCTCATTTACTATGGAGAGTCTTCACTTTCTCATATTGTATTATAGCATGCTCATTTACTATGGAGAGTCTTCACTTTCTGATATTGTATAGCATGCTCATTTAGTACGGAGAGTCTTCACTTTCTGATATTGTATAGCATGCTCATTTAGTGTTTTTAAAGTCCGCAAAGTTTAATTCACTCAATCATGCTGCCAATAGCTTGAATCATTATTATTCTATCATTCTGCGCTGCAGAGGAACACAACAGATGCCTAAATGTCACTGGGTTTTTCTCTAATTGCTCCACAAAGTGGCTTTGAGACAAAGTAGCAGAGTGAATACATGTCATTCACAGAGGCTAAAGGGCTGAACACTAGGGCTGTGGCGATTCACTTATCTCCCGATTCGATACTATCACGATTCTTGGGTGCCGATTCGATTTATATTGCGATTCTTAAGTATTGCGATTCTACGATTATTGCGATTCGATATTACGATTTATTGCGATTTTTGTTTATTTTTTTCTTTTCTTTTTTCAGTTTGTTTGCTTTTTTACACTAGATTAGAACATGGGAAAAGTTGAATCATACACTAGAGACTGTATATTATATATCATGAGTAGGGCTGGGCGATATAGTTAAAAACAGGGGCGGACTGGGATCATAATTCAGGCCGGGCATTAGATACCAAGCAGGCCAGGCCGATATGGGCCAACGCGCGTGAAATTTGGGCCGTTTGAAGCCAGATTTGGGCCGTTTGAAGTCCAATTTTACAATGAGATGCACCCACTTTAACCCTGAAGTGTAATTATTACTTCAGACTAACTAATAAAGTAATAAAACCACTAGTAAACCAGTAGGCGGCGCCTGGCCTGCTGTTCAGTGAGTGGCCTGACTGCAAGCACCCAAAAAAAAAAAAAAATTAATTAATTTGCGATCGATTCTGGAATAAAAGATCGATCCAAAAAATCGTGACATTAAAAATCGCGATACTTAGGTGAATCGATTTTTCCCCCCACCCCTACTGAACACGTTCAATCTGTGGTGCGAAGGGAAGAAATAGTTGAGTTTGGTTACATATCTCTAGCAAAATGTGCTGGAGTTTCATTTCATCACACACCTATTTATCAGTGAGAAGAACAATGTCATTCGAACTGCAGGTGCAGTATGTTAGCAATGAGAACTTAATCCAAACCAACTACAAGAAACTACCACATCTTTCGGCTGCTCGGAGACCTGTCTGCGCTTCCCCACAGCTGTGCAACAGCCTATGAATGACATTGGGGACAACTGTTGCTGAAAAAACAAATTCTTCCGGGTCGTGTTAACACTTCCGGCGGTCACAGCGCGAAATACAAAAGAACGTCAAGAAGAAGAGAGTTGTTTTTGTAGTGGACAGTGCAGGGGGTAAAACAAAGAACGTAGCCTACTACTTTGAGCTCGGTACACAGCAAGCAAGCAAGCAAGTATCCACTGTTAGCCAGGTCAGATAACGTTATCGTCGACAATGACGAGCACTTTCTTGTAAAACATACCTGGACTCCAGCAAAGAAAGCTTCAGATGGTTTTCTCTCCTCCGAGCGCAGCTCGAGCCACTTACGTCTATAAGACCCGCAGACGTTAACATAATTCCCTGGAATGCGAGACTTAACGAGCCAGTTACATGCCGTTGCATTCTTAGACATTGCCGTTTGCTTTTATTTGATATGTTACATACTAAATTATTAGTTAATTCAGAGTTAGATGATATTGGAGCAGCCGGCCTTTTTCTTTTTTTAGCCGGAAGTCGTGACACGACCACACAACCGGGTCAAATGGGCGTGGCTACATAAGGTGAATAGAATGAAGGCAGCCCCGTAGACCTACTTCTTTACTCCAGCAGCACTGGCGTCTTCACCTTCCACCACCGGTTAGAGACCGAATAGAGAGCCAAAGTGGAACGTCACTTCCTGCTTCAGCACTGTACCAGAAATCTTCATCCGCCATTTATTTTCCCATAGACATTTCGTAAAATGCTTATAAAAATAGTTGTACTTGTTCAAACCAAACGGTACAGATATATTTAGAAACAGGAGAGATCGCATAACATTTCACTTGGACCAAAACATTAAAAAAAAAAAATGCGGGTTTAAAGAAAATATTTTTTCCGTGTTGTTTTTTTAAAGTTTTGGTCTGAGTGAAATGTTCTATGGTCTCTCCCGATTCTAAGCGTTTTACAAAATGTCTATGGGAAAATAAATTGTGGAAGAAAATCTCTGGTCCAGTGCTGAAGCAGGAAGTGACGTTCCACTTTGCCTCTCTATTGCCGGGCAGGCGGTGCCTCGAGCCTCCGCACCAGGTTTCTGTCACTCAACCGTCAACCCCCCCTGGGGATGAGAGGGAAGGACGGGGCAGGCTGGTCTGACCTACATGAGAGGAACCCGTATCCTCCATGTTTGTTTATGCGCGTACAGGAGGGCCGCTCTGCCGTGTGCCATAATTCACCCTCTCCCATATGGCGGCCATATTCCCATCTCACTCTCTGAACCATTGTTACACACAAACAAAGGCTGTCGTCGTAAATAAGAACGTGGCTGTAATTGACGTTCCTGTCAAGTCGGGCAGCTTCGTCCCCTCCCTCCTTCTCTTCCTTCCTCTCTCTAGAAGATGCTCACTCGTTTGCTTTGTTTCTCTCTCCTTATTATCCTTTGTCCAAATAAATGACATTTTTGAGGCGCTAAAGGTGCCCGTAAAACGACCCAACTTTGCACACCCGTCAGAAGTGGTGTGGCAGAAATAGCTCGATAGCACCACCTACAAACATTTCAACAAGCCCTTGCTATACATTTCACCTACTATACTGTACATGTACAAAGTTTGGTAGGCACGACGAGAATCATGTCCAGACTATTAAAAAAAAAGTTTCTTGGTACCATGACCTAAACTCGACAGGAAGTCAGCCATTTCGAATTTATCTTGAAACTTTAGTGTGTTTTTTTCTGTGTGTTTTTGGCCATTTACAGGGGTCATACTTTAACAAACTCCTCCCAAGGAAGTTAATCAATTCCACCTCAAACCTGGTCAACACCTTAATGATGAAGACCCGTTAAACTTTTGAATTATCGTATAACGGTGTGTCCATCGCAAAGCATCGCATTTCCATGTTTTGGCCTAAAACAGGAAGTTGTTCATATTCATAACTCACCCTCTCTCTGTCTGTCTGAAAAGTGGCTCCCAAGTGCCAACTGAAGCGATCTTGGTCAATACTGCACCAATTTCAAAGATTTCTGTTCACATTACTTAGTCATACATTCAAAAAGAAAAGAAAATAGCGGTCACCGTCGCATACCTATAGAATTTCATTTACCATGGTAATATTAATGCTCTACCATTTTGCTTGCTTCCTCGAAAACATAAACCGTCCAAGACCAACACAGAAGGACAGCGATTTCGTCACCCTGAAGATGGCGGAATCCATTGCATTGTGTCAAAAAAAACACAGACAGGGTAACAAGGAGCTGAGGCAACAGTGTAGCTGTGATGAACATTGTATTTAATTACAGTCAACTGGGGAAAAGGGGTGTCAGTTGGTGGCAAAGCAAAGGGAATGGCAGTAAGCTTCTCAGTCCTGTTTTAGAGAGGGTGGGCGAGACGAAATGGCATGTGGATTTCCAGCGAAGCCCCCCCCCCAACACACACACACACACACACACACACACACACACACACACACACACTCTTCTCTCTCAAATCCTTTTTCACAGCTTCTCCTCTCCTTTCTTTCTTTGTCTTCACCCTCCTCCATCTACCAAAGATTCATGTTTAATCTCACCAGACGTTCTTCTGCAATGTAACAGCCACTGCCTCCCTGCTGGTGTGTGCAGGCAGGAGGTGTGGCTGCATGGTCTCTGTAGGGGGCTGTGGGATCGTTGGATTTATTTGATTTTTGCTTGTGCGATCTGAGAGGAAACCACGTTGGAATCACTAGGAGCCCCTTAAAGTAACACTTGCTGTGGAAATTAATTTTGACAGCTTTTACAAACAAAAGGGCATTATTTTTCTGGAGAACCTTTTGGCTTGCACAGATTGCACAGACTTGCTGGCTGAACAGGTTGTCAAAAAATTGTCCCATGTCCCGATAGTCCCATATCCCATGTGTCCCCCCCCCCCATAAATTAGGTCCTTGGTTAGCCTCCATATTGCTGCTAGCTGGGGGAGCCTGGCCGACATGGTCTTCATCGGGTGACTTGCATTCTTCTTGTCGTTAGCCATTCTCAAGGCCCACAATGTTAAATCAATTTGTAACAAAACAAAGAGCAGATTCTGGTGGTAGTGGGCTGCTTTTAGCTCAAAGTGTCGGGAGCACGTTTTTTTCTATGCAGCCATCTCTTGACCTGCTAACCCGGAAAACACATGAGATTTGCTCTTAATTTAAGTGGCATATATGAATAGATTAGATTGCGTCACTGATTTTGCAAATGTATGTGCATTTTCAAACAAATATTTTCCTATATTAGCTGTTAGAAGAATGAAGGTTGTGAGGTTGTCAGGGAATCCTGTGTTCTGGTGTCGTCCACGGCATTCAGCACCGTCCTTCTCTTCATAACCTTATTCATTACCTATTTGTTTAAAAGGGGGGGGGGGGGTTCTGTCAAAAATGTCTTGGGAGATCTCCTCATACCCCCCCATCTTTAATATTCCAGTAATCTACTTGGGCATGTTGGGCGTAGAGCCTGACCGATATATCGGTCCACCGATATATTATCGGCCGATAACCGATATATCGGTACCGGCCGATATTGCAGATATTTTTGTATTTTGTATTTTTTAAGGTATAGACAGCATGTTGTGTATATTTGATCTTTTTTCTTAACTCAAGTTATATTTTATATTTGTTCTATTTATGTTTTTTGTATTTATAGTTATTCCCAGTGAAGTTTACCATTTCATTGCATTGATATCATTTTGGACAATAAAGTTTATTGATAATTCGTAAAATATCCTGCCTACATTACATATCTCAAGTCATCAAGTCAAGTGATATCTTTGTCAAGTGTTTGATAATTGAGGGATCATATTCATTGCAACAAAAAAAAAGTAAATATAATGTGTATAATATAATATAAGAATATGGTCCGATATATCGATATCGGAATTTTTTACTCCCTCGGCCTCAGAAATCCAGTATGGGTGGGGCTCTAGTTGGGGGTGGGGTTGACTTGGAGACACGGGGGAAAGAAAAGTCAGTGACATTGAGACAAAGGAGGGAGGATTTTGATGACCGACACACAAACGCAGACATCGCTCGTGACACAACTCACATCAATCACAGGCATTTGCAGCAGATGCTGGCGGTAATGACGTCGATGTATTTGGAAGACGGTATTTGGGATTCCGTGCCAGGCGGCGTCCAAAGATACCGCTTAAAGCATTAGAGAGCAGATTAAAGCCCAAGGAGGTCAGTGGGTGTCCAGATGCTGGGAAAGGGGGGACAGTGTGGGAGCTGGGAATTTCAATATAAATGTAAAATAGTCTGGGAGCCACAGACACGCGGGCTATGTATTTTGAGGCTGGAGCTTAACCCATTGATACCTGATGCAGCATTTGTGTGTGTATCCCTTTAAGACGCGGTTCGCGGTCTTAAAGGGATACACACACAAATGAGGGATATACACACAAATGCTGCATCAGGTATCAATGGGTTAAAATGGAGCACATGGTACATCCAAGTACATCCACGCATACTGGACAGCCACTCCAGGAAAAGAATATGGCTCGGTCTCTGGAGGCTGTGAAAATCCTTGTCTTTGATTGGCTTCCGTAGAAGAGCTGCTTGACTCTACTGACGAGCCATGGCTCAGAAGAATCAAGACAACATTTGCTCTTTCCTTAGCAGTATTAGCTATTTTAGCCTATTCACATCGGTCTTGGGAGATCCGATCTCAAGAGGACAGCTCTAAGGACGTCTGTTCACACCTGGCATTTGAATGCGTCTCCACATGCGTCTTGAGTGATCAGATCTCACTTCCCCGCTCGAGATGCAAATAAACGCAAGGTTGCTTTTAACCGGCGGGAGGCAGCAATGCCGTGCCTAGTCTGATGGAGTTACTATTATCTAGGAATGATTCAGTTATTGCAGAAGTGTTACATGCAGTTACTATAGGAATGATTGAATGATCACAGAAATGTTTGAATATTTACAAACAAAAAGATTAGCATGGCATGTCCTGATCTCACCAGGGCAGCCGGCCACAGTAGTATCTTATAGCCATACAATATGCATCTTCTTATTGCCCGTTGTTATGCAGAGAGGACCTCAGTTGAGTAGGCGGGTCCTTCAGTGTGTCCTTCACTGTTGTTTTTAACCTCATATATCGCCGAGGACGTCTCTGCTGTCATACAACCACATTGATATACAACCGGTGTTTCCTCTTCTGCTGTTGTAGGTCGCGTCGTAAAGTCACGTCCTGAGGACGCATTGCATTCAGGCACACATAGGAATGTGGCCACATGCAATCCAGACCACCTCCAAATGCGGTCTGAGACATTGGATCTTAATGCGTCCTCGATGCGTCTTGGTTGCCTTCACACCTGTACCTAACTGAGATTGGATTGCCCAAGACGGATGCTAATTAATACCAGGTCTGAACAGGGCCTGATAAAGTCTCGTCCCTCTTATTGGATGTATTTGTGATTGTGGAATTGACACGTTGTGCAGAGAAGATGCCAATTCACACCACAGCTTAAGAGAACTAATCTGTTGTTGTTTTTTTATACCTCTGATCAACATCTTCTCTGGAATCTTAATTTAGCAGAGGCTGCCGTACAGTAGACTGAGGCTTCAGGGCCATCATCCACCTCCTGTTGTTATTTGTGGCAGAGAAGTAGAGGAGCTGTCAGGTTTGCTTTGTGACCGAGCTGCAACACAAAGCAGGAACACCTGAGCTCCAGCCGCTCAACTGTCACAGTCATGTACAATCTCACATACACAGACAGACGACATGTCCTCACCACTGCCATGTTCTCCATTTGTGTCTGCCACACATTCTGCTTCTTCATCTCCCCCTCTACCCCTATTCTCTTCTCTCCCGTGCACAAACACACAGACGTGTGTTCCTTTGATAGTGTTTTCAGTCGTTAGTGAGTTTTCCATCTCTCCCGTGCACAAACACACAGACGTGTGTTCCTCTGATAGTGTTTTCAGTCGTTAGTGAGTTTTCCATCTTTCCCGTACACACACAGACGTGCATTCCTTTGATAGTGTTTTCAGTCGTTAGAGAGTTTTCCATCTCTCCCGTGCACAAACACACAGACGTGTGTTCCTCTGGTAGTGTTTTCAGTCGTTAGTGAGTTTTCCATCTCTCCCGTACACACACAGACGTGCATTCCTTTGATAGTGTTTTCAGTCGTTAGTGAGTTTTCCATCTCTCCCGTGCACAAACACACAGACGTGCATTCCTTTGATAGTGTTTTCAGTCGTTAGTGAGTTTTCCATCTTTCCCGTACACACACAGACGTGCATTCCTTTGATAGTGTTTTCAGTCGTTAGTGAGTTTTCCATCTCTCCCGTGCACAAACACACAGACGTGCGTTCCTTTGGTAGTGTTTTCAGTCGTTAGTGAGTTTTCCATCTCTCCCGTGCACAAACACACAGACGTGCGTTCCTTTGGTAGTGTTTTCAGTCGTTAGTGAGTTTTCCAATCTATCCCGTGCACAAACACACAGACGTGTGTTCCTTTGATAGTGTTTTCAGTCGTTAGTGAGTTTTCCTTCTCTCCCGTGCACAAACACACAGACGTGCGTTCCTTTGATAGTGTTTTCAGTCGTTAGTGAGTTTTCCATCTCTCCCGTGCACAAACACACAGACGTGCGTTCCTTTGATAGTGTTTTCAGTCGTTAGTGAGTTTTCCATCTCTCCCGTGCACAAACACACAGACGTGTGTTCCTTTGATAGTGTTTTCAGTCGTTAGAGAGTTTTCCATCTCTCCCGTGCACAAACACACAGACGTGCGTTCCTTTGATAGTGTTTTCAGTCGTTAGTGAGTTTTCCATCTCTCCCGTGCACAAACACACAGACGTGCATTCCTTTGGTAGTGTTTTCAGTCGTTAGTGAGTTTTCCTTCTCTCCCGTGCACAAACACACAGACGTGTGTTCCTTTGATAGTGTTTTCAGTCGTTAGTGAGTTTTCCATCTCTCCCGTGCACAAACACACAGACGTGTGTTCCTTTGGTAGTGTTTTCAGTCGTTAGTGAGTTTTCCATCTCTCCCGTGCACAAACACACAGACGTGCATTCCTTTGATAGTGTTTTCAGTCGTTAGTGAGTTTTCCATCTCTCCCGTACACAAACACACAGACGTGTGTTCCTTTGGTAGTGTTTTCAGTCGTTAGTGAGTTTTCCATCTCTCCCGTACACAAACACACAGACGTGTGTTCCTTTGATAGTGTTTTCAGTCGTTAGTGAGTTTTCCATCTCTCTCGTGCACAAACACACAGACGTGCATTCCTTTGGTAGTGTTTTCAGTCGTTAGTGAGTTTTCCATCTCTCCCGTGCACAAACACACAGACGTGCATTCCTTTGATAGTGTTTTCAGTCGTTAGTGAGTTTTCCATCTCTCCCGTACACAAACACACAGACGTGTGTTCCTTTGGTAGTGTTTTCAGTCGTTAGTGAGTTTTCCATCTCTCCCGTGCATAAACACACAGACGTGCATTCCTTTGATAGTGTTTTCAGTCGTTAGTGAGTTTTCCATCTCTCCCGTGCATAAACACACAGACGTGCATTCCTTTGATAGTGTTTTCAGTCGTTAGTGAGTTTTCCATCTCTCCCGTGCATAAACACACAGACGTGCGTTCCTTTGGTAGTGTTTTCAGTCGTTAGTGAGTTTTCCAATCTATCCTGCTGCCTGGCTCATCCTATTTCTCTCAAATGACATCCCCCAAATTCTCCTCTTCTCCGTTTTTATTTGATTCAGTCTTTTCTTTGGAGAAAGTAGGAGGTTGCTGCCAAAGCCCCCTGAGGCTTTTCTTTAGATTTACTGCCCTTGATGCCCTCCCTTACTACCTTGTACCAGCTTCATTTTTCTCCACAGCAGAACGCGGGACAGCTTTGAGTCGCGTCGAGGACATGAAGTGTGGTATCGTCGTGGCGAATCTCCGGCTGGTTGCCCATTTTGTTTTCAAAGAGTCCAAATTGAGTTCTGGAGTCGCTCTTGACCGCCCCCCGGGCTGCTCCTTATCTTAGCATGTCGTTTGTCATTTTGTCCATTCCTGGAAATCTAATCATCTTTAATATCCCGTTTCACCAGCTTGGTACTGCTGACGAGTATCAATCTCATAGCAATCTGGAGTTTTCCTCCGCTCTGCTCCCCTGATGACCCCAGGTGCACACACGGCCTCACTTGAAGCCAGGAGACGGATGCTCCCCTAATGTTCTCTCGTGTTCTCAGATATTAAATGAATCTTTCACTTGTGTCGTGGAGTGCAGAGGAAATCTAGTGTCTTTTCCCGGTATCACGTTTTTTTTCTCAGATCAGTTATTTGGAACCCTGGAGGAGTTTCCTCTTTGTTGGTTTTGTTTGGCAAAAGTGGAATAGTAAAATGAGATCTTATTGAGAGGGAGCTTTCTTGGCACATTCCTAATCCAACCCTGGGGCTTTGGGCTCCAACTGTGATCACATCCGACCGCAGGAAGCATTGTGCATTTCTTTGATCAGATCACGTTCTTACTCCAAACGTACTGTAGCTAATGTTGATACTGTAGCTAATTGACTAATGTAGCTAATGTTGATACTGCAGCTAATGTAGCTAATGTTGATACTGTAGCTAATGTTGATACTGCCACGTTGAAATATTTGAAAGAAACTTTCTTTCCCCGCACCAAATTGTGATCCTCGACTTGGGCCAAAGCAAATGGACTAGAGATTTGAAAATGTCCTTTTGGGCATAGTCAACTTATGTTGGATGAAATGCACAGCTGAGTGCAACGCAGGAAAAAGGAGTCTCTCGACCTCGTTGTTTCCCCTTAAATTCCTTTGTCTCCTCCTGACCATCTGACCCTCTGTTTCCCCCTCCTCTCCTCTCTCTGCAGTTCTGGACATGGCGCGCCATGTGCCCCTGTATCGGGCCCTCCTGGAGCTGCTGAGGGCCATCTCCACCAGCACTGCCCTGGTTCCCCTGCTGCTGCCCCTCTCTGGGGACCCGGGGCAGGATGAGGAAGAGGAGGATGAAGAACGCTCCGAGGGACCGACCTCTGTGGGAATGCTATTGGCCAAGATGAAGACCTGCGTGGACACGTACACCAATCGCCTCAGGTAAGACCCGGAGCATCCGCGTAGCTTCCATCACTTAACATTGATCAGTTATGAAGGTGAGGAGAGGTAGTTAAATTCAGTGATTGGTTTCCAGTTTCCACTGACATTAGGTCGTTAAGGTCGACACTGAGATTCAGTATGTTTAAATTTCAGTTTTTATTCCAAAAATAATGGAAACATTTTCAAATATTCCGTTTCCCCCAGAATTCTGCCACCCGCAGAACATTTCACTACTACACAAATCCTTGCATCTTCTCTGCTACACTTGCACCACTTTACCTCCTCTCCATCTACACACAAATGCACCAAGACGTATCAATATTGCATAGCTCCCATTCTGACGAGTCAACATGTAACCCTCAAAGACAGACTGCCGGCCGCGGCTAAAGATAGCCATTGTTCTAAAATGCTTCGTAACTTTGAACCGCTAATCCTATCCACATGCTTTAAAAATTCAGATAAAACGACAAGTTCACAACGAGGAAGCTTTGGAATATGTTCTTTAAAAACGAGTCGCTTTAGGCGATGTTGCGGTGGAATCATCAGACTCTGGTGCAGTGGGGAGTACCGTGTGCACCAGGTATCTGCGTTCGAAGGCAATTTAGTCCCACCCACTGTGTCACGATTGGCAGGTTTGCGCGACAGTCGCTCAAAACCAAGATGGCAAATGAGGGTTCACAACCGAGGAAGCTTTGGATTCATTTCAATTCATTATTTCAAACGAGCCACCGTTACTCACTTAGGCTGGCTATAAAACAGTGGCAGTAAAAGTGCCTTGCCTAGGAAAGGTTCGATGTAGACAAAAAAAAAGAAGTCTCAAACATTTTCAAAATCAAATAAAATAATCTGGGGTTCTGTCTTGTTCACCGAAAAATATATCCATCCATTCTCAGACAAAGCAAATGTAAAATTGGGATTTTAAATGTAACCAGACTGAAATGTAACGTTCTCCCGAATCAAACAATGTGTGACACTTGGTGCTGCTAGAATAGCTGAGAAAAACAACATAAACACGGGAGAGTCAGGCGCCCCAAAAATGCTTCTAGGTCTTTTGAGGGTTAAACCAAAGGGATGTGACCCCAACATGTTCAGACGTGACAGCTCCTCTACGGGTCACAGGTCCTGCAAACGTCTTGACAACTTGCTTTACTTAGATTCACATACATACATGTCGCCTCCCATAAGGGGCTTATTATGAATTTACTGCCACATGTCACTAAGTGGGTATTTTTAGAATGCATATGACATGAGTGTTGCATCATTCATCCTGTATTCTCCTCTAATAATATCCCGTACCACAGGAAGAATCCTATCATCCTCTTGTTGTACCAGATAATGGTTTATAAGCCGCCCGCAACATATGGCCTATTAACCCATTGATACCTGATGCAGCATTTGTGTGTGTATCCCACACATGGGCAAAATACGGCCCGCGGGCGCCTCCTGTGTGGCCCGCGATGGAATTGCAAAAGTTTTTTTTTTTTTTTTTACACACACACACAGTGCACCTGAACGCAACATGCAAGATACCTGCTGAATAAGTGTCCAAATGTTCATGTCATATTCTGGCCAATACTCCACTTCTGTTATAGCATTTCAGTCTGGAATATGGAATATCTTTCAATAATCTTTATGACTAAAAGGCTACATTGAAGTAGAAATTTAAATAACTCAAATAACTCATTGGTTTTGGATTTATCTACCTTCAAGACTGCATTTTTGTTCGTGTGACCCTCAACACAGGCTTTGATCATCCCAGGACACTTACTGATGCTTAAATTAACCCACTCATATTCTGATTTGTTTCAAGAAAAACATTTCAGCTAGTGGAAATTCTAATTGGCTGGTAACTTTAAAATCTAGCAGCCATATTGGCAGGTGGTCAAAAAAGTTAATTTCAAGCCCTGAGAGCAGGTGGTGACATAGGAGTGAGTGAGAAAAGGATCAAATATTGGTGGTTAAGACTGAATAATGACATCACAACTGTTAATTTAAAATGAGTTATTCCTCTAAACCTGGCTTCAAATGCACCAAATTTTTCGCGCTGGCGCCGTTCGGCCCTCAGCAAAACCTGGTAGCGAGGACATTTTTTGTGGCCCTCTCTATCATCAAAGTTGCCCATCCATGGGTTACGGCATGACAATATTTGTTCGGCCCCCGGCAACAATCTGGGTTTCTCATGTGGCCCCCCATGAAAAATAATTGCCCACCCCTATCCCTTTAAGACCGCGAACCGCATGCTGCGGTTCGCGGTCTTAAAGGGACACGCACACAAATGAGGGATATGCACGCAAAAGCTGCATCAGGTATCAATGGGTTAAGGCTCGGGAGCTCGTTGTAGAATGCAAATCCCCCGACGGCCCATGTTTTGCTCCTCTATGAGGAACTAAAGTGTAATGACATTACGCATGGTCGATTGTAATTGTTGTAAAAATGTGCATGTACATCGCCAGTAACTTGTTTGACTATTGTTGTACTATATAGTGAGTGAACATTACCTCTATTCTCCAATGTGGAGAACAGAAGGGAGACTGTTGCGACCATAGGCGGATTTTGCATAAATGGAACTCCAAGTGGCGGTGGCAGAAAACCTTTGCCGTCCACCACCGTCCTCGGCCGGAGCAGAGGATTCTGGGATAGGGGCGGAGCTTAGCAGCTATTCCGCTTCACGTGACGGCAGAAGAAGAGGATGCCTTTTGGGTGACCTCAATGAGTGCGTTTACATGCAGACAATAAACAGTTTATTAGCGGATTTCTGGAGTTACCTGATTATTCAAATGGTCATGTAAACAGCATAAACCGATAAGCTTTATCCGTTTATGGCCGTTATCGGGTTATGGATAAACCGATAAACATACCTAGGTTTTTGGCCAATAACCTGTCTTTTGAGTGCATGTATACAGCGTATCAGGTTTCTTGTGGGTTTATACATCTGCGTATGCACAAGTTGCATGTAAAAAGTTGAATTACTGCCGCCTTCTGGAGAGAAATCTGACTAATTGACTGAATCATGTAAACCCGGGTTTTTCCTATTGTCGGATTATTAAAGTGCATGTAAACACAGAAATCAGATTATTGCCATAAACTGATTATTCACAGTTATCAGTTTATTGGTGTGCATGTAAACGCACTGTGTGTGCAGAATCCACTTGCCTACCTGCTCCCCTTTGTATTTAATGACAAAGTTAGAAGATTGGCATTTCTGCCTTTTTTTTTTCTTCTCACTTCTGCTTTTCAAACTGTGTGGACCGGGACTTGTTTTTGTTTGCTCCAAAATCATGCCCATAAAAAGTGAGGTCTGCTCGGGCCAAAGCCAGTGGAGAGCTGTGAAGGCAGATAGCTGCTGGCGTATAAATAAAAGTTATTTATGCCGTGAGGCCGAATAAAAGCCGGGCAAATAATTCATGGTACATGGGGCGTTGGTTCTGTCTGTCTGAACATTGGGTCGGACCTTTCTTCCCTTCACACCTCTAACAGCCCAGACACACTGGAAACGTATGGGGACGCAGCGCGTCACGGACGTGTCCATCAGGAAGCCTGGCCCATTCGCACCAGCGCTCTGTTTTGCTCCGCGCCGCTCACAACTTGTGCTGACTTCATGCCCCGGCTGCACGCGGCCGCTCACGGCTAGCGTCGAAAATAGACGCAGAAACTCTCGCTGCAGGACACGAGACTGTTAACCCGGATGCCAAAATGACTTCCGCGTCGGATACGTTTCCGGTGTGTCTGGGCTTCTCCTGCACATTCCCCCCATAACAGCACATGAGAAATGCCCGTTTGTGTGCAAGAAGGTGAAACTGAGATCTGCACTTCAGCCTCTAAGCATGGTCGGCAAGAGTTATGAGTGGCTTCTGGCTCACACTCATAACCCACTGAGAAAGACTAGCACCTTTATTTTTCCTCAGTTCCTCATTATTTTACCTTTCTACGAGTGTGACATCCACGCTGATGGACACTGGGATCTCCTTTAGAAAGGACAGAAAAGCCCCTATAGCTTTTGAAATGTTCACACATTTGCTGCTACTCTGAAATCCACTGACAAGAACCGACCATTCAAAGAACGTCAATGCACAAGAATCAAGATCCCTTTTAGGAACACTG
The DNA here is from genome assembly GCF_964638095.1 of Poromitra crassiceps. NCBI lineage: Eukaryota > Metazoa > Chordata > Actinopteri > Beryciformes > Melamphaidae > Poromitra > Poromitra crassiceps. The sequence goes on from NC_139633.1 coordinate 27,744,618, forward strand.
TATTCTTGACCAACTGATATCCCAATAGGAATTTACACACACACACACACACGCACACATACGGTTTGTCATTTCTCTTTGTCCCGTTTCCAGGTCAAAGAAGGATAAGAGTAAAGGTGTGGTGAAGCCGGATAGTTCTGATCCGGAGCCTGAGGGTTTGTCTCTGCTGGTGCCCGACATCCAGAGGACGGCAGAGATAGTGTACGCTGCTACCACCAGCCTACGGCAGGCCAACCAGGGTATGTATACAGTACACACAAACAACAAGTGTCAGTATAGAGACGCCGCGGGGCGCGTCATCATTCAGAAACCATGCCCCAAAACCCCCCCCCCCCCAAATCCTAACATTCTCCTATGGTCGCGCGTTGCATACAAAGATCATATATACGGAAGATGAACACTCCAACTTACTTCCTTGACAGCTAGATCCACATTGTTCTTCTCGCCAATTCTCAACGGCTTCCTTGTTTTGCTCGGGAGTGCAAAAAAACTTTTAATTGGCGATTTTTTACATTTGTTGTCTGCGCAGCCCCACCACACAACAGCTTTTTAGCTATGTTTAATTCAAGGAAAATGACGCTGGTTTTGTGGAAATGAATGGAGAGCTTTCCCCCGTGATGGGCGTGGCCTATTTCATCCAGTGTCTCTTATGTGCACAGCGAGTTCAGAGCGTCTTCTTTTGAAATCCTGTCCTCATTATCGTAGTCGGTAGCTCCTCCTCTCCCTCTCTGACTTGCAAACCCTCTTGGCTTTCAGCCAGTATTTTTAATTTCCACTTCTTTCAACTTGGTCTGAATTATTTCGGCAGGTCCCAGATCTTTTGCCTCTCTCCATTTTTCTGTCTCTCCCTCATCCGTTTGTCTCGGTGTCCTGCCTTCTCGGTGCAAGGGCAAGAAAACGGGTCTCTAAGTTTAGCTCGCCAAAAAAGTCCAAATTCCCTGAGCTGTGATTGACTTTAGCCTCCCAACGATTTCATTTTAATGAAGGACGCCATTGGCCTGTTTTTAAAACTTGAACTTGATCTCACAGTCCCAAGCAACACGTCAAAAAACTCATCCTTGTTTATTTGTTTGTTTGTTTTTATTCATTTTGAGACGAAAGATGTCCCCCAGAAATGGTATGGTGTTCATGTAGTTTGGTCTGCCGTTTCCTGATGAAGGCCACAGTATGAAGAAAAAGTTTGGACTTTGTTTTAATATGTACTTCTCAGGTAGCCTTGAAAGAAAGCCATCATAATCTTTGCATCATAAGTGTCGTGGAACTTCAAAATCCAAGAGAAGCACACCCAATCCTCTCTTCCTATAGCTCGCTTTAAAGGAACACTCCGCCCATTTTCAACCAGCTTTGTATCATTAGAACATCAGTAGTATATCAGAAAACTGTAAACGGTTTTGAAGTCTGTCATTTAATTTGACAGTTATTGCCAAACTATTCATCATTCATCTAGTTTGACAGTTATTGAGAGTTGATTTGAGTTAATGAGTTATTAATTTGAGTTAGTGTGGACCAGTGATGTCACTGGTCCACACTTGAACACGCAATAACTGTCAAATTAAATGACAGACTTCAAAACCGTTTACAGTTTTCTGATATACTACTGATGTTCTAATGATACAAAGCTGGTGGAAAATGGGCGGAGTGTTCCTTTAAGATGGTTTGAAATGAAGGCGATGACATGGCAGGAGACCACATTGGCTCACCCACCTTGGCAAGTTCTAAATTATGGTATATATATACTGTATATATTTCTTGACTACCTTGATGGATGGTCCACTTCCAAGGACTTGTCTCCAAAATTGCTACCCCGTTCCTATATCCTTGGTGCCATCTCTGATCCTCTGAAATCTCCCTGGAGCCCTTCTGGAGAAGATGGACAGCGTCAGGTTTAGAAGAATGGTGGATGGTGAGGTGTGCAGGTCATAAAACATGTTATTTGTTCAGGGAGAGAGAGAGAGAGAATCTTCTAGCTAGCCATTAGTCACCTAAAGAAAGCAGGGCTATCAATAACACCGCGATGGAGCCTTGCACCTCCCTCATTGCCTTAACACCAGTGCTTCTCAAACTTTTTCACGTCACGGACACGTGAACTTGACAGATTTGACCATGGCTCCCTGTTTGATAAGATTTTGTCCTAGGGGTCCACCATCTCATAAGATTTTTGCTTTTAGAGGTTTTATTACAGGAAGTGTGTGAAACCAATGATCAAAATAGTCATACATTCTGCCATTGTGTTACTACTTATGGAGGGAATTATAGTGAAAATTAATTATCTCCCTTTTTGTGCTGGGTGCCACCTGGAACGCCCTCGATATTAATTACCGCCCCACCTGCCCTTTTCCTCCGTTTTCCACCTCCAGAGGATTTGTATGTTCAGTCCACATCAATGGCTGTCCTAGTGATAACTGAGGTGGGGAGTTGTGTGTGTGTGTGTGTGTGTGTGTGTGGAGGGAGGGGGGGGGGGGGCGGTGGTGCACATAAAGATTGATGTCGTTGTCACTTTACATAAAGAAATCCATATGATAACAGGCACAGGAATCACCCCTCCCATCATAGAGAGCGCAGCTCGTACAGCGTGGGGGCTTGCAGCCAGGACAGAGGCCTGGACGGATGTCTGATTGTTTAATGAGTACTTAGTCTTTAAGACACATCTATGGAAGGACTTAGTCTTTAAGACACATCTATGGAAGGACTTAGTCTTTAAGACACATCTATGGAAGGACTTAGTCTTTAAGACACATCTATGGAAGGACTTAGTCTTTAAGACACATCTATGGAAGGACTTAGTCTTTAAGACACATCTATGGAAGGACTTAGTCTTTAAGACACATCTATGGAAGGACTTAGTCTTTAAGACACATCTATGGAAGGACTTAGTCTTTAAGACACATCTATGGAAGGACTTAGTCTTTAAGACACATCTATGGAAGGACTTAGTCTTTAAGACACATCTATGGAAGGACTTAGTCTTTAAGACACATCTATGGAAGGACTTAGTCTTTAAGACACATCTATGGAAGGACTTAGTCTTTAAGACACATCTATGGAAGGACTTAGTCTTTAAGACACATCTATGAAAGGACTTAGTCTTTAAGACACATCTATGGAAGGACTTAGTCTTTAAGACACATCTATGGAAGGACTTAGTCTTTAAGACACGTCTATGGAAGGACTTAGTCTTTAAGACACATCTATGGAAGGACTTAGTCTTTAAGACACATCTATGGAAGGACTTTGTCTTTAAGACACATCTATGGAAGGACTTAGTCTTTAAGACACATCTATGGAAGGACTTAGTCTTTAAGACACATCTATGGAAGGACTTAGTCTTTAAGACACATCTATGGAAGGACTTTGCAATTGAACTGGAGCGGGAGGAGGGGATGCATTCCTGTGAAGCATTGATATCCCTGCGTCGACCAAACGGGCCAAATAAAATGACGATATCGACGGCCCCTCGCTTTTCTCACGCGTACCCCCTCTTCTGTCCCAAGTGGCTAATAGGGCCGTTAAATGTGCCGGTAATTTCATGGTTAAGTGCATCTGTCCCCGGTACAAGTATGGAGCCGTAATAGCCATAAACCCGCTATATATAGACAGTTAATTATGTTGATGCATTAACTGCTCCTCCATCCCATCAACCCTCCTTTTCTTTGCTTCATCGTAGGCAATTCAACAGTATCATTTTAACACGCTTCGGCCGTCGATAGAGTTGTACTTTGAAGTTCGCAATAGGTCTGTGTGGCCCGCGCGAGCGTCTCCTAACGATGGCAATGTCATTCCTCAGGATAAGGAATGGGAAAGGCTGGCAAACAGTGGGGGCAACATACATCAACCCGATATTGTAGTTTTAGCGAGGAAACAACTTTTCTTAAGATTCTTATGACTATACAGGTATACAGTAGGTATCCATAGGTCCCGCAAAAGTCATCAAGAGACGTACAACATATTATCTAACCTTAAGGCCCCAAAGCATATTGAATACAGGTAAAAATGGCAGTTTAAGAGTTAAAGGGGGCCTCTTATGCTTTTACTTAATTGTGTCATATATACCGTAAATTCCGGACTATAAGCCGCACCTTTTTTCCCATTTTTTGGCCTTTTTTGGCCCCTGCGGCTTATATAACGGTGCGGCTTATCTATGAATTTTTTCAAAAAAAAAAAAAAAAATCTCTCTTTTTTAGCACTCTTTCTAACTATAAATCCACTTCTGTTTTAATTTCCTCTCTTGCCCTCTTTTCACCACACTGTATGACACTGTGTGCAGTGTAAAAAACAACACAGGTGGTGTTGTGTTATGTTGTTTTGTTGAAATGTTAATAAATGGGAGCTTCCTCAAACAGCCATCTCTTTCCCGACAATCCCCTCTGTGCATGAACCCTTACATATGGTAATTAAACATTAAAACACAATAAAATAAAATAAAATACCATTAAAACACCCGCGGCTTATAGTCCGGTGCGGCTTATATAAGAAAAAAATAGTCAACTTTGCAGGTGCGGCTTATACACCGGTGCGGCTTATAGTCCGGAATTTACGGTACTACTAATTTTATTCTTAAAATAATGGCCTATGTCATTTTTTGAGGAAAATTATATTTTTGCCTAAATCATCTCTTCATGATGCCGGCCACCTCTGGTAAAATGGCCTAAGTCCTTAATTGAAAAGATCACGCTGTTCCTACCTGGTAGTGCAATGGCCTATGTCAAGCGTGTGACTTAGGGCCGTTTTATTTTTGCCTAAGTCAAGACAATGTGACTTAGGCAAAAATAAATGCATACTTTTCTATGACTTGTCTCTCTCAGACAGCCTCTGTGACATGTTTCTCAAAGTGGAAACCAAGCTGTGAGGTCATGTAAGGGTCCCCACACAAGACCAACCCCCTCTCAAAACCCCCCAATTGAAAACAGAATTATTTCTCTCGGCCTACAGTTATTACTAGAAATCTTCGAGGGTGGAGACTCTGGAGAAACTACCTTTTCCCGGTAGCTCAGCCTTGTCCTCTCCTCCCTCCTTATACTCCCACCACTTATATAGCCTCAGCCAGGAAGGCATCGCAATTGCTCGAGTGACATCACCGATGACATCAATTGCTCAAGTGACATCACTGATGACATCACAAATCGTGACTGACACTGAGCCCACTTACCCAGTTTTGATTAGGAGGATGAAATCATTTAGGTTACTACAATAATTAGGTCTACTTGTGATTTTGATCATTATTAGGCCTCCTACTTTTGATCAATTTCAGCCAAATTATGGACAATTCTGCAATATTCCATGTTTTACAGTTGATTCCATTCTTGTTACCAAATGCCATGATTCCGTGCGTAGCAGGATTGTAGTGCGTGGGAGGATCAGTGAGAAAAGGGTGTTGTTCAGGAGCAATCTTTAGATCAATATTCTCTATCAAATTCTTGTCAAGTTCGTATTACTGTAGTTGTTTCTGCCAGCCTTGCTGCTGTGCTTGGGTATGTTGCATGCCTGCATATATGTATCTTGACTTTTTTGCCAGCTCTGAAGCTGTTGCCGATCTAACATTTTTACATACTGTACTGTATGCCACCGCTACCTCTTTGTCAACTCCTCTCTCATGCTTTCTCCTCCCCACACCCCACGCCACCCCGCCTCCCTACCACCCACACCCCACCCCGCCTCCCTACCACCCACACCCCACCCCGCCTCCCTACCACCCACACCCCACCCCGCCTCCCTACCACCCACACCCCACCCCGCCTCCCTACCACCCACACCCCACCCCGCCTCCCTACCAGAGAGGAAGCTGGCAGAGTCTTCGAAGAAGGTATCAAACCGGCCTAAGCCCCTGGCCATCGTACGCTCCCTAGAGGAAAAATACGTAGCTGCCATGAAGAAGCTCCAGTTTGGTGAGTTTTTACTTCCTGTTTGTGTGTGTGTGTGTGTGTTTAACGGTGCTATATTGTTCTATTTACTGGAAACTAACAAGCCGATCAGCGAGAAGACTGGCAGCCTGGACCCGCCTCTACACTGCATTTTATATTGTGTGGTCATTCCTCAGTGTTGTAGCCCAGCAGGGGGCGGGGGGCTGGTATCGGTATCTGTAGCCAAAGGCACGCAGGTGGTATGTGTAGTACTCCAATACATACACGAGTGAAGCATGTACGTAGTGGAAAGACACGGACAGGTCCGAGCAGCTCTTTGGGCCCTCTGAGATGGGGTAGTAGCAGTACTTCCAGTACCGGGAAGGAAACGTGGCAGTGAGGTGCACCTCAGGGGGAAAGGGGTGAAACGTCTCCCTCTGTATAGTGTCTCTAGAGTCTCCTGCCTGCGCCCCGACTTTCTCCATGCACTGCCCCATCGCCATGTCTTCTGTAGAGGCAGTGTGAGTGACTTTCTCCATGCACTGCCCCATCGCCATGTCTTCTGTAGAGGCAGTGTGAGTGACTTTCTCCATGCACTGCCCCATTGCCATGTCTTCTGTAGAGGCAGTGTGAGTGACTTTCTCCATGCACTGCCCCATCGCCATGTCTTCTGTAGAGGCAGTGTGAGGACTTTCTCCATGCACTGCCCCATCGCCATGTCTTCTGTAGAGGCAGTGTGAGTGCCATGTCTTCTGTAGAGGCAGTGTGAGTTGCCATGTCTTCTGTAGAGGCAGTGTGAGTGCACACCTTGTTTTTGAAACCCTCTACGAACCTCCGCAGGGCCTCTTTCCTCAGCACGTAGCCCGCGCCCCCGCTCATGTAGCCCTGCTCGGTGAAGGCCTTGAATCTTCGGCCAAAGTACACGGGCGTCCGACCTGCGGTTTGCAAGAACCCAGCGTAGGTTGTCCACGATGACGTAGGTGTCGTCATCGGCCTTGAGGAACCAATCGGCCCCGTGGCCGTGATGCTCGTAGGCATAACGGTACGCCCGGATCGTCTTCCGGTAGAGCTGGTCCCGGCCCTCCCCGGTGCCCGAGCCAACAGTGGGGAAGTCGGGGTCGTCCACAGAGCTCATGAAGACCACCACGTTGCAGTGTCGACTCCATGTGGACTTCACATGCCGAGCCTTCTTCTCCAAATTGTTGGGAGTAGTCATTACCCAGCAAAGAATGCGCACCTTTTTGTATAGCTCATCTGCCATGCGGCTATCCTCAACTACGTGATGAGGGTGGTTCAAGTTGAACAGTGCCGACCTCTCCTTCTTCCAAACCTTCCCCTCTTCCTCAGGTTCATGGGGGTAGTCCGGAGACTTGTCCAAACCACTGGGATGGCCAGCTGAGGAACTGTCCTCAAAGCACACCTGCTGCAGGAACATGTAGAGTGTGAGGTTTCCCACCAGGAAACCAGCATAGAAGGAGAATCTGGATCCCAGGGCCTTCATGCTGGACCAAGTTTCTCAATCGAGTCGTTTAGTTATCTAGTACACAGTAATGGTTAGGTTAGCTTAATGTTAGCTGGCCACCCTACTAAACACTACTGACAGGATACTGATGACATCACTGACATCATCGTGACAGACACCGCTGCCACAGACACACTGATGATGTCAGATGTATGACATCACTGGTGATGTCACAGTGGGATTTATGACATCACTGATGATGTCACAGTGGGATTTCATCAGTGGGATGTATGACATCACTGATGATGTCACAGTGGGATTTATGACATCACTGATGATGTCACAGTGGGATTTATGACATCACAGTGGGACAGAGAAACAGACAGACAGAGCCCTAGCTTCCATTATACTGATGATGATGATAAAGAAGAAGTGTGTGAAGAAGAATTTAAAAAAATGCTGTCGACAGGGACACGTCTGTTGCTTCGACGTGTGGATGTTGGTTGGTTTTTCCTCACACTTTTTTCAGGCTCATACACATCGCCCCCCCCCCCCCCCCCCCACACACACACACACACTCTTCTATCTCTCCATCTCCCTCCCATGCTCTATCTGATATGATGCATATTGCGTCCCTCTGAAAGGGAGGAAGACTGCCCCTCCTCCCTTTCCTCTTATCCATCACTCCATCCGTGATTGGTTATGCTACTTTTGTCGTGCTCCAATTGAATTTGTAAGCGGCCCGGCGTCTAATGTAATTGCAAGTGACATGACTGTGAACAGGTTTGCTTCGGTCTGAGCACGACACTAAAAGAGAACCCAAGAAGACGCAGTCAAATAGAGACCCAGTATAACAAGACATCTTTGTTTTACCACTGCTTTATTAAAGCACAACGGATATGAAGGTGCCATTATCTGATGATGAAGATCTTGGTGTTTACTGGTCTCTATTAATGCCAGTCAATTTGGGGGACTCCACATAATAGTTAATGCATTACTGCCTAGTTTACACTACAAGACTTTCCCCCCAATTTTACACAGGATTTCCAGTCTGTCTTTGTTGACTCTACTCTCGTAACGGGACAAGCCCCGTCTTTTATTGTCACACGAACACCACAATACATGCATGCGGCCACAACACACTCATGCTGACAGTGGCCGGTGAAAAGTGTCCTCTGCATTTAACCCATCCAGGCATGTCCTTTCCTCCGAGGGGCAGGCCACGAGCAGTGGTTGCTTTCTCGTACAACGCCCGGGGACCAACTTCGGATGTTGTCGTCACTGGTCGGATGACGATGACGATCTGATCTTCTGCATGTTTTTAATGGGGGGGTTATATACGGAGGAACCCCCTGGGGGAGCACGGGGAGAACATGCAAACTCCACACAGAGAGAAAGGCCCTTACGACGAGATACCCCACCTGGGCAGTAGGCACTGAAGATATGGGGGGGGGACACAACCACAGCGCCCACAGTGTCCCACGACGCAAGAATCGAACTCAGGACCTTCTGACTGTGAGGCGACAGCTCTACCACTGAGCCACCGTGCCCTAGTCTGCAGTTGTTGTGCCAGTCGGCAGCAAAATCTGTTAGTCTATACTGGGTACAGATTTCTAATCTGTTAGTGTAAACTGCCTCCAGATTTCTAGTCATCAAGTGTAAACTGCCTCCCGACGCCAGTCGGAGCCACAAAGATTATATATCAAACATGTTTGAATTTCAAAGTGAAAAGTCTTGTAGTGTATACTGCCTCGTCTGAGTCAGTTGTGTCGTGTATTTCAGTCCGTTTTTTCAGTCGTGATAAAAAAAAGCTTAATGAACCAGTCTTGTAGTGTAAAGTAAACTCCCCAGTCTTTTCATCATCTGTTCAGATTTTCAAAGTCTTCTAGTGTATCACAGGCAGAGCATTCTGGTACTAACAGAGTATGATGTTTACATGGATCCTGCCCTAACTTACATTATTGTCTTATTTGCATTGCAATCATGTTTTTTGTGTGTGTGTGTGTGTGTGTGTGTGTGTGTGTGTGTGTGTTTATATTGAAATCAGTTTGCTTTCAGTATATGCAAAGTTGATGTGGATATAAAAGTATGTTTTACTCTGTAGACAATGATAGGCCATGCCTGTCAACCATGAGTACAGCATGACGTCATATCTCCTAACCCCTCACTGTGGTCTCCTCCCTGGCCCAGACACCTTTGAGATGGTTTCAGAGGACGAGGAGGGGAAACTGATGTTCAAGGTCAACTACCATTACATGTCTCAGGTGAAGAACGCCAGCGACGCCAACAGCGCAGCCCGTGCCCGCCGCCTCGCCCAGGAGGCGGTCACCCTGTCCACCTCGCTGCCCCTGTCCTCCTCCTCCAGCGTCTTTGTCCGCTGTGACGAAGAGAGGCTGGACATCATGAAGGTAAGGCTTTAGTTGAGGCCCGGGCACCACAGCTGAACAGGAAATAGAAATCCTATCAGAATGACATTTTATATGTATATACTGTATATCCAGTGTGAATTCCCCATGTTTAAAACGGCTTTGTTGGCACAAAGGCCTCCGCCCAGCCAGAAAACTAGAGACTGAAGCTCCACCTCACGTTAGTCGGCTGTGCAATGGAGTGGGGCGAGGAGGAACGAATTCCACCCAAACCTAGTCCAAAAAAAACAATACTCGATAAAGATTCCACGTGATCGAATTCATTCCTCAACGATCAATTATCGATTATCGATTATTGATGAACATCCCTAATATGAATCAACAATTTACATTGTCCAATCTTGCAGCATACATTTGAAATAGCATATTCTGATATAAACACAAATGGGGGAAAAAAAGCTTCCTTTCGGAGAAATATAAAATATTTTTGGCTACTGTGCCCCTGCTCAGATTTCTCTGTATTTAGTGAAGAGCAATAGTGTGGAACGATGGGGAGACGCAACATCCTGCTAACTGAACAAACTCTGAGGATAGGGAGCATTCATCCACTCCCAGTCAACAGAGAGTGGTACTCTGGGTTGAATGGAGAGTGGTACTCTGGGTTGAATGGAGAGTGGTACTCTGGGTTGAATGGAGAAATGCTTGGAGTGCTTGTAAATGTGATCTGGTGGCTATCTGACCAGTGTTCCACAGCTTCCCAGCTAGTTGGAGAATAGAGTAAGTCTCAGTGAAGGCTTCCCTCTTCCCATGAGGATGCTGTGTACTGTGTACATACATGGGTATGTACTCGGTATTCCGACGCGCATCCTAAAACACTTGTCGTCGACGGCTCTTACTCATTCCCCCCATTGGCATTTAAAAATGGCCCTCACCCCGCAAGTTGATGAATGGCAAAGTCTCTTTTGCTAAATGTCAAAAATCCTCATCTGTTGAGCTCTTATTTCTTCACAAGAACACACTGAGTGCGTTTACATGCACACCAATAAACTGTTTATTAGCGGATTTCTGAGTTACCTGATTATTCAAATGGTCATGTAAACAGCATAAACCGATAAGCTTTATCCGTTTATGGTCATAAACGGGTTATGAATAAACCGATAAACACACCTAGGTTTCTGGGCAATAATCGGTTTTCTCTCTGCATGTATCCAGCATAACCGGGTTTCTTTCGGGTTTATATATCTGCGCATGTACGACTTGCAGGAGAAAGAAGCACAGGAGCGTGTGAGAGGCAGGGAGAGACGCGCTGCACTCACTGGCCCCTCGGCTCTCCTCCCGGTTCTCTCACCGGCATGCCGGTCTCTCCCCCGGCCACAGCGCACCACAGCCGGCTTGGCGAGATGACGGTGAGCACGGAGCCGCTGGCTGAGCGGAGCGGGGAGCTCTACTCTCTCTTCCCGCACAGAGCCGGTGTCCCTGTAACGGCACCACTGCTGCACTGCGCTATGTTGAAATGTGGATATTCTACAGGAGGGGACGAATATTTGTCTCGGATTGCAAATAGAATGACGTAGCCTACAGACAACAGAGTCATTCAAAACACAACACACACATAACGTTAAAATCCGTGACAAATTCTGTCCGTTTTCTGACAGGTAGGCTACAGTATTTCAATTCAACACACGTTGTGGGTCATGAACATTTGACGTGCTTAAGTCACCTCACCTGCCTGCCTCTGTGCTGTGTGCTCGGTAAAGTTGGAAATATTATTGTGGCGGAATGAGGCGCACACCGAGGCAGATCCTTTGGCTTATCAAACTCTTTATTTAGCGAACGGACAGACACACATGAAGGCAGGCACGCCAACACCTCGCTAGCTTCTCCTAGCCTAGCCTAGCTCTCCCCAGCACGTCTGCTCTCTTCCAGCTTCACACAGCTCTCCCGACCATTCCCCCCTAGTCTCCACCCACTGGCCCTATGCTCCCTTCACTTGCCACTCCAAAACCCCAAATCCCACATGCACAGAACAACATAACAGACAGATACAGTTAGACATACACCCTACTAGCTATCCCATAATACTCCACCTTTCCCCACGCTACATTATTGACACATGCACTTCCAAAGCGACGCCTATTCCAATTTTAGTAAAGTAGACGAGATACACAACCTAATTTTCACCTAAACCATCCTCTGCGCTGGACAAATAAATTAGGAAAATGTGATTTTGCATTTTGCAGCTATATTCTGTTGTTTTATTCCGGAATTAATGCTGCCTTTCTGGAGAGAAATCCGACTAATTGACTGAATCATGTAAACCCGGGTTTCTCCTATTGTCGGATTATTAAAGTGCATGTAAACGCAGAAATCTGATTATTGCCATAAACTGATTATTCACAGTTATCAGTTTATTGTGTGCATGTAAACGCACTCATTGACTCTAAATAAAGGCGACAGTACACTTAACAACGGAGTCGAACTCTCCCCAAATAGAAACCCAGTTGGAACACGTCACCGCACACAAAGCTGTGGCTTTGTGTTGTTTGTTCACTGACAGTTGGGGGGACGGACGCGGGACGATTAGAGATCGTAAGCAGGAAATTGGAAATACACGTGAGAAAAACTGCTGCTCCTCCGGCTGTGCTGGAAGAGCAGCAAAGGTGGCCGAGGGAATACGAGGATTTAGAAAGCCGTGCCGTTTCACCACAAGATGTTGCCATGGAAACAAAGACAATGAACCTGAAAAAGAAACGGACGCTTTTCCCTCAACACGTCACAACCAGTGTTGGCGGTTACTCATTACAAAAGTAACATATTCCATGTAATATATTACTTTTAGCAGTAACTCAGTAATATAACTTATTACCAATAGGATTTCAGTAATGTTATAGCAGTTACTTTGTCAAGTAACACGTTACAAATTTAGTTTTTTTTTTTAATCAAAGCACATATTCCGGGTTCCAGAATTTCCCTACGGGGATGAATACAGTACTCTATCATATTTAAATAAAGATACAATAATTTCCTAATCAAATTGTGTGTTTTTAAGCAAATAACCACTGCTGCAACTGCTGTTATTTTGCTGGAAGTAATGCAAAAGTAGTGTAATAAGTAACGAGTTACTCTACACAGACAGTAATATTGTAAAGTAACATATTACTTTCAAATTAAAGTAACTAGTAATATGTAGTATATTATATTTTGAAAGTAACTTGCCCAACACTGATCACAACTGATCATGGTATATTTTGGAGCAATTGCATTCAATCATCCAGTGGGGCCTGGTGTGAATTTGAGTTCAGCCAGCAAGCCAAGCCTGTTCACACTGTGTGCAAAGTCAAAATGGCCCTTCCTTCTTTTTTACAAAAACGTCTCCTTTTTTGTGTTGATCCAAACCTACGGACATTCATTTCCGCAGCGAGTACACCCTGGCCTTAAAGGAACAGCTCACCCTAAAATACATATATTCCCTCTCACCTGTAGTGCTATTTATCCATCTATATCATTTTTGTGTTAGTTGCCTGAGTTTTTGAGATATCGGCCGCAGAGTTTCTGCCTTCTCTCCAATACAATGGAACTGGATGGCACTCGAGCTTGTGGTGCTCAAAGTGCCAAAGAAATACATTTAATAAACTCAACAGCAATGTCTCTTTCCAGAAATAATGACCCCGTTACTCGAGATAATCCACAGACCTTGTTATGAGCAGTTTCATGGAGGAACTATTTACTATACTACCAAACTACACCCGCTAGCTGCTAGCTAGTTCCTACATGAGACTGCAAAAGAAAATAGTTCCTACATGAAACTGCTCACAACAAAGTCTGTCTCTTGAGTAACCAGGTCATGATTTCTGGAAAGAGACAAAATGCTGTTGAATTTTTCAAATGTATTTTTTTGGTGCTTCGAGCATCACAAGCCGAGTGGCATCCAGTTGCATTGTATTCAAGAGAAGGCAGAAACTCTCTGGACAATATCTCCAAAACTCAGGCAACTATCCCAAAACGATATACAGTAGATGTATAAATAGCACTACAGGTGAGAGGAAAAATATCTATTTTGGATTTTAGGGTGAGCTGTCCCTTTACGGACGGGCACGAGCAGAAAAAGGACAGTGGCTGATCTGAAACCAGCGGGAATCTCCTGACCTGTGAGGGGTCCGTCCGTACTCCTGTGTCCAAAGTGCTTCTCTGGGTCCTCAAAGAGTCTTTGAAAAGGCATCGACTCTAGATTTACCTCACTCTGTGGGGAAGTGCTCTGTGAAGTGTTGGTGTCTCTGAATGTTCACGTCAAAATACATTTACCGCATGAGTGCTGCTGGACGCCCTCCAGAAATCTTGTGCGCACGGTTAGCCGAGTCGTCTTAGCATTCCAACCCCCCCCCCCCCCCCCCCCCCCCCAGTGTGCTGGTTCAGACAGCGGTCTCAGCATGTTCGTTTTCTCCAGGAGGAACACGCGTATACACACACGTCCCGCCAGAATGGCTCCTTCGCCCTACAATGCTTGTTGCACATAGAGTAAAAAGAACCAGCTGCTTGTTATTTCTTGTATCGATTCAGGGATTCAGAGATATTCGTGTGCTCTGTTTCTTTCTGTCCTTTACCCTCACCCTGTCTCACTACTTTCTACCTGCTTCCATTGGGTTCCCTGTTGAGAAAGATGGCCTCGGGTTTCACTCGGGACACCATGTTTGTTGACAAAAGAACACCAGCTTTCTCCCCACCAGTCTTTACCTCCATCCCTCCCTTTCTAAGCCCACAAATTGTCAAGTCGCCCTTGTCGGTTTCCCACACAGCGCACCCCCAAAATCTTCAGCGGGCTTTCGGTTGACAATAAATACAAACATGCACAAAAAGCTGAGTGCCAAATGCACGGGGAACAAGGTCTCAGTGCAGTGGGTTTCAGGCCAGATTACCGGTAGTGCTGCTATCATCAGAGCCGGCTCTCGTGGAAAATCACAGGCCCCCTCTTTAATCGGGCACACCGTCCTTGAGCCTGAATACCTGTGACTAGCTAATAACCCTGCTGCTCCAGAGAAGATCCTCTGATCAGCGAGCCAGGAAAAGGAAGACCGATGAAGAGAGAAGAAAGCAGAGGGGAGGTCTGCAGGGAAGAAGAACATGTCAAAGGATTTCCCTCCAGCATTCAGATTAGGGCTGTGAATCTTCACTGGCCTCACGATTCGATTACGATTCATCTGTCAACGATTCGATTCGATTCCACGATGCCTCTCGATACAGCTCCAAGTATCAAATCCTCAATTTTCTGTATTATTACTGCACGTGGCTACTTTTTCATCAATTGGTACAAGCAGTCAGATAAATATCAACTCCCTTTTTTTACTTAGAAAGTGCTTTGAAATCTGAATGTCAACAGAAATTTAGACATAAACGATTCATCTGTCTTCGATTCGATTCACACGTCCGCATCGCGATGCATCGATTAAACGATTCATTTTGACACCCCTAATTCAGATGGGCATGGCCAATACAAAGGCTCTCTAAAGAAGAACACGCAGAGAAGAAAATGAGAAAATGTGCCCAACCTCACTCCTAACCTAGAGACTAGTACAGTAATAAAGTATGAGTTCTTTATTAAGCAGGTCAGCTGATATAAGTACCAATCCCAGTACGGCTCAATTAAGATTCATGTCTCCTTGTATTGGCTTGTTCAATAAGAATGACAAGAAAGTTATTCATCTGATTAAAACATGCAAAAAAAAATCATGTAACAATTCTCTATCAAGTCAAATAAAATTATAGATTTCACAACTGGTTTGCCTGCCAGCATCAATTTTTATTTTATTTATTGAATCTTTATTTAGCCAGGCAAGTCATTAAGAACCGATTCTTATTTACAATGGCATCAAACCAGCCAGAATAAACCAAAACACTTTTATTTTGAAGGCTGGTATTCTTCTGTCTCCGGTTGGCTTGTGGGGAGCTGCATCACCTCTACTCTCAACACTGCCATACACCTTAGCTTGGCACAGCTGGGACTTCACAGCTTCACTGAGATCAAAGAATCTCCACACTGCAGACATTTTCCCTCCCGCCGGGAAAAGTATTTAGTCACGCTACACAGCCCAGGGTGTCAAAAGTATCTGCAGCTTCACCCGCACAGATGAGCACCAATACTATGGCCTCTGGATTGCTACCGATACTAGATACTATTGGTTAGGGATGTCACGATACTAGAATTTCTACTTCGATACCGATACCCAGGAAAATATCGATACTCAATCCCACGGAAAGGGGGGACGACGACACATCAAGAGGCATAAAAATGAAGACAGATGGACGGACAGACGCGCACTTCTCCATAATCTAGGACCTGATCAAACTTTTATTTAACTTGAATTTAGACAGCAGATTAGCCCTGCTCTAGCCACCAGAACACGTTTAGCTTGTTGAAGCAACAGATACCCAATGATGGGGAGGGGAAAAAATCTGTGATTTTTCATTAAAAGAAAGCACTGATGGTATCAAAACTGTTGCAAATGAGTATTGTATCCATTTAAACATGTTAGTATTGATACTTATCGATACTATCGATACCTGTTGCAAATGAGTATTGTATCCGATTCAAATGTTCAGTATTTATACTTTCCGATACTATCGATACTTTTGACAACCCTACTATTGGTGTATTTCTACTACTGTTAAAACAAACAAACCTTGAAATACATGCAAAACTCATGTTTATCTTTGAACATACTTGTATAAAAAGCTCAGATAATAAATTTCAAAGGTGAAAAAATCTTCAGCAAATTACTAACCACTAGTGGGCTCGAGCATTATACTGTAATTATGGATTGGGATTTCAAGTTCCCGCTTTCTGCCGGCAATTAGCCTTTTCTATAGATTTCTATATCTCAGGGCTCTCGTAATGCTCAGCCTAATGTTACTATTGTTTTTCAGGTCTTTGTGTTTCTCTGATTAATGAGCTAATCTAATTTTGTGAGGAAATAAATTGGATTTTGCTATAAATGCCACGAGGGGAAGATAGAAATGGTCTCTTTCTCTCTACTAACTCTTGGAGCTTTATTGTTAATTACATGGCTGTGTAAAAAACTGAAAGGGGCTTGTCACCAGTTCCCCATTCATGTTTTTTTTCCTGCTCGCCCTTAAAGGAACACTCCGCCCATTTTCAACCAGCTTTGTATCATTAGAACATCAGTAGTATATCAGAAAACTGTAAACTGTTTTGAAGTCTGTCATTTAATTTGACAGTTATTGAGTGTTAAAGTGTGGACCAGTGACATCACTGGTCCACACTAACTCAAATTAATAACTCATTAACTCAAATCAACTCTCAATAACTGTCAAACCATTCATCATTCATCTAGTTTGACAGTTATTGAGAGTTGATTTGAGTTAATGAGTTATTAATTTGAGTTAGTGTGGACCAGTGATGTCACTGGTCCACACTTTAACACTCAATAACTGTCAAATTAAATGACAGACTTCAAAACCGTTTACAGTTTTCTGATATACTACTGATGTTCTAATGATACAAAGCTGGTTGAAAATGGGCGGAGTGTTCCTTTAATGTTTTTTCCTGCTCGCCCTGTTTTTTGTTTTTTTGTTTTTTTTTACCCATATTGAATATTATCAACCCTTTCTTCAATGAACCCCCTTTCAGCATGTGAGTAATAACTACCCTGTCTTAGGCCTCTTTGTCCTCTTTGTTTTGCCAGGTTCTCATCACGGGCCCAGCCGACACCCCGTACGCCAACGGCTGCTTCGAGTTTGACGTGTATTTCCCCCAGGACTACCCCAACTCTCCCCCGCTGGTCAACCTGGAGACCACCGGTGGACACAGCGTGCGCTTCAACCCTAACCTCTACAATGACGGCAAAGTGAGTAGAACGCAGATCTTTCATAACCGGGCGGAGATGAAGGAGGAGGACGATGAGGACAGAGTAGGAATGAGCACTGCCAGTTCAGCTGGCGTGGCGAGCGATGCTAGGAAGGAGTGCGCTGAGGCCGCGCTCTGTTTCTACTCTTAACCCATTGATACCCGATGCAGCATTTGTGTGTATATCCCTCATTTGTGTGTGTATCCCTCATTTGTGTGTGTATCCCTTTAAGACCGCGTGAGGCAGTTCGCAGGTCTTAAAGGGATACACACACAAATGCTGCATCAGGTATCAATGGGTTAATACAGACCAAGAACCCACTGGTCCATTTTGCACTTGTAGGTGGGACAGTTCATGAAAGGTGTCAAATTCATTGGGCTAATGTTGGTTATTATGCCCTTTCCTGTGCTCTTCCTCAGGTATGTTTAAGTATCCTCAACACCTGGCATGGGAGACCAGAGGAGAAATGGAACCCAATGACCTCAAGCTTTCTACAGGTAAGACGGTCGCCTGTCTGAATGGATCGGTGGCCTTAAAGGCCCATTTATACGAGACGGAGACAGACGGAGCTTTCTGTCCGTACTCTGCGTTCATTTTGTGCGTATTTCTGTCCGTCCTCTGAAAGCTTACGGATATGC
The DNA here is from genome assembly GCF_964638095.1 of Poromitra crassiceps. Lineage (NCBI taxonomy): Eukaryota > Metazoa > Chordata > Actinopteri > Beryciformes > Melamphaidae > Poromitra > Poromitra crassiceps. Next base: position 27,762,780 of record NC_139633.1, read on the forward strand.
ACGAAATGCAGGAGAACCACACACACACTCACCCATTTGACTCTCTACTGCCCACTGGTGGATGTATTGCTTAAAGGAACACTCTGCCCATTTTCAACCAGCTTTGTATCATTAGAACATCAGTAGTATATCAGAAAACTGTAAACTGTTTTGAAGTCTGTCATTTAATTTGACAGTTATTGAGTGTTAAAATGTGGACCAGTGACATCACTGGTCCACACTAACTCAAATTAATAACTCATTAACTCAAATCACCTCTCAATAACTGTCAAACTAGATGAATGACTTCAAAACCGTCATCTAGTTTGAGTTAATGAGTTATTAATTTGAGTTAGTGTGGACCAGTGATGTCACTGGTCCACACTTTAACACTCAATAACTGTCAAATTAAATGACAGACTTCAGAACAGTTTACAGTTTTCTGATATACTACTGATGTTCTAATGATACAAAGCTGGTTGAAAATGGGCGGAGTGTTCCTTTAACATGATACCAACGTGAAAGACGCACGAAAGTGTACGTGGGCAGTGACGATTACACCGTTTGAAACGGACGCATTTAACGCGTTTAAATGAGCCGTAAGTCTTTCAAGCAAGCAAAAGCAAATGGCCGAAAGCACTAGTTGATGACTGCCCTGTCATTGCGCTGCCAGTGGCTCTGGATTAATAGTCTTGGTGTTTTGACAAATATCATCAAGGATCTTCCTTGGAGTCAAGCTATTATTTATCCTGGGTGACAGTCTGTGAGTGTTAATCAAACCAAGCCGCTGTGGTATCATTTGAACCTGCAGGGTGTGTCGCGCTGGCACCCATCACTCATCTTGAACACAGAGTTAGGTTCAATTATAAGTTTAGCCCTCCATTGTCAAGGTCTCGGACATTGTCACTTTTTACTTGTGACTGAAAATACTGTCTTGTGTCCCTGATGAACTAGAGAGCCAAAGTGAACGTCACTTCCTGCTTCAGCACTGTACCAGAGATTTTCATACGCAATTCATTTTCCCATAGACATTTCGTAAAATGCTTATAAAAATAGTTGTACTTGTTCAAACCAAACGGTCCAGATATATTTAGAAACAGGAGAGATTGCACAACATTTCACTCAGACCAAAACGTAAAGAAATTCTGGTTTAAAGAACATATTTTTTCGATGTAGTTTTTTAAAGTTTTGGTCTGAGTGAAATGTTCTATGGTCTCTCCCGATTCTAAATATAGCTGAACCGTTTGGTTTGCCCAAGTAAAACTCTTTTTATAAGCATTTTACAAAATGTCTATGGGAAAATAAATTGCGGAAGAAAATCTCTGGTACAGTTCTGAAGCAGGGAGTGACGTTCACTTTGCCTCTCTATACTCTCTTCAGAATACAGCTTTCTTAAAAGCAAAGCCTGACACGACGCACCCTCTCTTTGACTTGAATGTGTTACGTGTGCCATTGTGGTGGTATTTTCAGCTGCGACGAGGTAGAGCCTGGCTAGCAATTAGTCTGTCCACAAGTGTCTGTTAGGCTGGAGGAAGTGTGGAGAGCGGGGGGTGGAGCGGGGGGGGGGAGTATCCATTAGAATAATAGAGCCATAAATCTCCTTTTTAGTCGACAATACAAGACGAGAGCAGTCTGGGGGGGCGGGCACACAGTCACTGTCACCCAGTCGTCATTCAGCCACTGGCATAGACCTAGTCTCTTTCATCAACAGACTGGGGAACATCGCTTCGGTCGGTTCCCAAGTGCTTAACACGAGCATAATGGCAAAGCCCACACACATGGAGTGTTGACACACGCCCACACACCCCTTCATAAAACATGTTATCGTTTGCCGCGCACACGCCTGCTCTCATTTTCCATGTATATCGATCCAGCAACAAGCGAGCCCCGGTCCTTGGAAATGGCTGGCTCCCTCTCTTTTTTTTTATATATAATTCCCTCATTTGCAGGGTTGGAGAGTTCATAGAGATGTCTCCATTGATTATCATTCCAGTTAGTGTCTGCCGGATCGATAATGGAAAATACGGGGGGTTGGCGATGGTGAATAGGCGAGAGGGGGGTGTGGGGCTGGGGACCGAGTGGTTATCAGCCGGCGGTGGATATCGGTTCTGAAATCTGGCAACGCAGTTCAAGCCGGGCGGATGGATCACAGGAGAGTTGAAGGTCACGCTGGAGCGCCTTCAAGGGCAAGTCTCGGGCACGGGCCCGGCAGGCAGGGGCTCCTCCAACCCCCCGGCTTGTCATTGTTGGTAATGTATGGGCCCGGGAATGGAAGGAGATGCGTCCCCGCTCTCCTTGAGACAGGCCATGGCATTAATTGAGCCGTTAATAAAGATATATGGAAGGTTAGATTTTTTTTACAGGGCCAAAAAAAAATTCCTTTTGCTTTTGTCAGACGCTCCCTCAGTGTCCTCCGCTAGCAAGCTCATTTGTAGGCCTAGGTCAAGTGTCCCCTCCACACACACACACACACACACACACACACACACAACCTCCACACACACACACACACACAACCTCCACACACACACAACCTCGCCCACCTTGCTTCTGTCGGCTCCTCCCACACTCGTTCTTCACTTTCTTAATTCCATCCTTTTCTCTTGGTTCTTCTTTGGGGCGTGTTCGTTGTCACAAACCCTTCGTCACCCCGGCGGGGTTCCTTCCTCGACCTCTCTCTCCACTCAACCCCCGTGCTTACTGCTTACTAGGGATGGGAATCACAAGTTTGATGACGATGCGATCCGATCTCGATTCATTTGACAACGATGCGATTTTTGCCGATAACACAAATTCTGCCATGATACGATGCGATTCCACTCAGTTCGATTCAGGCAGCTGTGATCGATATTAGACGATACGCCCAAAATCTGTTAAACAATCAATTAACAAAAAGCAATTCAAATATAATTTGACAATCTTATTGTTGAGCACTTAGACATTTAAATTCAAAAGAATCTATTCTTTTTAATAAGATTCCAAAATAAAAGCATGTTTATTTCTTTTATGGCGGGTCATAGCGATTAATATCGATGTTTTCATTGTGAATCGATGCAGTTGGATCGGTGATCACTGAATCGATCATGCGTCGATGTAGATCGACGCGTCTTGCCACCCCTAATACTTACCTCGCTAAAGGTAGTGCAAATGTCTTGTTAGGCTTAGAACTGTGTTCCCTTCCCACGAGTCATGAAATTCCTGGAATATTTTGGAATTTTGTGTCGTTTTTAGACGGCGAAAGAAGAGCATTTGATCACATTTCACTCAAAAGTCACAGAATTTGACATGGAGAAAAACCCTCTATAATTTGGTAAAATCCAACAAATCTGCTCACCCCTGCTGTGTGTTGTTTCTTCCTCCCCTCCACGCCGCCCTCTAGGTGCTAGTGTCGGTGCAGTCCCTCATCCTGGTGGCCGAGCCCTACTTCAACGAGCCGGGGTACGAGCGTTCCCGCGGGACGCCCAGCGGCACGCAGAGCTCCCGCGAGTACGACGGCAACATCCGCCAGGCCACCGTCAAGTGGGCCATGCTGGAGCAGCTGCGCAACCCCTCGCCCTGCTTCAAAGAGGTGGGACATTTTCACATTATTTGCAAAGTGCTTTCTCGTGTTTCCCCTCTTTTTGGACCGCTCAAGATGCTCCTCCTTGACGCGAGCCCCCTGTCCTCGCTGCAAAATATCCAATTAAACCGGTTTGCCCCCCGACTTCACGGGGCACTAACTCAATATTCTGCCTCCTTAGCTCTGAAGGGTTTGGGTGGAGAGTTTCAGTGCTGCGTGGTGGAAGTGCTGTCTTAGAGGATTTTTCCAATCCACCCCGAGAAGAATAGAAAATTTGGGGGAAAACATTGAATACTTGGAATGATTTTATTTTTTAGTTTCTTTTATTATTTTATTATTTTGCTGCATGAAAAGGGTCACATTTGAAGGTAATGAATAGCAGCACAAAATGCCGTTCATCGTCAAAATCAAAACCAAAAATATCTGTATCAGTTGAACCCTGCTGTGCCCTGGATATAGAATTGTATGCTTAATATCTTAAGATCCTTTATATCTTATTTGTTTATGTCTTGTATATTTGTTCTTATCAATGTTAGTCGAGCACCAACCACACCAAGACTAATTCCTAGTACCTTGGCAAATAAAAAGAATTCTGATTCTGATTTTGATACACACTCTATACTCTATACTCTATGCGCGTATTGACGCGTTTCCACCAGTTTCATCCCAGAGACCGATAAAGGACAATGCCGCCTCTCGTCCCCGGGGGGCAGTACTACGGGTCGCTGGCAGATAATAAATTCCCTGTTTATTAATTCCCAGGTAGATGATATCTTCTGGATGTTTGCCCATTCCTCTTTTTTCTTTTTTTTCCCGTCCTTGACATGGAGTGGATAGTGTCGTGTCGGGGAAGATAGCGATCACTCAGCTCTCGCTCGTCCTCCAGAAATGTTCAGGGAGGAGGAGGAGGAGGAGGAGAGAAGAAGAAGCAGAGGGGAAGAACAGAGGCAGAGGAGGACAAATCAATCATGAAATCCTCTTACAGACAGGAAGAAGTGAGGAAATGAAGGAGATGGGGAGAAGGGAATTGGTGGGTGTTGAGGTTTGTCGCAGCCGGCCTTTATGGGTCTCTGCTCTGGCTCCATAACATGGCCTATAGCTAGTACAGTCCCACTGAGAAGAGATAGGACTATCTCTCTTTGTTTAACATGGACTATAGCTAGTACACTCCCACTGAGAACAGATAGGACTCTCTCTCTGTTTAACATTGACTATAGCTAATATACTCCCACTGAGAACAGATAGGACTCTCTCTCTCTGTTTAACATTGACTATAGCTAATAGCTAATACACTCCCACTGAGAACAGATAGGACTCTCTCTCTCTGTTTAACATGGACTATAGCTAATACACTCCCACTGAGAACAGATAGGACTATCTCTCTCTGTTTAACATGGACTATAGCTAATACACTCCCACTGAGAACAGATAGGACTCTCTCTGTTTAACATTGACTATAGCTAGTACACTCCCACTGCGAACAGATAGGACTCTCTCTCTCTGTTTAACATGGACTATAGCTAATACACTCCCACTGAGAACAGATAGGACTCTCTCTCTCTGTTTAACATGGACTATAGCTAATACACTCCCACTGAGAACAGATAGGACTCTCTCTCTCTGTTTAACATTGACTATAGCTAATAGCTAGTACACTCCCACTGAGAACAGATAGGACTCTCTCTCTGTTTAACATTGACTATAGCTAATAGCTAGTACACTCCCACTGAGAACAGATAGGACTCTCTCTCTGTTTAACATTGACTATAGCTAGTACACTCCCTTTGCGAACAGATAGGACTCTCTCTCTCTGTTTAACATGGACTATAGCTAATACACTCCCACTGAGAACAGATAGGACTCTCTCTCTCTGTTTAACATGGACTATAGCTAATACACTCCCACTGAGAACAGATAGGACTCTCTCTCTCTGTTTAACATTGACTATAGCTAATAGCTAGTACACTCCCACTGAGAACAGATAGGACTCTCTCTCTGTTTAACATTGACTATAGCTAATAGCTAGTACACTCCCACTGAGAACAGATAGGACTCTCTCTCTCTGTTTAACATTGACTATAGCTAGTACACTCCCTTTGCGAACAGATAGGACTCTCTCTCTCTGTTTAACATGGACTATAGCTAATACACTCCCACTGAGAACAGATAGGACTCTCTCTCTCTGTTTAACATTGACTATAGCTAGTACACTCCCACTGAGAACAGATAGGACTCTCTCTCTCTGTTTAACATGGACTATAGCTAATACACTCCCACTGAGAACAGATAAAACTCTCTCTCTCTGTTTAACATTGACTATAGCTAATAGCTAGTACACTCCCACTGAGAACAGATAGGACTCTCTCTCTCTGTTTAACATTGACTATAGCTAATACACTCCCACTGAGAACAGATAGGACTCTCTCTCTCTGTTTAACATGGACTATAGCTAATACACTCCCACTGAGAACAGATAGGACTCTCTCTCTCTGTTTAACATTGACTATAGCTAATACACTCCCACTGAGAACAGATAGGACTCTCTCTGTTTAACATGGACTATAGCTAATACACTCCCACTGAGAACAGATAGGACTCTCTCTCTCTGTTTAACATGGACTATAGCTAATACACTCCCACTGAGAACAGATAGGACTATCTCTCTCTGTTTAACATGGACTATAGCTAATACACTCCCACTGAGAACAGATAGGACTATCTCTCTCTGTTTAACATGGACTATAGCTAATACACTCCCACTGAGAACAGATAGGACTCTCTCTCTGTTTAACATTGACTATAGCTAATAGCTAGTACACTCCCACTGAGAACAGATAGGACTCTCTCTCTCTGTTTAACATTGACTATAGCTAATACACTCCCACTGAGAACAGATAGGACTCTCTCTCTCTGTTTAACATGGACTATAGCTAATACACTCCCACTGAGAACAGATAGGACTCTCTCTCTCTGTTTAACATTGACTATAGCTAATACACTCCCACTGAGAACAGATAGGACTCTCTCTGTTTAACATGGACTATAGCTAATACACTCCCACTGAGAACAGATAGGACTCTCTCTCTCTGTTTAACATGGACTATAGCTAATACACTCCCACTGAGAACAGATAGGACTATCTCTCTCTGTTTAACATGGACTATAGCTAATACACTCCCACTGAGAACAGATAGGACTATCTCTCTCTGTTTAACATGGACTATAGCTAATACACTCCCACTGAGAACAGATAGGACTCTCTCTCTCTGTTTAACATTGACTATAGCTAATACACTCCCACTGAGAACAGATAGGACTCTCTCTCTCTGTTTAACATTGACTATCCACCTTATTTCTAGCGGCCATGATGCCTATGCGTTTTTCTTCCGGTGTGATCCTCCCAGCCTTGTTGCTGACAGCTTGACACCCGTCTGGGCGAACGGAGCAAATCACTAATCAGGTCCAGCTTGGCAAAAATCTCGTCGATAAATATCCCTTTTAAGAGCGCAGTGCACAGCCTACTGTGGCTAATGTTAGCGGCTAGCTAGCTATGTTACATGGCAGTAAAACGCCACTAAATGACCAAATTGATTGAACTTTTAACCATTTCGAGTAACACTGTTTCCATACGGACCCCCCAGCGTTGGTTAGTTGATCCCCGAGGGAAAACTGAGTAATGCTACAGTTGCTCTCAGACAGGCAGGGGGAAAATATAAACATAGTTATCAGAAAAATAAATAACAGTAGATGTTAAAAATATATGATCCGAAATGATCCTATACAAAATTACAAATCCATGTGACCGCTTAGATTTTATTAATTTTTTTGTAGATCCCAACCAGTTGTACCCATTTTCTTCTCTCCTGCAAAACATGGCTAATTGATAGTTATTGAGTACTGCCATGAAACATCAGCTGTCTACAGCTTGAATCCACTGCTGTTATCAGTGTCAGCTTTGAGGAACCCATATCAGTCAAACCCTGCTTCAGTTTCTGTTCAACGTCTCACTCTCCACATCAAGCTCACAGTTCTATCTGGAGCCATCTGGGTTTCCCGTGAAGAACATCTCTTCTCTCGTTTTTAAAAAAAGATGTTATTAAGGCATAGGTTGCTGGCCATTTTGTGCAGGACCTGTTGAAAATGTTCAGAGTTGGCTGTGATTCACCAGCGAGATGCATTACTAATAGCACCTGGCGTGCACACACACCACACACAGTCACAGAAGTGGAGGCGGTTTCTTTCCGCGGGTCTTGGAGGTGAAGTATTAGCCGGCCTTCACACGGCAGGCAGGAGAGCGTGACGTCAGCCGGGCCGGATGGTGAAATGGAGCGCTGTAGCTGGAGATGTCGGTGGGGGAACCGAACGTGGCAGGACTCTGCAAAATCCCACCCGCCTGAGCGCTCACACACAACACACACAGAAAGTCAATGAAGCTTGTGTGAGACACCCCCGACGTGCTCTGCTCTTCTCACCACTGCCCTTTCAGTGCCTGCAAGCCTCCAGCAGAGGCACAACAGCCACACGGAGGGGAGAAGAACCAGACACGAACAGGCTCGCATGTGACAGTCGTCCCCGTGCTCTTAGGCCATGTTCAGACTAGGAGGCCAAATCTGATTTGTGAATTTTTCTGACCTATTAATGATTCTATCCAGATTGGTTTCATGAGTCTGGACGCTCCAAGTCTGATTTGTGTCACTTGTCCCAAACCACATATGGAGGTAGTTTCCAATCTGCTTTCGACTGATGTGACTTCAGTGCGGACGCGCCGATCCACCACATCTGATTTGAACGTCACTCGCAACTCGGCATCAAGTGCTTCTGCGTAGGAAAACCACGTCACCAACGTACGTATTTACTGACGCCCACGTCGTTACCATAGCAACCCATGCAGATAGGCTGTTTAGGTCTGGACACACGGATCCGACTTGGAAATCAGAATTGTGGCAGTGCGGACACACTCCCAAATCAGATTTGGGAAACCAATCAAGATAATGATGATTAATGACTTTATCAGCAAATCGGATTTGCCTGTAATGTGAACATGCCCTTAGATTCCCATATATACCACGTCTCTGTTTCATACATGAACTATGTTTTGTGTTTTTATTGAAGGAATACATCGAATTTTTGGTAGATTGTTCTGTTGGTCACCCTTCCTGTCAAAGTGATGAGAACGCCCAACATTATTCACATGTCCCCGGTAGAGCATTGGCTCCAGTGCTCCTTGCTAACACACTTTAGCATAACTGCTAGTAGCAATAGTAGCATAACTTTAGCATAACTGTTAGTAGCAATAGTAGGCTACTCACAGTATCCCTGGTTCCCACTGCTAATAATAATATAATAATATTATTATATCTTATCTTGGGAGTTAGGGAAGACCGAAGCCCCGCCCCCACATAGAAATGCTCTGAAGTGAGCGCAATAGACCCTTTTCACGGGGGCCATTTTGTGTGCCGGAAAGGCAGAATAAACACAGGTGCAAGCAAAACACTAATGAGGGTTTCCAAATTCCAATCATGGAAGTTTGAAACTCTCATTAGTGTTTTGCTTGCACCTGTGTTAACCCTGCCTTTTCGACACAAAATGGCCCCCGTGAGAAGAGTCTATCTCAGACCAAGAGGCTATGAGTTTATGAATTGACGATGCGGTTTGAATATCAGGCTAACACCGATGAGCTGTGTTGTTGACCTATTAGTCCAACCTGCTGGGGATTGCTGTCCTTAACCCATTGATACCTGATGCAGCATTTGTGTGTGTATCCCTTTAAGACCGCGTGACGCGGTTCGCGGTCTTAAAGGGGTACACACACAAATGAGGGATATACACGCGAATGCTGCATCAGGTATCAATGGGTTAAGACCTGCCAGACACAGCCTGAGCAGGATTCCCTGGCTCCGTGTTGACGATGGCGCGAGCATTTTTCCGCCTCATGAGCAACGGTGGGATTGGAGGGATCCAACAGCGTAGACGAGTTATTTTTGGTCACGGTGTGTGTGAGAGTCCTGCGTTCGCACGTGCTATTTATAGAGCGGGAGATGGAGAATGGAGTCCCGGCTTGAATTATGCAGCAGGAGATTGTCAGGTGGAATTAAGGACAACTTGGTCGCATGTTGAAATATGGATTGCTCTGTGTGTGTGTGTGTGTGTGTGTGTGTGTGTGTGTGTGTGTGTGAGAGAGAGAGAGTACACTTGTACAAAATGTCCATGTTTTGAGGTAAGACCTCACTCTGTGTGCGCGCGCAGCAGTGTCCTCCTCACATTCACATCAGCACTGAAGTGTAAATGGACCCATTAGAGGCAATGACAGGTGATAGTCTTAACTACCCCCCCCCCCCCCCCCCCCTAATGGTTCAGTCCACCAAGGGAGAGCCGGGTCAAAATCGTGGGCCGGTCCGTTTTGATGTATAGTTTGAATAGAGTCCCGTATATATTATCCTCCTGTTGACCAGTGATGGAGTGTGGTTGATTTCCCCCTGCAGGGCTGCAGAGTGCCTCCCGCTGCCTAACATTCTCATGTATATTTCTCATGTAAATGAGGGGAGGGAAGTGTAAGTGTGTGTGTGTGTGTGTGTGTGTAAAAACACATCCAATGGCGCACACAATCCCTCCCCTTCACCGTGTGCAACATCACACACTCCTCGCACACGGTGCACACAGCACAAAGTGCTCGTCCTGTCAGGGAGAGGAGTTGTTATGTTCAGTACTCTGTGCTGCTGCATTATGGATGGGCTTTAGAGAGACACCTCTGTCTTGGTGGGACCAGGCGTCAGGCGGGGGTGTTGCCTTCTCGTGTGTGTGTGTGTGTGTGTGTGTGTGTGTGTGTGCGCGCGCGTGTGTGTGTTCAGCTGGAAACGAGGGAAGTAGCTGCCTCGGCTCCAGCGGCTCCGACAGATGGCGCGATGCTGGATGGTGGTTCTCCAGGCGGGAGGCGAGGGAAAGAACAGCTTTTGACTCTGACCTCCACGCCACACGGGGGCGCCGTGTCCAGCTGAGAACGGGGCGGCGGGAGGGATGGGATGTTTGTGTCTGGAAGTCAGCGAGAGAGTGTTAAGGAATGGGGGGGGGGGGAGAGAGAGAGAGTATGAGTCCCTATGAAACTGTCCTTCAAGTAGACGAATGGAGAACGAGAGACAACAGTGCCATTTCAAATCCACAGTCTGTTTGCTTTGTTGTGGATCATGTGATTGCACGTCCTTCGTGCTACCCGCGTAGCAGAGATGCACGATGATATCGGCACGTCGTCGCTATCGGCCGATAAAGGCTTTAAAATGGGATATCCGCATCGACCCGAGAATGAACATTTCGGGACGATTTATAACAGGCTGATGAAATGGCGCTTTAAATATGCCCACATGCTGGATTGTCTGATTATCTGTGGGCAGAGATGACATTGTTTTTGTTTTGACACTTGTGAAATAGGTCAAATTTGCTGCCTGTAGAGGATGAATCTTACAGGTTTGTCTGAGAAAGAAAATCTTACATACTAAAATGATGGCATGTTGAAAAGCATTTGTATTTATGTCTGCATTTTCCAGTGGGCCTTCACGATAAGAGTAGACATAATCATGTTTTAATTCCACTACAGGAGAGACTTGATGTTCCCTGTCTCTGAAATTAGGTGGTTGGGGAAATGCGTGTATACTGTGTATCAGCATCGGCAATCAGCCAAAACAGAACAAAACAATATCAGCACATCAGATTATTATCTGCCAAAAAAAATGTAATATCGTGCATCCCTACTGGGTAGTTAAAAACAAGTATCTTGAGGATTACCACTTAAAGACGAGCTGGCTTGAAAATGTCAGTGTTCTCTGAGCCACTCTGGTCACTTCTGACTGGGAAAGGCTCCAGTACATCTGAGCCACTCTGGTCACCTTCTGACTGGGAAAGACTCCAGTACATCTGAGCCACTCTGGTCACTTCTGACTGGGAAAGACTCCAGTACATCTGAGCCACTCTGGTCACTTCTGACTGGGAAACACTCCAGTACATCTGAGCCACTCTGGTCACTTCTGACTGGGAAAGACTCCAGTACATCTGAGCCACTCTGGTCACTTCTGACTGGTAAACACTCCAGTACATCTGAGCCACTCTGGTCACTTCTGACTGGGAAAGACTCCAGTACATCTGAGCCACTCTGGTCACTTCTGACTGGGAAAGACTCCAGTACATCTGAGCCACTCTGGTCACTTCTGACTGGGGAAACACTCCAGTACATCTGAGCCACTCTGGTCACTTCTGACTGGGAAACACTCCAGTACATCTGAGCCACTCTGGTCACTTCTGACTGGGAAACACTCCAGTACATCTGAGCCACTCTGGTCACTTCTGACTGGGAAAGACTCCAGTACATCTGAGCCACTCTGGTCACTTCTGACTGGGAAACACTCCAGTACATCTGAGCCACTCTGGTCACTTCTGACTGGGAAACACTCCAGTACATCTGGGCCACTCTGGTCACTTCTGACGGGGGAAACACTCCAGTACATCTGAGCCACTCTGGTCACTTCTGACTGGGAAAGACTCCAGTACATCTGAGCCACTCTGGTCACTTCTGACTGGGAAACACTCCAGTACATCTGAGCCACTCTGGTCACTTCTGACTGGGAAACACTCCAGTACATCTGAGCCACTCTGGTCACTTCTGACTGGGAAAGACTCCAGTACATCTGAGCCACTCTGGTCACTTCTGACTGGGGAAAGACTCCAGTACATCTAAGCCACTCTGGTCACTTCTGACTGGGAAACACTCCAGTACATCTGAGCCACTCTGGTCACTTCTGACTGGGGAACACTCCAGTACATCTGAGCCACTCTGGTCACTTCTGACTGGTAAACACTCCAGTACATCTGAGCCACTCTGGTCACTTCTGACTGGTAAACACTCCAGTACATCTGAGCCACTCTGGTCACTTCTGACTGGTAAACACTCCAGTACATCTGGGCCACTCTGGTCACTTCTGACTGGGAAACACTCCAGTACATCTGAGCCACTCTGGTCACTTCTGACTGGGAAACACTCCAGTACATCTGGGCCACTCTGGTCACTTCTGACTGGGAAACACTCCAGTACATCTGGGCCACTCTGGTCACTTCTGACTGGGAAACACTCCAGTACATCTGAGCCACTCTGGTCACTTCTGACTGGGAAAGACTCCAGTACATCTGAGCCACTCTGGTCACTTCTGACTGGGGAAAGACTCCAGTACATCTAAGCCACTCTGGTCACTTCTGACTGGGAAACACTCCAGTACATCTGAGCCACTCTGGTCACTTCTGATGGGGAAACACTCCAGTACATCTGAGCCACTCTGGTCACTTGTGACTGGGAAACACTCCAGTACATCTGAGCCACTCTGGTCACTTCTGATGGGGAAACACTCCAGTACATCTGAGCCACTCTGGTCACTTCTGATGGGGAAACACTCCAGTACATCTGAGCCACTCTGGTCACTTCTGATGGGGAAACACTCCAGTACATCTGAGCCACTCTGGTCACTTCTGATGGGGAAACACTCCAGTACATCTGAGCCACTCTGGTCACTTCTGATGGGGAAACACTCCAGTACATCTGAGCCACTCTGGTCACTTCTGATGGGGAAACACTCCAGTACATCTGGGCCCTGAACACCGAGAGAGGAGAGCCAGAGGGGGAACGATCAGTTATCTTCCCCGGGTTGCCATGGAAACCCCCATGACTGTGGCCAACTGCTACTCCACTCCTGGCTTTCCCCGCTTATCGTCTGTGTGCATGTGTGTGTCTCTGTGTGTGTGTGTGTGTGTGTGTGTGTGTGTGATCAACAGCTCAGACTAGGATCTCCACCCACCAATCAAAATACACGATGCCACAGTTGAAACATCGGTTCTTCCCTATTGGTTGTTGATAGTTATTTTACAAAAGTGAAGAAATGAGTAAATAGTCCTGTATAATAGTACCCGTGATGCTGCGGTTTGTTTTCACACAACCATCTTTGAACGAGTCACACGGGAAACCGTTTAAAAGGGGCAGGCACTTATACCTATGCAAAATACCTGGCAGGTGATTGGACGAACCATTTGTCTATCACAGCCACAGGCTCGCTTCTCACTGTCATCACGCCTAAATCCCACCCCTCGGCCCGTAGCTGCCTCCGGACGCTGATTGGTGGATTTGTTTTCAAATCCATCTGCATCGCAAGGTTACGATAATAGCTGTTGAAATGAATAGTGAGTAGTGTAATTACATTACCAGCTCGTTAGCCATACCGTCATCTTAATTTAGAGCCAAGCTCCATCTATTATCTCATTCTGTTTGTTCACAGATATGAGTCTTGGAGATATGAATTAATTGTTGTATTAATTTAAATGTTTGCATATCAGCTGCAGTTATAGCTTCTGCTCAACATAGAGTACTTTTTCTCATTGTATAATATGAGACGGTGCATAGTTGGATATTAGATGGAACAGCTTTGATCCTCTGGATCACAATCAAAACTGAAATCTGTATTTCAGGGGCCATCGGCAGTCATCTTTCACATAGATGGCCATTTCTTTACAATAGTTCATGCAGCTGTTTTAATTTTCTGACGATGCGTCTTGGGGGTCGTGACCCCGGTGTTTGAAAAAGGCTCTGCTGCTCTGTGGTCGTCGTCAGAGTTCGGATAGATTTACGGTCCGGTGTCACGGCCGGCGGTCAGGGTTTAGCGGAGCAGGCTACCTGAGGCTTCAGCGCACCGCCGACGGAATACAGAAAATGGAGAATAAGGAACTTTTGAATGGCCGCGTGATTCATACGCACTCGCCCTTGACCTCTGGACGTGTGGAGCGAGTCCACGCACACGTTCCTTCACGGCTCTCCTCCTCCTCCTCCTTCACGTGCCCCGTGGAATAAAGAGTGCTCGGCTTCACCTCAAAGGTCACTTAGTTTATCTGGCAGCCGCGGCACAGAAGACCACGTTCCCCGTGCACGTAGGAGTAGAATACACACATGTGGACATCCTTCCCTGTGTGTGTGTGTGTGTGTGTGTGTGTGTGTGTGTGTGTGTGTGTGTGTGTGTGTGTGTGTGTGTAAATACATGTTTCTCCTTAAAGGTCATTTGTCAGGAGGCGCTAATCCGATGTTCACGTCTGCTCGGTGATCAGTAGCAGCTTTGCACGCGGCGCTCCCGTCCTTGCCGTGATCGATGGTCGCAGCCAAATGCCAGAAGTCAAAATGGGCGCTGCCCTATTCACCTTATTCCTGGACCTACGTTTCCCATGATTCTCAGCGGTTGCCGGGTTGTCGACTTCCTGTTTAAATTTTTTCACTAGCAAAAGAGGTGCGCGCCGCTGTCAAAGAGTGGGAACGTTTGGCTTATTTGATCCGAAATGGCTAAAAATAGTAACGTGGTGTGGTCGCATAGCGGCAATATTTTACAAAAACGAGGTGAATGTCAATTCGCTCGTACCGTACGGGCTTATTCTAGCCGAAATGGCTAAAGAATAGTATGTGGTTGCATAGCGGCCGCTTTTGTTTTGAAGGCTAAACGTCCAAACCGGGAACTCTTATTATTTGGTCATTGAACGTAGCTTTTTTAGCGGTCTCTTTCAAGATTCAAGCAATTGTCACTCCGTTGTACAATGATGCACGTGTGAAATTATTGTGCTGGGGGGCTCCATTACAAGACATAGGTAGGTACAAAGTCACAACAATTATGATGATTATTTTCAGTCTCTTTCGCTATGAACGGTCCTGGGTGGAAACAGGGAGGGGAGGAGGGTGTCATGGAAGCGCCCACGGGCTCACCAGGAAACTGGTGAATAGGGAAGATGCTCCCCTTTAAAGGTCCCATTCCGTGCAAAAGCTGTTTTTACTTGTAAATGCATATATACTGCTGTCAGCCCTCCCTGTAATGAGTGGTCACAACCTCAGAACTGCCACAGTTGGATTTGTCCCTATCCAGCGTCCCCCTGCAGTCTCCTCCAAGCCACACCCCCAAACGCTTCGTTTGCCCAGAGGGGAATCTGGGGGAATTGGGACGTCACTAGCTTCCTCCTGCATACTGCGCGGGTCTCTCTCACACAAGCTACCTGCACCATTTAGTCTATAGCCACAAAATTAACACTTCTAGCTGGAGCGACGCCAACTGTACGTGATCCAGCAACTGCAGAGGTGCATTCGGTAAGTCTAGGCATTTTGAGATGTCCTCTTTAGCGTAGTACCGTTAAGTTAACGATAACTCGCAACCTAGCGTGCTGGTCCACAGACGCTAATCTGATTGGCCGCTGGGAGCCTGGGGCGGGCTCTCCCTCAGCGGCCAATGGGAACTGTTAGTTCTGAATATATTATAGAAACAGGCCATTCTTGGGAAGCGACGAGATGAGGAAGTGAGAACTCCGTCACAACAAACGGGGTTGCTATATTTTCGACAGATTAATCCAGAATCATGTTTTATGGACCAGAGACACACGTTTTTAAGAGGTTACAGCTGCACGAATTGGGACCTTTAAACCTCCACATGTCTAAAACATGTACACACAGTCACAACAGCATACAGTATAGAACTGCCTGCTGTGTAGTTGAATGGTGGACCTGCGCAGCATCAGGAGTGGAGGTTCTCTCTCTCTCTCTCTGTGTTTACCACACTGCTCTGTGACCTTGAAACATTCCCCCGGCTGGGGAGTATCGCCTCCAACTCATTAGAAATAACTCAAGTGTGTGTGAGGAGCGGGCGGGGCGGGGCGGGGCGAGCGCGGGGGTACAAGGGCCGGCCGGAGGAGGAATAATAGCTACAAGGGAGAAGATGGAAAGTCGCTACGAAGATGGAATGAAGGTGGAGAGAGCAGGGCAGAGGGAGGAGAGAGAGAGAGATTACAACAGCCCCCACCAGAGCCCCTGGGTCTGCCACTCCTCAGATTGATCCTGGTAAATAGCCAACCAGCAGCCGCCATATTAACTAATCTGCTCTCCTCCTCCACCCAAAACGGCTGTGGAACACGTCGACAGCAGCACTTAGCGCATACTGATGTCTGCCCTGGCAACTGTTGCTAGGGGGGGGGGTGATTGACATCATTCAGCAAGCATAGTGTGTGTGTGTGTGTGTGTGCGTGCGTGCGTGTAACGTCAGAGCAGAGGGCTATCGGAGGTAATCACTCAGCGGCCCGTCGGCACGGGAGCGACGGGCCAATCGTCTCGTAAGTGGGAGCCGGGTAGCAGCGCGGGATACAAAAGCAATCCAATCCTTTCGTTTAAAAACATATTTATTAATTTATTTATAAGTTTATATTTTTTTCCGTGGCAGTTTGGCTTTATTAGACGCATCGTGGAAGGAGTTAAGAGGGGGAGAGAGGCAACGATGAAAGACCAGCTGGACTCCCCTTTCTATTCTGCCCGAAAATCAGCGGGGTTCTTTCTGACACAGGTCTGCGCGGAGTCTGTCAAATAACTGATAAGTTTGGAAATTGCGCACACATTTTGGCAAAGTGTGGGGGGGAGGAAATATATATAAAATACATTGTTGTATCATCCTTGATAGACGTACAACGACACATTTTGTGTGGTCTTAGAGCCGTGTCATCTCACATATGACGATATTTGTTGCTGTGTGAAGAATAATCTCCATCGGTATGATTATTCACTTATTCACACACTCACTCTGACCGGTTCGGTGGAGCTCCGGCGATAGATCGATTGTAGCGAGCGGACGTTCACCCAGGCATGGAATCAGTGGCTTTGGTTTTTGATCAGATTCCTAAACCTGCTCTGACTCACACTCTCTCATCCTCACTATATCATTCTCCTCTGTGGTAATTGATCCAATTTGATTTCCGACCAATCCATACATCACCCCACCTCAGGCTCGAGCGCACACCTTCGACACGCCATCAAGGGCAGCACATCATTCGTCAAACTTTCTTCCTCCACCGGAGAGGGAGAAACACAAGGCCGGTGGGGTGGGGTGGGGTGGGGGGAAGGATCTATTTATTATAAACTCTTTGCTTCAAAGTGCTGCCTTCTGCCTGCCTTCTCTCTCTCTCTCTCTCTCTCGCTCTCTCTCTCTCTCCAGTCAAATAAAATTCCCACCGCTCCGCTCGGCGCTGGAAAGAGAGCTGCTGAAAGTTTTGGAGCTCCTTCGCGCAACTTGTATATTTTCTTCTGATTGTCGAAAGTTGCCAAGTGGGAAGGAGGATGGTGGGAAAATACCTGGAGGGGGTTCTGGGGTTTGTACTCCTGTGGGGGGGAGGGGGGGGGGGGTGGCTGGTGATGCAAGCGGAGCTCCGAGGAGCAACTCGACGACACTCTTCATCATTATTTAATGTCACCATGATCACTTGTAGCGATGAGACGCTGCAGAGGCGAGATAATACTGAAACATTTAAGAGACATCAAAATGAGGACTATGTTGGGAATTGGGTCGTTGCCACAGCGGATGCGATGCAGACAAAACTACAATCGAGCACCGCAGGAGTGAGTGCGGAAGACCTGGACGTTAGCACTTCTACGTGTAAAAGTCAATGGGATTTTTGTGGGGATTTTGATGAAATGCTTGCTGTGGTTAACAAAAGTTTATGAAACGGCAAACTTTGCCTTCAGCAAGATAATCTTCACAAATGAGGACTGCTTTTATCATTTTCAAAGGATGAATGTGTTATTTTTTACGCTATTTTCAGAAAACACTTCAAAAGACATAAAGGTTGTCCTCAATTTGCGAAGATTTAAAAAAACCCTCTTATTATTCTGTTGTATCCTGCCCAGTCAAACTTTAATAAATGAAAGTTCCAAAAAAGAAAGGTCCAAGGCACTCTTCTGGCAAAACGTTAAAAGCCTTTATTTAGATGGCTATTTCATTATGAAATATATAGCTGGTGCATTTTGAAATAGAGCTGGGACGTAACCCACGCATAGCAGCACAAACAGCCTTCTTCAGGGTATAGCCCTCAGCACACCAAAGAGCACCTACAATCACACCTGTTTTGGACTTCCGAGCACTCTGGACCTTTTCTCTCCTTTTAATAAATGAAACTTCAAACTTTGATATATTTTACAAAATGCTCACTGTTGGCTGGCGTTGTGGCTGGATGACAGTAGGCAGAAAATAATGACATCTAGGTGCATAATAAGGGTGAATTTAATTTGCCTCTTCATCCTGAAATAATGCCATTACATGATAGAGAAGATACTGAATGGCTTTATTGTTGATTAGTGATTAAAGTCCCATGGGCCCCTGTTCCAGAGTGGTGACGGTTGAGGTGCGATGCCGTTTCCAGATAATTCTGCCTTGATCTGATTTTTAGAGATGGCGATAGCAAAGATTTGATACACTACTCGTACTCATTCATGGGAAAGTAATATTACTCCAACACAAATGAGTCAAATCTGTGTTACCCAAGGGATCATTAAAACATACTCATATTTGTGTCAAGTGGGGATTACATTACATTACGTCATTTGGCAGACGCTTTTATCCAAAGCGACTTACAATATCACATTTTTGTCAGCAATAGAGCAATCAACTATTCAACACAGTCTATGACAACTACAACTTCTGAAGGAACAGTGGTACAAGTTTAGTTTAGTTAGTCAGATGGAGCCTGAAAAGGTGTGTCTTTAGTCTTTTCCGAAAGATCGGCAGTGATTCGGCCGTCCTGACCGAAGGTGGAAGCTCGTTCAGGGGATCAACTTTAGACTACGATACCTAGTTTTAAGGTCATTTTCGAGATCATACATTTTCTTCTGTAGCTACTGTAGGTTCAAAAAATACACAAAGAAATAATCTTATCAGAAACAACTATTTATAACAGCATTTTTCTCAAAATGACACTGTCATTTTGACACCTCCATCAGCACCTGATGGACTCTAATGTTTGACTTGTCCTTGTGTATTTATTCATGTATTGTTGGGAAGGGGGAAAATGTATACATGTTCTATGTTGTATGTTTCATGTAGAGCTACAGAATATACTGTACCGAAACCAAATATCACACCAACTTGGTTGTGTGGTAATAAAGTATCTTATCTTGTATCGCCTGGTCATTTATGGTTCATGTATGCGAGATGTTCACCCCATAGACTGTATAAAATATGGACATTACAGCTCCTCAAAAGTGAAGCCAAAGCATCTCCATCACCCCCTGGTGGCTGGCTGCAGTATAGGTCATAAATCCCGCCCCCTCCATATTAGCGGATGGAACATGAGCCAAACTAAAAGACACACTCAAACCTCTGTCAGAAGGCGGCATGACTGAGAGGGCTCAGCCCGACTCTACTGCGCAAACTCCAGAGTTGCAAATTACATCAAACAAGATGGCAGCTCACTGAAATTATATATTTTTGCTTCGCTTTTGCATCGAGAGGAAGCGGGCCACGGCGTCCATATTATATACAGTCAATTCACCCTAAATCACTATTAGACTAATTTGTAAATTATTAATTCAAGCAAAATCTGTACAAATCCCTCTGTCTTCATGAGAATGAAATCAAACTTCATCAGACTTCATCCGCTGACCAGTTTTGTGATACAGACTTTCACATTTTCATGAAATGTTTATCTTAAAAATATCTTAAAAGGTTTAATTTCCTCAGCTGAGGTGATCTAAAGGTAACGGTGTTCTTCTGTGTGTTGTGTGTCTGCAGGTGATCCACAAACATTTCTACTTGAAGCGAGTAGAGATCATGTCGCAGTGCGAGGAGTGGATCGCCGACATCCAGCAGTACAGCAGCGACAAGAGAGTCGGCCGCACTATGTCCCATCACGCTGCTGCACTGAAGGTAAAAACCATAGACATAAATAATATGGACATATCTATCCCATTACATTTCTTCTCCCTGGCGGAGTTCAAATGTTGGCCGTCACCATCTTGATTTTCCGTCAGCAGAGTGGGAGGGAATGGGT
Organism: Poromitra crassiceps; assembly: GCF_964638095.1. Classification (NCBI taxonomy): domain Eukaryota; kingdom Metazoa; phylum Chordata; class Actinopteri; order Beryciformes; family Melamphaidae; genus Poromitra; species Poromitra crassiceps. Next base: position 27,783,172 of record NC_139633.1, read on the forward strand.
TGAGTCCTTCCGCACCTCACGTGAGATGGGAGTTTCCCAGAGCCGCAGCTCCGCCTGCTATTGGTCCGTGATCGGCAAGCTGCGTGATCACTGGACATGTGATCTGTCAATCACCCCCTTTTCTATCATCTATTTTACTCCAAACGGGCGAGTTATAAAAGATATGACCCCCCCACAGTTGTTATGAAAAGGTGAAATTAGCTATATAGACCAAAACCGTGTTTCGGTCCAGGCTATAAAGATGCTTAATTCCTGTTACAAAGTGGGGCATTTTAACAGGAACGACGGGCCTTCTGAGTCCTGCCTCAAGTGGCCATTCGAGGAATTACAGCTTAAACAAAGACTTCCGCATCATCAGGGGAAAGGGGGTGGGCTTGCCCACTGGTAAAAACACACACACACATGATACCTAGTCGTAATTCTAATCTTAACCTTAAACCCAAAGCTTGTAACTGTAACCTCACCTTTCTCTTAATCTAAACCTCCAAATGTCTTCGACATACTGTAAGACCCCTTATTTTGGCTATATTTTTTTAAATGATAAAAAGCTGATCTTGTAATAGTATTGATGTGGTTCAAATTGAGATCGGAATCCACAATAACACCAAAAGTCTTAGCTTGGTCTTTACTGTTGAGAGACAAGAAATCAAGCTGAGCTCGAATTTACTGCCCAAATAAATACCCCCCAGTTTTGTCCTTATTTAGCTGAAGAATGTCTTGTCACATCCACTCATTAATGCACTGAATCAGTGAATATACAGGACCAAAGTCACTAGAAGAAAGATATCTGGAGCTGAGGGGTTATCTGCATTATCTATTTTAAAGAATGTTATTTATCAGTAGGATATGACCTAGTGGAAGCATGTAGAGGTAGAGGATTAAGCCCTGTGGAACTCCACCACATCATACTGGCAGTTTCAGACAGTCACGATGGAGACAAAGTAGTTCCTGCTCTGCAAGTAGGTCATGAAACAAAAGTGGAATTTTAACCCATGTCCCTACGATTCCAAACTTCTCAGGTACAATAGTTACAGTATTGAGTTGCATCAGATCAATAACTGTCTGGAGAAAAGTAGAATTGTAGAAAGAAGAAAGGAGTTGAGGAAGGCATTTGGCTCAAATGTGAACGTTGTGGTCTGACCCAGATTTATATTAAAAATTGAAAGGACATTGAAAGTGCTGGCCCATTTTCTTTTTTTCTACAGTTTCTTTTGGCCTTGCACCTAAGTTGTTATATGAGGTCGATTGAATTAATAATAATGAACTTTATTCGTATGACACTTTTGAAAATGGTGCTTTGAAAAAAGGGCAAACCTTTGAACATGAACAAGTCCTTACAAATGAGACAGCTTTGCGAAGGCAAATGAATGGGCTTTCATAGAAGATAAGATGCAAATTGTATCTTGAGGAATAATATTGAGGATACAGTAACAGCAGATATATGATCATCCAAAGACAATTTTCAAAATAAAATGGTGTCGAGTGTTTGACTGGGTGTTTCCTCAGGTTAGACGTGTTGCATTTCACATCATTCACAAACATTCACCATTGCTCAGACTGTGTCGAACAAGCCGCCGGGGGGAGATAATCTTGCTCTCGTATGTTGCGTTCAAGACAACTTGGTACTCTTCTCTCTGCTCTCTCACGCAGATGTGCTGCTCACCTACCCAAATTTGGCACCGATTGTTTTTTACCTGAATCGGTACTCGGGTACAGACGTCATTCGATCGGTACCCTTAAAAGTACCGATCTTGGTACCCAACCCTACTTGGGCATCTTAGCTATAGTTTGACTGGTTGTTATCCAGTAAAACCAGTATAGTTTCAGAAATTGCTATATGCCAAAGTTGAAAGGTCAACCCGGGGATTTTCCCCGTGGTGTTTCCTGGTGCTTTCCTTCCTGTCTCGGCCCCATGTGACATCATGCTAATAAGCTCTGAAGCGGCTTCAGGGGACAACGGGCTCCCCGACAGCCGGCCTTGATTCATGTCCCCAGCCGACTTCCCCCACAGACACACACTGGAGCCGATAACAAACCCTTACTTACTTACACACACACACACACACACACACACACACACACACATACACACACACACACACACACACACACATACACACACACACACACACACACACACAAACATACACACATACACACACACACACATACACACACACACACACACATACACACACACACACACACACACACACACACACACACACATACACACACACATACACACACACACATACACACACACACACATACACAAACATACACACACACACAAACACACACATACACACACACACACACACACACACACACATACACACACACACACACACACACACAAACATACACACACACACAAACATACACACACACACACACAGCCGTGCCAATGCGCCGTAACAAACACCCTCCCAACTCCCCAAGTCTCTCTGGCAGCTCTCCTCTCCCTTCAGCAGTAAATAACCACAATTAATCCCTCCTGTAAGTAATCCCAGCTCCAATGATAAGGACTGAGAGGCCTTAGCCCAACCCAGCTATTGGCTTGTGTCGAGCTGCAGTGTTGCAGAGCCTCCAGGAACACTGGCTCGTTGTGATTCAGCTTCGCCTATTAAGAAAAGGTCGATTTTACAATACCAGATGATGTCTTTATCCCCGTTGTCCTGAATTTTCCTTTTCAGTGTAGTGTGTGTCGGAAGCGGTGGGCCTGCTCTGTTCTCTGGATGTGCCGAATGGATCCCCGGGGACTTTTAGAAATACTTCCCAACTTAAGAATGTGAATGGATTTTGGAAGTTTCATCAGTGAAACGGCGCAACTTGAAACGCTTTGGTCTAGACTACTTCTAAGTCTTACTGTTTGATAAAGGATCAATGAACTGATTTGATTTTGGTGATCTCAGGAACACTTTGAGGGAATTTCTTCAGCTTTGGCTCAAACATCCACTTGGACTCAAGGATGAACGGATTAGATTTTGGTGGTCAAAGTTCAAGGTCACGGCAACCTCACGACCGCCCGTTTCACGCTCATTAACGGCATATCTCAGGGACGCCTTGACGGAATTGAATGATCTGATCCGTGACTCAAAACCATGACACCCTCCGAACTGTGAGTTTTGTCATCCGTTGCACCCCTACTCAACATAGCGTATTCTAAAGTGTTAGCTTAGAGCCTGCGATCATTCAACATAGTGTACGCTAAAGCCTTAGCATGAAGCCTACTATCGCTAGCTCACCCTTGGTCCTCTTTTCTGTCTCCCCCATCCAGAGACACACCGCCCAGCTCAGAGAGGAGCTTCTGAAGCTGCCGTGCCCAGAGGGTCTGGAGCCCGCCGGCGACGGCTTCTCAGAGAAGAGCGCCGCCCTCCTGGTCAAGGAGCTGCCCAATCAGGACGCGGAGAAGCCGGGCGGCAGCCAGGACAGCCACTGCGGCGAGGGCCAGCTATGAGTCTCCGCTCTGCTGCTCCCTCCTCCGCCTTGCCTTCCTCTCCCGGCACCTCCCGCCTCCCTCCCCCCCCTCACGACTATTACCACCGTTATCGAAACAGACTTGACGGCTTCCAAGCACAAGCCACCGTTTTGTCAATATTTGTATGTAAGAATCTAAATTGCATAATAGCTGAAAGTGAGAGGGGGGATGTGGGGGCAAGGAGAACGAGACAAGAGTGAAACATCACTTACGAAAACCAGACGAAAATAAGACGAACTCCGAACTATGCTATGCCCTTATTGAAAACACAGTCGACAAAAACTTTTATTTACCTGTAAAAGAGTGTAAACATTTTGTGCTTTTTTTCCAATTGTGAAATAACCACTGATTGGTATGTTATTAAACTTGTTTATGTATACATAATGACAGAGGAAATCACAGATTATATAAGGGAAACTACCTTTAGAGAAGAATGTTTACTGAATGTTAATTTCCTTTTTTTTGTTTTTTGACTGTTAGAGCAAGAACAGTTGCAACCAAGGATATATTGGTCCTTCTTTAGGGATACTATTTAAAAAAAAAAAAGACACAGAAAAAAGAAAACATACAGTACATACTTTACTCAATTTGAGAAAACCTGGTCGCCCATTGACATTGCTTCATTTGATTTCTATAGGAATCCTGTACACTTCAATAAAGGCTGAGATGGACATTCTTAAACGCTATGATGTTATCCCTTTTACAGGCTACTCGGAGAAAAAACAAACACGCTATGGATGGATTTTTTTTTCTTTTTTGCCTCTCACAAATTCTCAATGCAAGTTTAATAAATGCAACCTGTTATACTTTGCCCAGATATATACATTGATATGACTGTGTAGATCATAAGAGTTGGGACTGTATGTCGGATGCACAGGGGAACTGTATTTGAAGGCTTGTGCATGTTGTATGTGTGTTTTATGTGCGTGTGCAACAATCCCTAGTGAGATACAAAGCTGTGATGTGCCTTTGATCTACACCATACCACCAAATACTCTCAACGAGTACCTTTACTGGTTTATTTGCTATTTCTACAAATTAATAATTGAGCTCCGTCTGGCATAAAAACTGCTTTGATCTTTTTTTATTATGTTGATTCCAGTGAACAAAAATGCACTTTCTATTTTACTCACTCCTAGAACAGTCACATACTCCTTTTGCTAGGACATTAAATGGAGCTTGAAAATGTGGATTGATTGTGCGAATGCTTTCTTTCCCCCCTTTGCGTTTTCCCCCACCGCCACTTGAACTTGAGCCCTATTACCTAAAATAAGACAAAGGAAACTGCATCACCGGTCCATCCGCCAGGGAGGACGAGTGCTGCTCTACAGCGACAGTGAAGACATTGGGCGTTCACTTGAGCGAATCATTGATTTCCAAAGCCCAGTTCTTCCATTTATAACGTGTTCCCGATGCCGTTTGTCAAACGTAGATTACAGCAGTGGGCGTTTTGGGCTCTCGTGCTGCTCTTGAACATTGCTCATGTCCGCAAACAAACTTTTTAGCCAAGAGGTCAGAGGAAAAATCCACACTTGTCCCCTGAGACCTCATCAATCTGGTGTTCGGTCCATTCTACTTTGAGGTGAAACTTGTAATTCAGTTGTTTTGGTGTACCTACTTTCCCTCAACCGGTCTCGTCGTCCACTACCGATAGTGACTCCCCAAGTTTCCCAAAATGCCTTTCAACCACCCCCATAGAAGGGGAGTGAACTTGCTGAATACAGCTGTTGAGCACGTGTTGGTGGTGGAGAGTGATGGCAATAGTGTAGTTACTACACTACAGGGGTGGGCAACTGGCGGGCCCGCATGCGGTCCCTGATCTCATTCAGTGTGGCCCCTGGGTCGATTTCCTCTCCTTTTCTTTTTTCTTTTTCTTTTTTTAAATACAAGGCGGGTGTTTTTGGTTAGGTTAGACCACCAAAATCTGTGTTTTTATTTTACTGTACAACCCAGAACATGGCGCTAGCATTGTCCATCCACATACTGTTTAACGTTAGCATTTGAGCTAACGCTATTGTAACAAACTATATCCAGGATGCACATGCAACATTATTGGGGGGGGGGGGTAAGTTCAGGGAGTATTGTTCCTATAGTGCTGACAATGGTTCCACAGAGATCCACTGTAATATATGGGCATATACATCTATTCTATGAATGAACATTTGGGTATTATGATCGTGGCCACACCCCTTGCTGAAAACGTGTTTTGTGGCTGCATCATTGATATTCTGGCCTCCTAGTCTTGTTGGTGGAGACATTGGTCTCCTACACGATGGATTTCTCCCTGTGTGATTGTGGAATGTCTCTTGGTGCAAAATGGCGGTTCTCAAAAGAGGCCCTCGCTCTTTGATTCTGAAGGACTGACCCCAAAACCTGATGTTTACCACTGTTTTAGATAGTTGGAAAAGCATTGTAAGTGCTGGAAATATCTCAACATGACATCACAAACAACAAAAATGGACCCAGAAATGTGAGGTACATGCGTAACAGTCGGGTCCAAAAGTCAGTCCATTACCAAGAACTATTCATCAAAAACTAAAGCAATTTTTATACTCTGTTCATACTGAAGAATACATGATGTAGAACTGATACAAATCAAAATGTTTAGATCATTGAGAAATACTCATTTGAACTTTAAGTAGGCTATATCTAAATATTTTGGTACGGCTTTCTCAATTTCTTGTTGCCATAGATTTCTTTCAAATATTAACACATGTAGGCTATACTCCTAATATAGAAGCAATTGTTTTGGTCTTTTAACAACTTATACATATTGACTAAATGATTGTCCTCTGTGTTATTGTCGCTATTGCTAATCCTTTAACTTTGAAAAAGGACTTGTATTGAAAAATCTTTTACATTTGTTTGTAACCATGTCAAAAGAGCTGAGTGAAGCTGTCTGGGGCCACATTGTTCTTAGTGCTGAAAACCTAAGGGGGGCAGTAGAACGCACACTGGAGCGATTTCCACAAACCAAGTCATTTTCTTCCTAAACAAAACCAGGCAGAGTTTAATGGACCTCTGCTATCAGTATGCATGTGTCCGAATTGCACGAAATTTTGGCACTGCACTCCATCAGGTTCCCAGCAGCACAATTGCCAAGAGTTAAGTCAATCGAATGAACGGTTGTCGAGATAAACCACTTTTTTGTGTTGCCAGTAGGTGGTGCTATGACTATGCACGTGTCTAAAATTGCACAAAATTCAGCACTGCACTCCATCAAGTTCCCAGCAGCACACTCGCCAAGTGTGAAGTCGATCGGATGAGCGGTTCTTGAGATAAACCCTTTTTTTTGGTTGCCAGTATGTGGCGCTATGACTATGCAGCATGTGTCAGAAATGCACGAAATTCGGCACTGCACTCTGCCGGGTTACCAGCAGCGCACTCCCCAAGTTTGAAGTTGATCAGACGGTTCTCAAGATAAACTGCTTTTATGACTAAGTATGCACGTGTACGAATTTCAGGAAATTCACACTCCATCAGGTCCCCTAGGTAAGCGGACTCCCCATTTGAAGTTGATCCGACGAACGGCCCTCAAGACATGCGGACAGACAGACACATGGTTCTGTGTTCATTAGATAGAGAGATCAGTCTAGCTTTCATTCATATTTTTATCTTAACAGACTGAATATGAGGTCTGTAATTACTTATACTATTAAAGTGACTTTGAATAAAGAATCAAGATTAGAAAACATAAAAAATAGAAACTTCAGCTTATCTGTTCATCTGTACATCATGCACGGTATATCTTGATCGTGCTAAAGAAAATAAATTATGCATGTCGGAACATTCATACACTTTAAGATAGAATCTAATCGTGCGCACGTACATTTTGCTGAATGATGCCCATTGTACTTATCCAGAACCGGAGTATATAGCCTACTTGAAAACAAAATCATAAAACCTGAATAATACACCTTTAAGATAAGATGTGGCATCTTCATTCACTCCACTTCCATTTGGCAGTGGGCACCTTATGTTGACTGAAGGAAATCCCAATTACCTAGAGTCAACATCCTCCTGCGCTTGCTTGTATACAGTACGTTGTTCACACCGCTGGGGTGTCAGTTGAGCAAAGGCTACTGCACAGTTGCTTGGTTTCAGTGTGAGGAGGAGTGAAGAATTGTTCAGGAGCTGTTGAGGTGCTTCTGGGATCAGCTGACGAAGCCCCGCAGCAGCCAGCTCAGCTATATGTGAATCTTGTAGTGTAGAATAAAAGGAAGGTAGCTCACTGGATGCACTTCTGTGATTTCACACTCACACTATACATTATTTATCCTACGCCTCCAACTACTATATACAGCCAACAAGCCAAGCTACGGGAAAATGCATGAAGATGCTTTGTAGACAGTGAGCTGTGAATAACCGAATAAACTACAGTATTAACTGTTTACAACAGGGGTGGGCAACCGGTGGCCCGTGGGCCACATGCGGCCCCCGACCTCACTCAGTGTGGCCCCTGGGTCAATTTCCACCCAAAAAAATAAAAATAAATACGGATGTTTTTGATTTATTTGACTGTACATCCCAGAACATGGCACTAATGGTGTTACAATTGAAGAACTGTCGTGGCATTTACTTGCATAGGCTGCCTACTGCCTGCTTGTTCTTAGGGAAGATCAAAATTTAAGAGTGCCCCGGGACCCCGCGCGTACGCCAAATACACACAAAAGCCAACTTGCGTTTTGTGTCGGGGAATATTAATGATGATGATGAAACTGCGTTTTATTATGTCATCAAAGACAGAGACTCACTCGTTTAGAAAGCATCTCTCCTCGATTCCCCGTGTCTTTTTTGGCATGTCTCCATCCCCAATTTAACCTAGGAAGAGGAGGGATGAAGAGTGATGGAGAAATCGAACCTTCAGCAGAGAGGCTGTGAGGGGGGAGAAGGCCCAGAGGTCGATGCACCACGCTCCAGCCTCTGAATCATTGAGTTATTGGTTTTGGCTCATAAACAGTGGGGTTATTCACTAGTCATGCCCAGGAGCAATATACAGTACAGTACAGATAAGAGTATAAGAAAAGAAAAGTAGCTCCAGACTTTATCATCTGTAAATGGGATCCTTTAGGACAGTGGTTCTCAAAGTGGGGGCCGGGGTTCCAGGGGGTCCCCAGCAGAAAGGAGAATCATTTATTTTCACTATAATTCCATCCATAAGTAACACAATGATAGAATGTAGGCTATGACTATTTTGGTTATGGGTTTCATAGTTTTTCTGTAATATAACATCTTGTGTTTTAGCAGCTGCTGGTTATTAATATGACTATTAATAATTCATAAATGTCAGAGGGCACACTATCTCATGCCTTTTGGTTCTGCCCTTCACTAACGGGATTCTGGGCCAAAATATTTGACTGGTACTCTTAGGCCTACAGAATAACCCTTCAGCCGGAGGCAGAACTCGCCATCTTCAGCTGCTGGGAGTCCTCACTGAACTTCCCTATAGCTGTGCAACAATCTCTAACACTGGGGACAACTGTCATCAAAAGACTCATTCTGAAGGAATGGAATTCCTCCTCTTCGCCTTCTTTTCAGGTGTGGCTGATGGACATGATATGATCTCTGTTGTACAGACGGAGAGACTCAGGTCCCTGAGAACCAACTCACTTAAAAGGTTCTCAACTATCTGGGACCCGTTTTTGGCCTACTTTGACAAGGTCAAGGATGACAAGTGACTGAGGGTAGGGGTGACGGATGGCCCGGCTGGTACCTCATGGACCCCTTACGTGGGATCCCATCCCATACACGTTGTCTCTTGTGAACATATGGGCACCTTATGTAATGCACCTGGTAGCACATGTACCGTATGTTTGTTTGTTTTTCCTGTGTCTGAGCCTGTTTGTCTTGTATATTGTTCTATAAAAATTGAAAATAAAATACATATAAACCTGGTGCACCAGGCCCAGGTGCACCCAATCAACCTAACGACCCCAACTTCAGGCAAGAGAGGGCCAGAGCGGAGGGAGGGTCGTCATAACACTTTTAGATGTTTTATTACAGAAAGTAATAAGTAGTAGCCTAGTAATGAAACCCATATAGTCATACATTATGTTATGTCTAGTGAAAATAAATTACTACCCCTTTTGCTGGGGGTCCCGGGCCCCCACTTTGAAAAGCCCAGTTAGAGTTAAATACCTTAACTGGTCAATGGAAATAATTATGTAGATAACCAGCTATTAAGTATCACTAAATGCGCATCGGAATACCAACCTGCTCCCCACACCCTAAACACCAGTGTGTTGATACCGTATTCTAGATGCGCATTGAAAATGACCACAGTCCCTGAGCAAGCGCTGATTAGCTTTCCCACAATGCAATGCGCATCTGTCATGGCTGCTTACTGATGCCACTTACACCACATGGGTGGAAATAAAACATATTATCATCATTAATTGAAGAATACCATAGACATGCTTCTTCAATAAAGCGACTAATCGCCAGCTTTGAAGTACGCCCGTCCCGACTGGAAGACAGCAGCACATAACGTTACTTGACTTTTAGGAGGACCGACATTCTCTCAGGGATGCTGCGGGACGTGGAGGTCCCCGTTCTCCGAGGCTTTTTAACAGCCAGCGAGGCTGCGGGATGGAAGCAGAATACGTTCAGCTCTGCAGGTGAGAAACAACTTTTTCCTTTTGTGATTTTATCATTTTAACATCTATCAAAACTTGCTGCGTTTCGGTGTAACGTTGTGGTGTTCACTGCAGTGGTGATGACCACACTGATCAGGGCTGTTCGTTAGCCAGGCGAAGTGACATTTTGAACGCAGCATTTGACACGAAAGCGTGACAGCGGTAGTTTGCCTGTGTTACTGGCAGTGACAGCAGTTTTCTACATTGAGGTAACGATGACGAGTTGACCGCTGGTCCGATAGCAAGTCACCGGCGTAAGTGAAGTCATGTTCAGTAGCGTTAGCTAGCTGGCTGTTAGCTTTATATTAGAACGTTACGCCAAACCCTATTCACCAATTTGTGAATATGATGTCTGTTTATGGGCAAAATACTGTATATATCTCATATAAAATGTGACTCAATAGCTTTTCTGAAACGTTAAGCTCTACTTTGCATTTCGGCATATCGTTACATCCTTCATCTAAGCCATACTTTTCAGTTGCCCTGTTACAATTTTCATCCATCAAAAGAACAATGTGTTGTGCGGTATATCGTGCAGTGTTATTCGACCAGTTGAATAAAGTGCTGCTACGTTGCGTAAATGAATAACGTTATAGCATAAGATCCTATTATGGTCTCAAGTCATGTGCGATTATACCGATAAGCAATGCAGTATTAAACGGACAGATTTTGAATGGAGTTTGGTGTGACCTCTCCATGCAAGGGAGAACGGGATGCATCGGCGGCTACACAGTCACCGGTCAAACGCTCGACACCACGTTGCCACCAAATTCCGTGACTTTACTGGCATAATTATGAAACATCACTAAAGCAGTAACGTTACACAAAATATATTTTCTAAAATTCATACTGTGAGACTGCACATTTCACCCGACTGTCTGGGAGACGTGTTGTCTCTTCTGTCACCACTGTCCTTTGAACAGCTGCTACGGTCAGACCGTGGCTGTGACTCCGCTCCCAAACGTCCCGCCCGCCGTTGTTGCTGCTGTCTTGGCTCGGTATGTTGCGGGAGGGACTACGTGTTTCTAATGATGTGTTGCAGTGGATCAGCATCCAATGCATTTTGCGCAGCCCCTTCGCGGACAGCACGGTGGAGGAAATGCGCGTATAGTGACTGACAGCACAGAACATCGTTCACTGCCCCTTATTACTGCCGTCAGTTGTTGGTGGATTCACAGCACTTGAGTATTTTTGATGGATTGATATTCAAATTACCTTCTGGTGATGGTATCCTTAAAGTCTAAAAAAGTAAACCATAATAATAAAATTAAGCTACATTAGGTCCTAATGAACCACATCATTGATTGACTTGGTAGTAAAGGTGTCAATCCTTGATCAAATATCAAATTTGGTCATAATATTAAATAGTACATATTACAGACTCTCTGCCAGTTTACAATATGCTAACATTAAATCAGTTGTCTGTCGCGGTTGTTAGAAGGGCTATCAACTTTTATCTTCAGCTTTGTTCCGGGGCGAGGGTTTGTTCATAATAAAACAAGCATTAATTATCGTAAATTGACCCACTCCACCTCTCTGTGGCCTTATGAACCAAAACCTTTTTTCTAATACTACTCCAGAGCAGATATTACCCATGTTTTTCTTCAAAAACATATAAAGATATATGCTCCTCGCCAAGTCGCTCCCATCATCTGACACTCTCCACTTTAGTCTCTCAGGTCTATCCAAATGGAAGTAATATCTGAATAAATGATCAACTTTGTTTTAAAATGAGGGAGCAAACTTGGAAAATAGCCTACGTCAGGTGTTTTCAAAGTGCGAGGCGTGCCTCCCCTGGGGGGCGTGAGACAGCTTCAGGGGAGGCGCGACATCACGGGGAAAAAATCACAAAAAAGCACATCCGGGGACTTGCAGGGCGAGTTCAGCACTCAGAGCAGTTGATCAAGCCGGCATAGCATGGTAAACACCGCTGATTTGAATTTGAATTCGATGGGCGCCCGTATTTATTTGAGCTGGAATAACGTCATATGGATTAGAAACTGAGGAGCGGGGAGAACGGGAGCTGCTATCTCTACCAATGTGACAGACAGCAAACAGCCAGGGCACACGCTGCACCAAGGTAAATAGAGCATCCATTATCTCATTGTCTCTATGATATAATAAGGATATGAGCCGCTGCATGCAGTGGTGTAGTCTACCTTTTTTTAGAGGGTATACTGACTCTGACTCTGACCCCCCCCGGCGCCTAACCAGGTAGGAAACTACATCTTTCAACAGCCCAAGTTTGGCACTGATGACATCGTCACTGATGACATCATCACCATTTCAACAGCCCAAGTTTGGCACTGATGACATCACTGATGACATCATCACTGATGACATCATCACTGATGACATCATCACCGTTATCCATTCCTGACTGACTGACTGAATGAATGAATGCCTGACTCACCCCAAAACGCCTTCTCTTGACCACGCGCTGTGCATGTGCAGGCTGCGCACGTGGTAAAAATGGAATTCTCCTTTAATTCGGAGATTGGTATCGGTATATCAGCCTTCATGAACCTGTATTGGTCAAACCCGAGTGGCGCCTCTACTGGCCTCTAGTGGCGTCTCTACTGGCCTCTACACAGCATTTTACGTTGTGTGTCACCGACATATTTACCGGCATTTCAACTCTAGTCTCTACCATGTGTAGAGCCTGCTTGTGCCACAAAATCTTACAAGATTTCATTCACCTGGGGTAAACAAACCGAGTTCAACATACAGTAATTCATACAAGATGAGTGATGCTCCAACACTGCCAGCACCATTGGGTCTCCCATTCAGGTATCAAAAACAACACTGCCAGCACCATTGGGTCTCCCATTCAGGTGTCAAAAACAACACTGCCAGCACCATTGGGTCTCCCATTCAGGTATCAAAAACAACACTGCCAGCACCATTGGGTCTCCCATTCAGGTATCAAAAACAACACTGCCAGCACCATTGGGTCTCCCATTCAGGTATCAAAAACTACACTGCCAGCACCATTGGGTCTCCCATTCAGGTATCAAAAACCATCAGCAGAAACAAGTCAGCAGTCTTGTCTCTGGGACCTAATGACTCGGCAAACAACCTCCATTCCTAGCACCTAAGGGACAGTATAGGCTGCTCTTTTAGGCTGAGCTCAGTCTACCAATCACCATCCATAAAAAAGTATCCGATGGTATTTTCATTGCACTCTGTGATGATAAAAACCACCGTGACTCCTTTTCACTTGGCCGATTTAATTCATAGTTTGATTTCTGCTTTGATTCTGTGCAACAACAGTTGTTGAACGTCTTCTTTGCTCTAGTCAACTGTGGTCTGAGTTAAGTCCTTTTGTACACAACTGATGATGTTATGTCTTGTTTTTGTTGCAATAGTGAAAGGCAGACTAGCAGCTCCTTAAGGCCAGGTGATCCTCCACTCTGAGATGCAGCCAGGTGTGCGTGTTCGTGTGTATTAGGGATGGGCATCGAATTTCGAATTTTCGAATAATCGTTATTATCAAGGTCGACTTTTATTATTGAAAGTCGAAATTCGAAAATAAAAATAAAAATGTTTTTTTTTTTTTTTTGAATGAAATGTTGCATTGTCTCCCCTGATTCTAAGTACCGGTATAGTCGAATCGCTTGGTTTGAGCAAGTAAAACAATTTTTGTAAGCATTTTAAGCAAGGTTTATGGAAAAATGAATGGCGGATGAAATCCCAAGAAGGGGGTGAGGGGCTGACTTTGGCACCCCTTTGGCACTCAGACCTGAGCCTACTAAATATTTAATGAACCACTCATGATTGTCAAAACTGTTTTTTATTTTCGAAAATGTCAATGGCTGGGTTTCCCAAAAGCTTCTTTGCGCTAAGAAGCTAATTTAACCCTTCTTAAGGCCTCCTTAAGAAGCAAACGCGTTTCCCAATTGCTTCTTTACGAAGGCATGCGTTTCCCAAAAGCTTCTTAGCGCTAAGAAGCTTCTTTGACCCTTCTTAAGGCTCCCCTAAGAAGCCAACGAAGCCAACGTGTTTCCCGATTGCTTCTTAGCCTAAAATTATCTTCCAATTATCTTCCGTTAAGAAGGCTGCATTTCCCAAAAGCTTCTTAGCGCTAAGATGATCTTTCGTTAAGAAGGTTTTGTAAGAAGGGTCTGGGGCATTCTTAACACCTTCTTAATGACAAAACACTGGCAGATCCAGCCGCGTCAGGCAAAAGGAGATACTTGTGTCCACTGTTCCTCTTGTGTTTTTCCCTTTTTCCTTTCTTTCATGCACCCTTTAGTGTTTAAAATTGGGGAACACTTGAAAATCTCCCCTCTATGTATGGTTACTTGTGTTTTAAATGTTTTACCATAGGCTATATTCCTCTAATCAGAATGGATTCCTTTTATAATGTTGTGGATTTATATAGCACCTTTCACAGAACCCAAGGTTGCTTAAATTCTGTAGTGTTTCTCTTTTTTGTTGTATGCTGTGTATATAAAGCAATTTGAACTGCAGTCCATGTCTGAAATAAATAATGTTGAATAAAGTTTAACATGACCATGATTAGGTTATTCTACAACAGTGTTTCTCAACCACTGGGTCGTGGCCCACTGGTGGGCTCAGAGTGCCATCAAGTGGGCCGCAGAGGACCTCTCACATCGAGATGGTGGACAGCTCCAGTTAAGATGCTTCTTAACACATTCACTGCCAACAACGTGTAAACACGTTTTCAGAATCCAGCTGTTGACTGCCAACAACGTGTAAACACGTCCTTGGCATCGATTTTTTTTTTTAACGGGGGGTTGTGCATCTAACCCTTTTACATATCTTATATAAGTATTGGACGTGTACAACGTGTACAACCCATTCCACCGACCCACTAAGTGGCGACAAGGAAGTAGGAAGGCAAGCAAAAAGCAGTGTGATCCATTTCCATTCTCATGAAAATGGATTGGCGGAGGCGCTTTCGTTTTCGCGTTGATTGCTGGCGGTGCGGGATTGCAAACTTGCATCGTGGATTGCGGATGGAGCACACTTTGAGGCACGCAGCGTAAATATGACCAGAGTCGCAGGGGCTTCATCGGAGCTCTCGGCCAGGGCTCCGGGAGGCGGGCGAGTCCAGCCGGGCTTCCTCGGGGAGCGGCCACGCAGACAGGCACAGCCAGGCACAGCGGCAGCGGGGCAGTGAGGCTGGTGACAAGCAGCAGGCCATTTTGCCTTGCAAAATAGCACCAAATTGGAAACAGCCATAAAAGGCTTTTAGAATGGGATTTTCAACCCATTCTTTTTTGTTTCTTTTTCGCTCTAATTTAGAGTAATTTAATTTCTATTCAGAAATTTATTTGAGAGGTCGAGAGTATGAGAAAGTGAATTTGCACAGGTAGGAAAGTGCTTGTTACACGGCGCTGCAGCCAAGAAGAACGCCCACGGAGGGAGGAGTTGAAGCAACTCTCCCTCTCGCTCTCTCCCTCTCTCTCTCTCTCTCTCTCGCTCTCTCTCTCTCCCTCCCTCCCTCCCTCTCTCTCTCTCTCTCTCTCTCTCCCTCTCCCCCTCTCACTAGGATTAAACCTAGTGCGTCTCCCTCCCGAGAGGGAGGGAGAGAGAGAGAGAGGGAGGGAGAGCGAGAGGGAGGGAGAGAGAGAGAGAGAGAGAGAGAGAGGGAGAGAGGGAGGGAGAGCGAGAGGGAGGGAGAGAGAGAGAGAGAGAGAGCGAGAGGGGGAGAGAGAGAGAGAGAGAGCCAAAAATGAATGGTTAAAGTGACTGTTCTATCCAATTTCACAAAAAGCCGTTTATCTCTGAATATTTTTTCTGACGCTAAAACCATGCTGTATTCAACTGCTAATGCTTACATAACTACTAACTCTACAAACTAACTCTTTTAGACAGAGAAAGTACACATTCTATTAGTACTTTTGAGATATTGTATGTTCACAAAGTCCAAGCTGAAACGAATCCTCGGCTCTTGTAAAATGAGCCAGAATCCTCAAAAAACGGCTTGGCAGAAGCTACCTACAGCAAAAAAAAACGGCTGGCAGTCAATGTGTTAAGAACCTTCTATTTTTTTTATTTTTCTCTTCTGTTAAGAAGGCGTTTGGGAAACACTTCTTTGGAGCCTTCTTAACTCCTTAAGAAGCTTCTTAACGCCTTAAGAAGCTTCTTAACTCTTAAGAAGCTTCTTTGTTGGGAAACTCAGCCAATGTCATGTAACATGTTCTTTACTTCAGTGGTGCAATGCTTGTTTGAGCTAAAAATCCACAGCAGAAGCTTTTTCTATTAATTAATAAAGCCTTAGACTTAGAATCAGGGGAAGCAATGCAACATTTCACTCAAAAAAAAAAAAAAAAAAAATTATTTTTTATTTTTTTTACATTTTTATTTTTATTTTCGAATTTCGATTAAAAGTCGACTTTGGCCAGCGAATTTCGAATAGTGTTTTTGCTAGAAATGCCCATCCCTAGTGTATATACGCATTGTCTCAGGCTCAATTTGAAAGCTCGCCTAATATCTGAGGGCAAGAAATGACAATGGCTGTCTAAAAAAAATCATTGTTGTCCTCTCATCTCTCCATATATTGCTGTTGAAGCTGGTGTAGTGGAGTGAACCTTATTCCCCATTTGCATAAAGTGCAGCTCGTTACCCCGACCTGTATGAATTACGGACTCATTTGAGGACCTCGCCGGCCATGTTTTCCATAATTGCCGCCGGTTCCTCGGCAGAGGAAGAGTAGCTGAAATGTTATTAGCGGCGGCGGCCATACCTCAGGCTTTCATTTTCCCCCTCATAAAGCCAAAACCTTTCACGACCCCCCCCCCACCCCCCCCACCTCACCTCACTGACCCCCCCCCCCCCCCCCTCTCTCACATCATGGCCGCCCCTGGGTTTCATTAGATCAGCAGCGAGGTGAAATATCTCAACAAATCCTTTACAGGTCCGCTCGCACAGCAATTGCCTATCAAAGCCCTAACGGCCATTGTATGCGAGTGATAGCAGTGCTGATTGGGGATCCGGCTGGGGTGTGTGTATGTGTGTGTGTGTGTATGTGTGTGTGTGTGTATGTGTGTGTGTGGGGGGGGGTTAGTGGGGCGTTGTAATAAGTGGGAGTGGTGGTGTGCCCATGTTTAATGTGTGTTACATCAAGAGTGGCATGGAGACCGTTGGATAGCGATGATGACAGTCAGCTGGAGATGGTTTGAACATCTCCCCCCCAGCAGCAAAAACGAGATCTTTGTTTTAGCATTCGGGGCATGTCAAGCTGTCAGACGCTGTGTGGAGATTGGGCTGAAAGCCGTTTCTTTCAGAGCGGAGCGAGTGAGCTGCGGGGATTGCTTTTGAGAAGCAGGATAATCAGGGGGAAGGCTTTAAGTTGCTGGTATTTTGCAGGCATAACATAATTTTTTTGGGGGGGGTAAAAATAAATAAATAAATTTAGGCCTGTAGTTTTAGTATTTTTGCTAAAACATCCTTGTTCTCAGCTTTACTGTGTGTGTGTGTGTGTGTGTGTGTGTGTGTGACTGACTGACTGTCTGTAAAAACATTTAGACTGAATTTGGCAAGTTGCACAGGTTAGCCAGGTTTGGTCGTTGAGCGTTTCCCCTCTCTCTCTGTTCTCTCTCTCTCCACCAGGGGAACATGATGCAATCAATGCTAATGAGCCCAGCCAGTCTCCCTCCTCAAATAAAGACCTAATGAAAGTGATGGAGACGTTGAAGCCTGAGCTTGCCGGCAACACAACAATTACTCCTGGCTGGGTCGTCACGGCCTCGCGGCCTCCCACTGTATTACTCCTGGCTGGGTCGTCACGGCCTCGCGGCCTCCCACTGTATTACTCCTGGCTGGGTCGCCACGGCCTCCCACTGTATTACTCCTGGCTGGGTCGCCACGGCCTCCCACTGTATTACTCCTGGCTGGGTCGCCACGGCCTCACAGCCTCCCACTGTATTACTCCTGGCTGGGTCGCCACGGCCTCGCAGCCTCCCACTGTATTACTCCTGGCTGGGTCGCCACGGCCTCGCGGCCTCCCACTGTATTACTCTTGGCTGGGTCGCCACGGCCTCGCAGCCTCCCACTGTATTACTCCTGGCTGGGTCGCCACGGCCTCGCGGCCTCCCACTGTATTACTCCTGGCTGGGTCGCCACGGCCTCGCGGCCTCCCACTGTATTACTCCTGGCTGGGTCGCCACGGCCTCGCAGCCTCCCACTGTATTACTCCTGGCTGGGTCGCCATGGCCTCGCGGCCTCCCACTGTATTACTCCTGGCTGGGCCGCCACGGCCTCGCGGCCTCCCACTGTATTACTCCTGGCTGGGTCGCCACGGCCTCGCGGCCTCCCACTGTATTACTCCTGGCTGGGCCGCCACGGCCTCGCGGCCTCCCACTGTATTACTCCTGGCTGGGTCGCCACGGCCTCGCGGCCTCCCACTGTATTACTCCTGGCTGGGTCGCCACGGCCTCGCGGCCTCCCACTGTATTACTCCTGGCTGGGTCGCCACGGCCTCGCGGCCTCCCACTGTATTACTCCTGGCTGGGCCGCCACGGCCTCGCGGCCTCCCACTGTATTACTCCTGGCTGGGCCGCCACGGCCTCGCGGCCTCCCACTGTATTACTCCTGGCTGGGCCGCCACAGCCTCGCGGCCTCCCACTGTATTACTCCTGGCTGGGCCGCCACGGCCTCACGGCCTCCCACTGTATTACTCCTGGCTGGGCCGCCACAGCCTCGCGGCCTCCCACTATTACTCCTGGCTGGGCCGCCATGGCCTCGCGGCCTCGCAGCCTCCCACTGTCCTTTCATAAACCAAAATCTTTAACTGCTGTCCTCTTCAGCCGTGTGTGCCTCTTAAAGAGACACCAGAGAGAGTGTGTTTGTGTGGGTGTGTTGCCTTTATCTGTGGGGAACGCTTCAATATACTCATCAACTTAATGAGAATATTAAGTTAGATCAACAGCTGCTGCAAAACAATATAAGACAAATGGGTGGGAGAGGCTTGTCGAGGTGGTGAGAGCTTTGGAGCAAGGCGGGCGGGGGGGTGCAGTAGAACAAAGCACAGTAACTCAATGCTCTTGATGAGAAAGAAACACCGTTGTTGTCCGCTTAGACTTCAATGATTCAAAGAAGCTTTATTGTCGCGTGCACCAGACAGACAGCTACGGTGAAAGTTGAAAGCTGTGACCCACCAACTGTGCTGATAAAAACAAATATATTTTTAATAAATACAAATACACAATAAAAACAAGTGCTAATTCGCAATAGCTGCGACCACTAGGGCTGGGTATTGGCAAGGATCTCACGATAACGATACGTATCACGATACTTGGGTCACGATACGATTGTATCACGATATATTGCGATGTATTGCGATATTCTACAGAATTTACTCAAAATTAAATAATAGAGCTAAAGATACAACACACTGTGTACCACCCAGGTAGTGTAATAATATGTACATCACTTTATACTGATAAGTTATGCCTCCCACACACTAGAGGATAAAAGGCCCGATTTAATGCCCGATTCCCCTCGGGGGGGCGTGGCCCGATTCGAGGCTAGTCTCAACCGATTTTTTGTCAAAATAATTGTCAAGTGTCTGGTGTCAATAAATTATTGATTGAATCGGAGCCGGCCCGATCTCGAATCGGGCATATCAAACATGTTTGATATTTACGATGGCTGTCTCCCGACGGAACCCGCAATAGCCAATGAGAGCGAGCAGACCGGGACGCGTCGATGGTCATACCCGGATGTTAATGCAGCGCTACGAGTTGTGGCAACAGCAGTGCCATGTAGCTCCTCTCTCAGCAGCATCCTCACAGCTTAAAACAGGGTGGACAGCGGCCGATGGCTCTCCAAACATGTGCCGAGCGGAGCGGTTTGTTTGCTTCAAGGGAGTGGATATGCTGTAATATGAGCTCTCAGACAGGACGTTGTTTTATCTCATTTTGCGAGGGTGTCCGCGCTGCTTGAAGTGGACCCGCCGCTCGGTGCATGTTTGGAGAGCCATCTGCTGTTGTCTGTGTGAAGAAATTGCGGTTTTGTGGGATATAAACAGCCTACAGTCTAGTTGCTGGAATCGCTGTGAGTCGGTACTCACAGCGATTGGTGTGTGGTCTCGCAGTCTGGCCGAATCGTCTAGTGTGTGCCTTCAGGCGATTTTAATGTTAAAATCTGATGAAATTGTCCTTATGTCTGTGGTCTCTCATGTTTTTAAAATCGGTTAAGATTTGAAAATCCTGTAGTGTAGCAGCATTAGTGGACAAATTCAGCCAAAACTACTGAGTGTTGAGTGTTACTGAACGCATCAATATGGGAAATATCGATACAGTATCGATTAGGGGTGGGAATCACCAGATGCAGAGGCCTGGCATGGCATGGCCTGCAAAAAATGTTTTATTTTTATTTTTATTTTATTTTTATATCGCGATACTTGGCGTCCAAGTATCGATACAGTATCGGGAAATAAAACATCGCGATATATTGCCGTATCGATTATATTGCCCAGGCCTAGCGACCACATAGGCGAATTTGTCGAAATGTAGGATGGTAGGCGCAGCCCACGCTACCCTGCCTCTGCCACATGGAAATTTGCCCCCACTGCCCCCTTCTCCTGCTTCAGCCATCCTGCATTTCGAAATTTGCCCCCAACCCACTGCCCCCCTTTTAGCCAATTGGCATGAACACAAACGCACACCTTCACGCACACACATCTGACCTCCGTGCCAAATTCCATCCTCCTAGTGCGAAAACTGTGCCCGCTAAAGGATGGTGAAGTTTTGTGGACCAACCGACCGACAGAGTGACTTATTGAGCTGCTGGTCGCAGCTAAAAATCAATAAGCAATCGAAAAATAAAAAATTCAGTGTAAATTTTTAAGAGGATTTGTGCAAAATATACGTACCTGTCTACCATACGGCAAAAGCTGACACTGCTAGCGGACAAACTGTTAAGAGTTTATAGCCCATATGGCTTGGGGGGGAAAACTCAGCCGCTCAGTTCTTGTTCTGCAGAGCGTGAGGACGCAACGCCTTAACACCCTGTGCAATGCCTTCTTGTCCTGGGAGGAGCAGTTTCCAAACCAGGCTGTGAAGCCAGAGAGAAAGCTGGGGAGACGTTGAAGCCGAGCATGCCGGCAACACAATTATTTGATCGCTAATCTGTTGTTCTGACACAAAAGAGCTTTATTTTGTAAACGGGGACGGACAAAACCGTCTTTATTACTGTCACAACAAGCAACCAACATGGGGCGGCTTTAGCTCAGGAGGTAGAGCGGGTCGGCCAATGACGCAAGGGTTGGCGGTTCGATCCCCGCTCCCTCCCAGCTGCTGTCGCTGTGTCCTTGGGCAAGACACCTAACCCTCCTTGCTCCCGATGGTGTGTAGGCACCCTGCGTGGCAGCCTGCCGCCATCGGTGTATGAATGGGTGAATGTAGACTACCTACTGATTGTAAAGCGCTTTGGATAAAAGCGCTATATAAATGCAGGCCATTTACCATTTACCATTTACCAACATACTTTTTGACCATCACTGGTCAGGCGATGATCTTCTTGCATGTGTTTAGTGTGGGAGGGGGGTGTTTATCTGTGTTATATGGAGGAAACCCTCAGGTGAGCGCGGGGAGAAGATGCAAACTCCACACACAGATAACCCACCTGGGCAGTGGGCACCAAGGGCATGGGGGGGAACATGCCCCCAGTGCCAACAGCAACCCAGGTGTGAATCGAACCCAGGACCTTCTAGCTGTGAGGAGACAGCGCTAGCGCTGCTCCAATGTGGAGCAATGGCAAATCCTGTGCACTATATAGCCCTGGACAGTAGTAGGGATGGGCATTTCTAGCAAAAACACTATTCGAAATTCGCTGGCCAAAGTCGACTTTTAATCGAAATTCGATTTTTTTTTTTTTTTTTTTTTTTTTATGTGAGTGAAATGTTGCATTGTCTCCCCTGATTCTAAGTATAGTCGAATCGCTTGGTTTGAGCAAGTAAAACAATTTTTATAAGCATTTTAAGCAAGGTTTATGGGAAAATGAATGGCGGATGAAATCCCATGAAGAGGGAGAGGTTGCTTATAAAAATTGTTTTACTTGCTCAAACCAAGCGATTCGACTATTCTTAGAATCAGGGGAGACAATGCAACATTTCACTCACAAAAAAAAATATATATATATATATATATATTTTTTTTTTTTCAAAAAACGAATTTCGAATTTCAATAATAAAAGTCGACCTTGATAATAACAACGATTATTCGAAAATTCGAAATTCGATGCCCATCCCTAGACAGTAGAAAGTGGCAGACACTGGTGTCAACGAACGCACCTGTTGTTCTCAATGGCTGCAACTTAGCAAGCTAGAACTTCCTAGCTTCAGCATTCGACATGTGGCAAAAAAAGGTCAACGCTGACTTGTGAGTCAGTCCCTCTGTCGTTGGAAGTGATGACATAAGACAGGTCTAACCATGACTACCCAATCTTTAAACACACAAGAGGAGGGGCCAACAAGTGTAGAATAAACAGTTCCAAATATGCTTGGTGTGTGAACATGCTCTAACTCAGGTGAAACATTTGGCACTTCCAGAGGTGGGTTCTCTGCTGCAGTCCTTGCTGGAGGGCGATTTGGAGGCCGTGCTGCTGAGCCCCCTGGTGTTGGACTTGCTGGGCGGAGACGGTATCTGCAGCGATGGGGAGGACATCGAGGCCTACGTGGAGAGACGGGTCCTCCTCTATCTGACCGACACCACCAAAGATGACAAGGCCGACAGGTAGCATATCCGCATGGGACACCAGCCGTCCATCCGCTTTATACAGAAATGGTTCTGAAATTACAAAAAATATGTTTGCCTAAAATATTTGATGTTAATGTGTTTGTAATATGTTGTCTGTCTAAAAGCAGCTGGTAGAGTAAACAAAATCATAGCAACCAGCCATGTCACCTAAAAAGTAACGCCGGAACTGAACAAATTGCGGTTTTATGCCAATAGGATTTAGCCTACTTTGACATATTAATCTCTCACATTGCGAGTTCTCGTGCTTTTGATCCAGTGCTATGGGGAAATAACGGATGCAGTTGGTAATAATTTAATCGTGAGGATGATCTATCTGTGGAATGGAACATAAATTGCTTCCCTGTTATCTCTTGAATTGTGTGTTCTTCTTGGAGTGTGTCAGAAACGAAGTAATTATCTTGCTGTGAAAGATTACAAAAATAATAATTTGGGGGGGCATCTTGGTGGCTCAGTGGTCTCTGAGGTACAGTAGATACCATGTAGTCGCAACATCCTGGGTTCTAATGTGCTCAGTGGTCTCTGAGGTACAGTAGATGCCATGTAGTCGCAACATCCTGGGTTCTAATGTGGCCCGGGACCTTGTCATTCCTCCCCCTCTCCAGTCTCTTTCCTGTCTGTCTCGACTGTGAAACTACACAATAAGGGCAAAATGCACACACATTTTTATGCTCCCGCAGGCAACAGCCGTGGCCCGAAGGCATTATGTTTTTGGTAGGGCCCTCCGTACTTGCGTACGTCCATCATCTGTCCTTCCGTCCGTCCGTCCCATGCTCGTTAACATGAGATCTTAGGAACGCCTAGAGGGAATTTTCTCAAATTTGGCTCAAATGTCCACTTGGACTCAAGGATGAACTGATTAGATTTTGGTCGTCAAAGTTCAATGTAACTGTGACCTCACATCCGTCCGTCCGTTCCATTCTCGTTAACACGATAATGACGATGTCATCATTCTTTAGCCGTCCCTCCGTTACAATCATGCCTCAGCTAATCCTACATGTCATTTCACAAACACTACTTAAGCTTATCGTCCCGGGTCAATGTCAACTGTTGTACCGTCTCGCCCTGTTGTCTGTATGTCATAACTCCGTCCACATGTTCTGTTCTTTTTTGTAATGTCATATTGCACCAATAGAAAACAAACAAAACCAAAACCCCAAAAAACACACGATATCTCAGGAAAGCCTTGAGGGAATTTCTCCAAATTTGGCTCAAACATCCACTTGGACTTGAAGATGAACTGATTAGATTTGAAGTTTAAGGTCACTGTGACCTCTCGTCCATCCGTTCCATCAAGCAAGGGGCCGGGGCTAGGTAAAAGGGGCCATAGGGCCATAGCTAGGGATAGGAAGGTCGTAGAGAGTCGGAATTGGAGGTGTGGCTAGGGGGCGTGGCTAGGGGGCGTGGTGAGGAAAAGGGGGAATTTTTGACCTACCACTTTTAAACTATTCTGAGACCAAATATGTGAATAGCCACCATATTGCCTTATTTAGAATATGGTCAATAGTCGGGTTATTACAGTGCATGTAAATGTAGTCACTGACTGGAGTTAGACAATTGGGGATCTATCGATCTAACCCTCCGATCACCGCTGTCCCTATGCCGTGCCACCATGCTATATTAGCATAAGTGGTTATGTTTAATATGTCTTGGCGATAATGGCAGGACCTTTGACAGTTCAAGTGCCCCTTGTTTATAATTAATTTTCCTTCATTTGCTTCAGGGAAATTCCACACTGTCAACCTGTTAACCTCTGTTATTGTAATTACGTGGGACTATTAATGTTGGTACTTTTCCAAAATAAAACTCCCAAACATATCCGCTTTTAATGTGAAGGAGGGAGTCGAGCGTATCACAAAGCTGTTCTCCGGCCGAGAGGAGCTTGACTGTTCTTTCTCCCTTCACTGCCTCTCTTCCCGCTGTCATGAATTATTAATTTTTAATAAGGACAGCTTAACATCTCCCTTCCTCCCTCCCGAGGGGGGGGGGGGGGGGGGGGTGTCCGCGGGGGAATCTGGATTGCAGCACGCGTCACTAGTCCATTCCCTTCCTTTGTATCGGATCCATCTTATCTCTTCTATCACCTTCCATCACGTTCCCGGCTTGATAGGTAGGCAGCTAGGTGTGTCGGTGGTCGCGGCCCGTTCTTAACGTCCCGTAATTACCCGTTAGAAAAGGGACGGTCGTCGCCACGCTTCTCTCTTCCCGCTCGCTCCGCGCCCGGGCGACCCACCTGCCCGCTTGAATTATAGTCTCGGGGAGAATTTAGACGACCCAGTGCAACTCACCTGCTTTAGGAGAACGGCTCCGCTTGCTGTGAAACGAGACAATGAAAACGTACCTTTTCTTGTTTGGGGATTTCAAATAACCGTTAAATCAAATGTTGCCTTTTGTTGGGGGGTGGACGTGTTTAATGGTTCATTGTTCGCCAGTCCCCTCAGTGCAGACTAGTTCAGGTAGTGCCTCTCTCTGCTCTACGGTCTCTTTGCTGAGGCAAGAGAAGGCAACGTTTCCTTTCCAGTTCTCTGCCCTCCTGTTAAGTCTTCTCTGTCCCTAAAATGCCATTGTTCACATTTTCATTTACTTGAACTGAAAATTGGCGTGGGACCTATCAAGTCACAATGACATTGAGAATAGCTTTCATATTGTTACCTAATTATAAACTTCACCTATCTAACGCGCGCGCGCGCTCGCACGCACGCACGCACGCACACACACACACACACACACACACACACACACACAGTTAGGTCTATATATGTTTGGACATTGGACACAATCTTCATCATTTTGGCTCTGTACACCACCACAATGGAGGACTTGAAATTAAGCAATCAAGATGTGCTTTAAGTGCAGACGTACAGCTTTAATTTGAGCGTATTTACAATTTGACATCCAAAATCAGGTTGTACTGACAGCTGCGTGGGCATGTATGTATGTATGTCTGTCATTGGAACTGGTTCCCTTGCATTTATTGACGATGCGACTGCTGACAACTGCAACATTACTCAATTTCCCCGCGGGGATCAATAAAGCATTTCTGATTCTGAACATTTCAACCAATAAAAACCATCGCAGATGTTTGAACAATCCACCGCCTGTGCTGTGTTCCATCAGCACCATTGTTGTTTACATTTTTACCCATCTTCCTATCTGGGAGGGAAGCCAGGCGTTTCATCTGTTCTCTCCACTACTTCTTCTCAATCAGTCAAACATGTCTCCCCCCCCCCCCCCCCCCCCCCCCTCCTCCTCCTCCTCCAGGGACGTGGCGGTGATGGTCCTGGCCGTCGCTTGCCTCCACATGTTTGCCCAGAGTAACTGGACCGGTCCTCCAGTGTCCCTCCATGTCCCTGACCTGCTGCCCCCGGCTCTCCTCTCCTCCCTCTCTGAGGTAAAGTACCATCTCATCATCACTTTCCTCTTCTACGATTGTGTTCTATATCATCGGTCCTGCACAACCCATGATATATTCCGGTCCGTCTGAGGAGGGGAAACCGGATGATGCAGCGGATATGTTTCTTGTTGTTGTTAGTGAGTGTTAGCGTTAGCATTAGCTAGTAGCGCGGCCTACACGTCAGGCTCGCCCGCTTGGCAGACAAACTGCTTGTGCCATTTACAGTCTGTGGCTTGTGATCAAACAGTCCCGCAAAAGCACTTTATACTCAGAGCTGGCGTACACTTATAGAAACTAATGGAAACCCCTTTACCTGAAATGAAACATCCAGGGATTGTGTATTTAACTCCAAAAAACAACTCGCTAACGCTAAGCTAACCGCGCTAGCCGGGTGTCCCACTATAAGCCAAAGGGACTTTGGAGTTGAGCTAACGCTAGCTGCTGGACAGAGCCATCTAACAGAGCCAATAATAAGGAAAACAAAGGCGCAGTCGCGCACATTAGGCTACATAAAAAGCATCAGTCAACATCACATAGTGTCTTTTCTTTAATCTGGTGGCAGCAATTTTCAGTAAAGTGAAACGACACGGATGGTTTATAGTGCATGCCCCATTCATTGGGCCCAGGCTACAATTCACTGAGAACTGGAACCAATGCAAAATTTGAACAGATCAGTAACATGACAATAAGAGTCTAAATTACTATGGCTTTTGTCATTGTGTTTTATCTGCAGACTAAGCAGTCATTGGCTTTCCGTTCTATACAAGCCTTTATTTTTGGATTGACTATAATTGAGTGATACCCTTTATTAAAACAACCATATTATATCAGAAGTTTTCTTTGTTTTGCCTTCACAGTGATGTCAGTTAGATTTGGTTAGGTCAGAGCTATATGCTCACTACATCTGCCTTTTTTTAACCCCAGGTGTGCATAAAATACAGGTAAAAAAAAATATATATATATATATATTTTTTTTTTTATAATAATTATCGGTTATCGTATCGGTTATCGGCCAGAAGAAGCAGATATTTATCGGTTATCGTATTGGTTGAAAAAAATCCATATCGTGCATCCCTAATCTGTATCTGTATGGCCTTCAAAAGCCCATATCAGTCAAACCTTTTGATGCAGGAAAGTGTTTGTATTAAACAGATTTCTCCTCTGCTGTTGATTCATTTACGGTACAGTTATTTCGGCCATGTTAAAGCAAAGGTGTATCTGTGCGTGTGTGTGTGCGTGTGTGTGTGTGTTGCCGTCTGACAGTGTGATGAATGGCGGGGACAGGTGACCCCTCTGTGGCCCTCTGCTCGGGGTAATGAGGCCTCATGGAAGCTGGCCATAGTCAGGCA
This sequence comes from Poromitra crassiceps, assembly GCF_964638095.1. Lineage (NCBI taxonomy): Eukaryota > Metazoa > Chordata > Actinopteri > Beryciformes > Melamphaidae > Poromitra > Poromitra crassiceps. Next base: position 27,810,762 of record NC_139633.1, read on the forward strand.
CGGGGTCGGAGGAGCGCCCCAGAGCGGGCCATAGGCAGGCACGGGGTCGGAGCGAGGAGCGCCCCAGTAATGAAGCATCTCTGGGGTCCCAATTACGCTTCCTCTCGGCGGCGGCCACACCGACAGCCGTATAGTGCATCTCAACACTGCCATTAATACACACGAGAGGAGAGAGGGCCGTTCCTTTAGTCGAGGAATCTCCTTCAGTGATGATGATTTATCTGCACTGTCGCATGAATAGCGGAGCAGATTAAACACACTTTTAATGTCAAATCGTTCACACGATCTGGAAAGAAGCAAATCCTGCTTGGGGGGGATTGTTCTTTTGATAAAAAACCTATTATTAGCCTATTAGCCACGCACAAATCAAGATTTCTCCACATATTTATATGGAGTTGATCTCTTTGCATACAGGAGATCTCACTGTGCTTTTGTGTTTAAATGAGTGAAGGAAGCCTCCATGCTTGCTTGACGGAGGCTTTTATCCAAACCGTCTGTCTCTTTTCCTCCTCTAACCCAGCTCTCTGATAGAGTCCTATTCCTGGAGCCCCTCACCCCTCCCCCAGCTTCCACACACACACACACACACACACTACCATCATCATCATCATCATCATCATCATCACCACCACACACACATACCCTAGTTCCATTGACTAGCGTTTTCTAAAGTGTCCACCGCTCGCTTTCTGTCCCGTCGCTCCCCTCCCCCTGAGCAGCCTGCCCGCTGGTCCTAATCTCAGAAAGCCAGAGAAAACAGAAGTGTTTGTCACGTCTCAGGAGAGATGACCTGGTCCAAACCTCCATATCTCATGTCTGCCCAGCCTCAGGCCTTGACCGGGGCTCTCCACAGGAGCCTCCTCTTGGACGGGGAGTCGGTGTACAGCCTGGTGGCCAACCCCTTCCTCCTCCTCCTGGCCAGGGTCATCCTGATCAACTGCGCCTCCAAGATGGACAGCCTCCAGGTAAGAACTCCCTCTACTTGTATCTGTCACAACTAACTGTATCTCTCCCTCGAACGGATTACACCAAGTTTTTGGGAGATACTTCCCTCGGGTCGACTTAGCCGTGAGAACATAGACGACAAAATCGTCGTGTTTCATCGTTCATCTTTGGCTCGATCGTTGGCTCCAGTGCTCTCTGCAGAGCTTTTGAGCAGAATACCACTTTTAGCACACCTACAATCACTATTACTACTCCGTTTGAGGCAGGCAAGTATTATAATTATTTATATCGGATACTCCTAAATAACGTGACGTAGCAATGCGATTGTCACAACAGTGGCATGTAGTCAGTCGCCTGATAGCAGTAATAATAGTTACTTTGCTGGGTTAGTTAGCTAGCTAGTCAAAATTTAGCCTCATTGCCAGTTGCCTAGCTAACCACCACAGCAAGTCTTTTTCTTTTCTTTCCCTTGCTGGTTATTATATTTAGATATTATTTGCACACCGCCTGTACTCTAAACTGTCCTCCATGATGACATCGGGTGTTGTTGATAGATTTGTCACGTGACAGCAAAGCCTCTCACGTGACATCTAGACATTTTGAAAAATGCTTATATGCATGATGTCCTTCTAAGAGCTGGGGTGGAAGATGTTTTTCACACAAAGCAACTCATAGTTATTAGTGTAGTGAAAGACATTATTTTTCAGAAAGTAAAGGATAAATGGGCATCAGATATATGTTACAAACCAAAACTTTGCACCTTCTGTGAAATAAAGCATGTGTACGGCACAGAGAACTATGTTTTGTATAATCTGTCTAAGAAAAAGCGCTCCCTATGTGCTCAAATCAGAGCTGGGATACTTGGCCTTCATATTGAGACGGGCCGATTTGTGGGCACTGCTGAGGAGGATAGACTGTGCAGTCTGTGTGAACTTAAGGAAGTATGAAACTTTTGCATTTGCCACTTTCTTAGAAAAGGCTTGGTTGATGAGGAGGAATGAAATGTATAGATCAGTGGTTCCCAACCTTTTCCAACTCAGGGCACACTTTTATGTCTCAAAAATGTTCGCGGCCCACCTCCGACCCCATAAATACAAAGGCCATATAATGCGTTCTCAGAGCACTTTTTTATTGAAAATTTAACATAAAGGACTGAACTGAATACAGGAGAAACATGTTGGAAGCTCCACAGTCACTAACACAGCACCTGTAACATGTTGCAACACCTTCAGTATTACAGTTTTCAAGGAGCTGTCCACACACACACATACACACACACATGCACACACACACACACACACACACACACACACACACACACACACCAATCATTCAAGGAGCTGTCCATCAGCACCACACAGATGTCAGAAATGACAAGCAAGGGGCTGTCTGTAACAGGCTAATTAACAAATGATTAATAAATAACGGTATCCTTCAACAATGGAAAAATGCATTCTCATAACAATTTGACATCCAATATCAGATCCAAACAAAATCCAAATATCAGAAGAAAGCCCATTAAATCGATAGGGTTACAAATAAACACAAACCCAATATAAAGATGATGTAAAGATGAAACTTCAATTCAAGCAAAAGCAATAACATCAAAGAAACAAAAATCATACTTTTTCAAGTATGATTTTTCAAAATCTTTCAAAAAAAAATTGAAAAAAAAAAAAAAAATTTTTTTTTTTTTTTTTTTCAAAAATCATACTTTTTTGGAAATGATTTGGCGGCCCACTTGCAATACCTTCGCGGCCCACCAGGGGGCCGCGGACCACAGGTTGGGAATCACTGGTATAGATAAAATAAGAAAAAGAAAATTTATATATTTTGTGTAACTGTGTCATATAATCCCATGTGGGATGGGCCACAATGTGGCATGACACGCAAATAAAATAATTATTCATTCATTCATATATAACAAGTTCTAATACTGGAACCAAGCCAACCCGTGTCCTACTGAATCGTGAGTGACCATAAAACATTTCAGTTGGAGCAAAAATAAAATTTTCTAAACTGGTTATATAAGGTTTTTTGAAAAGTCTATGGAGAAAATGAATGGGGAAACTCACTTCCGGGGCAAGACATGTCACGTGACCGTTGAGCTCTGTTGTCTCTCGGCAGCTTGCTCATCAATCTAAGCATTTGTTTCTTCACCTACAGACAAAGCCCTCCTTCCTGCCTCTCTGCCTGCCTCCTCCTCCCTGCCTCTCTGCCTGCCTCGCCGTGCTCAGATTGGCATGTTGATAAATGAATAGTATACCGGTTTTCCTGAGTGGAATGCAAACGGGAAGATGAATGGGTCGGTTGATGGATAACAAAAGCATACACAATAAGCAGTGTACATCAGTATTCCTGCAGGGGGCAGGTGTACATATACAGGTCCCCCCCCCCAACGCATTAATGTTTCATTGGCCTAATGGTGAATGATGCAACTACACACTGTAGAGACAGCCTGGGGTATACAAATGTATAGTCGAGAGAAGGCTACAGATGTGTACGTCTGTTAGGCCTGTGAGCGTGTCTGAATGTGTTGAGGAGGTTTTGACTGATATTGTGTTTTTTGAACGAGGCCGGTCGGACGGTCGATTGGTCGGTCGATAATGCTCTCGTCCGAACAAATTCTCACTGGTCAGACAATCGCTGGTGTTGCATTCATAACTCCCATTAACAACTACTGTATTGATCAATTCTACATCGAATACGTAATCATCAATCAAAAGTGGATCATATCCATCAAGATGATTTGTTTGCAACACTGACTGGACCAGATCTGATTCATACTATCGGCCCCATTTCCGTATTGAGTTTTAATCGTTGACCCACACTCACACACTAGCATGTCCGTTTGAATTTCAGCTTTCCAGCTAAAACGGACCTTCTCTTGAAAGACGGCGAGTATAAAGATTCAGTCTCCTCCGCCAGGGACCTCAGCACCCTGCCAGGGACCTCAGCACCCTGCCATTCCATAGCCTTTTAAATGCTAATGAGCTATAGGGGAATTAATTACCAGCACCGTTTTTCCCACTCATTGGGGAGTTGAGGGCCGACTAGCTCAAGGACACGCTGTCCGCTGCCACTAACCACCAGCGCTCGCTCCGACCACATCAAGTTTCCCCTCCATCCACCCACCCATCCTATACGCTCTGTTTATCTGGATTACACTTACGCTCCCCCCATCGCAGCACCGTAAACGTGGGGGGAGAGAGGGAAGCACCGCTCGTCTCCTCTGCATACAGTACCTCTGATGAGACAGGTGTGTGTGCGCCGACATGACCAATACGTGTGCGCACGCGCTCTTACCAGAGAGTGTGTGTGTGTGTGTGCTAGGGATGTTCATTTTGAAAAATTTCCATAATCGAAAATCGGGGAAAATTAACGATCAATTGTCGATTATCGATCATATTAACTCATTGAGTGCCAGCCACTTTTGGAGAACGGACGCTCCCAGTGCCAGAGTTTCAGAGCGTTTTCAGTGATTTCTCGAGGCCCACAGAATATTGTGTGATATTACTATGTAAACACCGAACACGCACAAAGAACGATGAGACTCTATTGTATCAGCAGCAAAAAACAGTTTATTGATATCATTTTCCGTTCTTTAGTTATCAGCCGGAGAAGATAGGTCAAAAACAGCAAAAACATGCGTTTCCATCTAGAAGCTGAGATATTGAGCCTTTTGTGAAATTTCAAGCAAATCACTGACTCTGAAACTGCAAACTCCTCCTCCGTGGGTGTGTCTCTGGTGGCTTTGCTCGCTCTGCTGCTTGTCAGGCGAGTCTCTGCTGCTTGCGGATCCACGTTCGGATGGCCGCCGCTCGTCGGGGGAGTCTGGATCGGGCTCGCTCGTTTCTGGGGTTTCGGTTGTGAGCTGGGATGAAGCTGCGTCCGATTCTGGGCTTTCTGGGCTTTCTGCTGCGCGTTTCAAAGTGTGCTGCACCCAGAGTCTATTTTCGGAGCCCCCCACCGTTGTGCGCCGGCTCCCAGCGCGACAGCGAAAAGCCAAGCCATTCTCATGAGAATGGTTTCATCACGGCTTTTTCTGCTGTTTTTACTCAACTTTCTCTAATCTGGAGAGCACTGTCGCCACCTAATGGGTCGGTAAAATAGGTTATACACATTCAACATGCCCCAAAATTTTACAGGAGATGTATTAGGCATTGATCCACGTCCCACCGTCAAAAAACGCAATTGACGACAATCGTCGTCATTGGCACTCTACGTTAGTAGACTCAATGAGTTAATAATAATATTTTTTTAATATTTTATTTTTTATTTGTTTTTACAAAATGAATGCCTATGGCAGAAAATACAAAAGACAACGTGTTCTCCTCAATGAACTCTTTATTTCAATGTGTCTTCTCTCCAACACTCTGCTGTCCCCGGCGCATGCCGGTGTGAATTCCCCATGTTTAAAACAGTTTTGTTGGCACCAAGGCCTGTGCCCAGCCAGAAAACTAGAGACTATATGAAGCTCCACCTTATGTTAGTCAGTTGTGCAATGGAGTGGGGCGAGGAGGAACGAATTCCACCCAAACCTAGTCCGGAAAAAAAAAAAAAAAAAAAATTAATAATAACAATAATCGAAAAAAATTCCACATGATCGATTCCATTCCTTAACGATCAATTATCGATTTTCGATAACTGATGAACATCCCTAGTGTGTGCGCCGTGTGCGCGTGCTGGAGGATTTAGAGTCTGCGAGACGGACAATTAGAGCTCCATGTGACCACGCAGCGGAGCGGAGAGCGGGTCGTCTTGCATTGGAAATGAGGCGGGAGATATCCTTCCTGACATGCAAATAGGCTTTTTACATGGTTCACCACCGCCGCGCTCTCCAATGCTGTACGAGTACAGGGGGAGGGGAGGAGAGGGGGGGGGCGGATCTGAAAAAGCGAAGGAGCCGGCTATTTTGAAGGCTTGGTCAGCACTTTAGTTCCAGCTTGCTTGTGGGAGTTGGTGTTTTATCGGTGCTATAGGCGCCTCAAGAGCAGCCTGTTATTTACTTAGGCCCAACTGTACCGACACATGTGGACGTGTTACTCTCGGACCTCGAGGGACGTGGCGTATAACGCTCGTACTCTTTAACAACGCGCTCTTACTGTTTTGCTCGCACCGGTCACGGGAGTTTTATGTGAACTTGATATTTTCTCTGCTGCAGTCGGGGAATATCATTTTACAGCAACATAGCAGGATGCGTCTTCCAGCGTACTGCATTTCCACACAGTCATCATCGCATTAGATGCTAGTTTTCAGCTGCACTGCAAACCGGTGGTGTTCAGCCCCGTCGACACGCAAAACAACACGAAGTCGTGGAAGCGCTCGCGCTCAATTATGGAAGGTCTCGGAGAAGCCGTCACATTTTTGACATCAGGGCCACAGGGGGGGATCCCAGGCTTTACTCACTATTCCTGTTTCCCTTCAGTTTACGGACTGAATAGTTTTGTCATTTGCATTTTTACGCTCGCAACAAATCCTCACTTATTCCCTTCATTTCTTTGTGTGTCTGTGTAGCTGCTGCCCTGGTGGACCCTGCGCTACGTCAACCTGCACCAGCAGATCTTGGAGGCGCGCTCTCCACAGCTCCTCAGCTTGGCGCAAAGCAGCATGGAGAAAGGTCTGTGGACACACATGCACATGCATGGGGGGGGGGGGGGGGGTTGGGGTGATAATGTTCCTATATCATAAAAAAAAGTTTGGGAACCACAGCATCAAGATGACTTTGTCACTGCTAATGTCTGATATGAATTAGACTTATGAATGAGGATTTGCTCATACTGGGCTGATATTGTGCCTCTATAGTATGAAAGGATGGTTTTACCGATAATCCACTTTGTATCATTAATAATCTCTGTACTATAAAGCACATGGGCAGTGTTTACCTTCTCTCTGTGTTTTCCTCATGGAGAAAAATGCTCCCCGCTGCTGCCTGCAGAAACTCCGCCCCCGCCGCCAGCTGCAAGTCATTAAGGCTCGTTAAGGCTATCGATTCGCATACTTACAAAATAAAAAATAAACAACAACAGGAGCAGATTCCACGTCTCGAGCAGAACGTCCGCAGCCCCGTTGTGACGTACAACACGTCACAATGGAGCACTTTGCCAGAGGAGGAAATGGGAGATCTCCATGAGGAAAAAACAGAGAGAAGGTAAACACTGCCCATGTGCTTATATTACCAAGATTCTTAATGATACAAAGTGGGTTGATTAGCGGTAAAGCCATCCTTTAAAGCTCTCCCATTGGCCTGTGTGTGTGTGTGTGTGTGTGTGTCTGTGTCTGTGTCTGTCTGTCTGTCTCTGTGTCTCTGTGTGTGTGTGTGTGTGTGTGTGTGTGTGTGTGTGTGTGTGTGTGTGTGTGTGTGTGTGTGTGTGTGTGTGTGTTGTCCACCAGCGATATGATGGATGTTCCTCTGTGATGCCAGCAGTATTTGACTCAGCAGCCTCAGAGCTGTCAGTCTGTCAGACCTGTGATGAAAGATGCCTTTACTGGCCCATGCTGCTCCAAATGCTCTTCCAGAGCCTTTTCCAAGCCCATCTTTGCTTTGGTCAGGAACATTTAAAGACATAATGACACAAAATCGTTACTCTGTGTGCTTCGTTAGGGAAATAACTCATCCACTTGCCATGTTGCACTTGGCCATTATTCTTGCATTCCTTCCAAATGAACATCTGCCACTGAAAATGTGTCAATACAGAATGTGTTTATTGAAGTGCGTCCAAACGCACAATACAAAAATGTATTGTGAAATTGAATGGATGGACAGTCACCTGTGGAAGCCCTATCAGGGTTGAGTGAGAAGCTAGACGTGTACAGTATGCTGTAGAATGCTAGTTGATTCAAGCTGGACGTGTACAGTATGCTGTAGAATGCTAGTTGATTGAAGCTGGACGTGTTCAGTATGCTGTAGAATGCTAGTTGATTGAAGCTGGACGTGTTCAGTATGCTGTAGAATGCTAGTTGATTGAAGCTAGATGTGTACAGTATGCTGTAGAATGCTAGTTGATTGAAGCTAGACGTGTACAGTATGCTGTAGGGATGGGCATCGAATTTCGAATTTTCGAATAATCGTTGTTATTATCAAGGTCGACTTTTATTATTGAAATTCGAAATTCGAAAAAAAAATTTTTTAGTGAAATGTTGCATTGTCTCCCCTGATTATTAAGTATAGTCGAATCGCTTGGTTTGAGCAAGTAAAACAATTTTTATAAGCATTTTAAGCAAGGTTTATGGAAAAATGAATGGCGGATGAAATCCCATGAAGAGGGAGAGGGGGTGACTTTGGCACCCCTTTGGCACTCAGACCTGAGCCTACTAAATATTTAATGAACCACTCATGATTGTCAAAACTGTTTTTTATTTTCGAAAATGTCAATGCCATGTAACATGACATGACACTTCAGTGGTGCAATGCTTGTTTGAGCTAAAAATCCACAGCAGAAGCTTTTTATATTAATTAATAAAGCCGTAGACTTAGAATCAGGGGAGACAATGCAACATTTCACAAAAAAAAAAAAAAAAAAATTACATTTTTAATTTTTTTTACATTTTTATTTTTATTTTCGAATTTCGATTAAAAGTCGACTTTGGCCAGCGAATTTCGAATAGTGTTTTTGCTAGAAATGCCCATCCCTAGTATGCTGTAGAATGCTAGTTGATTGAAGCTGGACGTGTACAGTATGCTGTAGAATGCTAGTTGATTGAAACTAGACGTGTACAGTATGCTGTAGAATGCTAGTTGATTGAAGCTAGACGTGTACAGTATGCTGTAGAATGCTAGTTGATTGAAGCAGCTGTCACAATAAGCCAACTTTTAATACTTCAGAATTCAGTATTGAACTTGATCAACTTTCACGGTCAGAAGGTCGCTTGTCTCACTGGGGCGCTCGTCTCACCATCTCTGCATTCATAACCGTTAGATGACCTAGTTGAGGATCAGTATATGGAATTGCACTGTGAAGAAGTGTGTGTGCGTGTGTGTGTGTGTGTGCGCGCGTGCGTCTGTGTGTGTGTGTGTGTGTGTGCGCGTGCGTCTGTGTGTGTGCACGCGTGTGTGTGTGTGTGTGTAGCTGGGAAACGATGCAGCTGCCGTGTCTGAAGTGTGGTGTTTTGAAGAGGGCTGAACTGTGCTTCTGGCTGACAGGTGATGATGAGCCGTGTGATACACTGAGCACTGAGAACACAGAGCCTGCCCCTGTCAGCCGTGTGTGTGTGTGTGTGTGTGTGTGTGTGTGTGTGTGTGTGTGTGTGTGTGTGTGTGTGTGTGTGCGTGCGTGCGTGCATTTTTTTCTTGTACCTCTATCCTTTTGGGAACCAGTTTGAGTTTTAGAACTTTGCAGTGAGGACATATTTGTCGTTTCATCCGGTCTTCACTTTTGCAAACGGACGGTTTCCAATAGGCCTTTTTCACAGCAGCCATTTTGTGTCAAAAAGGCAGGAAGTAACACAGGTGCACCAAAACATTAATTAGGGTTTCCAACTTCCAGTCCATTTAGGTACTGGAGTGCCGGGGCCCTAATTAGTGAGTTGATTGCACCTGTGTTTACCCTGCCTTTTAGACACAAAATGTCGGCCGGGAAAAAGGCTCTTTAGCTTCTGGGTTTAGGATTCAGGCAGTCGAGCTAATCGGCGCCTTTTTGTGCGGGACTAAAGTTTGAACCGTCTGTGCACCGGGTGCCTGAATACTTTTAGATGTTTGGGGGGCGTTTTGCCTTTATTAGATAGGACCGTCGGCAGAGAGAGGGAGAGGATGACATGTGGCAAAGGACCGCGGGTCGGATTCGAACCCGGGTCGGCTGCGTGAAGGAGTAAGCCTTTGTGGTACGTGTTCTACCAGGTGAGCCAGTCCTGAAGAAATCGGATTTGCCTGCGGTCTGAACAAAGCCATAGAGTCAAGGCTGGAATTATCCTTAAACTGATGAGCGCCTCATGTCCTTGGAAGTTGAAAAATGAATTAAATCTACTACAACAAAGGAAGAATCTGGAGCACACAGGTCACTGGTGAGAAGGTTTCTTTAATAGGCTAAGTGCACCAACGTTTCGACGCAACGCGTCTTCATCAGGGTCATGTTTTGACCCTGATGAAGACACGTTGCGTCCTCCTGTTCTGAGAAGCACGACCTCCCTCTGTGGGGGAGCTGAAGCGTTCCTATATCAGAACATGGTTCAGGTGTACAATTCCATATCCCATTTAAGGAAAGATGAGCTAAGGTGTTGTGACAGCAGGGCGACAGATGGGCCGACCACCTGAGGAGAGTTGAACTTCCTGCTCGTCCAGGTGTCCCTAACCTTAACAGACGTCTGCTTTTTTCCATGACTCTGCTGTTCTGCATTTCCCCACCAATCAGCATCTACACTCTGCCTTTCCCCACCAATCAGCATCTACACTCTGCCTTTCCCCACCAATCAGCATCTACGCCTTTCCCCACCAATCAGCATCTACACTCTGCCTTTCCCCACCAATCAGCATCTACGCCTTTCCCCACCAATCAGCATCTACGCCTTTCCCCACCAATCAGCATCTACACCTTTCCCCACCAATCAGCATCTACGCCTTTCCCCACCAATCAGCATCTACGCTCTGCCTTTCCCCACCAATCAGCATCTACGCTCTGCCTTTCCCCACCAATCAGCATCAACGCTCTGCCTTTCCCCACCAATCAGCATCTACGCTCCGTTTAACACATTGACTGCCAGCCGTTTTTTTTTTTGCTGTAGGTAGCTTCGTTTTTTGAGGATTCTGGCTCATTTTAAAAGAGCCGAGGATTCTTTTCTGCTTGGAGTTTGTGAACACAAAGTTCAGAAAAGTACTAATAGAATGTGTGCTTTCTCTGTCTAAAAGAGTTAGTTTGTAGAGTTAGTAGTTATGTAGATATTAGCCGTTGAGTACAGCATGGTTTCAGCTGTCTGAGAGTGAAAGCTGAGATAATCGCAGTTTTGTGAAATTCAATCAAACAGGCAGAACAGTCACTTTAACCATTTATTTTTGGCATCAGTGAGAGATCAGACATCCAAACAATATAGTTCCGAACGCCCTCTCCTTCAACTCCTCCCTCCGTGGGCGTGTCTAGTGGCTTTCAGCCTGCGTTTGTCACAAGCGAGTGGTCTGCTGCTGCTGCTGCTGCAGCGAGTTCGAGCAGCCTCCCTCCCTGGCAGCGAGTTTGAGCAGCCTCCCTCCCTGGCAGCGAGTGTGGATAGGTCTCACTCGTCTCTTGGGTTTGAGAGCCCCGATGAAGCCCCGTGCCACTCTAGGCTTATGCAAATTTGCAATCCCCCGTGTGCTGCTGCTGGCGCGGCCCGAGAGCGGCGAGTCTGGTGACTGATGACTGTAAAATCGGCAAGCCATTTCCTTGAGAATGGAGGAAGCAGCCGCGGGAGGCGGCTGCTTTTGGTTGACTTTCTCTCTGTCGGGAGGGCACCGTCGCCACCTAGCTGGTCGGTAAAATAGATTATACACATTCAATACTTCCAATATCTCCATAGGAGACGCGGGGGGCATTGATCCACGTAGCACCGTCAAAAAAAAAAAATCGACGTATTAATACGTCAATGGCAGTGAACCGCTGGATTTTTTTTGACGTATATATACGTCAGTGGCAGTCAACGTGTTAATTAACCGCTCGTTCAGTATTCTTCTCTCCTCCTCTCTCACGTATTCAGCTTAGTCAGATTTGGAACGTTTGCCATCAGAATTAAAGAGTGCAGTATTAATGTTTATGCTTTATTTCATTATAATAAGGATGTTATGTTGATGTTTTCTCATACTTTTTTTTCCCGTCGCCATCGAAACATTTCCTTCTTTGAGAAGCAAAACGTCCTTTTGCTGTGCGTTCCTGTGTGTTCACCTGCCAGGCTGCCGCGGCAGTAATAGCAATTTCCCCTCCTTCTGAACTCCTTCGGCTCCTCGTCCATCTTCATTGGCTCTTGAACGTAGCTTTCTTTCTTTCGCACGTTGTTAGACTGCTTTTGAAAATGGCTCTGATGTTCAGCTTAGCTTTTACCCGGCTCAGTGTGCATCTGTCTACCATATTATCCTGTCAGCGTGACACTAGAGACTTTATTTATTCGTCAAACACTACAATACAAATGCATTAACCTTGAATAAGTCCTCGCTTCTAATGTCACTGGAGTAGTTTAAGAATGAGAACATGGATTTAAAAGCAGTTTGGAGTCTGTCTGAACTTTTGAGATGATGAGTACATGAGAAGGCCGGTCACTCAGTCGTAAACCTCGTTGGTGGGGCTTATCATCTATTGATTGATGTTATCTTCCAACAGCAGCACCGATAGCTAAATGTGAGGCAAGTGCTCTGCTTCTGACTCCCCCTGAGGAGTTCACTGAAATCCACAGGACTTCACTACTATTGAGAAGTCCTATTCGCTATAATGCCGCATTTCCACCGGCGGTACCGTCTCGCCAATCTTCTCCAGTGTTTCCCCTACCGTTCTACAGGCCTGGCGGGCCCGCCAGGCCTTTTTTCTTTTTTTTTTATAATTCTGCTCCCCCCCAGCGTGCGGCACTGTTCCAAAACGTGTCAACGTGTGTCGTTGCCTGGGAAACGCACATCCCATAATACAACTGTTTGCATCGCATGCCATAATAGCATGATGATACTTGGGATGCCATTGCCAACATAGATGCGAACAGGTTAGCTAAGAGTTTAGCGTCACCAGCGAGGAGGCCCCCACCGTTGCGGTCGCGGTACGTTTCGATAATCCCTCCAGGCCTGACATTTTTTTTCTAGGGGGAAACACTGTGATGGTCTTAATTGCTGATGTAGGTCATTTCATTACATTATACATTACATGTAGAGGCTACATGTAGAGGCGTCAGCATTTCATAACCAGTTACCTTGTAGGGGCTGTATGGACAAGCAGGGTGGGTATAAAAGGCATCTCTCCTTGCTGTGACTATTGATTTACACAGCACAGTTTCACAGCACGGCATTTTCATGCGGCGTCGCTATGACGACCAGTTGTGCGGGTGGGCACATTGGGGCGTACTATTTGGGGTGGAAAACCAACAGGTACTACCAAAAGAGAGTCGAGCCAAGGCGATGCTATATGCCATACATGGGCAAACTACGGCCCGCGGGCCGCATCGCACCACCTGTGTGGCCCGCGATGGAATTGCAATTTTTTTTTTTTTTTTTTTTTTTTTTTTTTTTTTACACAGTGCACCTGAACGCAACATGCAAGATACCCGCTGAATAAGTGTCCAAATGTTCATGTCATTCTGGCCAATACTCCACTTCTGTTATAGCATTTCAGTCTGGAATATGGAATATCTTTCAATAATCTTTATGACTAAAAAGCTACATTGAATTAGAAATTTAAATAATTAACTCATAGGTTTTGGATTTATTTAGCTTCAAGACTGCATTTTTGTTCGTGTGACCCTCAACACAGGCTTTGATCATCCCGGGCCACTTACTGATACTTATGCTTAAATTAACACACTCATATTCTGATTTATTTCAAGAAAAACATTTTGGGCTAGTGGAAATTCTAATTGGCTGGTAACTTTAATATCTAGCAGCCATATTGGCAGGTGGTCAAAAAAGTTAATTTCAAGCCCTGAGAGCAGGTGGTGACATAGGAGTGAATGAGAAAAGGATGAAATATTGGTGGTTAAGACTGAATAATGACATCACAACTGTTAATTTAAAATGAGTTATTCCTCTAAACGTGGCTTCAAATGCACCAAATTTTTCACGCTGGCGCCGTTCGGCCCTCAGCAAAACCTGGTAGCAAGGACATTTTTTGTGGCCCTCTCTCTCATCAAAGTTACCCATCCATGGGTTACGGCATGACAATATTTGTTCGGCCCCCGGCAACAATCTGGGTTTCTCATGTGGCCCCCCATGAAAAATAATTGCCCACCCCTGCTATATGCGGTGCCATGCATTGGAAATGTTTTCTGTCTATATATATATTTGATATTTCAAATAGAATGGAGATCTAAAATGTGTGCCGACATTATCGAGAGCCCACGTCACGCCCTCTTCCAGTTTAGGCATACAAACCAAGGGATTTCATCCGCCATTTTCTTTTTACATAGACATTATGTAAAATGCAATGCTTATAAAAAATATTTTTGCTCGGTCAAACCAAGCGATTCAGCTATGTTTAGAATCACGAGAGACCATAGAGCATTTCACTCTGACCAAAACTTAAAAACCAAAAGTTTTATCTGCAATTCTTTTAAAGGTTTTGGTCCGAGTGACATGTTCTAAGGTGATTCTATCGTGATTGTAAATATACCTGAGTCGCTATCTCGCTTGGTTTGTAAAACTATTTTTTACAAGCATTTTACGGAACGTCTATGGAGAAAAGAATGGCGGATTAAAATCCCTCGGTTTGTATGCCTAAATCGGAAGAGGGCATGACTTATTATGTCACCTCGCATTCGTCCTCTTAGGCATGGATGGAAAATGACTGACATGTCAAAAATATTGGTCAATTCTTCAAAAAATAAATATCTGGCTGCAACATGATTTAAATGCTATTATTTATTTCATACTTCATCAATAAACTCATGAAGTACATCTTTAGCACCTGTCCAAAAGACAAAGATATCATCAGTGATTCAAACACAAACGTTTAAATTTAGAATTTCTACAGATAGGTCTTTCCTCCAATCTACGCACAAATTCATTTGCACAAGAAGAAGCCATGTTACTTCCCATATTAGCTGTCCCTTGTTTTTGTAGGTAATACAGAAATGGGAAATAATTTCGATGTAATGTGCAAGTTCCAGTAATCAACAAGAACAATGAATTCCTTAAAGGTCCCAATTCGTGCAGCTGTAACCTCTTAAAAACGTGTGTCTCTGGTCCATAAAACATGATTCTGGATTAATTTGTCGAAAATATAGCAACCCCGTTTGTTGTGACGGAGTTGTCACTTCCTCATCTCGTTGCGTCCCAAGAATGGTCTGTTTCTATAATATATTCAGAACTAACAGTTCCCATTGGCCGCTGAGGGAGAGCCCGCCCCAGGCTCCCAGCGGCCAATCAGATTAGCGTCTGTGGACCAGCACGCTAGGTTGTGTCCACAACTAACGCTATCGCTAACTTAACGTTGCTACGCTAAAGAGGACATCTCAAAATGCCTAGACTTACCGAATGCACCTCCGCAGTTGCTGGATCACGTACAGTTGGCGTCGCTCCAGCTAGAAGTGTTAATTTTGTGGCTATAGACAAAATGGTGCAGGTAGCTTGTGTGAGAGAGACCCGCGCAGTATGCGTGAGGAAGCTCGTGACGTCCCAATACCCCTCTGGGCAAACGAAGCGTTTGGGGGTGTGGCTTGGAGGAGACTGCAGGGGGAAGCTGGATAGGGACAAATCCAACTGTGGCAGTTCTGAGCTTGTGACCACTCATTACAGGGAGGGCTGACAGCAGTATATATGCATTTACAAGTAAAAACAGCTTTTGCACGGAATGGGACCTTTAAATAAATGCATCATCTCCAATGAATGCATTAGTGATTTTTCTATGGCCCTCAGGTGGCCATTTTGGATATCACTGAATTAGATTTATTGTTGTCTATGTAGGCAATCATGTACTCTTAAGACGGTGCTTGCAGCCGAAATGCTCCGAGTGACTTTTCATAGAAACAGGCCTGCCGTTCTGCTCGGCGTCGACTGGAAGTGGCTTTTCAGTGACAAGACGCAGACAACGAAGGGAAACGTTTCTACTTTTTTTGAAGGCGATGTGATATTTGCGGCGCTCGTGCTTCAGAGGGTTGTGAGGTGCCACGTAACACGGATTCATCTCCGCCTCTGAACGCCACGCACGAGGAATACTTGAAAGTACCCGGGAAGGTGATGATGGACGATGGGTGGCAGGAAAACTGCGAGAGGGGGACGATCGCAGGAACCAGGAAGAAAGCCTGAAACTGAGCTGGAGAGAACAAGACGGATGTGTGGAAATGGAGAGATGGAAGGCTGTTGATTTTGAAGGGGTACAGAGACGGGCGAAAAAGGGTTGTATTTGGTGGGACAAGGGGAAGGTTTGCGAAGGACATGTGGGGATGGATGTAGCAATTCCATACATGCATTATGTCATATATCACACTAGAGACGCATATTCCAAACCCCCTGCACACTGCGTGGTTATTCCTGGGCAGCTAGGCTCTAACCATGTCTACCACTGTTGGCTTGAAATCCATCGCTGAGACTAGATTCTACACAGGAGATAGGAGATGTGTACGTGTATGCGAGTGTGTATATGCGTCTGCGTCTACAAGTCTCTCTCCCTGCCTCCTCGTGTTCTCTCCCCCCCTCCACTCTCTCCCACACACACATCTTTCACTTGTATGCCTGCCTGCCTGCCTGCCTGGGAGAGTGTGAGCTCCTCGGTGTGTAAGTCCGTGTCCTCGGCGCGACACAATTTGTACGGGAACACGGCACCTCGGCTGGCACCTCGGCATTTCTGTCTGGCGCTCCTGACGGCAAACGGTGAGGGGGGCAGTACCCTCTGCTGCCACCGGCTCATTCTGACGGGCAGGCTCATTCGCGCTCCGGGCCGGAGGGAGGGCGGGCGGTAATTAGGCGAGCGGAGAAGCGGAATGTCAGGCGGGTGAGAGTCCCTCCCTCCCTCCCTCCCTCCCTTCCCACTCCATCGCTCAGAAAGAAAGTTGGCTCCTACCTGTGCCAGCTACCTTGCTTAATCACACCATAGGAGACCAACAGCCCAGATCCATATCTGTAGTCTGGAGAGGCCTCACTGTTCTGCCTGCCTCACTTTACCTCATTCACTTTGATTACCGTATTTCCTCTAATATATTGGCCCTTTATTTACCTCAACTGCAGAGGGTAGTAGGCCTTTATTGGAAGCTATTAGAGGCTTGTATTAGAGACGGGCCTTTATTTCTAATTCCCTCTGTTTGATAAGCATATTGGCTCATATTTTAGTATGAAGCCTCCTTTTCCCCCCTGATCTGCTTCTGTTGGCGTTCGTCAGGTAGCAGTCTCTATGCCTCCCTCGGTGACGTGATGTTTTCAGGTTGTACGTCCATCTGCGAAAGCGTTCCTGAGGTCTGCCGGCATCACAGCGACAGTTTCTTCCCAACTGCCATCCGCCTCTTCAACAAGACTTTATCAGCCCCCCCTGCTGAGGCTATGTGAAGAGAGAAGGCTCTTTCATACACAGATCGCGCAAAAATTGCCGTTTAGGAGTCCCATAAAGCCAGCCGCCTCGCCACAGAAATTGCTTTCACACAGAGCCAAGCAGCACGGCCACATTACCGTGCTGCGTGTACTTTCAGGTGAAATCCCCTGATCCCGGATTGAAAGGCGAGCGGAGGGATTCCCTGCTCCTCCTAGCCCAAATTAATATTTTCATAGGTTAGTGTAGCCTAGGCTACTGTATGATGAACGAATTCATTCAACAAGACTTCCCTCCTAGTCCGCTGAGCAGGGAGGATAGGTGCACTCGCATGGTGGGCGGGCAGATCGATATGGTGTCCTACTAAAATTGGAACGATACACGACCGCCCGCATATCAAACAGCTGCAGTCTGCATAACGTTCGTCGGGGGGAATAGTATAGGCTATAAATGCACATGACTACTTACCGTTAGTAGTTTTTGTAAGGGAATGCACAGAGCTGATTTTGAGAGGGAATAACCTCAGACCAACTCGCCACAGACAGCTATAGCCCTCTGAAGCTTATTATTATATCCGTTAATTGTAGCCTTCCTACTAATGTCAACATCGTTTGAGCATAAAGCCTAACCGCACGGAGCATTCCTCCTGGCGTCCCTGCAGTCATGATTGTATAGGCTACTTTTTTTACTTTCACTCGTGCACTTTCTTGATAGGCTACATGAGGTGATTTCCCCTGTAATTTTTTTATGAATGAGCAGACCATTCGCACCTTTTCCGGCTCGCTGCGACAACCTTTCAAGTGGAGGCGGGTTGCCAGGTAACCCGGCGCTGTTACTACCTCCCGTCGCGGGACAAAAGGCGTAAAACAATTGTCCACCAAAGCACATTCACGACTTTCACATCGGAGGCGCTAATCCTATTTTCCGTGCATTTTTCGGCTTTCAAGGCCGGTGTGAAAGAGCCTAGAGCAAATTGTTGCTTTGACTCTAGCCACCAAGGGGAAAAAAACCTATTTAGCTTTGTTTTTCTTTTAGCTGTGTTTTGTCTGAACGTAGGATCAAAAAGTGCTCTTTACAGACACAGACTGCTACTTTGTTGTTATGTAGTGTCATTACAGCCACAGACTGCTACTTTGTTGTTATGTAGTGTCATTACAGGCACAGACTGCTACTTTGTTGTTATGTAGTGTCATTACAGCCACAGACTGCTACTTTGTTGTTATGTGGTGTCATTGATGCCTCTGTCAACCCTGTCAGTGCCCCCCGCCCCCTCCACCAATTGGCTTAGCTGAAATCTGCTTTTATTCCCTGGCAAATAAGAGGCAGCGGGGCTCCGCCTTGCCTGAGGGAAAGGGGGCGGAGGGCAAGGCTTAAATGGGGGAATATTATCTCCTGTCTTTTATGTCACCACTAAGTCAGCCCTTCCCCTCTCTTCAAGGATAGCCTTCATAAGATCAGCATCACTGCTGTGACACACACACACACACACATACACACACACACACACACACACACACACACACACACACACACACACACACACAGTAGTAGAATATCTACCAGCTGTTCCCAGATCCAGTGCATAGAAAATAAAATCAACCAATCATCCTCACTGCTGCATAAGTTGTTGTTTTGGCTCACTCTGTCAATCACATAACACGCACATGTACACACTCACACAAACACACTCATTTGTACACACACATAGACATACACACACCACTACTCTGCCCACAGCAGTGTTTCCAGGATTGGTGTGGGTTGATTGAGGTCAAGCAGCAGTGCCAGTGACTTCAGTAACAGCTAAAGTCCAGATACACATCAGCCAATCCGGTTTAAATAACCGCTACATATATCAGCCAATCAGGGCTGGCAGCAGCGATGGGCAGCAGTTGGCGATCATGGCCAGCCTTCTTATTAGGCACTGCTGATACCGGCGCCTGCCTCAGAATCAGAAGACCTGGGTAGTTTAGCACGAGCAGTGACAAAGAAAAGAGCGCCACCTACAGAAACGCGCCAACAGACAATCCAAGGAAAAAGACGGTTGCCGTAACTAGTATAATCGCAGTAAGATCAGGGGAGTTCTCTGATCTCAATTGCATTAGTAGTAGCAGGGCTGGGACGATATGCTTATATCTCCCGATTCAGTCCTATCACGATACCTGGGTGACGATTCTGTACTGCGATTCTACAACTATTGCGATTCAATATTACGATTTGTTGTGATTTTTTGTTTGCTTTGTATATGAGTCATATTTCCAAAAACAATGACGGTCACATTATTACATTATTATGTCAGTCAGTCTTTAGGACTATTTCAGCAGCAGGTCTGCCTGCCACATCATTGGTATGACAGGGTCATATACACTCCCACTTGGAGAGACTTGGGCGCACTCTGCCCTTCATGCTTGCGTTCACTGTGCCGTTGGGAAAATGCTATCAGTTCATTAGCCATTGTTTACATTCAGTAGAATAATAGCGTTTGATTAATTGGTTTAGTCAATATTTTTGCACCACACAGTACACTAATTTCCATACCTGCACATAAACAACAGCCTATTTACGACTTCATTGTTGGGAGCGACCGCCGGGGTCATTATTAGAGGACGTTTAACATTGTTTGTTTAATTATCGCCGACCTTTTGAAGAGCTTTGGCACGTGGCGCTCGTGCCACAAAGACAAAAATGGTTCGTCCCTGTTGTGTTGTTGTTTAATATCATTCATAACAACACTTTCACTAACGTTAGTGGAGACCAGACTAGCTAATTTACCTGTTGGACCAGACCAGAGTAGACTTGAAGCTAAATTAACGTGGCGTCAGTAGCTCTGTCTGTAACGTTAACGAGTCTGCAAAAAAACAGCGAGTTTGACAGACAAACAAACGTTATTAGCATGCTAACACTACATAAAACAAACACAGAAGAAAGGCTAGATACGTCGGACAAGCATGTTTACCAACCGTTTAACCATTTAAATTGAAAGTAGTCGGCCGAAAACAACGAGAGGGTTTGACAGCATTTATATGACAACACGCACATTTAAACCTGCCGCCTTCCCCAAGTGGTACCCGGAAGTAAATTTGTTTACATGGTGACGTCACGGTGATTTGGTCTATTGTTCAGCGGCTAACAGAGGATGACTGGTGTGAGGGCTCTGCAGCCTACCAAGCAAACGGCCCCCAATCCATATTCCAGAGAGGAGCAGCTGGCCAAAGAGACCACACAACCCCTCTTTATGAGGCTACGTGAGGAGAGAGGCAACGGCCATGCTGCGAAGAGCATGCAGACGTGGGGAGGTTGGAGAAGTGGTTTGGAAGTGTAGGTGCTATATAATATATATATAGTTTATTGTTGGCATACGGATATGAATAAAAGATGACAAGACACCGACTTTGAGTGTTTCTCCTCTCTGCATTGTGCTCCTTGAGAATGAGCGTTGATATCGATTCAACTATAGTGCAGTGCTCGTTCAGAACGCGCCTGTGCGGAACGGGGCCGATTGCTGCTTGCAACTTTGACCCGGCTCGTGCCCGACCGTACCGCGCGGGTACCGCTGGGTTGTGTATTCCTGGTATTAATCCATACTGAGTGGGGGAAGCTGGTATGTTGATTTCTCTTTCACAGTGACTTTTTGATCGCGTATTTTTCATATTGAATAGTTAATTGATCTGTATGCATATAGCCTACAGTATGTATTTTAAGCGTCACTTCCGCTTTTGAGCAACAATGGCTTGTCGCTGAAATGTGTCTGTTGTTTGTGCTCGGTAGCTGCCCATTTAAAAAGACAAAAGGACATTATTATGAGTGTTGGATTTTCTTTCTTCATTGATATTGATCCATACAATGCTCAGACAGCAGGCCTCATGAAGGCGTTGCTACAACCCTATCAAAGTTGGCCACATTCAGTTTGACCCACATGCATGTTCAGATTAACATGGCACAGGGTTATTAATACAAGATGGCAAACCGGTTGGACATAGCTAAACATTTTATTTCCTTTTTGTTCGTAATAGTTGATTGTGAAATTGGTCTCAAATCTAATTCTGGGTAGCAGTACAAGGTCAAAAAAATAATAATAGTAAAAGATTTGGCTCTCTGGAACCTGCATATATTCTTTGCTAGTGTCAAGGTGCATCCTATCTGTACTTTTTCCAACTCTGGGAGAAGACTTTTTATTATTTTGTGTTTGTGTTTTCCCCCCACTTCCCCTAGACGTGTGTGTCACAATATCGCAAGAGGCTCGTTCCCCCCCCCCCCCCCCTAGTGTGAAATCTCCGCCGGTGAAGGTGACACCGAGCCAATGGCAGTAAATCTCTCTCCTCGCTCGCCGTGGGCGCCATCAGCCCCGCTCTCAACCACGGCCGCTTCATTACTGTTGAATGGAGGAGGAGAGCGTCTGACTAGCGATCATGAATTCTACACCGTCTCCACGTTCAGCCGGGGATCATCTCTCTCGCTCCGTGACAGGGCCCTCGACGAGACCCAACTCATAATCAGATGGGATGAAAAGAGAGCGAGAGCGCGCCAGAACGCTTAGACCCAGAGACCAAAGCTGAAGCACGACAGCTGCTCTCGTCCTCCCCTGCCACCAGCCCACCACCTAACCTGCTCTGCTCGTCTTCTCAATGTGTCACCTCAAGGTCTCGCTCCTTTGGGACGGGGCTATGAACTGCGCAGAAGTTCGAGGTTCTCAAGGATGGTGTTTTTGGGGATAACATGTTCTTGTCCCATTTCTCAGAATTTTGCTCGCATCGTTCACTGCTGAGTTAGAAAGATGTTGATTTTCTCCTGGAAACGCTTACTGCTTGTTCACGTTGCGAGCAACTTAGTTCGTGGTTGATTATATTCTGACCAATTCTGGGTGGTGGTGTGAGATGACTGATACGTTTGACAAAGTGACTGTTTTTGAGACATTTATTCCCGTCGTCTTTCAAATAAAAGTTGTAGAGAAGTGGGACATTTTACAGCTGTAGATCAACTTCTTGAACGTTTTGCACTTGCCAGGTTGTTCATGATGGTTAACTAAATCACATCGGTAGGGAAACGAGGAAGAGAGGTCATGATTTGCTGTTGAAAATTCTACTTTAGGTTTGAGCCAATATTTGATATGAGCGATGTTGCGTATATTGCGATATTTCCTGCGATATTGAATATGCAAAAAAAAAAATAATAATAAAAAATATCCGACCATGGCCGCATGTGCTGCTTAGATCACAATTGTGCTACTGTAGCTTTTAAAATAAACCTATAATCTACTAGTGGTAGGAAAGTAAGTAACAAACAAAAGTAATCATACTTGAAGTGAAAAATCTTTTTAATTAAAGGTCCCTTTTACACTGTTATTATTCTAGCCTAGAAATTTGATGTAATTTGGAAGAAATAAAATAAAATTGACTACCCCGCAAAAAAAGGAAAAAACTGATCGTATGGATTGCCTTTCAGCATAAAGGACCGTTCTTGTCTCTCCTTTCACAGTGCTGAAATGCGAGTCTCTGTTCTCGGACCACCGAAACCTGGCCATTCAGTTCCACCTGGAGTGTGTCTACGCTAGCCTGACCTACTATGAGTACCAGCCAGCCAAGGAACACATCCAGAAGGCCAAGGAGTTCTCTGGACTGGAGACGAACATGACAGGTAGGTGCTACTGTGGCAAGACCTAGACACCTCGTCTAGGAGGTCTCTTGGTTTACTAGCTGATTGGTCGCCAGCAGGCAGACCTCATCAGATGCAAGTCAACCCACAGGAGGCAGTCATTACTTTTAAAGATATTTATTGTAAGATTAAGTAGTGATAATACTTAACGCAGGAATGTACCGGTAGATGCATTAAAGGTAACTGGTTGTGTGTCTGGTCGGTCCAGGTGCCCTTGGCAAACGGACCCATTTCCAGCAAAACTTCTTGGCTCAGCTCATCCTGGAGGTCCACCGGAAGGAGGACCAGCCAGGCCCGGCTGACAGCGACCCGAGTCCCACCCCCACCCCACTGGCCTCCCTGCCTAAGGTAATGAGCTTCTGTTCATCTTGCTCTTTCCACAATCCTGGTGTGTTTAAAAGCTGGAGGCCGGTGCTTACTGTAGTATAGCCATGGGTCTTCTACACTCCAATTTTTGTTTAGCAAAGATCTGACCAGGGTCAAACACTTTGGCATCACCTTAACCTTTTCTACTGCCCACATCATCCATTAGGGGCAAATCATTTGTAATACCCAGTGTCAACAGCAGAGGGGGACGTCCTCCTCTGGACCATTAATTACATGCAGGAGGTATCTCAAGCTCATTTTGACTGTTGGCTCAATGGGCTCTACATACACTTCAGTTCACTCGATCTCCAGCTCCCTCTTCTCTTTTAAAATCAATGGAGGGGATTTTATAGTGCATTCTTGCCTGTCTACTCAGTCCATTTGTAAGGCCAGGCGTGCTCTGTGTCATCGCCAGGGTTTAAGCTTCAGCAACTTACATTTTGGTAAGGCTGCACATTGTTATAGATGTCAATTCATGATAATAGAGTAGCAAATAAACTCACAAATAGCCTCTACTTTCCCTCGCTCCCACCTCTCCTCCGCTCCGTTCCGTCCCTCGTCTCTCGCAAGTGACTTCCTGGACAGAGAGGAAGTATCGGTGAAAAAGTTTTGGGATGCGCCCCTGGTGGTCACCCAGGTAATTGGCCAGCACACCCACTCGCAAACTGCCTGTCCACATTGGAAACAGCTTGGCACCTAGAAGAGTCACTGAGAGGAAACAAACTGCTGGTCTGTCAGCTGTGCTGGAATCACAACAGAGATACACACACATGCGCGCACACACATCCGCGCGCGCACACACACACACGTGCTACCTTTTGGTCCACATCGTCTCCACTTGGCGCTGCGAGGCTCCTCATCCGCTGGCTGCCTGATCTAAGCAGACTCCTCTCAGGCCACATGTTCTTTCTTTGAGCCTCTTTGTTCCAAATCCAGTGAGGCGCCGAGCAACACCACAAGGTCACACAGCGATGTGATGTCAGGCTAGAGCCGCACCACAAGGTCACACAGCAATGTGATGTCAGGCTAGAGCTGCACCACAAGGTCACACAGCAATGTGATGTCAGGCTAGAGCCACACCACAAGGTCACACAGCAATGTGATGTCAGGCTAGAGCCACACCACAAGGTCACACAGCAATGTGATGTCAGGCTAGAGCTGCACCACAAGGTCACACAGCGATGTGATGTCAGGCTAGAGCCACACCACAAGGTCACACAGCAATGTGATGTCAGGCTAGAGCTGCACCACAAGGTCACACAGCGATGTGATGTCAGGCGAGAGCCACACCACAAGGTCCCACAGCAACATGATGTCAGGCTAGAGCTGCACCACAAGGTCCCACAGCAACATGATGTCAGGCTAGAGCTGCACCACAAGGTCCCACAGCAACATGATGTCAGGCTAGAGCCACACCACAAGGTCCCACAGCAACATGATGTCAGGCTAGAGCTGCACCACAAGGTCACACAGCAACGTGATGTCAGGCTAGAGCCGCACCACAAGGTCACACAGCAATGTGATGTCAGGCTAGAGCCACACCACAAGGTCACACAGCAATGTGATGTCAGGCTAGAGCCACACCACAAGGTCACACAGCAATGTGATGTCAGGCTAGAGCCACACCACAAGGTCACACAGCGATGTGATGTCAGGCTAGAGCCACACCACAAGGTCACACAGCAATGTGATGTCAGGCTAGAGCCGCACCACAAGGTCACACAGCAATGTGATGTCAGGCTAGAGCTGCACCACAAGGTCACACAGCAATGTGATGTCAGGCTAGAGCTGCACCACAAGGTCACACAGCAATGTGATGTCAGGCTAGAGCCGCACCACAAGGTCACACAGCAATGTGATGTCAGGCTAGAGCTGCACCACAAGGTCACACAGCAATGTGATGTCAGGCTAGAGCCGCACCACAAGGTCACACAGCGATGTGATGTCAGGCTAGAGCCGCACCACAAGGTCACACAGCGATGTGATGTCAGGCTAGAGCCACACCACAAGGTGACACAGCGATGTGATGTCAGGCTAGAGCCGCACCACAAGGTCACACAGCAATGTGATGTCAGGCTAGAGCCACACCACAAGGTCACACAGCAATGTGATGTCAGGCTAGAGCCGCACCACAAGGTCACACAGCAATGTGATGTCAGGCTAGAGCCGCACCACAAGGTCACACAGCAATGTGATGTCAGGCTAGAGCCGCACCACAAGGTCACACAGCGATGTGATGTCAGGCTAGAGCTGCACCACAAGGTCACACAGCGATGTGATGTCAGGCTAGAGCCGCACCACAAGGTCACACAGCGATGTGATGTCAGGCTAGAGCCGCACCACAAGGTCACACAGCAATGTGATGTCAGGCTAGAGCCGCACCACAAGGTCACACAGCAATGTGATGTCAGGCTAGAGCTGCACCACAAGGTCACACAGCAATGTGATGTCAGGCTAGAGCTGCACCACAAGGTCACACAGCAATGTGATGTCAGGCTAGAGCTGCACCACAAGGTCACACAGCGATGTGATGTCAGGCTAGAGCCACACCACAAGGTCACACAGCGATGTGATGTCAGGCTAGAGCTGCACCACAAGGTCACACAGCGATGTGATGTCAGGCTAGAGCTGCACCACAAGGTCACACAGCGATGTGATGTCAGGCTAGAGCCGCACCACAAGGTGACACAGCGATGTGATGTCAGGCTAGAGCCGCACCACAAGGTCACACAGCAATGTGATGTCAGGCTAGAGCCACACCACAAGGTCACATAGCAATGTGATGTCAGGCTAGAGCCACACCACAAGGTCACACAGCAATGTGATGTCAGGCTAGAGCTGCACCACAAGGTCACACAGCAATGTGATGTCAGGCTAGAGCTGCACCACAAGGTCACACAGCAATGTGATGTCAGGCTAGAGCTGCACCACAAGGTCACACAGCAATGTGATGTCAGGCTAGAGCTGCACCACAAGGTCACACAGCAATGTGATGTCAGGCTAGAGCTGCACCACAAGGTCACACAGCAATGTGATGTCAGGCTAGAGCTGCACCACAAGGTCACACAGCAATGTGATGTCAGGCTAGAGCCGCACCACAAGGTCACACAGCAATGTGATGTCAGGCTAGAGCCACACCACAAGGTCACACAGCAATGTGATGTCAGGCTAGAGCCACACCACAAGGTCACACAGCAATGTGATGTCAGGCTAGAGCTGCACCACAAGGTCACACAGCAATGTGATGTCAGGCTAGAGCTGCACCACAAGGTCACACAGCGATCTGATGTCAGGCTAGGGACGTCTCTACAGAACACTCCTTCCTTATCTTTTATCCTGAAGACAGATGTGCACAGGCTTATTTTGCCTGTGACTGTTCACTGCCTGGTCTAAAACCTATGTTCAAATATTCAGTGCATACCCCAAATTACAAAGGCTAAAGCAATTTATAGACAAAAAAAGTATCATTATTCCATCACTTTTGCCTTTCTACGGTACTGATCAGTTGCATATCTTAATGATGGAAAAGAGGGCAGAGATTATTTGTGTGACTTCTGTTACAGTCACATGTTGTTGTTGTTGTTTTTACTGTTATTTATACAGAGGGAGTCTCACTGAGAGCAATGCTCTCTTTTTCAGGAGTGCCCTGTTCACATTCACACACATTCATACCTGGAAGCTGACCAGTACAACCACAGTCTGATCTGCTGGCCACTGATCAGCTCCACTGGAGCAGTTGGGGGTTAAGGGCCTTGCTCAAGGGCACCTCGGTGGTGGTAATGAGGGAGGGGCAAGCGCTGCCTTTTCACTTTCCCCACCCAGATTTATCCTGCCGGTCCCGGGGATTGAACCGACGACCTTCCGGTCACAAGCTCGCTTCTCTAACCTTTAGCCCACCACTGTGCATGTCATATTAGTTTGGCTACACTCCATCTTCCGGGCTGGTAAAACTAGCTGGATGGAGCGGTGCTACCTCCTCCCACTTCCTTGCACTTTGCCTATGCAAGGCTTTAAGTGTGGCTTTGAGCAGAACGTGTCTGCACTCTGTCGTCATTTAATTTCTCTGGTGTCCCATGCCGTTCATCCCTCATTATCTTGTCTGTATTGCACAAACCAAGTTCCTCGCGGAAAATCAAGTCATTTGATTTGAATTGAATACGGTGAGGAGGCACTCTACTCTACCTCGCCTCATCTTGACTTCAAGTTCGCCCTGTTGTCTTATGTTCATTTTGTTATGATCGGAGAATGAGTAACTGCTGGCTATCTGATCCAGAGTAAACACTCTGGAGTTTGAATAAACCGCTTCAAACATGCTTAGTATGAACACACCTTTCCTTGGCCATTTGCGCGCTACATAATCCATTCCCTCTGCTAAAATCATTGTAATTATCATCATTATTAATCATATATACATACCGTAAATTCCGGACTATAAGCCGCACCTTTTTTCCCGTTTTTTGGCCTTTTTTGGCCCCTGCGGCTTATATAACGGTGCGGCTTATCTATGGATTTTTTCCAAAAAAAAAAAAAAAAAACTCTCTTTTTTAGCACTCTTTCTAACTATAAATCCACTTCTGTTTTAATTTCCTCTCTTGCCCTCTTTTCACCACACTGTATGACACTGTATGACACTGTGCACTGTAAAAAAGAAACACAGGTGGTGTTGTGTTATGTTGTTTTGTTGAAATGTTAATAAATGGGAGCTTCCTCAAACAGCCATCTCTTTCCCGACCATCCCCTCTGTGCATGAACCCTTACATATGGTAATTAAACATTAAAACACAATAAAAATAAATAAAAATAAAACCCATCAAAACACCCGCGGCTTATAGTCCGGTGCGGCTTATATATGTAAAAAATAGTCAACTTTGCAGGTGCGGCTTATACACCGGTGCGCCTTATAGTCCGGAATTTACGGTACACATATATGTGTGTGTGTGTGTGTGTGTGTGAGAAAGAAATTAAGGCTACGTTACGTACGTAATGTTAACCGCCAAATTAGAAAAGTCAACATTGACATCTCTGCAGAGAAATATTGAAATACTCATTACCGCTTATGATCCTACATATAACCTTTATACTCATTACCGCTTATGTTCCTACATATAACCTTTATACTCATTACCGCTTATGATCCTACATATAACCTTTCACCTTTCCTTGACAATGCATTATGGCATCCCAGGATTGTGCTGTAAAGGAATTACCGCTAGTTGCACGGCATCACACGTTTTCACTTGTTTTTCCCTCCCTCACAACTGACTTGACAGATATGGAGGTCAGCGCCGAAAATCTGATTCTCATTTAGGGAGCATGACCCTACGTTCCTCTGCCCTGAACATGACCCTGCATTCCTCTGGACCATGACCCTACGTTCCTCTGCCCTGAAGTGATGTGGAGCAAACCACTCTATCATGGCACTCTATCATCATGGCACTCTATCATGCCACTTGATAGTTTTATGGCGCTGCAGCATCAAGTGACTCCACAT
This sequence comes from Poromitra crassiceps, assembly GCF_964638095.1. NCBI lineage: Eukaryota > Metazoa > Chordata > Actinopteri > Beryciformes > Melamphaidae > Poromitra > Poromitra crassiceps. The sequence goes on from NC_139633.1 coordinate 27,839,325, forward strand.
AGCATCCATGGCTCTTTGCAGCAGTCGGGTCTCTAAAGAGCAATAATACACCATTGATATGATATGATTTTTCCAAAGATATATTTGACTGGCATTTGGCGCTTGGCGTGAATTCAGGACGCTGGGTTTAGTTGATCCTTTGACACCTTGTCATTGAGTCTTGTTGTTGTTGCTGTGAATAATGGAGTGAACAGATGAACAGAATGCTCCCCCTGCCTCTTTGAACCAAGCGTTCTCTCTTGAAGATGCAATATACAATTCAAAAGATGGTGCAGTTTATTTACTAGGCATCTCGCGCACTCGATGCCTAGGCTCGGCCGCTGCGTGGCCTCACCTGCCCTATACCCGCACGGGTACCCTTTACACACCCTGAAGGTTTCAGCCCAGTCGCACCTAAAACGGAACTTGAAACAGACAAACATTGCCCACATAGTAAATTATGTATATATATATATATATATATATATATATATATATATATATATATATATAGATGTTTCAGAGTTGGTACTCGTGGGAGAAATGTGAATGGAGTAAAATGTTAATGTGCCACAGTAATATTTGAGAGTAAAGCAGGCATCTTAACTGGCTTTCTCATAATCACAATCAATATGTGTCAACCCAAAACCATGGATGATGAATGTAGCCAGGTTCTAAGAGTGTTGGGTTAGACTGATTTTTACAGAGTGTATATTTAGACCTGTGTACGATGCCTTTCATTTGTGTGTGGCGTCACGTGGTGACATGACAGTTGCATTATGTCAAGACAAAATAGAATATGGTCGCTCTGAAATACTCACTGTTGTTGGCATTGAGTACATCTCAATGGTGGGGAGGTGCTGCAGACAACTCCGCCCCAGTTGCTAGACTCACTCCAGTACCCAGACTTTGTCACCCACCTCATTATGAAGTGGCGATGAGAGGCCCACCACAGGGTGCTCACGCACCAACACACAGAGCAGCAGAAAAGACCAGTCGCACCTGGAAGGGCCTCACAGTGCTGTTTGGGCCTCACGGTGCTGTTTGTTGTTTGGGCCTCACAGTGCTGTTTGGGCCTCACAGTGCTGTTTGGACCTCACAGTGCTGTTTGGGCCTCACAGTGCTGTTTGGACCTCACAGTGCTGTTTGGGCCTCACAGTGCTGTTTGGGCCTCACAGTCCTGTTTGTTGTTTGGGCCTCACAGCGCTGTTTGGGCCTCACAGTGCTGTTTGGACCTCACAGTGCTGTTTGGGCCTCACAGTGCTGTTTGGGCGTAAGGGAGGTCAGAGAAATGAAGGTGTTTGTGGAGGAACTCTTTCAGACGGACACACACATAATCTCACACACACTCGCAGAAAAGCCATTCCAGATGTTGGGAAAAGGAGGGCTGTGGCATGGTGAGGGATCAGAGGAGATGTTGGGGCAGGGTCGGCACAAAGTATCTTGTTGTTTTATTTAGTTTAGCCCCCCCCCCCCTTCAGTCTTTTCCAGTGCTGCGATTTGTCTCGTTCTCCTCGGGTCATAACTCAGAATCCCCCCTTTCATCTCGTCTCTGCATTTCTTCAGTCTACAGAGGGTCCATGTTGGGTCCATGTTGGGTCCATGTTGGGTCCATGTTGGGTCCCCGCACACTAAATCATTCTCCCGCTGACGCCTTTGGACCCTTCTTTTTTTTTCCGCGGGTGCCTGTGTGTGTCAAGTGTTCTTATATACAGCAGGTTCACTCATCATCCACTGCTTCTGTCTGCAGGGTTCACTCATCATGATCCACTGCTTCTGTCTGCAGGTTCACTCATCATCCACTGCTTCTGTCTGCAGGTTCACTCATCATCCACTGCTTCTGTCTGCAGGTTCACTCATCATGATCCACTGCTTCTGTCTGCAGGTTCACTCATCATCATCCACTGCTTCTGTCTGCAGGTTCACTCATCATCATCCACTGCTTCTGTCTGCAGGTTCACTCATCATGATCCACTGCTTCTGTCTGCAGGTTCACTCATCATGATCCACTGCTTCTGTCTGCAGGTTCACTCATCATCATCCACTGCTTCTGTCTGCAGGTTCACTCATCATCATCCACTGCTTCTGTCTGCAGGTTCACTCATCATCATCCACTGCTTCTGTCTGCAGGTTCACTCATCATGATCCACTGCTTCTGTCTGCAGGTTCACTCATCATGATCCACTGCTTCTGTCTGCAGGTTCACTCATCATCATCCACTGCTTCTGTCTGCAGGTTCACTCATCATCATCCACTGCTTCTGTCTGCAGGTTCACTCATCATGATCCACTGCTTCTGTCTGCAGGTTCACTCATCATGATCCACTGCTTCTGTCTGCATGTTCACTCATCATCATCCACTGCTTCTGTCTGCAGGTTCACTCATCATCATCCACTGCTTCTGTCTGCAGGTTCACTCATCATGATCCACTGCTTCTGTCTGCAGGTTCACTCATCATGATCCACTGCTTCTGTCTGCAGGTTCACTCATCATGATCCACTGCTTCTGTCTGCAGGTTCACTCATCATCATCCACTGCTTCTGTCTGCAGGTTCACTCATCATCATCCACTGCTTCTGTCTGCAGGGTTCACTCATCATGATCCACTGCTTCTGTCTGCAGGTTCACTCATCATGATCCACTGCTTCTGTCTGCAGGGTTCACTCATCATCCACTGCTTCTGTCTGCTTTGGCACCGAGCCACCCTGGTCAGGAGTGAGGAATTGATTCATAAGAGGATCATTTTGGCCTGACAGTGAAGGGGTTATCTACATGCTGGTACTTAAAGGAGAATTTCGGTTTTTTACACCACGGTCCTCATTTCCAGCTTAAAATATGATGTTTTCTACCCCAAAATACTTTTGGGTTCATTCGGATCCCCACAGAAGATTTGTCGCACCGAGTACACTCCTCAAACACTCAAACAGGCTAGAACGGGAGCCTGCGGGGCATGCTGCACGCGCTCTGTAAATGACACTTTTTCGGTCACATCGCGGTTCATTCTGGTTGTAAATATAATTATTCAGCTAGAAGCTAAGCTAACACCAACACAACAGTCAACGTTGATCTGCCCCGGATGGGGTTACAGTGCTCATCTTCTTCTGTGGTTTCTCTTCTTACCACACTTCTTCAGAGAAACCACAGAAGAAGAAGATGAGCACTGTAACCCCATCCGGGGCAGATCGGAGCCGACTCTTTTGTTGTTGTTAGCTTAGCTTCTAGCTATTAACTAAATAATTATATTTACAACCAGAATGAACCGCGATGTGACCGAAAAAGTGTCATTTACAGAGAGCGTGCAGCATGCCCTGCAGGCTCCCGTTCTAGCCTGTTTGAGTGTTTGAGGAGTGTACTCGGTGCGACAAATCTTCTGTGGGGATCCGAATGAACCCAAAAGTATTTTGGGGTAGAATTAAAACATCATATTTTAAGCTGGAAATGAGGACCGTGGTGTAAAAAACCGAAATTCTCCTTTAATTAGCCTGTCGTTAACATGTCTTTGGACTATGTCCTGGCGCTAGCTAGCCCCCTTGTTCACCTGTTCTCTCTGCTGTGTTATTTAAATCACCGGGATGTAAAAATGTACGTCTTTCCTTGGGGGCGGTGTCTGTGTTCAGCGAGTACATTTGACATTTGTGGGAGCAGCATGAATAGAAGAAAACCTGGTGACTTAGCAGCATCAGCAGCAACAGCCACCACGGATGAACTGACAAAGGAGGCCATCTTCTTCAAAAACTCCAATTTAAGATGAAAATCCAAGGAAGAAGAAAACACAGTTACTGGCCAGCACACTGTTTGACAAACCATCGGTAGGGAGTTCAGTGCTGCAGACAGACACACCTCGGCGAATGACTTGGCACCAAAGATATAAACAACAAAAAACAAAGAACAACGGAGCACTACTTTAAAGCTAACTGCCATGTAGTTTCAATATAATCGCCCTGAAGAACTGAGGGATGAGCCATGGACAACGATTTCTCTGTAAATGGACTTGTGTCTCCAGATAAATTGGCCTCCTCTACTTGTGTATACTTGAAAAAATATATCCCAAAACATTGCTGGCCCTCGTCCACGGCTCTCTCTCTCTCTCTCTCTCTCTCTCTCTCTCTCTCTCTCTCTCTGTCTCCTGGCCATGCTCTCTCTCTCTCTCTCTCTCTCTCTCTCTCTCTGTCTCCTGGCCATGCTCTCTCTCTCTCTCTCTTTCTCTCTCTCTCTCTCTCTCTCTCTGTCTCCTGGCCATGCTCTCTCTCTCTCTCTCTCTCTCTCTCTCTCTCTGTCTCCTGGCCACGGTCTCCCTGTGCTTCTGCTCAGACCACTAATGCTCTCATTACTGCAGGAGGGGGGAGAAAATGGGCTCAATCAAGACGGCCATTAAGCCGAGCTCACTGGCCGGCCGTCTGGAGGTGGCGGGGGGGGGGGGGGGGGGAGGGGCTAGAGGTCAGGTGCTCTTCATCACTGGCCAATCCAAACCACTGCCGGCAGGAGGATCAGCTCCTGCCTGTTGCATCGTAATGAAAGCAAAGTCAGTTGCATTTACTTCACATGTACATTGATCTCACTTGTACTCGATGTATTTTCCATACTTTTTATACTCCACTGTCACATGACCGTGTCAACTCACTCACGCGACCACGTCATGTGACTGTATCGTGTGGGTATTTAAGATGGCGTCTCACTCTGTCTTTTTGTCCCGAGGAAGAGCAGTCTGCTCGAAAGGTTGCCACCGGTGCAATACAAAGAAACCCCACTGGAGGCCTTACAGTGTGCGAGCTGATTTATTTCTTGTTCTAATGAAAGCAAGTCTGCCACATTGACTAAGTTTACATTGATATATTTACATTGCAATATTTCCAATATTAAGACTTGGAGTATTCCGATCTTAGTCGGTCTTGTATTATTGAAGTGCATTGTACACATGTAAACACCTTAATCGCACTATGATGTCATAGGCGAAGTTTGAACTTTAAGGTTGGGGGTGCAGAAAGCATCTAGAGGGAAATTAATAATTAGGATGCCAGCACATGCATTTTCATATCCCGACTAATATGCCCAATGAGTGATGGAATATTGCGAATTACCTTAGAAATCAAACTCAAATCAAACAAACCGCAAAAAAAACGATTCAACTGTCATTCTGCCTCTTTCCTTGCGATGAGAAAGAGAAGAGGAAATGGCTGCAGTTAATAATGTAAGTTACAATTTGGAGAAAGTACGTAGAAAAACAAAGTTTGGCGCTATACTGTATATAAAAAATATAAGTACATAAGTACAACATAAGTATAAAAAGTTATGTTAAGTGAGAAAAAGTATTTATAAAAAGATATCTAAGAAGATTCATGGGTTCCGCCATAGTTGTTTTGAATGAGGAGCGGTGCCGCTTGGCCCGGGAGGCGATTGCCATTGGCAATGGGATTGAATGCAATCAACTTGATCGACGTGAATCGGCGTGAGGCAATGGTCTGAAAGCTCCAAAGGCCAGATTGCTTTGGAGTTTTAGCAATGTAATCGCACATTTAAAGAACAACCCACACATTCTCTGCATAACTGCTTTGCCAGCTCCTCACACTGACTGATCGAACAACTTGTCTCCTCGTCTCCTTGAATCAAGCGCCGACACTTGAGTCTTGAGCTGCACACAAAGCATTCTGTCAATCAACGTGTCTCTAGGAACGAAGAATCTTCTCTGAACGTGAGAGAAACCTATATTCCCTTTCGAAGAGCGCTCTCCGTTCCGCAAAAACGGGAGGTCGAGACTGAAGTGCCGATGAAGAAGGAGAAGGAGCACTCGACGATAAAAAATACAATAAATGGGATTTAGCTCCAGATTTGCGATTTGTCACAGACGGCTGGCTCGTTTATCAGGGCAGAGCAAAGTGAAATCATTAGGTGGAGAGCGACGGGGAGAATTACAGCACAGAAAACAACGAGAGCTGGTGCTTCACTGTTATCGATGAGCGGATACGAGGTGCGCGTGTGCCTGGGTTCCTGCTCTTTGTGTTGAAGCAGGATCATCTCTGTTTGAGGTTACCTACAAGCGATGTGTGTGTGTGAGAGCCTGCTCGTCCAACTGTCAGTCTGTCTCGCAAGCCGACGGTACGTCCATTATCGTGTTTGTGATGCAGGCAATTGAGGCGAAGCCATCTGGCACCTGATATGTGTGTAAACACTCGGCCGGGAGACCACCAAACTCTTCAGGCACCCAAAACTGTTTCAGCATGGTCGTCATTTCTCCCGGGTGTTCTTGGCAGTAAAAATCCCACATTTTCACATTAACCAAGCTGTTCTCACCATTTTCATGCATTTTCCTACGCCTTTGCTAGTTTACAAATCAAAGCAGCAGCTTAATGGGGTAATCCCTGAGAACCCCTCTTTTTTATTTTGTTTTTATTTTCCACAGGCAAGACCTCCATGCCACCAGATGTATAGAACAGCAAATGTAAAAGATTTCATCAACTCTGTATAGAGTTGAATACTATGGTGCTCATAACACCAGTGTTTCCCCTACCATTCTAACGACGCCTGCCATATGGCATATTATTACAATACAACAATACTGGTGTTGACAGTGTTGGCAGTAATAGAAGATGCCAAATCATTCAAAACAATAAGCGTTTTGCTTTTAGGAGCATTGTGCCAGCGTGCGGCACTGTTCCAAAACGTGTCAACGTGTGTCGTTGCCTGGGAAACGCACATCCCATAATACAACTGTTCGCATCGCATCCCATAATAGTATGATGATACTTGGGATGCCATTGCGAATAGATGCGAACAGGTTAGCTAAAGGTTTAGCGTCGCCAGCGAGGGCCCCCACCGTTGCGGTCGCGGTAGGTTTCGATAGTCCCTCCAGGCCTGAAACTTTTTTCTAGGGGAAACACTGAACACCATTGTGTTACATCGGCTGGCTGTAGTAGAGAATAGCAAAATGGACATGTATCTATATGGAAATGTAATTTCTCAGTCGCTGTTCCAATGTCCAGACTTAAAGCTTTGTGATTTGGTGGTTGAATGGTTCTTTGTAATACTGTTTGCCCCAAGTTTAGGGTGGATCAGTTTGGGTAACACCCCCCACAATAGGGCCAATTATGGACTGTTTCAACCTCCTTACTAGCAAATTTGAGGGTGAAATACCCAGCGTCACACAGTTTCAAGACCCACTGAGTTTGTACTAAGTTTGTACAGCATCTCTAAATATGCTGTTTTTTTTAAACCCAACTATTCCACTTTAAACTAGAAGGGCACTCGGAGAGCGCAGACCTTTTAACACATTGAGTGCCACAGCGCTTAAGTAAAATTGTCTGGAGCCTGTGCCAGATTCACTTCCATTCAGTTGAAAACAGCTATAGAATTTTTTCTATTAGAGCTATATTGAGAGGGCTGGACTCTACTGAAACATTGAACACTCCTGCTTCTTCCAAAGAAGAAATTTTGTTTCTAGACAGTTCCATTATGAAATGACAGCCTCTGTAAGAAGTGCACTTTCAAGGGTTTTCTGCCGTTTTTTTTTACTTTTCAAGATATAGTGACTTTTATGAATACTTTTTGCACTCTAATTTCGAGCACATTCACTGACTCTGGCTGGTGTTTTCTGATGTGGTGGCGTAGTGTGGTTTCTGTGCAGCCTGCTCCCCCCACCCCCCCCCCCCCCCCCCCCCATCCTCCACCCCCGAGCTGCGGGCTCCTCCCCACACGCACAGAGTCTGTTTCACAGACTCGTTTTTGCCCCGGACAGATCCCAGCGCGCAACAAGGAAGTGCCAAACGCGACTGAACGAAAAGGGCTTGGCCGTTCGGCTTCGGGTGCTGGCTTTCTGGCAGGGAATCATGTGGAGAAACGGATAGATAGAAGATAGATATAAGCAGAAGAGCTCAGTTGTGGGCACGGATGCAGCCGAGCCAACTGTCCGCTCCGCTGCAGACAGAGCAATCAATACGGCTCTGGCTGAAGTATGCATCGGTTTCCACTTTGATCACGGCTTTCTCCGCTGTCTCCTGTACAAAGTAAAGGATCTGAGGTGGGTGGAGCAGCTCCTGTGATGATGTTTAAGGTGGCGCCGTGTGATCCCTTGAAGGGATTCATGCTCACTGGCTAGGTACGACCTTAAACAGCAGAATTATGGAATAATATGAATTATGATTTTAGGACGTCCACAGACGTCCTTGGCACTCCTCGTTACTTTTTTTTAGGACGTCCACAGACGTCCTTGGCACTCAATGTGTTAAGGCCAATAGTCCAGTCTATTGTGATATGCAAATTTCGTGAGTTGGATCGGATCTACGCCAAAATGTAATGGCTTCTTCCTTGGACCATGCTACAGCCTCTGCCACCAAGTTTCATGAGAATCAATCCAGTAGTTTTTTCCGTAATCCTGCCAATAAACGGACAGACAGACAAACAAACAAAAATAATGAAAGTGGGCCACAATAATACTGGGGCCCATTTAAAAGATGTGGCCTCCTCCATCACTTCCTCAAAGATCTGTAATGCAACTAATGAAACTGCTGTGTGGTTTCCTCACATCATGCTTTTCTGGCTGTGTTTGTTTGTAGGACCATGACCTGGGCGATGACACTGTGCTGAATCAGATCAAGCTCGCCGAGCCCGCTCAGTACCAGGTGCCTGACCTCAGCGGCGAGGAGCAGGCTGTCATCCTGGGCGTCTGGTAAGTGCTCTGCCCTACAGCACATACTGTAAGGGGGGGGGGGGTGATTTACACTAGTTTATCAGTTTTGTCAAATGAATAAATTGCACACAGAAAACTTGAAATGGTGCTGGAGAATCTGAAGGTTACACGTCTTATCCGTCACATCACCAGAAATTGGCTTTCAGGCCTGGAAGCTATTTAAAATAATTTCTTCCCATCGTCCTCTGAATCCATTTAGAGCTAATGAACCACCCAATTCAATCTGCCTTTAAACTAAGTATAACTATTATGCGCCGCCATATACTCGTAACTGATTTTTCCTGATGTGTCACTGTCACATTATGGAAATTACAATGATAAAATCTTGGACTGAAGCGACTTCGATTACGTCTTGGAAAATAATTTCCTACGAGTGGGTTCCCTTTGTTATATAGAATATCACAGGGTTACTGCATGATTATTTGAACAAACTAAACAGCCTGGATAGCCAATTTGCTCCCAAACACAAAGCCTGGTAGCCTTTTCTCTACTAGGCTACTTTTCCTCATATGTGGCTCTTTTGCTATAACCTTTCAGTTGTTTTTACTACGTTGTCCACCATTCTTCTTTTGTCTTGTGAAGCATTATTATTATTATTATTATTATTATTATTATTATTATTATTATCGTTGACGCCGTCGTTGTTGTTATTGTTGTTGTTGTTTTCTGTAGATAAGGGCTTTGTTCATCTGGAACCTGTTTCAGTTCCTGATAGTGTTCCCATTTTGTGCCTGTCACAGCGTGGAAGCAGCCAAATGCTCTTTTTACGAGTATAGTTTTTGCAGCTCCATTTTCATACGTAAGAAAGAAGCCCGAGATGTTGAGATGAATTAAACGACTTGAACAGCGAGTCATAGAAAAATCTTCAAAACAATTTTCACGGGGGAGTTGATCTGTTTTTGTGCTTTGTAGATACGCTGCTTCCTTTCTTTCCATCTGTGTCTGTTTTCTGAAGCCTCCATTGTAGTGGGCATGCTCATGCAGATACAGCCTTCTCCTCCCGGCCAGGCGTGGAGTGAAGCTTCTCCTCCTGGCCAGGCGTGGAGTGAAGCTTCTCCTCCTGGCCAGGCGTGGAGTGAAGCTTCTCCTCCTGGCCAGGCGTGGAGTGAAGCTTCTCCTCCTGGCCAGGCGTGGAGTGAAGCTTCTCCTCCCGACCAGGCGTGGAGTGAAGCTTCTCCTCCCGGCCAGGCGTGGAGTGAAGCTTCTCCTCCCGGCCAGGCGTGGAGTGAAGCTTCTCCTCCCGGCCAGGCGTGGAGTGAAGCTTCTCCTCCTGGCCAGGCGTGGAGTGAAGCTTCTCCTCCTGGCCAGGCGTGGAGTGAAGCTTCTCCTCCTGGCCAGGCGTGGAGTGAAGCTTCTCCTCCCGGCCAGGCGTGGAGTGAAGCTTCTCCTCCCGACCAGGCGTGGAGTGAAGCTTCTCCTCCCGGCCAGGCGTGGAGTGAAGCTTCTCCTCCCGACCAGGCGTGGAGTGAAGCTTCTCCTCCCGGCCAGGCGTGGAGTGAAGCTTCTCCTCCCGGCCAGGCGTGGAGTGAAGCTTCTCCTCCCGGCCAGGCGTGGAGTGAAGCTTCTCCTCCCGGCCAGGCGTGGAGTGAAGCTTCTCCTCCCGGCCAGGCGTGGAGTGAAGCTTCTCCTCCCGGCCAGGCGTGGAGTGAAGCTTCTCCTCCCGGCCAGGCGTGGAGTGAAGCTTCTCCTCCCGGCCAGGCGTGGAGTGAAGCTTCTCCTCCTGGCCAGGCGTGGAGTGAAGCTTCTCCTCCTGGCCAGGCGTGGAGTGAAGCTTCTCCTCCTGGCCAGGCGTGGAGTGAAGCTTCTCCTCCTGGCCAGGCGTGGAGTGAAGCTTCTCCTCCTGGCCAGGCGTGGAGTGAAGCTTCTCCTCCCGGCCAGGCGTGGAGTGAAGCAGTAGAAAATAATCCTATGTACTGGCTTTATCCTGGTTGCAGTACCAGACAGCTTTTACTGCATCTGGACAATTCATATAGCAGCAGCAGTCATCCATCATAGATTATGCTCAGAACTGGTGGGTAAACTCCCCTACACTCTACAGTTCACTGCTGAGATGAATCTTCATAAGGTAAATTGACCATATGCGTCCTAGTAAGTTATATATATGACGACACGGTGACTCAGTGGTTAGTACTGTTGCCTCACAGCAAGAAGGTCCCGGGTTCGAACCCCGGTCCGTCCCAGGTCCTTTCTGTGTGGAGTTTGCATGTGGGTTTTCTCCGGGTGCTCCGGTTTCCTCCCACCACCTAAAGACATGTATGTTAGGGTTAATACTCCTGTCAGTGCCCCTGACCAAGCTACTGGCAAAAGAACTGGAGTTGGTCCCCGGGCGCTGCACTGCGGACGGCCCACTGCTCCTAGTTCTAGGAAGGTTCCTTGTAGAGGATGGGTCAAATGCAGAGGATGAATTTCCTCATGGGGATAAATAAAGAATAACTTAACTTAACTTAACTTATATAGTATGTGTGTGCACGTGTGTGTACATTTATTATATTAAATATATTAATAAAAATGTCAGAAAAAATATGTATGTATTCTTAATTATTATTAACAATGCACAGCCATAAACAAAAGAACTGACAAATCAAGACTGGCAAAGAGCACAAGAAGAATCTGTGCCTGCAGATAGTAAAAGCAACACAAAATACTGATGGTTGTTTGCCTCATGCCAATTACTTACAGGAGGTGATAGTTTATCCTCTTTTTTTAACCCATTGATAACCTGATGCAGCATTTGTGTGTATCCCTTTAAGACCGCGAACCGCGGTTCGCGGTCTTAAAGGGATATACACACAAATGCTGCATCAGGTATCAATGGGTTAATTGAACAGTACATCACGGATGATCTCATTCAAATGCAATCCTGTAATTTGCAGAAACTTTGTGTCACTCAATGTGCTGTCATGTCCTATGTGGCGAAGTAGGGCTAAGCCCATAATGCATATTGAATTATATCACGAGGTATATTGTACCATCTGATATCTATGCAGGGTTAAAACAAGCCACTAAAACTATTCCTGAATCCCATTAGAGCTATGTCTGCTCCCAACCTCTCATATCCCCCCCCCCCCCCCGCCCCCATTTTCTCCCTCCCACCCTCTGCCCCCTCCCCCTTCACCTCCTCGGAGGTGAGTCAGAGGAATGTTGGGTTCACGGAGGAGCTCTCCAAGCTGCTGGTGACAGATGCTGAAAGCTGGCTGTGGCTGCAGGTGGTGGTGGTGATGAGGGGAAGGTGAGGGAGGGAAGCAGCACCAAAGTGGCAAAGCTGAGCAGAAAGGAACAGACAGGGAAATGGCTTTGGGCTTTCGTAGAGAGTGAGTGAGTGAGTGAGGGGGGTGGGGGGGGTGGGACAAGTTTGAGTCCTCCAGTTTCCTCTGGACCCGAGTCAAATCACATTTGATGAAGATCTTCTTGTTCTTGTTGGTTTTAACCTGCTCAGAGCACCGGATGGGGTTTGCTTGCCACATAGGACAATGCAGGGAGGGCCAGGAAATGTAGACAATCACAAGAGTCAAGTCAAATGTATTTACCAGAGCACATTTCATACGATGCAACCATAGATATGATATTACTGTAGACGGGTCACCACTAGTTTCTCCCCAGACTCAAATATTACGTTGAATCGCTGCCCTCCGCATACTACCCAGGGAGAGATCTGCAGCATGCAGTAACGTAGTGTATCAGCGTAAGAACTCCCATGGGTCTGGCGTTGAGACTACAGTGGGTCACCGCAGGCTCCGCCAATTCTAACAAATGGTAGCAGCAAGTCTCCTAAATGGGCGTGGTCAAGCATTGACTCAAAGCTGCCACAAGTCTCCTAAGTGGGCGTGTCCGTGGAAAACCATGGGCAAAGCCCACGTGACAAAATGACAGGAAGTGAGTTGAAGTTGGGCCGTCTTGCTTGAATCCCATCGTCTTTGGGATCATCAGGGCCATAAATACAATTAAAGAATAAAACCGCGTGTCAGAAAGTACAAGTGTAAAGTGTGCTGCACCTGCCAACCTAAAGAGCAGTAACTGTATAAGTAGTGAAATGGACTTCAAACTTGATTCCCTGTCTTGTATTGATTGCTGGTATAGAAATAGAATATCATTTAGTTAATGTGTTTATTTATTGTCGATATGAAATCTAAGCACTGGTTGTGAAGTTTGACCTTGTAACATACACACACGTTGTTACTGCTGCTAGTAATACTGATGTCCAGTGGAGCAGGTTGAATGAGATTAGCACTCATAGTGTTCCTGAAGAGGCCCTTTCTGCTTTGAACTAGCTGGGCGGTTCTCTCTCATTCTCCACGCCTCATCTCCCCCCTTCTCTCGCCTCCACCACCAGCTCACTACCACAGTGTCTACTGGTCCTTAACACATTGATACCTGATGCAGCATTTGTGTGTGTATCCCTTTAAGACTTCTTAAAGGGATACACACACAAATAAGGGATATACACGCAAATGCTGCATCAGGTATCAATGGGTTAAGAAATACTTTGTTTGAAATGATCTAAATTCAAGGTCTTAAATGGTCTTAAAGTTAAAGACTTGTTTTTGCACTAGTACCCAGGGATCACCTGTAAATCAGTGTTTCCAGTACTTTGACGTCTTTTTCTGGTAAAGTTTTATAGGCGGCGCTCTTCTCTTTGTCTGTTCAGCCATGGTGGCCATCACTGCTCATGTTAACTACACAGTTCTTCTGTTTAGTCCAAACAAACCGTAAATGTACAACGCATCGCTTCCTGTGTGCCAGAGGATACCGCCCCCCCCCGTAAAGAGCTACCAAACACTGGTTGTTCAGAACCGCAAAAGGGAACGTTTCCATCAACTGGGTATAGGCTGAGTCATTATTTGTATTATATCAATCCGACATAGAGAGTAGTAGATAGAGTAACAGACATTTATTTGAAAATGCCTGTTTTTTTTTTTGCTAATTTAAGGGCAGTTGCCACACTGAAGTATTTCAACTCTCCCCGAACAGTTTTTTACTTTCCCACGGCAACCGGGCAATTATTGTTGAACCCTATAAAGAAACAAAATACTCCATCTCAAACTCGACCAATCCAGACAACATTGCCATTTTCACTTGAGGCGCTTCTTCGCCTGAACCCTCTGAGCCTCGTCTTCAGTTCAGACACTGCTGCTACACAATTTCCTAGCCTCATAACCCTTAACTAACCACACACACACACGCACACGCACACACACACACACAAGCACACACACGCACACAAGCACACACACGCACACACACACGCACACACGCACACGCACACGCACACACACACACACACGCACACGCACACACACACACACACACACACACGCACAGACAGACAGACAGACAGACACACACAGAAATCAGCACCAATGTTACTTCCTTGATATCTCCAATGCAGAAGCTGTGCTGTGGTTCTTCAGGGCTGATGGAGCTCTTTAGTCGGCCGTGTGGCGAGTGTTTGTTGGTCCTCAACACGCTCGGCTGCCATTCAGAGTGTGACGGAATAATTAGCAAACATAATTACACCAAGGCCACAATATAATTGGATTGAGTGACTGAGCACTCGAGGTGGATTAAGAGGGTGTTCTCTGCAGTGGGAGATCGCCGGTGGTGGTGTGTGTGTGTGTGTTGTGTTGTGTTGTGTGTGGGGCATCATGCAAAAAACAACCCCTTTATATCTGAGAGCAAACAACACTCTAGATTCCCCCGTCACTGTTAAATAATGATCCTACCTCAGCTCTCAGGAGAGTTTTGCATCAATGAGTTTTGGGCTATAAGGAAGACAAAGCAAAGTGTTCTGCGATGAAAAGTTGACATGTAATCGATCTTCATGAAATGCATGAAATCCCCCCCCCCCCCCCCCCCCAACCTGATGCCTTTATAGAATAATGTATTTATTTATTTATTGTATGTATTTATTATTTGGGCCTTGGTGTTTCACTGTACGTCTCAGGGAGATGCTTGTCTATATCTCGTTCTTGGAGCAATTTAACACATTCACTGCCAACAACGTGTAAACACGTTTTCAGAATCCAGCTGTTGACTGCCAACAACGTGTTAACACGTTTTCAGAATCGATTTTTTTTTTTTGACGGTGGATCGTTGATCTGGCCCTTTTGCATCTTCTATTATACTGTTAGAGCCGCCGGGCGTGTGCAATCCATTCCGCCGACCCACTGAGTGGCGACGGTGCTCAGACTATTGAGTGTTGTTTGGCCAGAAACGCACGCATTCCAGCTGAGCTCAACCGAGGACCCAGAAGCGAACGAGCCTCATTCTCATACTGTAGGCGAAAACCTTTCACACGGGCGCACGGCGGTGGGGGGTTCCAAAGGTGGACTGGGTGGAAAGCACACTTTGAAGCGCGCAGCATAAAGCCTAGAGTCACACAAGGCTTCGTCAAAGCTCTCAACCGAAAATCCAAGAACGGATTAAGCCACATCCACGCTCGCCGACGAGGGGCCGCCAGAGAGGGAGGCTGCTGCTCACTGCTCAGACAGGCAGGAGAGACTGGCTTGTGACTGACAAACGCTGCTGAAATCCACCAGACACGCCCACGGAGGGAGGAGTTGTAAGGAGAGGGGGTGCGGGTGCTGCTATGGAGGAAATTACTGTTCAGAACTATATTGTTTATGTCTGATGTCTCACTGATGCCAAAAATAAATGGTTAAAGTGACTATTTGATTGAATTTCACAAAACTGCGATTATCTCAGCTTTTTGTCTCAGACGTTGAAACCATGCTGTACTCAACGGCTAATATCTACATAACTACTAACTCTACAAACTAACTCTTTTAGACAGAGAAAGCACACATTCTATTAGTACTTTTGTGAACTTTTTGTTCACAAAGTCCAAGCAGAAAATTATCCTTGGCTCTTGTAAAATGAGCCAGAATCCTCAAAAAAACCCTCTGGCAAAAGCTACCTACAGTAAAAAAAAAAGGCTGGCAGTGAATGTGTTAACAATGACAATAAATATACTAAATAAATATACTTGAACCCTTTAGTGGAGTTTGAGGACCTGCACTTGAACCTCCTTTTCTTGGCTCAGGGGTCCATGCAGAAATGCCGAGGTGGATTTCCCCTCACCAAATATTCATTTTTATGTATTTATTAGATTTTCGTGTCATGCATTACATCCCCAGCAGCCGGGTATTTAATTTGTAACAAAATCACACCTGCTTCAAACCCCTGAACCCAGGGGTTCCCAACCTTGGGGTCACAACCCCAAGTGAGGTCACCTGGAATGCAAAATTATTATTATTTTTTTTTGGGCATTTCGCCTTTATTTAATTTGAGATAGGACAGTAGGCAGACAGGAAAGGTGGGGGGAGAGAGGGGATGACATGCGGCAAAGGACCACAGATCGGATTCGAACCCGGGTCGGCCGCGCGAAGGGCCGAGCCTTCACGGTATGCGTGCTACCAGGACGCACTGTAATTCAAATGTGGTTGACTGATTTTTTATCATTTTTTACAATGTTTTTTTTTACGCATCAGACACAATTTAAAACTACCAACGAGGACTAGGGCAACATGTGAAAAATGTGTTTGAGTTCTGAGTTGAAGTCAGGCTTCTGATCATAAAGTCAGAATTCTGAGATTGCCAGCAGCCGAGCTGCGCATGTGAGCCCGCGCGACCTCGAGGGAAAACCAACGAGGTACGGTAGAAATGAGCGAGGAGGACGACAACGATGAGGCTGTTTCTAGTATGCTATAATGGGAGTCTGATGCTATCTGTATAGGACACCAGCTCTCCTGTATCTCTTGTTCCACAAGTCTAAAAGTTAATCTCTTTTACTATGCATCAGGGGCATAAAATAGGTCGCAAAACTGCTCCTAGTGGATCCCCCATATGACAAGAGCGCTATTATGTTTTAATGAGCTGACATCCCGGGATGAGGCAACTTTTTATTGAATTTTGGCCGAGGGGAGACTTAAAAATGTCGGAGTCCCCCGGTCAAGAGGATCAGAGAGTGGAGTTCTCCATGCTTCTCTGAGCTCTGGGAATGTGACCTTGTCTTCTGTGGACATGCCGAACACTTGGCAGCTCCTGGCCAAATCTCTCCAAGTTCAGATCCCTTTCAGAGTAGGGCACATAAAAAATACAGCTCATACTGAATTCTACACTTGACATAGCATTATATCGGGGGGGTTTTCTCAAATTGACAGACGTTAGGCATCGATGCAATTTGAAATCTGATAAATGGCCCGACGCAATCCCAGGATCCTCTCAGAGGACTGTGTTTCTCTGTCAAGTAGTCTGTCAAGTGCTGGTGAGGTTAGCCTCAGGGTATACCGGGTCTCCCCCCCCCCCCCCCCCTGCCCATCACAGCTGCACCCTGGCATGGTACCAGCAGCCAATTACACCCAGCCAATCATCATCTTCTATCAATTACACCCAGCCAATCATCATCTTCTATCATGAAGTCATGGTTTTGGAGTTGCGTTTGAGACGGACCTCTTTTTCTGCAGTCCTCTCTCCTTCTCCCTTTCTTTGTAGGGGTGTCAAAAATAATCGATTATAAGATGCATCGCGATGCGGACGTGCACGATTCTGTATCGATTAACAAATATCAAAAATCAATTATTAATTTTTTTTTTTTTTTTTTTTTTTTTTTATAAGGGACCGTTCGTTATTTAGGGAAGGGGCCACTGGAGGAAAATAGGGGAGGGTAATCTTGTTTTGAATTTAGTTTGAGGGAGGGTACATTCTCTTTAATTTGAGTCCAGGGGAGGGGTATACAATTTTGATTAGATAAAAATATATAAACTTTTTGTTTGTGTGTAATGTTTGCTTTTCGGACTTCAACAACTACTGAGTTACTTCATTTACACCCCTCCTGTCCAAACTGTTTGGTATGTCCCGGTGCATTGTTTCTCTTTGGCGGTCTGATCTGTCGATCTTTGTGCTTGGCCTATCCAGACAGTAGGCGTGTACAGTATCTGGCCAATCAGTGGGCTCTGTTTGCCTCGACGGAGGGCTGGGGTCTTGTACGCACTGCTGGGGTAACCTATACGTTCATATCAGCGAGGCTGCGACAGGCTGGTGTGCTGTTGCTGCTTTCTTTCGGGAGCGCGAGTGGCTGACTCATTGTGATACTAATAGTTTGATTTGATTGTATAACTTAGTGTAAGACCACCATCCTGCGGGAGTCCTTACACGTAATTATTGTTGCTGCGTGCTATCATGACGTGGTGATATGTAACAAGTGTCAACCAACCTGTGCTGTGATGCTATGAGCTGTTTTAATTAAAACATATATATATATTTTTGTCGATAATAAAGATTCCTATTTTAATATTAAGCTGCTTCTTGGTGTGTGTGCCTTAACAGCGTTGGAGCCTGTGGCTGTGGTCTCTAGGTGCCACAATATGGAAGTAGGCTACATTTCCAGCACGAAAAGTCGAGCAAACAAACAGACATGGCATCACAAAATATATATGGGCTCTATCGTTACGCCAGATAAGTCTAGGAAGTCACAGTAGAACCGAGTTACGGCTGTCACTCATCTCCTAAATTACGTAAAGTCTACAAGGGATATTTATACCACCAGGATGACATATATGTTTCACATAGGGTTGTGTTTTGATTTCGAGATTTTATTTTGTCCAATATTGAAATGTTCGACAATTGCATGTTGTGTTAACATTATTTCTATCTACCTTTCTATCTATTTAGGCTAATTTGGATGCTATTTGTTATCGAAATGTACCTCAATGGATGCTGGGAGATTTTACATGTGTGGCTTTGTGCCTGTCTGCTGAGGGAGTGAGAGAGAGAAAGAGAGGGGGGACAGAGAGTGGAGAGTCCGCCACATAGAACCGGCTAACTTTTTTCCATCAGTCATTCACTGCTATTTAAACACAAATATTGATATACACAGACTGAAGATTGTTTCACAAGCGAAAATAGCATTATGTAGCGACCAGAGGAGGCGGTCGCTCTGATTGGTGACAGTTCTGCTCTTAAGAAGCGCAAAGGATTATGGGAGTTCATGTTCTTGTGGGAAGCTTCTTACTGTACAGTTAAAAACGTGGTTTAGTGATGTTGTGCTCATGTTTTGATTGCATTATGTGGTATTATGGCAATGTTTGTGTGGCCAGGATATGTTTAGTTTTACTATCAATGTAGCCACCACGACTGAGACTGTTAGTGTGTTTGATCACCTCTGGCCGGAGTTTCTGGAAATGTTAGGTTAAAAGTAAGATATCTGTGTCAGTCTGCATTCTTCCACGCAAACTTGCCACAATATTGTTTGGGGAGGGTTAATTATAATTTTCAAATCGCTTCGGGAGGGTCAAGGAAAAATATATTTTGATCAGGGAAGGGGCACAGCTTTTTATTTCAGAGCACACCAAATTCCTCCAGTGACCCCCTTTCTAAATAACGAACGGTCCCTAATCAAATAAAATAGAATGTAAGTACATGCAGTTGTTTATTTTAATTATGGATCATAATACAATGCAATTCCAAATGCACTTTTATTTTAAAAGTAGCCACACAGTGAGAAAAAAGAAAGTGAGAAAAAATAAATCATGTATTGCGGAAAAAGTGATGCATCGATTTAATCGAATCAAATCAAATCGTTGACAGATGAATCGTAATCGAATCGAATCGTGAGGCCAGTGAAGATTCACAGCCCTATATCTTTGGGCCGTAATTAATCACACGGTGTTCTAAAAACTGCTAATAAAGACCCATTTCCACGATAAACACGATCTAGTCTTTACGGGAGAGGAAGTAAATCAATTGAATTGCGCCCAACAAACTCGTAGACGCGTCACTGAATCAAACGGGCTTCACTGCGTAGGCAAAACGATTGGATTTATTTGGATCGATTAAAGTAAGCCAAGTGCATACAGTAGTTGTAGTTGTCTGGTCCGACTTGTATCGGCAAAGGAGGAAACCACAATAAACGCTTGAAAAGCAAATGAAATATCTAAATATTGTTGCTGGTTTGGCTCATTGTGCTATGATCATTTCATATTGAAAATTCCTCGGTAATGTGACCGTGCCGACTCAGGATCAGCGCGGCTCGCCAAGAGAAACCCAGCACACTCTGAGGCTTTCCCACACTCATAACGCACACGCACACACACGCACGCACACACACGCACGCACACACACACACACACACACACACACACACACACACGCACGCAGACAGGAAGTAGTCGTTTCTCAAATAGGACGTCCTCCTGATGATCTGTCCTTTAACCCATCGATACCTGATGCAGCATTTGCGTGTATATCCCTCATTTGTGTGTGTATCCCTTTAAGACCGCGAACCGTGTCGCGGTCTTAAAGGGATACACACACAAATGCTGCATCAGGTATCAATGGGTTCGTGCAGTGGTTCATAAACACAGTCCCCACTGCCGTCACTTTGCCGATTTGTTAGATTCTTCCCGAAACCTCCAGCGTTCCCTCCTCCAGAGCTGCGCCCGTAGGCCCCATCGTCCTCCTCCTATCCCTCGTCTAGTGCCCCTCTCCATGCCTCTGCAGCATCGTCCTCCTCCTATCCCTCGTCGAGTGCCCCTCTCCATGCCTCTGCAGCATCGTCCTCCTCCTATCCCTCGTCTAGTGCCCCTCTCCATGCCTCTGCAGCATCGTCCTCCTCCTATCCCTCGTCGAGTGCCCCTCTCCATGCCTCTGCAGGGGCCAATCAGTGCTGCCTGGTGCTGTAGGACGAGCACTGTGGGAAGGGAGGAGGTGTGGACGCCGTCCAAGGACTCAGCGCCACAGGAGCCTCGTCTTCCACCCACCTGGCAGACTCGACGGTCAGCACTAACTGCGTTAAGTGGAAAAATAATAAACAAAATTTGCAAAAGGAGCGCCGGTTATTATTGCACCTAATCTCCCTGAAATCCAAATCCTCTTTGGTCTGGAAAGGAGCCTTTTCTCTCTCGAAACCCAACGTCTGCCCTTTCTGCCGGTTACCTGCACCAGTTGCGTAGCTTAGCAAGATATTCCCACAGTGTTTCCATCAAAGTTGTACACAGTTTCTTTTTGTTTTGTTTTGTTTTTTTGTCATTTCCAAATCCTGTAAAGCGCAATATAGTATGCGTCCTCACAGTCAAGAGAAGCTGTGAAAATTGTTGTGGTGCATTCCTAAATACTTCCAATGGGAAAGCATAATGCAGTAATGCCAGAGTAACGTCCACATTTTTAGGTAATTTTTAAGGAAGGATGGGAAATGGAGCGGTGGATCACATGCAGTAAAGGTCCCAGGCTAGATTCAAACCCAGGATGTCGTGGGTACATGTCATGATATAGCGGCGGCGGCTGTAGCTCAGGGGGTAGAGCGGGTCGTCCACCAATCGCTTTGGATAAAAGAGGTCGGTGGTTCAATTCCCGGCTCCTCCAGTCTGCATGTCGAAGTGTCCTTGGGGCAAGATACTGAACCCCAAATTGCTCCCGTTGCTGTGCCAGCACCCTGCGTGGTAACCTGCCGCCATCGGTGTGTGAATGGGTGAATGTACCTACTGACTGTAAAGCGCTTTGGATAAAAGCGCTATATAAATGCAGGCCATTTACCATTTACCATGATATGCACGTTAGCCAAATGAGCCACCAGCATGACCAAAATTAGTCAAATTCAAATGTTTGAGCCACATTGGTTGGTAGGTTAATATGTTGGACATAACTTATAGTATTTATTGCAGTTCACATGAAGGCCATGCATGTCAGAATTTGCTTTCACATCAAGGATGTCATCATTTCTCATCCCTGCTCAAAGCATCCCCTGGTCATTGTAACTTTATATCTGTTGGGAAAATGTATACTCGAATTGTAGTCTAGTATGAATTCACGCAATTTGGATACACAGGAGGGTTTGGTCATTCCAGAGCATGCTCAGGCTCTCCATAAAACGGACAACAAACACGATTTGTTCTGAAATCAATCGGCCCTCTTTCGCAGATGCTTCAGTGATATGGATTAATGGTCTTTTAGACTCGGGGGGACAATACAAGGCCTTTCCATCATAACACAGGCACCTCTGTCCAGTGGCCAGATCACTGATGGCTCGTCAGCCCATATCAGCTAAAGTACTTGACCGTTAATAAATCAATACAGGCGGAATGAAATCACGTCATAACACCATGATCTATTTGACATCTTTCAAAAATAAGGTTGCATCTGTTTGCTGCCATTTAAAGATTGTAGCATCATGTCAGAACATGCCGTGTGTAGATCGTCTCAGATTGGAGGGCAGTGTGCAAAATGTGTGTATGTGTGTCTGCACTGTGTGTTTGATCAGAGTGTATTTATTGTCTTGTAGCACCGACTTCCAGAAGAACAACCCGGTCCACAAGTTGACAGAGGAGGAGCTCCTGGCCTTCACATCCGTAAGTCATTCTCATCTTAAGTTAACATTGGTGACGAATGTGCCGCAGCCAGTGTGTTGCGCAACTGTGAATTGCCCAACTGTGATGTCATCAGTGATGTCACCCGAGCAACTGTGATCGTATCTTTAGTCACATTTTGTGTCAGGTGTCTGTCAGTCACGAAAGTGACGGAAGTGACATCATCGGTGAGGTGGGGTAGCCGTATAAGTCACGTTTTGTATCACGAAAGTGACGGCAGTGACACTTCCTGGGCAAAAGTTGGCGTGGCGCACCATTGCGCAACTGTGATGTCACTCAGGCAGTTGTGATGTCACCAGTGATGTCACTCGAGCAACTGTGATGTAGTATGAGCACCCGCACGCGCGGGTCCTCAACGTTTCAGCCCGATCGCACGTAGAATGGCATAGCTGTGGCCGAACAAAATTCTGCTCCCACACAGACACTTCTCATTCTTATAGACTAGATCCTATAATAAGGTTGAAAATTATTATGAACAATTACACTTTTCCGCATTATTTTTGGGAACCCCCTGGAAATCTCCTCAAGGACCCACGGATGTCCTCGGACCACGCTTTGAGAACCACTGCGGTAGACACAGGCATCGGAGAATTATACATTACAGGCTCTCTCTCTCTCTCTTGCCCCCACTCCAAGATGAAGGGTCATGTCCTCTCTCATCCAACCGGGAGGGAAGTATCATTTCCTCTGCGCTCATCTCTCTTCTTCCTTGCGCTCCCATCTCCCATAGCCATTTGGTACAGAGAGACACACACCACAACATCTCTCGAATACCTGCACTCTGACCCGTCTGGTGAAATGTGTACTGGTGTATCACAAACACGTGGAGGACCGTCCAAAACCATAAGAATATCATGTGAAGTGCTGAAAGGAGTGTTATTCTTCTTTTAAGGAAAAGGAGCAGCACTACTGTACGTGCCTTGGCTGCAGTGCTTTTTGACGGCAAATTCATAGCCCTCCCTTCCCTCCTTGCTGGCCCCGAGTTTGGGATATTTTGTATTTGTCTGGAATGAAAAGGATGTGGCAGACCTCAGAAACTCTGGCTGCTGCTGTAGTCATATTGTTTCCACATGGACATGGTCAGAACCTGTCCTTACGTTTACCGGTATATATATTTGACCCATCTGTTTTTTTTTACCGTTTGTGCCGCAATATAAAGAGCCATCTCTGTTAACGCTACCTGCTTGAGGACCGGAAATTATAATCGTCATCTTAGTCTGAGATCATATTTCGAATATCATATCTTCGCACATATTATTATGTATTTATTTTTATTTCTTTATTTTATTTGCACATATTTAAATAAGACCGAAACAAAGAAAGGAAAACAACAAAAAGCAATGTGCCGGTAGAGACAGGACATGGGCTTATTCTGGGTCTCTCTCTACCTCAGAAATTAGAGCCAATATTCAAAATACTCCTTATAAAGCAAACAATCTAAACAAAAACAAGAAAGAAAAAAGAAAGAAAAGGGAAAACAAAAGAGCAACCAAAATGAGTAAGTAGATGCTTAGACAAGTAGAGAGTTTTAAAAAGCAGCGTGAGGGTGTATATGTGATGTGTGACTCATCAGAGAGATTTTCAGTTTGGATTTGAAGGAGTTGAGAGATCATGTTTGTTTGGCAACATTGATATGAGTGTTCCATAGTGCATCACCACCTCTCTAGCGTATTGAAAGTTGGTTATTTGTAGTGTAACAGTAGGCGGGTGAAAGTGATCTGAGTGTCTTGTATTATTACTATGTTAGATTTAAGCTTTGTTGATAAAGTAGTATTTAGTATTGCTATTGTAGTACTGGAGGTTACCCTTAGGAGGGAAAGATTGACACAACTACATTTAAATGTCTAAATGCCTTGAGATAACTCTTGTCGCGCTTTGGCGCTATTATACATATAAAACGGATTGATATGCCACCAGAGAACTTTCAATATAGAGACACTGCAACTTCCACTCACTTCCTGTGTCTGTTGTTGCACGTGGGTTTTGCCCATGGTTTGCTACTGCCACGCCCCCTAAAAGCAGATTTATACTGACTGCGGAGTGTCCGGTGTCCGCAGTGTTCGCGGCAAGACCGTTCTCTCCGCAGAGGCACATCTTTTTATGGTAAATACGGTAAGAATGCAGTGTCTGCAGAGAGCGGAGAATCCCCCTCCAGGCTCTCGTTGTGTTTTTAGCACGAATGCAAATGTCACATCAGTTCTTCCGTGTGTGATCCTGATTTATATCGGTGAATAATCAATCCTAGTGCAATTGTAGGCTATTTTCAGTTTGTTTTTAGCAAGTAAGTTTGTTGTCTTCTTGTTTTTGTACTTTGCATTTCATTTTTTCGATCTCAAATCAAGTTTTTATTGACGTAGTAAATTGTAGGCTATTCAGACTTTTTTCCCAAAAACACTGAGCCAAGGCAGCTTGTTTAAGATGGGAGGAATTATTTTCCCACTGCTATCCCCACTCTTTCCTTTCACCTTCTTTTTTGGCTTTCACATATTTGTCCCGACGTTTCTTCCACTTTTGTTTACAGATGTCAGGATCTGTTGACAAAACTCTACCAATTTCCCTCCACGAATTATTAGCAATCTGTAGGTCTTTGTAGTCTCGGGTGGATGAATCATACACATTTCTGTATGTCTGTACTTCTTCTGCCAGGCGATGCTCAAACCCGTTCATTTTGCACTGATTTCGCCGGTCACTTGGTCAGTTTGTGGAGGCTTCTTCCCTATACAAACCATAGCAAACATTAGCCAATCACAGCCTCGGAATTGACTGCACGAGCTCGCGGCGGGCTCCGCGCAGTTACATTTTTTGAGAGGAGCGCGGAGCTCCGTGCAGCAGTCCCTCCGCAGAGCCTGTGCGGAGCGCCGCAACAGAGCCTCCGCTCCGCGAACACCGGACACTCCGCAGTTAGTATAAATGAGCTTTTAGGGAGACTCCAGTTGCCAAGTATATTGGAGTCAGTGGAAGAAGTGAACGTGATCTCTGATTATGACGGATTCTTTCGCCCCGTACTTGTTGAATGCCAGTGGCACTCCCACAGCTTTCAGTAAGTGAGCCTGAGACAATTTAGTACTACATTACGGAGCCATTTGGAGGGCTATTGTTTAGGCTTGTCCTTGCTTTTCTTTCCCTCCCATTCTTTGATTTATTGTGGAGTTATTGCACTCCTCCAGCCATAGCTTAGGAATATATTTGCATTCATTAATAAGCTCTCCGTCGCCTATTTCCGCAGGAAAAACACTGACAACTCTTTGAGTCGCCGATTGAACCGTGATGAGGGGTGACCTTATCCTCTAGAGCGAGTGGTCCTCAAAACCAGTCCTTAAGGGGGTCCAGACTGCTGCTGGTTTTCTATTCTGCCAGGTAGTTAATTGCGTTCGCCTGTCATCCCAAGTCCACATCGGTCCCTGATTAGACGGCGAGAATGAAATCTACAGTATCTGGCAGAATAGTAAACCAGCAGTACTGTGGGCCCAGAGGCCCTGGATTTGAGGAGCACTGCTGTGGAGTCCTGGCTATAAGTCCCAATGCAGAGCAACTGTCTAAAACATACTGTACATGGGCTTATGCCATATCTCTGTATTAACAAAAATAAATCGTTGGAAATAAATGGTATTATTGTTGGAGAGGGCAGCCAGCAGATCCAGACCAGGAAGAGGTTGCAGCAACATCACCCAACATCTGAACCTGTTCCCCCTCAGGCTCAGGTGGAGGCAACATCTGAACCTGTTCCCCCTCAGGCTCAGGTGGAGGCAACATCTGAACCTGTTCCCCCTCAGGCTCAGGTTGGAGGCAAGGCCACCGTGTTGCCATGGGAAGGGCTTCTTCTAATCCATGAAATTATCCCAAGTGCCACGAGAGAGAGCAGGGCCGGGCGCACTTCTCTCGCAGCTGTGCTTTTCCAACGCAGTCATTTTGGCTCTTTAGCGGGTTTCAAAGACGAGCCAGGCTCCTTTTTTTTCTCCTCTGCGACTATAAGCTTGTTCGGAGACGTTCCTCTACTCCTCCAGCTAACGTCATGTACGGTAATCAGATAGCCGACTTGGCCGAGGCCGTGAGTGGCCTCTGGAAGAGCCTCGCCAAGGCCATGAGAAGCCTCGTGTCCATTCGGTGTGATGAGAAGCCTTGGCGGGAAAGGCGGCACAGGAAATTAAAAGCAAAAAGAAAAGAATCAAACAATAATTCTCTTGGGGCTGCCACCGCCTTGGTGCCAAAACTCCTTGTTGCCTTAAAAAACATAATAATAAAATAAAATCATCTCTCTGGAAAAATAATAATCACGTCTTTTTGAGAGGATCTGTGAATTTTAATTCACACTGACATCTTGTGCCAGTCCGAGGCAAATTGGCAAAGTGATCAGGGAGAGAGAGCGAGGTGAGACAGGCGAGTGGATGGCCACCTCTGCTCTGTTGCTGCCATCGAGAGCAGCGTGCTTAAAGGACTAGTTCACCCAAAAGAGAACATGTGCTCATCATCTGCTTGCCCTCATCTCAGTGGAAACATCGGTGAAGCTTGTATCCACATAACACACAGCATGTTTGGCAGCGCTACTCTGGTATCCGCCTTCCCCAAAAGAACTAAAGTGACCGGGATCTCTTGCTGTACTTTGATCCCATGAAAGATTATTGCCTTTTGCCTTTCACAATTTTCAAGTACTCCTTATGACGTGCCAGGCGTAGCCCGTTATTGTTACAGCTAATTTCATTACGAGATGATAAATCAAGACGTGTAAGATCTTTTTCTAAGGAGTCTTGGCTCGGCAGGGCGGAGGAGGAGGAGGAGGAGGAGGAGGAGAGGCAACGGGCTGGCCGGGCGAGGCTGGCATAAACCCCCCGACGCACAGGAGAACCAAGTTAGCAAAGCACCAGATCAAAAGCTGGCGAGGAGGACAGGAGCTGGCTGGAGCGCGTCACGTCGGCCAACGGAACGATCTGGCAAAGACTCACCGGAGTGTAGAGAGATGGGCTCTAAGAGCAGTAGAGGCTTGATGAGTTGATGAGCTTGAGGTGTGCAGGTTGATTGGTAGCCAGCAGCGGAGGAAGGGAGTGCCACGCCCCCACAGACACAGACAGACGGGGAGAGAGAACCACAACAAACACAGGGGAGGGGAAAACGGAGGAGACACAATAGCCCTTTTCCCACATGCGCTTTGTACCGCAAAATGACCGGAACGTGGTGTAATGCCTGCATGTGGGAAAGGCGCCGTGCCGGTATAAGCGCGACCCCGTCGTCCCCGACATTTCACCAGTTTCGAGCCAGTCAGAAGAGCGGTATGCTTTTAACACGTTGAGTGCCATAGCCGAGATATCTCGTCTTACATAATCCAACGCTTGAGTGCCAGAGCCGAGATATCTCGTCTTACATAAACATTTTTTTTTTTTGACGGTGGGACATCAATCAACAACTTTTACGTCTTCTATATCACTATTGGAGCAAGAGAATGTGTATAATCTATTTTACCGACCACTAAGTGGCGACAGTTCTCTCCAGACAGAGACAGAGACAAAGCCACAGCCACGGGACCCGTGGACCAAAAGCAGCCGCCTCCCGCGGAAATGGCTTGGCGATTTTACAGTCAGAAACGAACGAGCCTCATTCTCATACTGTAGGCGGGGACGCTTCGCGCTGCTGCGGTGGGGGGTTCCAGAAATGGACTGGGTGAGCAGCATAAAGCCTAGAGTCGCACGGGGGACAGTGAGACCTATCCACACTCGCTGCCAGGGAGAGTCGCTGCTCAAACTCCCAGCAGCAGAGCACTGCGCAGCACAGACGGAGGGAGGAGTTTGGAGACACACACACACTCTCTCTTAGAGAGAGAGAGAGAGAGAGAGAGAGAGAGAGAGAGAGAGAGAGAGAGAGAGAGAGAGAGAGAGAGGAGAGAGAGAGAGCGCACAGAGTGGGAGACAAGGGCACCCATAATCACAGGCACGTGAGGTGGTTCTAAAAATCCATTTATCTCCAAACTCTCTGAAAATCTCTGAAACCATGCTGTACTCAACGGCTAATATCTACATAACTACTAACTCTGCAAACTAACTCTTTTAGACAGAGAAAGCACACATTCTATTAGTTATTTTTAGATGATTGGTGTTCACGAATTCTTAACAGAAAATAATCCTCGGCTCTTGTAAAATGAGCCAGAATCCTCAAAAAAAAACCTGGCACAACTTACCTACAGGATTGAAAAAATGGCTGGCACTCAATGTGTTAAGGGGACGCAAGTGGAAACGGGTCCAGTCATTTTCCGCGACAGCGGTCCTTCAATCATGGGCGAAGTGTAGCCTACACACGTTGCTTAATGTTCCAGCGGGCATAATCTAATCATTCGCGCACATTAAAGCAAACTGGCGAAATGATCTTGTGATAGCCTAATAAGAGCAGTATGTCAGCTTGCTGATTTCCGAAGGCAACCCCGGACACATCAAACGAAGCCAGTCTGTAAAAAGTGCTTCAACGCGACGCAGGTGAACGGATAAACATCGAACCAGCAACTATTTCTCTCAGACACGGATCCCAACTTCTTCAAAGTGCATCATCTAATCATTCGCGCACATCAAAGCAAACTACTTCCACATTTCGCTTAGTGCATTTGCTTTCTCTACATACATAGGCTACAAGCGTTGGGCAGCTTGCCTTGCAAGCCTCTGCCATTCTCGCTTTGTCTGTCCTGTGTCAGGCTGCTGTGAAGTACGGAGGACTGAGTGAAGTTTTGCCGACCCCCCAAATAAGCTCCCCCCTCCCCCCAACATACCGGCTATTTGACGACTAGATTCCCATATGCGCGCGCTAAGGTGTGAAGGGAAATTCAGGGAAATGTCCGATATTGACTTACAGGTAATTTTCCGGTACGCATGTGGGAAAAGGGCTAATGAAATAGAGGCAAAGGGACTTCCTGCTTCAGCACTGTACCAGAGATTTTTATCCGCCATTTATTTTCCCATAGACATTTCGTTAAAAGAAATCGTCAAACCAAATGGTCCAGCTAGATTTAGAATCGGGAGAGACCATAGAACATTTCCCTCAGACCAAAACAAAACAAAAAAACGTAGAAAAAACATTTTCTTTAAACCCGCATTTTTTAACGTTTTGGTCCGAGTGAAATGTTACGTGATCTCTCCCGTTTCTAAATATATCTGTACCGTTTGGTTTGAACAAGTAAAACTATTTTTATAAGCATTTTTCCGAAATGTCTATGGGAAAATAAATGGCGGATGAAAATCTCTGGTACAGTGCTGAAGCAGGAAGAGATGTTCCACTTTGCCTCTCTGTGGAAGAGGCACAGCCCGAACCATGACATCTTACGAAAAATAAAAGTAACAGAATCAATTACTTTTGGGGAAGTTTGTGCTCAACCCGTGAAACCATCACAAAGTGTTGTGATATATGATGTACCATAGTGATTATAGCCGTGATTAAAGTGCCTCTTGTCTAACTCTCGGGCATAATTTAGAAAATGCATGAATGAATAATGATAATGAGATAGATGCCAGAGACGCTCAACTTCTTGGGATGAGAACAACGAAAGAGCCAACGCCAAAGACCTGCTGAATGGACCCTCATCAGCAGCACACAGTTCAGAATAGATTTAATTCTCACGCGCTGTATTTAAATGCATGGAATGCACAGCCTATTTTACGGCGACAATGGAGTCGAAGAATAAGCAGCCCAGTGGTGCAGGAAGAGAGGTGAGATTCAGAATTCACCGGGGGATGCTTCTACTTTTCTCCATCTCTTCTTTTGGATGAATGGGCTATATATATGATTTATTTTCCGTATTTAATGCTTTATAGATAGTGATAGTGTGTGTGTGAGAGAGAGAGAGAGACAGGAAGGTATGGGAGAGAGAGAGAGAGAGAGAGAGAGGAAGGTATGGGAGAGAGAGAGAGAGAGAGAGAGAGAGAGGAAGACATGCAGCACATGCAGGCCGGATTCAACCCCAGGTTGCTGTGGGAAGGACTGAGCCTTACTCGGCGAGCTGAGCTAGCATTTCTGATGAAATTAAACCCAGGAGACCACTTCCATTGCCTTAGTTTTTTAAACGCCGTAATCAAATCACATTTTGCGAACTGTCGATTTGATTGGGCCAGAGATGGACTGTGTTGGATTTGATTGGGCCAGAGATGGACTGTGTTGGATTTGATTGGGCCAGAGATGGACTGTGTTGGATTTGATTGGGCCAGAGATGGACCGTGTTGGATTTGATTGGGCCAGAGATGGACTGTGTTGGATTTGATTGGGCCAGAGATGGACTGTGTTGAACGGGAGTGGGAATGCAATGCATTAGATTAGGGCATGTGAAGTTGGGACTTTTCTACCATCTGTGTCTGTGCCTATCTGCAGTGTGTGGGATCTACAGAAAGGTCTGGTTCAATGTATTATGTTATATTATTATTATGATTATTAGGTATTATATCCATTTGGATTTAACGGGGCAAGTGCAATCAAATTGCTTGGGGTATGAAATAATCCTTACACATGATACTAACATAACTAACTCTTCAGTGAGCTATACATTTAGCCCATCCACTACAACATATGCCCTGCCAGTTGCCGTGAGTCACCTGCTGCTGAAGAATGACATTTCCCCATAACACGGTTGAAACGTGTCAAATTGTTTGCCGGCATTATCGTTGGTTAGTTACGCCCTCGAAGGCCCACGCAAACCGTTATGATGATGATATGTCCCATTGTGCTCTTACTGACCCCTTGGACACAGGCAGGGCTTGGCTGCCACGCCCCATCAGGGCCATTTACTTTCAAACTCCATCTCACGCATTACAATTCCCCCCCTGCTGCTGTACGAGGCCACAGAACAGCCAGGAACCAGGATGTCTGTCGGGGCTCGCTTCCTATGTCAATGACGTCATGTGTCCTCCTGGTCCACAGCGTGCTGGGTGGCTGGCATCATCTCATCCAACTGTTGGCTCAGCTAACCTGGACCCCATCCCACACACACACACACACACACACACACACCACTCAGCACTTTGAGTCTCGTCCTGGCAGCGGGTGCTCTGAGCTGCCACCCATGGGCGTGTCACCCGGTCCTCGCCTTGCTTACATCAGCAATGTATTTCCTATTATCAGTGAGTGCTTTGGTTCCGCTATGTGGGCCTCTTACGTTCTGTTTTCCCAGACAATGGTGGCGGGCCCACGTCAAGCAGCCTTGGACCGGTTTTGTTGGATCGGGTCCGCGTCCCCGGTCTGAATCCACTTTACACTCCCGCTATTGTTGATCTCACTATCAAAGCCAACGCACTCCCATCTGTGTTTATGACGCTTACTGCAAATCAAAGACAGCTGCAGGTAAAAATAGATTTTTCTTTTGTCATGAATACAGCGAGGTCGGCTGGTTATATTGCCTCATATGCCGATAAAGAACATACCTCTTCTTCATGGTCCTAAAATCTATAGCAAGCCACGTTTTACGGAGGGGTGTACACAACTAGGGATGTAACGATAACCGGT
This sequence comes from Poromitra crassiceps, assembly GCF_964638095.1. Classification (NCBI taxonomy): domain Eukaryota; kingdom Metazoa; phylum Chordata; class Actinopteri; order Beryciformes; family Melamphaidae; genus Poromitra; species Poromitra crassiceps. The sequence goes on from NC_139633.1 coordinate 27,870,803, forward strand.
TTGAATGATGACCGTGATCAAATTCCTTAAGATAACCGTACCGTTTCAAATTTTCGTTATCATTAAAACTGCGGTACCGTGATTACAGTGCTTTGAAAAACATGGTAAAAATATCAACCAACCAAAGTTGGCAAGATGCAGACACGCAGCCTTGGAGAAATGATTTCAGTGAGTGTGTCGATCCTTTTCGGGTCTGAGTTTTCAATATGAAACTTGGCGAAATGATTTCTGTGAGTGTCCTCCTAGTACAGTACTTTTTGAACATTTTCAGCACATTTCATCAAAGCGTGATAATACCGATAACCGTGATCATTTCGGTCACTATCATCACGATGTGAAAGTTTCATATGGTTCCATCTCTATACACAAACTACCTTGCCGTAGATATGAAACACTGATTAAATTCAGCACAGCCTTTTGTTTGGAGCACAGATTGACAGAGACATCCATTTCAAATGATAGGATCAGAGTGGCCCCGAGGGCTGGGAGAAAATCAGACCATCCAACACTGATGATCCCTGACCTAACCCCTGTGAATCTTCCATTTTCTCCCGGAGGACGTTCTCGCGAGTGGTAATGCCGTCTTCTTCTCATTGGAAGTTACCGGATGTATTTTGTCCATCTCTGGCTCGGCTGCTCCCACGCTCTGCCAGACACAAGTCAATTAACCAGAGTGCGAGAGGGGGCGAAGGCACTTAATTGATAGAGGTGAGAAAGGGAGTTGAGTTGTACTGCAGCAGGTTCCCTTCCTGCTCGCTCTGTGTTTGCCACGGCTCCTGCACCGACTTCCTTTGAGATGATCAAAGCACCAAAGTCCTTTGGCGATGATGAAGAGGTAATTACTCTCTGTTGAAGTCCGAGCCATATTTATGAACTTATCAACAGGCCATAGCAATTGATTTTTATTCTCCGTTCCCTTTTGTTAAATGAAATGCCGGGGCTATAGAGATAATTAACTTTTAATTGCTATTGGATTCCGTAGCATTTGTGCGGAAAGTTTAATGGTGGCCAAAGGCTACCTTCCAACCCAACAGGCCCCCGACATTTCTATTAGTGCAGTTTTGTTTGGGGAAGTTCTGCTTTTTAAGGAAGTGCAGCTCGAAACCTTTTTTGGCTGCATCACATAGGTATGGTGTCTTATAATTCAAGCGGGGTATGGATGGTAAGTGGGTGGTGGATGGTAGCCTAGAGAGGTTAGAGGAGCCAGTTTGTGACTGGTTGCGCTTAGTAGCCCCCAGTGGCAGAAGTAGAAGATTGTGGTTGTACTTGGCAGCATCCAGGTGTGAAGGTGCAACTGATATGAAACTGGGTGTTGTGCAAAAGAGCGTGGTGCTCTTTGAATAAATAATGGTGAAAAAGTGGCCAAGGACAGTTTCTTAAAATCAGGCCCCTATCTTGGACTACACCTATGCATGTGTTGATGTGTAACCGTGTGACAATAAAGACGGGCTTGTCCGTCTGAAATCGTGTTTTATGACCAGTGATGAATGCAGTGGATTATGGTCGTCTGTGTTGTGGCTGTGTAGATATAATTTAACAGGATATGTTTGTGTCTGTACATACATACAAACATATGTGTATATGTGCATGTGTGTATTTGAGTTAATGGGAGTTGAATTCCTGGTATTGGGATGTTTCCCCAACCGGAGATGGGTTTTTAGAAAAACACACCTGACTGATTCTTGTTTGGTTGGCCATCAAATACATGTTAGGGTACATTATGTTAGGGTTAATACTCCTGTCAGTGCACCTGACCAATGCACTGGCTAAAGAACTGAAGTTTGGCACTATACTGTGACTACCCACTGCTCCTAAGTTATAGTAGGTAGGTACTAGGGGTGGGGGGAAAAATCGATACACCATAGTATCGTGATATTTTGCCTGACGATATTGTATCGATATTTGGACGCCGAGTATCGATATTGCATTTTTTTGGCCTGGCCAGGCCAAAACAAAAAAACACAACAAACAAAACAAAACAAAAAAACACTGCATGTTTTACTTCTGGTGAGGTCAAGGAAAAGGTAGGAAAAGGCGTTAGGAGTGACAATATATCAAAATATCGCAATATTCAATATATCGCAATACTAGCATATCGCAATACTATCGTATCGTGACTCAAGTATCGTATTAGTATAAAACATCTTTGTTTCCTACAGATCCCTGCAAAAATCATAATAATTTTAATGTTTTTCAATTAAAATGAGAAAAATTATCTAAAAATGATCATCTCTAATATAGCAAATCATATCGCAATTGCAATATCAGTTGAAAATCACCGCAATTACATCATCTTACAAAATCGTGCGGCCCTCGTCAAAAGCAGAGAATACATTTCCCCACAGGGATAATAAAGTACGCCAATACAAAAATGTTGCCGCCGCTTGGACAGCAACTCTCTTGCTGTAACTGGCATTTACGAATGCTTATTCTGTTACAAGGGTACAATACAATCCTTGTTAGAAGCTATATAGGGCTTTTTGTCTACACAAGATCACTAATGGGTAACAGTTGGTGAAGAGACAGACATTCACTGTTCAGTGGACTCTATGGGTGCGTTCACAACAAGTGTATTTGAAGTGGTTTAGTCAAACTGCGGAGCATTTACTCTTTCGCATTTGTTTGGGCCAGTGTGTGAACAAAGCCATTTCAACTCGGTTGGCACCAAATAACTGTGCCAACCAAGGCCCTCTTTATACCTCCCAGTAACATATCTTGTATCCAGAATAGATTTGATCTAGCTGGATTACATTTACACCTGGCATTAAAATGTGTCTCTGGTATGCACATTGACATCTGATTTGTCTTTCCCTCTATAAGTACACATGGCCCCCCTTGTAATATTTACATTCTTTAAAACTGACAGTAAATACATTGTCTGGTTGTTCCCCCTAGCGCAAGTATCCCGACAATCCGTTTTTGGTAATGTTAATGTACAATCTGCATGCTGCCTATTTATCTTGCTTGTGCTTCCTGGTTGGGTCCAAGTTTTCTTTACATTTACGTACAACAGCTCCTGTGTGTAGGTTTGAGATGCATTGCATAGCTAATGTGGCCAAACGCATCCCTGAGCATCTCTGGAGGTAGTTTGTGCGATTGGTTTACAATTCGTCATCCTCAGTGCATCTTGAGTGCGTTTACACTTGTATTGATTTGTATTCATTAGGCACTACCCAATTGCACGCCGATCAGCCAAGATGCATGCTAATACCACGTGTTCATACTTAGAGTAGGAATCGAAGAGGTCAAGTTGATCTGCTCCCATTCAGCTACTGCTTCATGTTATCTTAACTGGTACGAAGTCCAGAAAAGGTCAGTTAGATCAAAAAGTGCAAGCAGTCCATCATGCTGCTGAAGTTGGAGCAGCTGGACTCGGATTTGTGGTGCACAAGCCACATTGCCAAAATCTCTAACCGAGCAGGATGAAAGGTTACCAAACTCCCTCCAATAAAAAAAAATGTTTTTGAGTCCATGTGACTTTTAATAAGCTTGTAATTGGGCATTGTGAACTGCAATTAACCAAATGCAAAAGCAAAGTAAACTTTTCAGTATGGTTCACGAGTTTGATCGAAACTGTTGGAAACGAGTTGGATCGAAACTGTTTGTCTATTAAATGTTGTCCACGGGAGCGGAAGACATTTGTGTCGTGAGCCCTCTTTGCTCATTGGCTCAGCACCAACATAAGCGGATGTGCGTAAGTTCCTCGATACTTCAAACCAAAGAAAACAAACTGTAGATGTGATCATCATAGTCATACATATTTTTGTGTGTGAGCATAAACGGTGCAGTCCAGCTGTGGTCACCTCAAATTGTTTGCTTTAAAGAGCTCTGACAAACTTCTCTAACTATAATCCATATTCTAAGTAATGGTACTGTCTAACTTAAATTGGTAATAAGATGCAGGGAAAACATTCTGTGGGGACAATTTAGCAGTATGGTAATCACCACCCGGCTCTTCTATGCTCAGGAGTGTCTGCGAAGTTGGCCTGAAGTCATTGTCCGTCCATCCAGCTGTGAGCTCAGCGAGGAGACAATGAGCTGGCATAGTTAGCGTGTCTCCTTGTTGCCGAGTGGGACTGGAAAAGCTCCTGGCAAACTGCTGGTTCTGTGAGCAGGCATCTTCCCAGCCTACATGTAGATCCAGGAATCTGCAGGCTGGTTAGATGGTTGTCACATGTCTGGCCTTCCTCATCATCAACACCCGACTTGTGTCGCCTCCTCCCTTGACGACCGCCTGGAAGTCGTGCCGACGTGTCAGTTATTGTCTCTCGACTTTCCTTGAAAACTTTTCACCCACATAGCAGCAGTCCTTAGTCTGGATTTGAAATGGCAACTCTCTATGTATAGTGCTTAATGATATCCACACACACACACACACACACACACACACACACACACACACACACAAAAGAATGAGCTTTGTGTCATATCCTGGCTAGCTGCAGCAGGTTTATGCTAAAATATTGGCAGTTCCACAGACAATTATTTAAATTGCACTAGATGGGAAATGTTGCTGCCAAGAGTCTACATTCATGTATTTTTTTTTGGAGAGAAAGTGGTTAAGAGAGGTTGGCAGAGAGGGTTGAATGTCCAGTGGCAGTGGCTACCTCCATGCGTCTCCTCTCTCCACACCTACAGGTGGTGTGTACAGTCAACCAAATGGGAGAGAATGCTTTTGGGACCAATCCACCACTGAGCATGCCAACCCAACAAGAGAAATGAAATTAAAATGAGATGAATTACATTAATTAAAATTAAGAATGGAGCAATGCCATATCGGATCGTAAATTGTGGACGAACAGCTAAGGCTGAGATATGTTGAACTCCTCTAATTGTGTCAATAAATAAGATGGATGTCCCCCCGTAAAGTTTTTTGGAGCCGTTACAATAATAATAATGTATGATATTGTCTGTCGTTGCCAAGTCGTAGTCAAGTGTTTACAGATGATGCTGGTGAGCTAAGTCAACGTCCCCAATACCCTCATCCAGTATTTCAACAACCATCTTAAAGGAACACTCCGCCCATTTTCAACCAGCTTTGTATCATTAGAACATCAGTAGTATATCAGAAAACTGTAAACGGTTTTGAAGTCTGTCATTTAATTTGACAGTTATTGAGTGTTAAAGTGTGGACCAGTGACATCACTGGTCCACACTAACTCAAATTAATAACTCATTAACTCAAATCAACTCTCAATAACTGTCAAACTATTCATCATTCATGTAGTTTGACAGTTATTGAGAGTTGATTTGAGTTAATGAGTTATTAATTTGAGTTAGTGTGGACCAGTGATGTCACTGGTCCACACTTTTAACACTCAATAACTGTCAAATTAAATGACAGACTTCAAAACAGTTTACAGTTTTCTGATATACTACTGATGTTCTAATGATACAAAGCTGGTTGAAAATGGGCAGAGTGTTCCTTTAAAGGGATAGTTCGATTCGTTTTTTTTTTGACGTGGGGTTGTATGGTACTTGCCGACAGTAGGGGTGCTACACGCAGTAGAATGCAGCCGGTGCGCTCAGTTTGGAGAAGTGGAGACCGGCCGCGTCAGGGAAGTAAAGCCGTCTTCTACCGAGTGTGAACAGGGTCACGAGAAAAAATTCAAAAAATATATATATATTGCTGACCTGGCGTAATCCATGTCTCCACAAGCCCTGAGATGGCAAGTTGACTTTAAAACCCTTTACATGTACACGCTGTTTTTAGATGAAATATTCGCTGTAGCCATGTGGGCCAATGACGCGAGGAGCAGTTACTATTCATAGCTTTCAAGGGGCGTTACGTGCTGCTGGGAACGCCCACCTGACGGTCAAAAAAAAACTTGTTCATTCCGCTGCAAGCCGAGTCGACTAGTTTCTCACGCAGTGTTTGTTCAGCCGTTTGTACACACGTCTTTGCGGCCAACATTTCATCAAAGGTAAGCTCAAGTAACGTTACAATAATGATTAAAATACCCCGTTAACGTTACTTGAGCTTACCTTTGATGAAATGTTGGCCGCAAAAACGTGTGTACTTTGATGGTAGAAAAAAAGCCATTTGCCCTCCCCAGCGACTGAACCACGTCTAATCGCACAAATCCACAACCTCCTCCTGTCTGAGTTTTCTTTCTCTGACGGGATTCTGTAAAAGCACAAGCCAGGCGTGTCTCCTCGTCGGTTAGTGCAACCGATAGCACAACAGGTATCCGGCATTTTGGCTGAACAAACACAGCGTGAGAAACTAGTCGACACGGCTGGCAAGTTTTTTTTTCGACCGCCAGGTGGGCGTTCCCGGCAGCACGTAACGCCCCTTGAAAGCTATGAATAGCCTGCCACTGTGAAGATTTCAGCTCAAAACGGTGTAAATGATGTCTTTTCAAGTCAAAGGAAGTTTGTTTTTTTGTCGTTTTTTTGTTGTTGTTTTTATCCGAGTGTTGGGTAGTTTTACACATCTCCAATTGGAAAGTGTCAAGTTATTGTTCACAAATACATCCATCCATCTTCAGCCACTTATCCGGGTTCGCCTCGCGGAGGTAGCAGTTGCAGCAGGGGATGCCATCTTGTTTACAGGATGCTGCGTTTGACATGCTGCTCATGTGGAACTTCAGGTGGAGAGCATTGATTGGATCCGATCATCTAGAATCCACGCCATCTTGCCGTACTCCGGCGCCATTGAAAACACACGGCCAAGACACACAATTTCTGCGTCGTTCCCCTCTGACACAGCTCGCCTTGTCAGTTTTGTCACATCTGAATGTGTTTATACGGCTCGGCGCACACGGCCTAACCCATCCCAGAAGGTTAAACTTCCCCGCCTCTCACGTGTCGCCTCGATTTCAATCAGCATTATACCCAGCACCTCGAAACACATGATTCGTCTCCCTGCCAAGGCAAGTCTCTCCAGCCAAACTCAAGTGTGTCTCCCCTCAACTCAGACACTACTTGGTTGAGAGAGGCGCTTGGGGTTTTGAAGGGCGGCCTTGTCTCCATAGATTAGAGATGCTGGTAGTGATGACGGTGGATTGTTGCCATACCTCCAGAGTGAGGCTCCAGCAAAGACAAAGACATTGTCTAGTCAAATTGTCTCCAAGACCCCCTTAGGCCCAATAACATCTTTGCCTCTCTCAGTATGCCTAAATTCTCTGCTGTGACGCCGCTGAACATGAATCATAAATGAAACATCACTGCAGTGTATTTTTCAGGGTTAGATTTTTTATTTTTATTTTTTATTTTTTTTATCATTTGAATTCCGGCGTGACTTGCTATCACCCAATGTACTTGTGCACCAGATGCGTTACGACTGCGATGCGGATCCGGTAAAACTACCGGATCAGACTCTCGCCCACGTTAATAGATGGGCGATACATGCGGTGTGGAAACATTACGCACCTGTTTTCTATTTTTGTCGGATCTCGCATGCGTCTGACAGATGACATGAGTGCGGGTCTGTTCGCAGCCGTACCGCATCTGTTCCGGAGCTGGTGGACATTAGCCCCAAGTGTCCATGAACAACGTAATTAGTGTTTGGCCGTCTCACCTATAACCCTGCATCACTTTTCCTGCATATTTCCGTTGACATCGGTGTATTTTTAGATCATCATCGCGTTATGTGTTTTGATTAATGATGAAGCAAAAACCTGAGTTTCTAGTGGGATTTCTATTCACCAATATATATCCCTAATAAATGGCTATGTAAGGTCGTACAGTAAAGCTGCTAAATTGCTAATTGGAGTTTATCTCCATGGCCATGCAGATATGGACCTGGAGGCTTTATAATAATAACCCTATCTATTCTGTACAGTAGACCACTCACAGACGGGCTTACAGACGCCCCAGCTCATTGAGATACGATCAGATAGATGGGAAGGAGAGGCTGGTGGCAAAGGGAAGCAGGGTCTTTCCTATAGCTGTTGCATTCCAGCAAGTAGTGTAGAGATCATGTCAGCGTGTGTAGAGATCTCTATCTGACAGTCATGTCAGTGCACGCCATCCCATTCATCTACTGTCTTTGATAGTTGTACGAAAGCCTTTTCTGTGGCGATGAGACATTCGGAGAGGAGACAAATTCATATTGCTCTGACAGAAATTAGCCTGTTCAATCAGCACGGCTATTTGAATTAGCGGTAATCTCTGTTAACGAAAATGCTGTCGTTATCTACTCACTCCCATGCCGATGGAGGGATGGGTGATGTTTTTTAGTCCATAAAACAGGTTCGCAGCAAAACACTGTTGCAGAATTCTCCTGAACACGTAGTAACCAGCTTTCAAACTAAAAAAGACAATGGATACCACCCAGGTGCTGAAGTAAGCAGTGCAGGTTTGGCAGGTCGGACCCGTGAGTGCGTGCGTGCGTGCGCGTGTGTATGTCATTCACCGGCTTGGAGCCGCGGCGCCTTCTGACTCCACTCTCACTTCCTTGTATGTTTGAACCGGGGGGGAGGGGCCTAGGCTAAATCTCGTCCACATCTCGTGGTCACGTCCCGTGCTGCCTCACACACATAGAAGCGCTTAAAAAATGCTCTTCCATACTGCTCACCCGGTGTAATCCAAGTCTCCACAAGCCCTGAGATGCCAAGTTGACTTGAACAGATGTCATTTACACTCTGTTTTTAGTTGAAATCTTCCCTGTAGCCAGTGGCGGACTGCATAATCGGGCATGTCGGGCAAATGCCCGGTGGCCTGGCCTGGCCTGGCCTGCAAAAAAAAAAAAAAATTTGTCAGGCCAGGCCAGGCCACTCACTGAACAGCAGGCCAGGCGCCGCCTACTGGTTTACTAGTGGTTTTATTACTTTATTCAGGTTTAAAGTGGGTTCATCTCATTGTAAAATTGGACTTGGCCCAAATTGGGCTTCAAACGGCCCAAATTGGGCTTCAAACGGCCCAAATCGGGCTTCAAACGGCCCAAATCGGGCTTTAAACGACCCAAATTGGGCTTCAAACGGCCCAAATCTGGCTTCAAACGGCCCAAATTGAGCTTCAAACGGCCCAAATTTTTCGACGCCGCCCTTCGGACGCCGGCACGCGCATCGGCCCGTATTGGCCTGGCCTGCTTGGTATCTAATGCCCGGCCTGAATTATGATCCCAGTCCGCCCCTGCCTGTAGCCATGTGCTCGAAGAAGAGGTGCAGCAGCCGCACCTCTGCTGGGCTCACTACACTTGGCTACACTCGCTCACACACAGGTATCACCCGACCAATCACAAATTAGTACAAAATATTCTTTTCTAAAATATGAAATGGATGGGTTCAAGGAAATCTTTTAAACTTTTCCTGGTGGGCGGAGGGTCACCAACATCATCTGGGAGGGCCGTGCTCAACCCAACACGCCCCCCCCAACAGCCGGCTCAGCACTGTTTTGAAGGCTTGTGCCACAGCCTGATGGACAATACATAAAGTAAATAAGACGGACGAATTGGATTTTTTTTTTTTTTTTTACAAACTGCCTTGCAACACTCACTCACACACTCTCTCTCTCCTCTCTCTCTCGCTCACTCAAACACGCCCCTTGGTCAGCTTCAGAAGTATTTTCCGGATGTCTGCAAATTGCCGGGGGTTATTCGCACTGTGCCTGATATAGGATTTTCTCTGCGTCACTTCTAAGAGGCAGCGGACCACTCCTCCTCCTCCTCCTCCTCCTCTTCCTCCTCCTCTTCCTCTCCCCCTCCAGCCCCTTATTTCTACACAGATGTGGCAGCCCCGTGTATTACATCACCCAACTCAATAACAGCCGTTCTAGGATCTGCTATCTGTCGTGTAAAGGCTGCTTCTCTCCGTCCGCCCCGAGCAATCCAATCTAGTAAGAGAGTGGCACCAGCGGAGGTCCAAAATGCCCGACTCAGTAAGCCAGCCAGCAAGCTGATAATATACAATTTGATTCTTTAAAGTCCGACCCGTTTAAAGTACATCACAAATGGTAGATTTTGCTGCAACTACGACGGCGCCGCTTAACCCATTGATACCTGATGGAGCGTTTGCGTGTATATCCCTCATTTGTGTGTGTGTATCCCTTTAAGACCGCGAACCGCGTGAACGTTACGTCGGGGGAGCTTTTGTGAGGAAAAAAAAACTGGTCCATTGGAGTTCAACGGAGATGTCGCAACTCTTGTATTATACGGCTCTGCGTCCGTCCGCCCATCTCCTCTCCGCTGGCAGGCCGGTGTGGGTAGGGGGCGGGGCTCCATCCCACGTGCTGAGTGGTGGACGAGTTGCCACGGCAACACGAGGGGATGTGGGTGGGCGGGGGTGGGGGGGGGTTTAGGAGGAAGAAGGCGACTCCAGGCTTAAATTCTCATCTCTCTTTGAGGAAGTCCCCCCCCCCCGGGAGGAAGTTGTTTGTGATAATAATCTTGCAACTTGGCAAGGGAGTTTGTGGGAGGAGAGAGGACAAAAAGAAGAAAGAACCCAGAGGAGAGGAAAGTCAAGTCAAGTCAATTTTATTTATATAGCGCATTTACAAGCGGCTGAGCCGCAACCAAAGTGCTTCACATAAAGTGCAAGAAGGCATAAACAAATGATATACACTATATAAAAGCGTTAAAAATATAATAAAATAAGTAGAGGAGTTAAAAGACATTGACTAAGCTACACGGTTAAAGTACATCAAACATAGGAAAACAAAGGAAATTAAAATGGTGGCTGGGGGATTACCAAGGGGCACTATTTAAAAGCTAATTCAAAAAGGTGGGTCTTCAGGTGGGACTTGAAAGTGTCCAGAGTCTGAGCTGCACGGATGCGGAGAGGGAGGCAGTTCCAGAGTCTAGGGGCTGCTACCACAAAGGCTTGTCATGTGATTTTTTTTTCTTTCCAACTCCCTCCCTCCCTTCCCCACCACCACCATCTGCACCATGCCATCACCGTGATGCCATCATCATTTTTCATATACTCATCATCTCCCTTTGCCTGTTCTGCACTCAACCTCTGGAATCCATGTGGTAGAAGGGTAGACGTCCCGCCTAGTCCTTCCTCAGGTCCTCAGACATCAGGCGACGTTGGGCCCTGGCTACCAACACGTGTGTCTGTCTGCGATCCGCTCTCATGTTCAGACGAGGCCCCTGCTGAGGCCCGGCCCGGCCAGGAGAGGAGAGGAGAGGAGAGAGGAGAGGAGAGGAGAGGAGAGGAGAGGAGAGGAGAGGAGAGGAGAGGAGAGGAGAGGGGAGGAGAAGAGAAGAGAAGAGAGGAGATGAGGGGAGGGGAGGGGAGGAGAGAGGAGGGGAGGGGAGAGGAGAGGAGGGAAGAGGAGAGGAGAGGAGAGGAGAGGAGAGGAGAGGAGAGGAGATGGAGAGGAGATGGAGAGGAGATGGAGAGGGGAGGAGAGGGGAGGAGAGGAGAGGAGAGGAGAGGAGAGGAGAGGAGAGGAGAGGAGAGGAGAGGAGAGGAGAGGAGAGGAGAGGAGAATGCCCGGGGGGGCAAACACATGTTGATCCAGACCTAGAGGAAGATCCCACTGCCTTTGCGCCCAGATATGAAAGCTCAATGCACAAGGATTGAAACTCAGCTGGAAGAATCACAGTTTCTGGGATGTGATGTACTACTAGGCTATACACTGGACTACTGTAGACTAAGTTAACATTACTTTTATGTTTAGTTCAAATAACAATGCGTAACAAATTTGAAGCCGCTGCACGTTGGGTAAGAAAATGCTTAAATTAGGAGCATTGGGTATAATAAGAATCAGAATCAGGCCTTAGAGCTGTACTGTAGGGGAAGTCTTGAAGGCAGCAAGCCGCTGTAAAAGCCATTCATCGGATGATTATTATAAACTGTATCATTCTTACATACTCAAACATTTCTCCAGGCAAGTTGGACAGAGTTCATGAAGAGTTCAGCAGGAATCGTGAGATTTAACGAGTTGGTGAAAAATATGTATCTATTTTTTTTTCCCCGAGGGAATTGATTAGTGCTTTGCATTTCCACATTGATCCATTTGATCCATGTTTCACATTTACATTTCACATTTTATTGATCCGCACAAGTCTAGTTCTCTCCTTTGCATTTTCTTTGATTATGACTCTGAATATTCCCCTGCAACCTCTTTTAAGCTGCATCCAATATGTGTAATGCTATCAATAATTCAGTTAATAGAAGAACAGTAGTGTGTGTGTGTGTGTGTGTGTGTGTGTGTGTGTGTGTGTGTGTGTGTGTGTGTGTGTGTGTGTGTGTGTGTGCGTGCGCGCACACGCAATCCTACTATTAAATGAGGAAAACTGTCCTTCCGTCTTGTCTGCATCCATTTCTCTCCCCAAAGGTTTGGCCAATCAGTGTGAAAGTGCACAGGGGCATTGAGCATTTACATAGGCAGATACTGACCCTTGACTCTAAATAAAATGGACATTGAGCTCAACAGACCCGTGACGTTATTTGCCCCCGGAAGTAAGTTCCGAGTCCATTTTCTCCATAGACATTTCGATAAATCCAAATATAACGAGTTTTAAGGCTCGAACCAAGCCAACACGTGATCCAGAGAATCTTGAGTGACCATCAAATTTTGGTTTAAGCGAGAACAAAAAATATTTTTATATTTATATTTATATTTAACCTTGATTAGTATAGAGAATTCCAGTATTAATGTGTTAGTGTGCATTCCCATATAGAGCCGCAGCAGATCTAGAGCGTGCCGTGTGATGCGAGGCCTGGCTCTCTGGCCGATAAGTGATGGGGAACGACAGCATTGTTACAGCTCAGTCCAGTTTGACGACATAGCGTTGTGCTGCCTGGCACCAAGCCAAAGGTCGCGGTCCTCATCTCCTGCCCAGACAGCCTGATGCTGCACATTGACGCGCCCAGCTGCTCTCACAGGAGATGTACAGTTAGTCCCCTTTCTCTGTGCTGGGAGGTGCCCACCGCTCCACAGTGAGTCATGACTTCCTGCCATTGGACAGGAAGAGAGGCCCGCCTACTTCATCCTCCCCCACACACACACACATGTTGTTTCATGAGCACACACACACACACACACACACACATACACACACACCCCTATGCTTTCTCTCCTGCTCTATATTGTAGGGCAGGGGTGGGCAACTGGCGGCCCGCGGGCCGCATGCGGCCCCCGACCTCACTCAGTGTGGCCCCTGGGTCCATTTCCTTTTTCTTTCTTTTTTTACAAGGCGGACATGTTAGGTTAGCTTAGACCACCAAAATCCCTTTTTATTTTACTGTACAACCCAGAACATGGCGCTAATGGCGTTAGCATTGTCCATCCACATACTGTTTAACGTTAGCATTTGAGCTAACGCTATTGTAACAAACTATATCCAGGATCCACATTGCACATCATGCAACATTACTAATCTGATTAATATGACACATTTGGGTGATGTTGTACCCCATCAAATTGCTGTAGCGGGTTGTTTAAAAGCTAGAGCAAAGTTTCTGGTGCCATCTGAATGGAAGAATTACTAAATTAGAATATGAAAAATATAAATGTTGGTATAATAAACTTTGATTACCAGTCCTTTTCATCAAATTAGTAGCTATAATTGGGAGTGATGGTGTTACAGTAGGCTACTGGTGGAAGTGCACGCTCACAATCTGGCCCCTCTGATAGCGACGTTTTTGTGGCTCTCTCTATCATCAAAGGTGCCCATACCTGCTGTAGGTCCTTGTTCTGCATAAAGGGGCTTAGCAGTGGTTGTCCAAATGGGGTCTGGAGATCCCCAGTGGTCTTTGAGGGGGTTCCAGGGTGTCCCCAGCCAAATTAAGAAGAGTATACCTCTACAATGAAATTGACTAGAAATTATCCTGCTTTTCCCGAACTCATCTTAATATGTTGTCTTTTACATTGTCTATCATTTCGATGTTATGCACTTTACGCCAAAGAGGCGTGGCGCAGTGCCAGAATAGGCCAGAATGGGCGTTTTGGCCTTAAATACCGGCCTAACGATATCTTCCCACCTGGCGTTAATTTAGAGCTTAGCGCTTTTCAAAACCAGGCCTTATTCAGTGCGCCGCGGATATTGTGCGTATTTATGCACAGCTCTCCTCTGCCATCTCACACTCTCTCCCCCTCTCTCTCGCGCGATGGAAAAAAAGTTGTTATATCGTAGTTTTGAGCCCCTGTCATACCGTAGTTCTCTCCCCCTCTCTCTCTCACTCCCTGCGCAGCACAAATGGAAAAAAAGCTGTTCTCTCCCCCTCTCTCTCTCTCTCACTCCCTCAAATCTCCCAGCATGCATTGAGACTAATACATTTCGAGAATAAATATCAACCAAATCAGCCTAAATTGCCTAAAGTGGTAGATAGAAATAATGTTTCTGTTCACACATGCATTTCTCGAACATTTCAATATTGGCCAAAATAAAACATAGAAATCCAAACACAACCCTATGTGAAACATATGTACCCCAGGTGGTATATATATCCCTTGCAGATACAACGTGATTTAGATGAGAGACAGCTGTAACACGGTTCTACTGTGATGTCCGCTCCGCTCCAATAAGATTAGGCTTACTTCACATTTACTTTTACAATAAAAACACATTTATGCAATGACTTTACATAATGTAGGCTATATTTATGTGCATCATCCTACCTGTGCAGCAGGGGAGAAGAAAAGGTAGCAAAACGATATCATTCTGGACAAACTTTCACCAATCTAATCTCATCATGACATAGGGATAGGGTATATGTTTCTAGCCGATGCGTTTAGAACATTCTTTTCACTTTGATCTTGCTATAGTGTAGCGTATTTACATGCTTGCAGTATTTAAACTGCAGTCAGATTGGTTTGAGAAGCATAATAATATGGAATAAAATATATGAGACAGACGGGGATGAAAGGGAGGGGGGGAGGATCAGAGCGCTTGGCTTTCTGACCGGACTGGATCGCTCCCTGGAATTGGATCTTAAAAGGCAAGCTTGTGATTCGTATACTGCACTTCTCCAATGAGCAGACTGTGCATAATTTTACGCTTAAAAGGCGTGGTTGTAATGCTTAATATTGCTGTAATATTTTTGTAGCGCCGAAACCAAAATATTGAGTGGGCTGGTCCACGCCCACTTATCTGCGCTGCGCTGGGCGCAGTTTATAGGCCGATGCAACGATAGAGCCCATAGTGTCCTTGGATGTCTTGATTATGTCATCAATGATGACATAATCATCATGAACCTTCTGTCCTGTCAACATTTTGTCTTATCAAATGTATAGTTTCCACATCAATGGATTAAGATCGCTTGCATCATGTCAGCAAATGAGGTTTGACTTCCATTCAGTCACTGGGTTCAGACGGACGGACGGACGGACGGAGAAAGACGTGAACACATTTCAGCATTTGCTTCTCACCTTGAATGACTCGACTGTTGGGTTTTTACTCTTTGTTCAAATGTGTTTGTTTTTTTTACCCCCACCCATGTTTTTGTGCAGTGTATACTGTCTCAGCCCAAGTTCTGGGCAGTGGAAGTCACAGCGCTTTGCCTGAGGACCAAGCTGGAGAGGGGGAGCTCTCGGCGGGTTGAGAGAGCCATGATGCAAACCCAGGTAAGAGCCACATGTGGGTGGGATCGCTTCTATGCATTCATTACATTTTGCATTCCAATCTCACAACCGTAGTCCAGGTAAGGCACATCGAATGTGATTTAATGTTTCAAATGCACACTTTTAATGAAGACGTCGACGGCATTGGGCATCGTGATAATTTACTTGTGGAACTGGCACCTGGGTTATTATTTACCGTCGCTTGTCACAGCTCCCATCGGTGGCCATTTTGCAGCAGCCGTTTTATGTCTCTGCTCATAAGCATTAGGTTTAAATCACGACTCTTTCCAAATCATTGCCTTTTTTTTATCGCAGTATGTAATTTAGTGCAAAGTTTTACAGGGTGCTGTCAGTTGAGTATTCCCCA
Source organism: Poromitra crassiceps (assembly GCF_964638095.1). Lineage (NCBI taxonomy): Eukaryota > Metazoa > Chordata > Actinopteri > Beryciformes > Melamphaidae > Poromitra > Poromitra crassiceps. Next base: position 27,886,626 of record NC_139633.1, read on the forward strand.
TGTGGAAAATGAATACCTTGATCCATGAATCTATTCACATGAACAGTATTGCGGTTTCGCGGACTTTTTAACTGCCAAACTCTCGTCAGCAGTAATTATTGACACGGAAATCAAATTGAAAGCAAATAAAAAGGCTTAAATCACTCATCACTGTGTATGTTGGTTTAGCTTTTCATACGCTCTCAAGTCTCTCCCAATGTCAATTCTTACACTCACAGCACAAGCAGAAAGGTATCATACTACATCATTGTGTGTGCATGTATCTCCACATGGTAACACGCTGGCCATTCACATTTTGAGACGACAACATTGAACACCTCAGATACGGCGTTTGTTTTTTTGCTTGTTCTCAAACGCTGTCCCTGCTGACCGCCGTACATTCTCTCTCGACTGTGGGCCACTTAAATTCAAGCAAAACAATGGCTTTGTTTCAAACAGGCTCCCGATTGGCTGCCTGGCTCTATACAAAATGGTGGCATTTACCTCTGTTTATCTGACGTCTGAATGCTTAGTAGTCGAACATTAGTTCAAACTTAACGTAATTCCAAAGTGGCGATACATAGCAGGTGTGAGGCCACCAAAAAAGACAAAATTAAAACAGAGGCAGCCATCAAGTACATTTTGGACACAGGGGGCAGAAACCACCCTTCCGTCATACCGGGATGCAGATGACAAGCGCTCCCCAAGTCCCACCGCCGACACCAAAGCCCCACCCGGCCGGTCCCCCTGTGTTGACAAACTTAACACACTCATCCCACCCCCAGAAGAGAGTCCCGTTAAGACTGGAAGATCGCCACACCGATTGGCTGAGGAGGGGGTAGGGAGGTCGACCTCTGCTTTATTTCAGCGTCTCTCTCTCTCTCCCCCTCACTGTAATGTGTTTGGGCGTCTAATCCCCCCAGGCTGCCAAAGGGAAGGGGCGTCTAATCCCCCCAGGCTGCCAAAGGGAAGGGGGAAGAGGAGGAATAAGCAGTGTGTTGAGTTTTTACTTCTCATCATCATCTCCTTTACTGTGTTTGTTTGAAGGTTGATAGCTAATGGGGGATGGGGCAATAAAATACTATTCCATACACGATTGTCACGATTGATTGTCACCATAGCAACAAAACCCTTCATTGCGCTTGAAGTGATCTCTACGCATTGGTAGAATTTTAAATTTTTGCCACAAGCCTGAATAGAATGAGAGTAAACGACTGGTTGAGAGCGGTTTAGAGAAATGCACATTTGGGAGAAATTGTGATGGTCAAAGGTCTCATTTGACTACAGCAGAATAAAATGTAGCTAATACCACAATTACTATTTCTTCCCCCACGATGCATATTGTCACATTTGAGATATATTGAATTTTGATATACCGCCCCCGTCCCTAATAGCTACAATTGTCGGTCAACTCCACTTGATTTGCAACATTACGGACTCGCCCGCAAATTTGTTTCCATATCCAGTTTGTTAACAAAAGGTTATATTCATTTCCTTTTGAAAACGAAATATTGAACATTTCATTTCTCCGCTTGCTTTTGGAATGGAAACAAGTTCAGCAGCCACTTCCCTGCCGCCGGCAGCAGGAGTTCCACATTATTATTGTCGATTGTGTTGGTCGATGTACCGGTAGTTCAAATTCCATGCATAATCCTAATATGAAGTGCGCTTCAGTGGATGTCTGAGCTTTTACTCCACAGAAGAAGATTACTGAAGTCCATTAGCAGGGATTACAGCGTCGGAGCCAGCCGAGGCTGGGCCCATGGCCCCCGACTTATTGAGTAACCTTCTTCTCCCATTGAAAATAACACGGACCACAAATAAAAGCATAATTCACCGTGGCTGCAAAATGTTATTTTGTATGTCGATCAATAATACCCTCTGCAAAGCGAGACGCTCAGACACAGTCGGCAATATGGGATTTTAAAAAGCCAGTGAAGAAGTTATGAGACTCGAATACCTGGAAAGACAGCTGCAGAAAAGAATGAAACATGGATGAGGTTTACCCACCCCCCCCCCCCCCCCCCTTCCTTCCCCAAGAGCTTTTTCCCTGCTGGAGGCTGGCTGCTGGGGTGTCAAATGGTAACCGCTAAATGTCAGTGTCTTAGAGAACTGCAAATTACGTATTTGTGTTTTCCGAGGAGTCTGAACGAAAAGGAAATGAAAGACGAGTGAAAGACAGCTCTCGCTTGTGATTGAGTCCCTGAGCTGGATGTCTTTTGTGTAATTGGAGAAATGGCCCATGCTTGTATTCGAACATTTTCACTTGTGAAAAATAATTCCTTAATAGGAAATGCGCTGTCCGAACAAGGGTTATTATTATTATTATTTTTACCCTGAGGTGAAAAGACACTATACCCATCTTTCTCTGCACAAACTGAAATTATTCTTTCAAGGAAATAGGTTTGTGCTAATATTCAAATTATTCAAAGTATGCAATGTTTTTCCCCAGATAGTGACTATCTGCCATTCAGATAGTAATATAGGCTGATACATATACGAAAATTGGCTATATATCACAATCTATTTGGAGAAACCAAGCAATTCTATGTCAAATCAGACATTCAGCAGCACCCCCATATAGCCCGGAATGGAATGATCCTTGTTTCATAAACATCATTTTGCGACTATTCGACTGTGAGATTGGCGGTCGAATCAGGCCCCTTCGAACAAACCATCGTGTATTTGGAGTCACCCCTAGTTGGCAGTATAGTTCCTTAAGGGATAATACAGATGTTTTTTTGTTTGTTTTTAGGCTTGTGCCAATTGTCTCTAGCTTGCCCTTTTCATTCACATTATTCCTAGTGGTTTCTGGACACACTCATCAGTAGCGGCTCATGCATTTTTGTCCAGGGAGGGCTATATATAGGCCTGGACGATGGGGTTGAAATCAATATAATCATAAGGATTCTTCTCAATATCAATATCATATGTTTCACGTACATGTATGCAAAATCAGTGTTCATCTCATTGAACTGAATGGTGATGTCAAACAAACCTTATATTTTCAAATAATATTCCTGCCATACCTCATTTGATCAGTTTTTAAGTAACATTTGCTTGTCATCATCAATTTAGACAGCAGAAATGTCACTATTAAAATAACTTCATATCATCACGATGACTCCACTGAAAGACAACAATAATAGGTTACTAGCTACTAAAAATGTCTGAAAAAGACCCGAGTGTATTTTCTTCCTCTGTCTGTAACCTGTTGTTTAATGGTGAGCTCAGGGTGATCTGGTCCAAGCTCTTTCACTCGATGCTTCTCCTGTAAAGTCTGTCTCTCAAACGGCGTCGTTTTGAGTGACTTCACAGAATTTTCTTTCTCCATTCTTGCAAAACGTCTTTTGTGTTTTATGGCAGTTGAAAACAAACTTCTTTGCTTCGTGCGCATGCTGCAGGGAGACAACAAAGCCGTCAGTGTGGGACTGCTACTAGTGTTTATATATACTGCATCGCTACCCATCTACGTAGCCTAGCCTACGTCACGACACTCACTCTACCTGACCCCTCCACTTGGTCGCTAGATACGTGGGCCCAGAGCCCTCCCAAATCCCTTTGTTTTTGAGAGTGAACAGCGCATGTGCAACTACACAGATCCTGATACTCTAATGATCTGCACTGGTGGAAACCGGAAGTAATGGTCCGTGGCAATTTGGTGCAAGAAAATATTGACCCAAAAACAGTACACATGTAGATAATTATGAATCTACATATTTATTGCAGATTATATACTCACTATCTAATATTCACCTCGCTCATAAAAAAATATATATAACGTTTTATTTCCCTCTTCTTCATGTGGATATTTACTGTCAATGATGTGGATACAGTAGGTGGGGCGGCGCCCTGGCGCCCTCTAGTGGCCGGCCGCCACTGCTCATAATGCGATATCATGGGTCCTTCTAGCCTATTTGCTTCCGTTATTTCCTGTACAGAAACACAAACTCAAACATCTCGTAGGTAGATAATCCATCACAGTAAACACGAAAGCTTCATTTGTCTTTTCATTTAATGCGTTTGTTAGCCGAGACAGCAGTTAACCGTCAAGTTTGTATTTTTGGCCCCCGGCCCACAGGTGGCTGCCTTAACTCATTCACTGCCAATATCTGACTGGCATTTTTGGCACAGGCCAAGTATTTCCATAATGTTTGGTCATCTTTCAAGACCCACAGTAAATTCTGTACTAGGACTACAGTGATGTCCAATACCTCGAAATGAAGATCTAAGTCTCTACTTTCACCCCCAAAAAGAAAGTTAGCTTTTAGCATGTTCTGTACTCTACTTATAACCCTTTTTATACACCCCATGTTCACCAAAAAAGCCTGTCTGGGAAGAGAAAAGGGAGAAAAAAGCATTTTTGTAAAAGGGCACAATCTCAGGCATAACTCACTCTCAATTCTTTTATTTTGAACTGTATTGACATCAGACATGTAAATATTATTCGTTAGGACACAAATGACAAAAAAAAAAAATATATATATATATATATATATACACACATGAAGTGCTTTTTTTTTACATTCAACAATACAGTTTACTCGGTGTGAGTGTGCAGACAGACAGACAGACAGACAGACACACCGACAGACAGACAGACAGACAGACACACACACACACACACACACACACACACACACACACACACACACACGATCCCCCTTTTAGATTTCTAACCCAACATAGGATAAGCAATAACCACGCCCTGTGGCGCTGGGATTGGCCAGGAGCAACACTGGAGGGCACGCAGCCCAGCGATTTCATGAACCAACTGAAGAGCTCTTGAGAAGGACAGCGGGCTGCTGTGAGTGCCTTCTGCCCGCTGCTGCCTAGCTGTTCCTGTGTTTATTTTTGATTTGTTCTGGTACACCCGTCCTCGTCCATGTCTCCCTGTCATATCAACTCTGCTATTTGATCATTCCCGTTTTCCCCTCGGCTATTCAACACGTCCTCACCGCCCTCGCAAACTGATCGATCATTTCCTCATTCCTCCGATGATCAAACACATCTCTTGATTACTTTCTCCCGTTTTCTCCTGGCTGGCACAGAGGAAGGCGACTCCAGCTCGTGCAGCGCGCCGAGGGCGTTTCAATGGCGTTTCTCCTGTCTGCACAAGGAAGCGTTACCCGTTCTCTGCTTTTCCTCTTGCTCAATTTCAAAACAACAGCTGCGGTATGTGTTTGATCGCGTGCTGTCGGCTACCCTTTGAAGGCAGGGACCTGTGTCTGTGTCACAGGCTGGGCAAGTGTTTGCTGCAGGCGCTGCACCAATAAAAACAAAAACACGTCAAACACGTCATTGGCGGGGAGGGCTATTTCTGATAACACGTCAAAGACGTCATTGGCGGTGAATGAGTTAATGTATACATTTTGATCACTCAAAATACATTTTCTGTTAGAGCAACTAATAACTCAGTTGAATGATTCTCAATGAGTGTAATTCAGCACATTCCACCCTCCTCTCTTCAGTAGCGTACTCGTGCTCTTGTTTATTATGGCTTCACCAGAGCCCGCCATATGGCAGTGTTGTGTTTGTGCCTCGATGGTGTCCGTTTGCAGTGTGGAGGGGGGGGGGAAATTAGTTATTAGTCTTCTGCGATCTGCTCTCAAACAAACCCGCTTTTGCCATTAAGGGAAAACCAATTGCACCAAGTCAACTGGAAATTCTATTTCCAGATGAGGGGCATGTTCATCATGCTGGCTAATCCTCCCAACGTGGAACAGGAACGGTCTGTCATGGAGCCTGGAATCTCACAAAGCCGTCAGACCTATAGCAGCCATACTAAAGCAGGCTTTCTCTCTCTCGACACTCACATAATGTGCACCGCACAGGCCTCCCTGACTGTGAAATGTGCCCTGCACAGCCCTTCCTGACTGAAATGTAATGCCGGCAGATATCAGCGGGTGATTGACACATCCCATTTTGTGGAAGGTGGTGGGCGGAACCACCGAAGAAAACATTTTCATGATGGAGCGTCAATTAAAGCTCCGTAGCCAAGAGCTCTTTCCCTTTAATCGTGACAGCCGATGAGCTTTACCTCCGCAGGAGACCTTGAGTGAGCTCCGTTGAGGATGCCAACTTGCTGCCTGGATGTCATGACATGACAGAAGGACACGGTGAAGAAACCTTCGTTTGTCCTCTGTACCTCAGTCAGAGAGGCCATCTCTCCCAGCTACTCTTGAATATCAGAAGCCCTTTGGTGTTGGAAGCAGAAGTAACGCTTCTTATTCTTGTAAAGATGATTTGGGGCGCATTTATTATTACCGTAAATTCCGGACTATAAGCCGCGGCTTTTTCCCCGTTTTTTGGCCCCTGCGGCTTATATAACGGTGCGTCTTATCTATGGATTTTTTCAGAAAAAAAAAAAAAAAAAAAAAAAAATCTCTCTTTTTTAGCACTCTTTCTAACTATAAATCCACTTCTGTTTTAATTTCCTCTCTTGCCCTCTTTTCACCACACCGCGGACACTGTGTGCACTGTAAAAATAAACAACGGTGGTGTTGTGTTATGTTGTTTTGTTGAAATGTTGTAATACGGTAAATGGGAGCTTCCTCAAACAGCCATCTCTTCCCGACAATCCCCTCTGTGCGTGACCACTTACATATGGTAATTACGGTAAGCAAACGGCCACTCGGGCAACAACTCCCTCCCCCGACTACCAGGAGAAAATCACAAACTTCGGCGAATTCACACAAAGGAAGATCAAGGAATATTCACAACAAGACGAGCAGTAGAAGCAACACTCTCACTTACCATGGGGAAGGTACGCAGAAATTCACACGAGGCAGCTTTCAAGTTGAAAGCAGTCAATCTCGCATTAAAAGAGAGCAGCCGCCGATCAAACAGAGCAGCCGCGCGTAACCTGGGCAAAAGGGACTGTCCGTCCGGGGGAGAACTACTGAACAACTCCCTCCCGACTATCAGGAGAAAATCACAAACTTCGGCGAATTCACACAAAGGAAGATCACGGAATATTATAGGAGTGTGAAAACATCCACAATTACCAACGGGTTCCAAAACGCTGGACTGCTGCGGGATGAAGAGGATGACGCCACGGGGACTGCCCCCTAGTCCGATACCTCACGAGTCCGACACCTCATGGTTTTGGGTTAGGGTCTGGGGGAGGTTAGGTTTAGGCGTGGGGGTGGGAGAGGTTAGGTTTTGGGTTAGGGTCTGGGGGATGTTAGGTTTAGGCGTGGGGGTGGGAGAGGTTAGGTTTTGGGTTAGGGTCTGGGGGAAGTTAGCCTCTTTTTTCGGACTCGTGAGGTGTCGGACTCGTGAGGTATCGGACTCGTGCCATGGCACCTGAAGGAGAGAGGAGAGTGGTTGACGAAGCCACCCTGAACCTGTTCGTTTCCGACACTGAAGATGAGGACTTTGGTGGTTTCAGTACGCAGGAAGAAGAGGAAGACGAGGATTAGTGACTTGACTTCTCTGGTTACAGGTTTGCTGCACATATACGGTAGCCTATTGTTGTGTGATTTTGTCTGGGGATTAGTGACCTGACTTTTGTTTTGTTTTGTTGAAATGTTAATAAATGGGAGCTTCCCCAAACAGCGATCTCTTTCCCGACATTCCTCTCTGTGCACGAACCCTTTCATATGGTAATTAAACATCAAAACACCCGCGGCTTATAGTCCGGTGCGGCTTATAGAAGAAAAAAATAGTCAATTTTGGTCCCGCGGCTTATACACCGGTGCGTCTTATAGTCCGGAATTTACGGTAGATAGTTCACAGTAGAGAGATAGGAAGGATCGGGCCGATGACGTGAAAAAAACAACGGTAAAGGTCCTTACACATCAAGAGCGATGCGAATATACGGCACGAAATTGCGATGCGAGTTTTGACCCACCTGTCAATCACAGCCACAGATGTGTACACGTCGGAAGCGAATTTCTGAAAAATCGACCGTGGTTCGAAAAAATAAACACCGCAATAACGCTGGGCGAAACTTCGCCGTTGGTATGCACGGTTGCATTGACTGATATAGGTTCGGAAAATATTATTGACGTGCGAATTAATCGCACGAAAAAACGTGCTCGGTGTGTGAGGACCTTAAGTCAGGTTTTGATGTCAGCAACTAGATCAGTGTTTTTCAGAATTTATACTCAGAATTTAGTCCACATTCGGGCCACGGACCCCTCCCCCATTTTGTCTCTCAAACTCAAATCAGAGATCATTTGTCCTACATTCTCTAATTCTCTAATTTTGTTAACTTCTTGTAAATAAAATAATGTCGTTTAATAATTAATTTGTTTGCTTCGGACCCTCTGGAATCCCCCGAAGGACACCACGTTGAAAACCACTGAACTAGATATGCGACTCATTGGAAGTCTCTATCGAGCTGATCAACCTGACAAATTCACACAACGTTCCGATAGAAAAGTTGACCTAAGGTGAACTTTTGGCAGCCACTGACCAACAGCTAATCAGATGTCTGCGTCTACTCGTCTTCCTACCAATGGGATGGCAATTCTCTAGTACAGTGGTTCCCAACCTTTTTACACCAAGTACCACCTGAGAAAGTAGTTGGCTCTCCAAGTACCACCATATGACCGACGTTAAAATACAGTCTATTCAGCTATGCACAGTTCACGCAGGAGGCAAATTTATTCCAACCTGCAGCCTATGTGCAACCTGCAGCAGCTGCACTTGTGCTGGGTTGACTGCTGTCTTCACCTCCTTGTGCTTCATCGTTGCTGCTCTCCTCTACTACAACTCTTTTACGATTCCCTCCCGTTTTGATCCACTTTAGCATCCCTCCTCGTCTTTGTTCACCACTTGTGTAACCATGCGGGGCGGGCAGGTAATTGTGCATGCGCAACAGGTATAGTGTCCGTCAGAAACAAATAAACAAATAAACAAAATGAACCTCAATTTCAATGATCACAAGTTTATTTTCATTCGTAGTATTATTTTGATAGATAAACATGTTTTACAATTGATTTTAAAGTTGGGTTTATTTCATAATTTAAACATTGGGATTCCAGGGATCAAGTACCACCAGCAGGGGGGGGCGCAAGTATCACCTACCTTGAGAAACACTGCCAATAATATTAATAATTATTATTATTATTTCACTTTCACATGTTTGAAAACTACTACTAATGACCACCATGGATTTTGCACAAAAACTAAAAACAAAAAAACAAAAAAGTACCACCAGCAGGGGGCGCAAGTACCACCTACGGTACACGTACCGTAGGTTGGGAACCACTGCTCTAGTAGATAAACATTCTGCCTCATGGCAAAAAATGGACGATCACCACGATCCGAATAATTTCTGAAAATAATACAAAAGTAAACGATGTCTACTGCTTTGACCTTGAATTCACTTCTCCTTTTGTAATCCAGGACCAAAAATGGGATATTTTTAAATCTCTCTTTTTTCCACCTTAGAGGTCGTCAACGAAACAGTGTAGCAGGTCATTATTCATCACAGACTGTTATTATACAGGCAAGGGAGGCAGTAGACGCATTCAATTCTAACAACAAATCACTTTTTCATCTTCTCGTGAATGCGAGATCTCTCCTATGTATATATGTATGTATAAGCATAATGTGTACCCCCCCCCCCCACATCTCTGCTTATGTCCAGAGATGGAAAAATGTCTTGTCATTTTGAATCACCAGGCACCATTCCTTCCATCTTCCCTTCATGTGAAATGTTTTCTGTTATGCTTATACTTACATTTCCTCTCCACTTCCTGTGCAAAGAGCCCACTCTCGTGTACAACATTTAGGAAACCTTTAAAAAAAAAAAAAAGATTGTGAGATTGTGACTCTGTCATAGGGTGAGTCAATAAATTTACACTAATACAGCGGCTAAACAATCTGTGCTGTACCACCAACCAGAGACTCAGCGCCGGTGCCTCTGAAATGCCATTGCTCCTCCTCATAAATGGTTGGATATGATCAGTGATTCATTTGTAAATCAGGGAACACAATCGGGGAACACATAAAAGAATCCACAGTGCCTGGAGCACATTGGACAACGCTTAGGTCATAGCTGTTAAAACTAAACTAAGCTGTCATCACAACCAAAGCATTATTTATTTACATGTATTAAACGGTATATTCACGATCATAGAATCAGCAGGGGGAGGCGATTTATGGCTTGCATCTCTTACTGATGTTTATTGCTGCAAAACTACAGCAGCTGATTTCACTGATTTAGCCTTCAACCAGATATGGGGAGCTTACGACCCCCTCCCCCCTCCCATCCTCTGATCTTTCCGAGAGAACGCTTATCATCGTGTGTGAGAAATGATTTGCCCGCTGTGGAAGGAGACGATAACAACTAGGGCGGCAGTCAGCTGTGGCGCACTTGACAAGGCGGTGCTGAAGAGAGAGGATCGTGTCGGCTGTTTTCTCCTCGTCTTTGCGGAGATGTTCTCTCCGCCAGCGTCCATCGAGTACCTAACGACCCCCTGTGCCCCGTCCACCTGTAGACCTCCTGTAGTCAACACCCAGAGAGAGAAAGCACCGAGATGAGAACTGCATTTGTCAGGCCTTGGCAAAAACCAGTCAATGAGACGGCACGCATTGAAGAAAACACATCTCAATTGATGACAATGAGTTTGAAAAACATTCCGAGACATGGAGTGATCAATCACAATCATGCAGGTAAGAAAAGAAAAGAAAAACTCTTCTCACTGGATTGTTTGCCGGGCAGTTACGCTCATTTACAGGCACATGGTGCTGCCCCTTTGTCCCTTTACCCATTTGCCCCATGATGTCCTAAGTGCCCTTTTTGTCTTTTCATACTCCGTGGATGATGCATCACTGTCCTTCAGAGACTGTAGCGTAGCGGGCTCATTTTTAAAGCTAGAGTGAAGGTACTGGTATAGTATGAAATGAGACGACCTAAGGCATACATTGGTACCAACCGTGTCAAACTTGTCGAGAAGGAGCGAAATAATGTTCAAAATTTTGGCAAGGGAAAAACTGGCCATTTTCAAAGGAGTGCCTTGACCTCTCACCTCGAGATATTGAATGAAAATGGGTTCTATGGGTACCCACGTGTCTCCCCTTTACAGACACGCCCACTTTACTACTGTAATCCCATGCAGTTTTTGGCAGCAACAACAAAACTTTTTTTTTTTTTCTTTCTTTTTTTTTGTTGCATGCAATATAAATGTGTTGTTTGCGCCTATTGTATTTGAGTAGTTCTGCTTACTGCGGCCCCTTGCATTGGTCTGGAATTGCATCATTTGGGTATGACTGGAAAGCTGAGACTCTTGTGGATTCAATGAGCCCAATTGTATTCATGTGTGATGATGTTTGTCCCCATAGCAGCCATTGCACTGTAGTGAGGCCATTTTTCAAAACTTGACCTCACTGTATAAAATGACCTATTGTGAACTCTTGGATAATCACAGCCTCATGAAACTTGACAACCACAAACTAGAGACTGAGAGCATTCTGTTGAGCCCACCCCCCTCCCTAAAAAAGACTCAAATTGCTTCCTGGTAGGGAGGGATGGAGTAGTTAAAGGAATTATTTTCAAGACTGATGTGATTGTGTTGTGCACATTTTAAAAAGCAGAAATGGACAAAATGCAAACAACAAAATAATGTGTGGCTAGAGATGGGAAACCCTAGAAGGGCTTATACAGCGTCTCTACCTAGAAAACAAATATTAAATAATAATCCGTACAAATCATACAATATAACAAACAAGAGAAAGGAAACAATGAGTTAAAGGAAAGGAAAGCAACAGTAGAAAAACGGAAAAGAATAGAGCAATCAAAATGAGTCAGCAAGCAGTTAGACATAGTGATATGGCGGTGAGTGGGGAAATGACCGTTACATGAGCCTTACACTATTGTAGTCCTCAAAAAATATTTTCGCAAGATTGGCAGCACCTGCCCCTCTAAAGGTCTCTGCACGGCCCTGCCCATTTCAGTTAATATTACTAATAGTAAGTGTCCGGCTCTAATTGCCTTTCATTACTATGTATCAACTTCTGAACGTTTTTTTTTCACACACTGAAGTTTATCTCTTTATTTCTCCTCCTCCGCCAGGCGATAGTGGACTACTTTGAGGACAAGAACTGTCCCGTGACGGAGCGTCTCAAGATCTTCTACTGCTGTCATGCTCCACCCAGGTGGGCCGTCCAGGTATGAAACAACTTATCATCAACACATATGATTGGTTTGCTCATTTTATGTTGTTGTTTTTTTATTGCAATGTTTCCCATGTTGTGAGTCAGAATGTTTTTCACATTATAGATCAAGAGAAGCTTTACAGAATGTTTAGCACTACGTTCACATCTCCCTGCATCTGCAGTCATGTCAATCAGGGGCAGTGGCGGCCCAACGGTTAGAGAAGCAAGCTCGTGAGCGGAAGGTTGTCGTTTCAATGGCAGAGCTTAGACCCACAGCCTGCTTCCACCAGGCACTCAGACTAATACGGAGGAACCCCAGGGGAGCACGGGGAGAACATGCAATCTCCTCACAGAAAGGCCCTTTCTCACAAGATAGCCCACCTGGGCACCAAGGCACCGAACTCATTCCCAAATCATATTTTATTCCTCTGAGCCTGACCACATCCCGGGGTGTGATCAAACGATAAACACTATATTCAAAAGACAAGTATTATTATTAGTTGCCATGGAGCTGTCAACTGACCTTCGCCCATAATAGGGTTGAGGCTTTTGCTCCAACTGTTCCCCCGTCTGTTGCTTAGACCGCCCATGGGAATTCAAGAGTGATTCCACCTCACATTCGCCATGTGGTTCCATTCCAATGTTCTAATCGACAACAAGTACTGAGCCACTCCTCAGTCATTTCTAAGGGAGTTGTCCTCGTAGTCCCTCTCTAAAGCCAAGTCTCAACAGAGTGGTGTAACGTTCCAAAAGTAACCCGCTAATACAAATACAAATTAGTGAGTTAAAAGGAAGGTTCAGTGATTTTAGTTCATCACTATATCCACTATTATAACATTAAAAAAAAATTACATCAGAGTTTTTGTCTCTGAGAAATCAGCACCAGCCTCCTGTTAGCACGATAGCAATGCTAGTGCAAACCAAATAGGGTATGAAACCACTGCTTTCAAAATCCAATTGCAGTGCTTTGATACGTTCCGTTGCGTTTTCTTGGTGCAGCTATGGAAGGATACGGAATGGCTTGCAAGTCATTTTAAGAGGTGTGGTTTCATACTGCGTTGACTTCTGCTACTGTAGCATTGGAGGAGGTGTTTAAGCTCGAATGTAAGAACATTGTAAGAGGGGGACTTTATTAGTGATTAATAAGGGACGCTTATAAAATCGCTGGACCTTCCCTTTAATCACCTCAGCTGTGATTTTTATAGTTTGGCTGTAATATAAAGACTTGATTCATGTCGGGATTTTATGTTTTATTGTGTCAACTAAATAATCTAATAGTTGAAAATCGGGATCATTCACTAGTCACATGATCACACCACCATCTTGGACCCAACCGGCTGGGCCGGGGTTGGCGTGTATGCTTTGTTCATTGCTGCTTTGAACTGGATGAAAATGTGCATAAATAATGATTGGGCTTTTTTATAGTTTTACAGTCAAGTCTGTATAAACCCCGCAGAAACCCCTGATCTGCGTCCTATAGTGTATACGAGGGATCAGCGTGACATCACGACACCTGGATATACCATCCGGAACTGCAGCAGTTAACTAGTATGAACGTTAATCTCTCAAAAACGATACATTATCGCTTATACTGTATTTTGACATTCTGAGTGAGAGCAGAAGTAGTTCAAGGCTCTGATGTATAATACAATATGTTGTGTTAAAGTTGTGTGAACTCTCGCCGTTTTTAAAATGAAGTGAATTTCGTAAAAAGCACAGCCTGCTAGCGCGAGACACTCAAGGCTTGCTCCATAGGGTCCCGTTAGAAGCTTACCGTTTGCTTACCAACACTGATCCCGCGTGTATTTCAGACCCAAGGACACCACTATGTCTACTCTCTTGTCCTTTGGATCAGGGCCGGTTCCAGAACAAGATGACTAGAGGTGCATCCTGGATAGGAAGGGGTGCAGATGCCCGTCCAAAGGCCGGGCCCACTCGGGTGGCCGGCCGAAAAATTTGACATGTTATTTTACTAAAAATAATGCATTTGACCATCATTTCAAGTAGAATGATACCACCCAAGCAAGAATATTTCAAGTGTTTCAAGTGCTTTACTGAAATATTTGGACCATATACAGTAATGATAATACAATTATCTCAACCTTAAAAGGTTACATATAGGTGCCAAAAAGCCATAAAATCACATCAAAGAACAAAGAAAAACAACAACTATAATTCATGTTTAAACAGTAAGTGTGCAGCTGTAGGATTTATTAAAAAAAAAAAAAAAAAAAAAATACTTTTCAACTGAGCATGCAGACAATTAAAATAAGGGTGCAATGCATGCTTTTGCACCCCCGTAGAACCGGGCCTGCTTTGGATCCATGGCCATCCCAAGGTCCCTCTGATCCATGGCCATCCCAAGGTCCCTATGATCCATGGCCATCCCAAGGTCCCTCTGATCCATGGCCATCCCAAGGTCCCTATGATCCATGGCCATCCCAAGGTCCCTATGATCCATGGCCATTTCAAGCTCCCTATGCACTACTAGAAGATGTATCAGCATCTATCAGTGCCGGGCCACTCGTCTTTCATGAGCTACTTTGCATCATCGGCCCTCCACTGTATAAATCAGCTGTAGGCCTGATGGAAGGAGAGGAGGCTCCATGATGTCACCTGTTAAACACAGACAAGTACATTAGCCTTTTGTCCTCGTCAGCTGCCGGCTTTGGAGGCCAACAGGTTAGCCGTGCGTGTGTGTGTGTGTGTGTGTGTGTGTGTGTGTGTGTGTGTGTGTGTGGGGGTGTGTGTGGGTGTGTGTGTGTGGGTGTGGGTGTGGGTGTGTGTGTGTGTGTGTGTGTGAGAAGGAGCACCTGCTAAAACTAGAAGGGCACTTGGAGAGCACAGGCCTCCGCCGAGGCCTATTGCTTGTCCGCGAGGCTTGTTTGTGAGTTACATTGCATTACATATTATATTACATTACATTACATATTATATTACATTACGTTACATTACATTACATTACATATTATATTACATTACATCATTTGGCAGACGCTTTGATCCAAAGCGACTTACAATAACACATTTTTGTCAGCAATAGAGCAATCAACTATGCAACACAGTCTATGACGGCTACAACTTCTGAAGAAATAGTGGTAAAGTTTTTGTTTTTTTTGAGAGAGAGAGAAATATGTTAGTTCAAGAAGGGGTCAGTTGGAGCCTGACAAGGTGTGTTTTAAGTTTTTGCCGAAAGATTGGCAGTGAAGCGGCCGTCCTGCTTGTAGGGGAGAGCTCATTCCACCATTGAGGTGCCAGGGACGAGAAGAGTCGCGATCGGGATGAGCGACTTTTGAGCCCCCGTAGCGGAGGAGGGGCGAGGCGTCCTGCACTGGTGGAGGAGCGGAGGGAGCGCTGAGAGGTTTGGAAGCTGAGCATAGATTGTAGGTACAGAGGAGCTGTCTGGTGTACTGCCCTGTAGGCCAGTACCAGTGTCTTGAATGTGATGCCTTGCCGAGATGGGAAGCCAGTGAAGCTCCCGGAAGAGGGGAGTGACATGAGAGAATTTGGGCTGGTTGAATACCAGACGGGCTGCAGCGTTCTGAATGAGCTGATCCAGACCCGCTCCAAATTAAAATGGGTTCTTCTTGGCCCAAATCAGGCCAGTAGTGTTTCTGTAATCCTGCTGACAAACAAACGGCACCAAAAACAGAACCTTTCCGGAGGTAAATATCTGCACCTGAGTTTTTGTGAGCTGTGTGTTTGTTTATCCATCTGTATTTGGGGGGGGGATGTCGAATCTCGTCGATGGCTGTTTTTTTGTTGGTTTCTTTATTAAGACTTCCTGAAAGATGGCCGTGTGGAGCCTGGCTGTGCCTGTTTGTGGATCTGTAAGCACCTTTTTCTGCCACCTATTTCCAATTCCTCTCCTCAGCTCTGGAGAAGTGGCAGCTCCCCTGGCAGCTCATTTTTAACACCGGCCATTTTTGGGCTCTGGAGGTCACCAGTGTTTTTCACAATAGCTTTCAGCTACTCCTTGAATCAAGCCCGCTGTGCGCCAATCTTGTCATATTCTGCTGCCACAGCTTCAATGTAGCCTGCGTTTCTAATGGAAGCTGCAACGAGTTCTGGGATCTCAGCCTCTAAGCTAGGACAAGCTAGCTAATCAGAATCAGAAAAAAACGTTATTGAACCCCGAGGGGAAATTGGGACTAAGTAGCCTAGCCCTTAATTCAAATGCCCTGCCCTCTCAAAAAGGACTTGGGTTTTTTCCAGACTTTTGTAGATAAAATAAAATAAAATCAATCTTAAATGACTTGCCCGATTGATTGAAGAGAAGCCAAGTAGCATTTGTTCCTATATTGTTGTTGCAATGAACCACTATCGCAGTCCCAATCTGTTGCCAACTTAGACAGGCTGCTTCTTGCTCTCATTTGGAGGGAGAAGGGAGTTTCACATGTGTCGTTTCAGGTACTATATTCAGCGAAATCTGAAGAATTACTTTCTCAGTCCAGGAAATGACACCTCCAGATAGAGGAAGCATTTGATTTGCAGATAAGAAGCGGCACAGAGCGGTTGTAGATTAGAAGTCAGCAGTAATGGTGCTTTCAGCACTGGATGCATTTAGCGAACCACAAAGCATCTTGAAATTGCGATGAAGACCTCAGTTGTCAGGATTCATCTTCGAAATCCAGGCACAGAGATTCAAGAACCTGCAGCCAACATGAGGCCGCATGCACAGGGCTGGATAGGGAGGAGAGTTCAGAGAGGGAGAGAACAGTAAGTAGAACTAGCATAGTAACAGGGAGATCTAGACCCATCGTCCAAGAGGTTAGAGGAGGAGGAGGAGGAGGAGGAGGAGCAGAGGCAGAGAGATCAGTGGGGAAGGAGACATCGCCCAGGGGAGGAGGAGGAGCAGAGGTAGAGAGATCAGTGGAGAAGGAGACATCGCCCAGAGGAGGAGGAGGAGGAGCAGAGACAGAGAGATCAGTGGGGAAGGAGACATCGCCCAGGGGAGGAGGAGGAGCAGAGGTAGAGAGATCAGTGGAGAAGGAGACATCGCCCAGAGGAGGAGGAGGAGCAGAGGCAGAGAGATCGGTGAAGAAGGAGACATCGCCCAGAGGAGGAGGAGGAGGAGGAGCGGAGGCAGAGAGATCGGTGGGGAAGGAGACATCGCCCAGAGGAGGAGGAGGAGCAGAGGCAGAGAGGTCAGTGGGGAAGGAGACATCGCCCAGAGGAGGAGGAGGAGGAGCAGAGGCAGAGAGATCAGTGGAGAAGGAGACATCGCCCAGAGGAGGAGGAGGAGCAGAGGCAGAGAGATCAGTGGAGGAGGAGACATCGCCCAGAGGAGGAGGAGGAGCAGAGGCAGAGAGGTCAGTGGGGAAGGAGACATCGCCCAGAGGAGGAGGAGGAGGAGCAGAGGCAGAGAGATCAGTGGAGAAGGAGACATCGCCCAGAGGAGGAGGAGGAGGAGCAGAGAGATCAGTGGAGAAGGAGACATCGCCCAGAGGAGGAGGAGGAGCAGAGAGAGAGAGATCAGTGGAGAAGGAGACATCGCCCAGAGGAGGAGGTGGAGGAGCAGAGAGATCAGTGGAGAAGGAGACATCGCCCAGAGGAGGAGGAGGAGCAGAGAGAGAGAGATCAGTGGAGAAGGAGACATCGCCCAGAGGAGGAGGAGGAGCAGAGAGAGAGAGATCAGTGGAGAAGGAGACATCGCCCAGAGGAGGAGGAGGAGGAGCAGAGGCAGAGAGATCAGTGGAGAAGGAGACATCGCCCAGAGAAGGAGGAGGAGCAGAGGCAGAGAGATCAGTGGAGAAGGAGACATCGCCCAGAGAAGAAGGAGGAGGAGCAGAGGCAGAGAGATCAGTGGGGAAGGAGACATCGCCCAGAGAAGAAGGAGGAGGAGCAGAGGCAGAGAGATCAGTGGAGAAGGAGACATCGCCCAGAGAAGAAGGAGGAGGAGCAGAGGCAGATAGATCAGTGGAGAAGGAGACATCGCCCAGAGGAGGAGGAGGAGCAAAGGCAGAGAGATCAGTGGAGAAGGAGACATCGCCCAGAGGAGGAGGAGGAGCAGAGGCAGAGAGATCAGTGGGGAAGGAGACATCACCCAGAGGAGGAGGAGGAGCAGAGGCAGAGAGATCAGTGGGGAAGGAGACATCGCCCAGGCGGCATGTAATAACTGAGAACAGCAATAAAGCTGAATTGAAGAAGCCCTATTGCCGCCTGGGGAATTGAACGCGCGGGCGAGGCAGAGGAGGATCACAGCAGTCTCCATGATGCATCTCCCCACACTGGGGAGAGGCGTGCCCTGCATGTAGCACAGCAGCACCCAAGGCCATTTGTGTGTGTGTGTGTGTGTGTGTGTGTGTGTGTGTGTGTGTGTGTGTGTGTGTGTCATTTTGTGTGTGTGTGTGTGTGTGTTCTTATACTTCTGCCTTTATGAGAGCCAGTTTGAGTTTTACACCTACGGAGTGAGGACCCATTTTGTGAAGTGAGGTTATTTTTGACGGTTCTCACTTCTTCGAGGGGCTAGTTTAGCATTAAGATTAGAATTAGGATTAAGTTTAAATGATTTTTAGGACTTAGGTTTAAGGTTAGGGACGGGTAATGGTTAAAGGCGTGATCAGGTTTAGGGAATGAATGTTGTCAATAGATTCAATGTCTTCACAAGTATAGTAAGACAAACATGTATATTCCTCATCACATCCCTTTGTTGACGGCCTTGTCTCAGTATAATGCAACGCTTGACATCACGTCCTGCATTTTGCATGAACAGGCATTAGCAAGCTTCTCAGAAGTACTCCGTAATAAATGGAGGTGCAGGGAAGCTCCTACATGTAACATTCATGGGTGTTCCATCCCCCCGTCGCTGTTTACTCAGTTTATCATTGGTGTCACGTCTCTCCGGCCATGTCTCCCTCGTCACATGATGAAGACGGTTGCCAGAAAGAGGGATAAATTCAGATTTATCAGCCCTGTCATTGGCCTGGGGGAATGGGACATGTCACACACCATAACCAGGGAAAGTATGTGTGGTGGGGAGGAGGTTAAAGAGCGAGGCAAAGATAAAAGCCTGGATTTAAGCAAGTCTGTATTTTTCGTCCGAAATTGTCACGCGTTTTAACACATTCACTGCCAGCCGTTTTTTCAATACTGTAGGTAGGTTCTGCCAAGGGCTTTTTTTGAGGATTCTGGCTCATCTTTCAAGAGCCGAGGATTCTTTTCTGCTAAGATTTTGTGAACACAAATTATCTCAAAAGAACTAATATAATGTGTGCTTTCTCTGTCTAAAAGAGTTAGTTTGTAGAGTTAGTAGTTATGTAGGCATTAGCAGTAGAATACAGCATGGTTTCAGCGTCTGAAAATTTAAGCTGAGATAAACGGCTTTTTGTGAAATTCGATAGAACAGTCACTTTAACCATTTATTTTTGGCGTAAGACGTCAGACATCTAAACAATAGTTTTGAACAGTAATTTCCTCCATAGCAGCAGGAAACCCCCCTCTCCTTCAAACTCCTCCCTCCGTGGGTGTGTCTCTGGTGGCTTTGCAGCGTTTGTCACAAGCGAGGCTCTGCCTGTCTGTGCTGCCTGGCTGCTGGCGGCTGCTCTTTGGGCGAGTCTGCATGAGTCGTTTCGGTTGTGAGCTCAGCTGGAATGAAGCTGCGTGCGATTGTGGGCTTTCTGCCGGTGTTTCAAAGTGTGTTGCACGCATAATCTATTATGCAAATTTGCAATCCCCCACCGCCAGCTCTCAGCGCGATAATGCGCGAAAGCGAAAGCGTTTTCGCCAATCCATTTTACAGTATGAGAATGGTTTCCTCGCGCGTTCCCCTGCAGTTTTGGCTCGGCTTTTTCTAGTCTGGAGAGCACTGTCGCCAGTTAGTGGGTCGGTGGAATGGGTTGTACACGTTCGGTGGCTCCCATATTTTTATAGGAGACGTGGGGGGCGTTGATCCACGTCCCACCGTCAAAATTTTTTTTTTTTTTTTTTTTGACGACTTGACTCGTCAATGGCAGTCAACCGTTGGATTTTTTGGGACGAGTCAACTCGGCATTGGCAGTGAACGTGTTAAAATAAATACGACCTCATGTTGTCACTCGCGTTGACACACTGACCGCCGAAACTTCCACCGTCATTAAAGTTTTCGGAACAGGTTTGATTTTCTGACCTGTTGTCTGACCTGTTTTCTGACCTGTTTTCTGACCTGTTTTCTGACCTGTTTTCCGATGACAGATTTAAAAAAATGCATATCATTTTTTTTTATTACTGTGTGCAAAGACCTTTACTCTCATACTCTGTGACAACTCAGGTGATCAAGACTTGACTCCTCTAGTTAGGTTGCCAGGCGGAGTTTGTAGGCTGTTAGAAGGTGTGTGTGTTTGTGCTCGCTAGTGGTCGGTGGATGCACGTGTGTGTGTGTGTTTGTGTGTGTGTGTGTGTTCTTGCATGGGTGACAACACAATAGAAAGAGGTCTTAGGTCAAATGAGAATGTACATGTATGGGTACTTCATAGATAATTCCTTCCAGCCACAGCTGGGAATGATTAGAGTAGGGATTTTGTTTGTTGGTAGGTTATATTTTAAGATACGATGAAACTTTAGTGATTGTTGTGGGGAAGCTGGGGAACTGTAACAGCAAATAATTGGATATAGATAAGAATTTGACAAATAGAGCATTGTGAAGATAACACAACAATAAGAACATATTGAATGTAATGGAACAGATATGACACATTGAAGATAAAGTTACAACGTCCTCATCATGATAATACAGAACTCTATGGAAAGAGTTGGAGGTAAACCGATGTTTCTTCTACCCCTCCCCTCCCCCCTTTCCTCCCTCTTGTTTCACATCTCACATGTTTTTGATATTAACTTTATTTTCTCATCTATATTTTATCCTTTTATATACGTCTCAATGTTTAATCGTATGTTTGTAAAGCATCTTTGAGCACTCCGAAAAGCGCTATAGAAATTTAACTTCTGGGGGGGAATATTAGGTCAATTTTCAAAATCAACAACAGTGCCATACCTTGGAAAGACTGTTTTGGGTTCTCAGGAACGTCTTGGGGGAATTTCTTCAAATTTGGTTCAAAGAGGATGAACGGATTAGATTTTGGTGTTCAAAGGTCAATGATGTCAAGGAATGTAAAATGAGTGTGTTCAATGTGTTGCTTTGCTAACACTTTATAATAACCATCATTAATAAACGGTAAATTGATAGTTAATTATATTATTATATATAATTACCTATCTATAGAGTTATTTTACTCTTAAAAAAACAATGAAATGATGTTTACACAGTATTTATTAACCATTTTACAAAGTATTATAAACATCAGTTGCAACTTTATAATAGCCATCCAAATAATGTTTATGCCTGTAGATCTGCCCCCCCCCTTCAATCCCCCCTTTCCTCGTCATACACCTCCCTCCCATTATCACTCCATCCCTGCATCCCACCCTTCTCCATTCTGAGAAGAAATGTTTATGGAAATGGGGA
>NC_139633.1:27908357-27923357 GCF_964638095.1 Poromitra crassiceps
AGGTACACTCGCACACATACAATTGTGGAGAGAGGAGGTCGCACATTCGTAGCCATGATGCAAAAAATATGGTATTTATTGTTAAACCTCAGTTTTGGCCATGCGCTCTTCGTCAGGATATGCACAACATCAACATCAACAGGGGAGAGGGACACAGGTGATTCATTACAGGTAGGAGTGTCCACAATCAGATACAAGGGAGGAGCAAAAGCACTCGCCGCCCAACATGCAATTACAGAGATTGCTTTAATGATCAATGTCCACAAATAACATTTCTGTTCAATAATAAATAGCATAACATGAACACTACAGTGAGTGAGATAATATCAAAAGTGTCCAAATGTCAGTCAGCAAAATACAGCCAAATTTTTTTTGTCCATTTTTAAAGGACAAAAAATAGTCAAGGAGACCATAGTATAATCCTCACACACACACACACACACACACACACACACACACACACACACACACACACACACACACACACACACACAGGGCCGTCTGGGAGACAACATGATCTTCACAAAAAGTATTAAAATGGATTAAATCCTGTTACTGTATAAAAATACAGTACATGTCCGCTATAGAGACACTGCGGAGCGCGTCGTCATTCAGAAACCACGCCCAAAACGGGGAGAAACAAACAAAAAAAAAACCCAATCCTGGTGTTCTCCTATGTCACGTGTCGCACACAAAGATCATATATACGGAAGATGAACACTCCAACTTACTTCCTTGACAGCTAGATCCACATTTTTCTTCTCGCCAATTCTCAATGGCTTCCTTGTTTAGCTCGGGAGTACAAAAAAAACTTTTATTGGCGATTTTGTTTTACATTTGTTGTCTGCGCAGCCCACCACACAGCAGCTTTTAGCTATGTTTAATTCAAGGAAAATGACGCTGGTGTATGGAAGTGAATGGAGAGCTTTGCCCCCGTGATGGGCGTGGCCTATTTCATGCAGTGTCTCTATTAGATTAATGCAGCAGAACTGGGTGAGTAGTATATGCATCCTATGTGATTTTCTAAGTCTTATAGGACTTCATTTCCCTGGATTAACTCCCCTGTGTCTGTTTTCTTATTCTGCCCATTCCTACATTAGTTTCACAACTTTTGTTCGCTACGTTCCCTCACAAATACACTGATTTTGTACGTTTTTTCTCTATATTTATTTTGTTTCTCTATTTTCTTCCCTTAATTTCAGTTGTAGGAGCACGAAAACGGTCTTAAAGTCTTGCATTTTGTATATAGCCTGGGCACTCGCCACTTCCGATTCTTTCTGGCTGTGTGCAATTATTCACATAGAAATATACGCAGGGACACTCAGGAATTGCTTCCGCTGTTTCTACTGGGGGAACGGGGCTCGCTCTCTTATGGGTTACGCCCGCACTGACGCCAAACTCAATCCAAAAACCTGTCCGTTTTACTGTTGTCTTGCTGGTCACTAAGTGCGCCCGACTGCTAGAACACGACTTTAGACCTGTTATGAATCAGTGGGGTCTTTTCTAATATCCGGGGTAAAAACCGAAGCTCAGACCACGTACGTGTCTTGCTTATTTACAAAATTCACATATGCGCTCATTGTTTTGAATGGCGAGTTACCCCCCCATTTCCGGGTTTTGTGCTGCCCCCCCTTGCTCCTCTGACGCACGAGTGTCCCTACGTATGCACACTGTGTGCACACACACACACACACACGCACACACACACACACACACACACACACACACACACACAGATAGATATCTTCCCTGTGGGAGCTCCTGCAGAGCCTCTCCACTGTTGAGCTAAGGGGGCACTTAATACCCAATGCTTCTTGGTCCAGACAAGCCCATTTTTCACACTGAATATGGCTGCTATCACCCCACACACACACACACACACACGCACGTGCACACACACACACACACACCCGCGCGCGCACGCACACACCCGCGCACGCACACACCCGCGCACGCACGCACACACACACACACACACACACACACACACACACACACACACACGTGCACACACACACACACACAGCAGGAAGCGGAGAGATAAGTGAATGTGGTGTTTGATGTGGCTGAGCTGGCTGTCTTCCTTCACCTCCCCCATCTCTCCCATCATCCATCAGTCTATCTGTCCGTACACCCGCGTGGTACAGCTGCATATGCACTCGTCTGGTCTGGCAGATGTGAGAGCCGACGCACACACACACACACACATGCACACACACACACACACACACACACACACACACACACACAGGTCTGGGCAGGTTTCACTTGGAAATATTATTAACCTGCCTGACCCTGTGGAGCACCCTTGGGAGAAACACGCACGCACACACACACACACTCACTCAATCAATCAATCAATAGATCCAGTGTACTGCACAAGCAACTAACTCTCTATTTCTCTCTCTCTCTCTCTCTCTCTCTCTCTCGTACACACACACCAACCATGGATTAGCCATTGGTAGAGAAAAGGTTTCGCCGAGCAGGGTTTTCCACAAGTGCCGGCTGCCCGACATTAAAATATTTCCAGCCGACTCTATCGCTCTATAAACAAGCCAACCGTGGTGGATGGCAAGCAGCAACAGCCACGCACGCACACGCCAAAGTCACGCACTCAGTCAGTAGATGTGATGCACTTCCTCAGATAGCCTCTAGTTTCCCGGCTTGACCTTTGGGCCAATCGCGGTGCTTAAAACACGGAAAGCTCCGCTCAACCAGACGCCGTGCGAATCTAAACAAACGCACCTTCAAGTGAGATGCAGCAGAGGGTTTTAACTTAAGCCCAATGTCCACCAGGTGCGGTGCGGCTCCGCTCAAACTGCCGGGAACAGACTCTCGCCCATATTAATAGATGGGCAATACATGCATTACGAAAGAAATATGAACCTGTCGGATCCCGCATGCGTCTGACAGATTACATAGGTGTGGTTGTGCATTTTCTTCTCTCCCCCATGGGAGGCGCGCCCCACACTTTGAAAACCATTGGTGTACAGTAGGGGTGTCAAAAATAATCGATTATAAGATGCATCGCGATGCGGACGTGCACGATTCTGCATCGATTCACAAATGTCAAAAATCGATTATTAACACATTGACTGCCAGCCCTTTTTTCAATGCTGTAGGTAGGTTGTGCCAGGTTTTTTTTTGAGGATTCTGGCTCATTTTACAAGAGCCGAGGATTCTTTTCTGTTAAGACTTCGTGAACACCAATCATCTAAAAAGAACTAATAGAATGTGTGCTTTCTCTGTCTAAAAGAGTTAGTTTGTAGAGTTAGTAGTTATGTAAGCATTAGCAGTTGAATACAGCATGGTTTCAGCGTCAGAAAAATTATTCAGAGATAAACGGCTTTTTGTGAAATTCGATAGAACAGTCACTTTAACCATTCATTTTTGGCATCAGTAAGAGTCAGACATCTAAACAATAGTTTTGAACAGTAATTTCCTCCATAACAGCAGGAAACCCCCCTCTGCTTCCAACTCCTCCCTCCGTGTGTGTTCTCCTCCTGCCTCCCTGGCTCTCCAGCGGGCGTGTCACAACGAAGTTGCTGCTGCCTGGCTGCTGCCTGTTTGAGCGGCCGCTGTTTGAGGAAGTCTGGGTGGACTCGCTCGTTTCGTGGAGTTTTGGTTGAGAGCTTTGATGCGATTCTGGTCATATTTATGCTGCGTGTTTCAAAGTGTGCATCCAATCTATTCTTGGAAACCCCCACCGTTGCCACCGCTGTGCATCAGCGCGAAAGTGAAAGCGTTTTCGCCATCAATTTTACAGTATGAGAACGGCTTCGTCGCGCTTTTCCCTCCAGTTTTGGGTCGCCTCTTTCTACTGTGGAGAGACATGTCGACACTCAGTGGGTCGGTAAAATAGATTATACACATTCAATACCTCCAATTCTGGTGTAGGAGACGTAAAAGGGGTTGATCGATGTCCCACCGTCAAAAAAAAAAATGTTTATGTAAGCCGAGATATCTCGTCCTTGGCACTCAACGGTTGGATTATGTAAGCCGAGATATCTCGTCCTTGGCACTCAACGTGTTAAAAAAAAAAAAAAAAAAAATTAATAATCAAATAAAATATAATGGAAGTACATGCAGTTGTTTATTTTAATTATGGATCATAATACAATGCAATTCCAAATGCACTTTTATTTTAAAAGTAGCCACACAGTGAGAAAAAAGAAAGTGAGAAAAAATAAATCATGTATTGCGGAAAACAGTGATGCATCGATTTAAGATGCATCGAGATGCATCGATAATCGTACTCGAATCGAATCGTAGCCCTCTGAATCGTAATCGAATCGTGAGGCCAGTGAAGATTCACAGCCCTAGTGTACAGTATGTAACAGGTTTTCAATGGTGTATAATGAGCATGATACATTAGTGTTTCAATAGTAATGTGTGAGTGTTTCATTACATTGAATGTGTAAGCATCTCATACTGTATAATGTGACTGGTACAATTATGTACATGCGAGGTAAAGTTTGAATTATGACCTATATACGGCACTTCACGAGAGACCTTCAAACCTGGCCAGGACCTCACACACCGTGGCAGACGTCTGTGTTGTAACCAGCGAGCGGTGCCAAGCGCTGTCGACTTGAGAGGCCGAGCTCCAGACCAGCGTTCATGACGTAACGGCCATCTGGATCGTCTTAAGACTCCGACTCTCACAGTAGAGCGGGAATAGATTCGGTCAGCCCCTCGTCCGCTCAGTCATCGACCCCGAGCACTTGACCTCTTGGCCGGAAGGAGCAGATGAGTTCTCATAAACGCTCGTTAACGGCTACGCTAATCGCACCAGTCGCCGATTTAATTTGGACACGGCCTGTATATACTTTTTTTTTATGTAAATGTACAATTTCTTTTATTCTCCCAGATGCACTCATATCTACCTATATATACAGTATGCATTAAATGTGGCAATAGCAATATAATTGGAATGCACTGATACAATCTCAGAGAATACAATATATACTAGTGTTATCTATCCATATCTTGTGTGGCTGATGTTGCAACACACTGGCAACCTGCTTTTGATAGAATTGTGACCCCACACAGACGCATACAAACACACTCCACTGATTCTAAATGCACATTGCATCTGTCTAAAGATGGAGTACTGACCTGTGCTTCTAAGCGACCCCTGAATGGGACTCCTGCAGACTGCTGGGCCTCCCTCCCTTATTGGGTTACAGCGTGTTTTGTCTCTTCAATTTGATTACCCGCTGTACATTTGACTCACTAATAGAAGTGCGCTGCTCTGGAAGCGTAAGCTGCGGTGGTCCCCGGGCCAACACGCCATGTAACACAGCCACCACCGGGGATACAACATAGCAAGCAATCCATTTGTCTGGAGTGGTTTGGTCTCCTTCCAGTACAGCTTTGCTCTTGTTGGACAAAACCTAAGGTTATGAATATAACCCCGGTTCTATGAATAATAGGAGTGAGGTAACTCACTACTTCGGAGGCAATCCTTGCCACCCTACACAGAAGCCCTTTTTTTTCTAATCTTTAGATTGGGTCAGAGACTCACATCCCCCCCCCCCCCCCCCCCCCCCCACACACACACACACACACACACACACACCTGCCAAGGGGGCGGAGCCTCCTATATACACAGGCACCGGTTGTGTATCTCCCGAAGTGTCAGACCAGCTTGTCGCTACAAACCCAGAGAAGTCATAGCAGGGCTCGACATTAACGGATGCCCGGTTGCCCCGGGCCAAAAAAAAATAAATGGCAACCATTTCTTGGCCTTTGGTTGCCATAGTGGCAACCACGTTTTAACATGTAAAAAATAAGCACAGCAGCAAACGGCAAAATATGCACCAAATACATATTTTTTAATACTTGTGAGTGACATGCTGACATTTTATTGCTGTTACAATCGGAACAATGTTGCTAATTACCGGAACCCAGTAGACACGTGCGGTGTGTTTGTTTACTCAGGTCAGACGCTGCGCGCACACCGGCTCAGCTGCAAGCACACGTTTGATATGGCCAAACAGATTCAGTTGTCTGGCTGTGTGAAAGCCCCAACTAACGTTAACCTGGTGTGGTGTCAACATCACAAATGAACGAGCAAGAAAGATGATTCGACTGACAAATAACCAGATGAACCGCCCGCACGAAAAAACAATGGGAAACAGACCTACTCGTAAACTATGGACTATTTCAGAAGGAACAAACAGCGTGCTCCGAGACAACAGCCGTGGCTCAAAGGTGTGTACTTTCATTTGAGATTGGTGAATGTAGGAAGAAGAAGTAAGACCGCAGACTGTGCGGAATTTCCTGATTACAGCGGTAGGCGAGCCCCTTTATAGTTGTGCGTCGCGGCTAACTGCAAAGTATGCATATTAGATTTGTAATGTAAGTGGACGAGGCGAAGTGCGTCTGAACTGCACGCGGAAAGTATTCCACGAGAAAACACCCGTGTGTCATACATACATACGCAGCAGCCCATGAGATAGGGTTGGAGAGAGAGAGAGGGATTGCGGCGGGGACAGAGCGGGCGGGCCAAGGCCGCTTCTGGGCCTTTTGGGGCCCCATGCAAAATCTCAGAGTGGGGGCCCCAAACCACTGTCAGCATAGTATCCCTGAATGAACATGAATGAGAGGCCTAGGCTACTTCATGATCAATAACGCTGTTAATTAATCAATTAAGCACAATATGAACAATAACTGTTGAAAAATATATGAAAATGAAAGTTCACAAATATTAGTTAAACAAATCCTTTCAGTGCAAATGCATTATAAAAACAAAAAATAAGATTTGTTGGGAAAATGAAATTACACAAATGTATTATTATTATTATTATTATTATCATTATTACTACTACAGTACTACACCCGGTGCGCGCACTGAATAGGCCTATTATACTATATACTATAGACTATTCTACTTACTTTTCTGTCACATCGTCATTATTAAGCCGGCTTATGACTGCATAGTATCATAATTACTCAAAATATAAGGCGACTAAAAATGGCAACCGTATTTTCATTCGGGCAACCAAAAGCTCCTGCCAGGTTGCCCCTCCGGCAACCACTTTTAAAAGTGAACGTCGAGCCCCGTCATAGGTTCATTACTGCGACCCCAAAACCCCGCTCGTGCCAAGCATGGGCTGAGGTGGCTGTGCGCCCTGGCTGGTATAAGCCAAGTGTTGGAATTAATCCAAGTTTCCTTAAGATCAAAGGTCAGCCTAGTAAGCTCTAATAATGTGTGGCCTATGAGATGTTTGCTCAACTATACTAACGGAAGTTGGGTCCCAGACAGGAGTTTCAGTTCTAGGTGAAACTACACGTAACATTAGACTAACAAGGATGTGCACCTGTCTATAGGCTGGTTTCGTGTAAGGTAACACCCAATGAGTGGGTGCATCTGGTAATCTGCCCTACAACACATGGGGTCTTCCTCTTTTTGAAACCCAGCCTCTTTGACGGATGAACATCCTGAATGCTGTGTATATATATGAATGCTTCCTGAATAAACATCGCTTCTTGACGGCATACTTTGTTGTGTCGTGAATGAGACCTGAACTTCAGCTGAGAGACTCTGTCGTTTGTTCCATCACTTTTTACCCTCCACCAGAAATAACGAACACGGGGAAATTGAGTCATCTTGATTGCAATCCTTTATTCCATCCATTGATTGGTCAACTTTGCTAATTTTCAACACAAGGTAATAGCCTCCCCATCCAATGTGAGAGGCTCTGCTTAGAGATCAGCCCAGGACATGAGCAGCTGTTCACTCCTCCTGAGCCACCCTCGTCTTGTTGTCGCCAGGCACGTGTTTAGTTTAGTTTATTAGGATCCCCATTAGCCATTACACAAGGCAACAGCTACTCTTCCTGGGGTCCACAGTCAAAACAAACAATACAGATACATTACGAATATGCAAAGTAAAAGACAAAACACATTTTAAAATCATAGATTTAAGACAAACAAGAGAAAACAAACAAAAACTCACTCAACCTGGTTCTAAATACAGCATTATGTCCATCCAAATAACCATGTAACCTCCATCACAATCTTCCTAAAATACTATACAGTATATACTGTACAGGCATATAATACTATAATATAATACATCTACCTATAGCCTAACTAATACATTACTATCCGTTTATCAATCATTATCTATCATCTGTCCACCCATAGTACATCCTTATGTTATATAACGTCTAACTATATTACATGAATTACTATCAACTCTATACGATATCTAGGTGTATAATCACTATTTTTAATACCAGTTCCATTCATTGCGTATAATTAACTAGTTATGAAATTATAAAATGTACTTTTAGCTTATTTTTAAGTCTATATCTACTTTCTATATTTATAATTGTAGGAGGTAGAGCATTCCATTCAGACATGTTGAGCGTGTTGCTCCTCAGAGGAAGCAGTGAAGGCTACCAGATGAATATGGGAGCGAGAGCCCTTAAACACAAAGGTCAGGTTAGGGATCACAGTCACCCTTCCATCCCCTGGACGATCTGAGGGCACGAGGGGAGAACGGAGAGCGCGTGTAAATCGCTGACCCTCTTGGCTGAGGCTAGAGCCAGCAACAACGCTGTCTCGCCCCCATGTAATGGCTCCAAAGGGGGGCGCCCTTGAGCCCCTCAAAACCACGGCCAAGTCCCACGCAGGCACCAGGGCCGTGGCAACAGGAAGGTCCCATGTGGGCCCCTCTCATAAGAGCACGCACCAGATTCTCCTGGCTGACGGGTTTATCTCCAAAACCCACATGGCAAGCCCATAAGCCTGCCAGGTAGACCTTTGACGTGGAAAAGGCTTTGCCCTCATCTGTAAAAAAAAAAAAAAAAAAAATTAAGAAGAAGAGCCACAATGGCCTCCGCAGGACCCCAATAAGGAATGTAACCGTCTCTCAGGCACCAATTCTGGAACAGCTTCCACCTGAAACCAGACAAGGATCTGGTGGAAGAGGATGTGGATGGAACACTGACTACGTTTACATTCACACAATATTCCACTATTATTTGGAAAATGACAATACTCTGAATTTGATAAGGGTCATGTAAACAGCATAATTTATTCCAGTTGCATTTTCCGAATTTGCCCTTTTTCCAAATTTAGCATTTTCCGATTAAGACATCTGGGTTATTCGGGTTTTCGGAGGATTCTTTGATCATGTATACAGCGCATTCAGAATATGGGTCTCAATCAGGGTTTTTTCCGCAGTTTGCGACGCATGTTGCCGGTTTGTGGTCAACTGATGTGTGCTAGAAAGCTCTAGAACAGACGATATAATCATAATAATCCATCATCTCTGGCATGCAAAAAGAAAAGCCGACATTTCTGATCGGGAGGAGATGAGAAACATCGATTTAAAGAGAGAGAGAGAGTAGCCTATAGTGCCCAGTGCCCACGGAAGCCCACAATGCTTGCGAGCCTGCGAGGTAATAACGTAGGCTACTAGCCTACTTTTTATGAAAGACTTGGATGCGCAACACCAAACTTTTCAGCAGCAAGCTGCTCCTGAAATGGACCAAGTGATGCTCGTAAGAATCGTGCTGCTCTGTTTATTCTCAACAGAAAAACTCAGCGGCTCCGCCTACCTGCACCTCTCCCCCCCCCCCCCCCTCCCTCACGTGTCGGGGAGGGCGAGCTACGGCTGCATGTAAACGGGAATATTAGTGGATTATTCATTTAGTCGGAATATTGTCATTTTCAGAATATGGGCAAAAAGCGCAATATTATGTGCATGTAAACGTAGTCACTGTGACCCCCCCTTCCCCCTTGCGACAGCATCGTGCTATGCATCGGTAGCCGACCAGGGCGGAGCGCATAGCATCCGATAAGTCTCCTCTAGCCATGAATGCCTCCCATGTAGTGAGTCACCTCATGAATATTATGAAATAGAGCGCATTGATTTCAAGACGGGGGGACGACTAAGAATACTCTCAGCTCAGCTCTGTTCTTTCAACATGGTAAGACAGGTAACGATAAAGTAACTGAAAACACCTGCAAGAGGAAAAGAAAAAACAAAACTATAGATAAACCTGCTTATTCTTTCAACAGAGTAAGGCAAGTAGTGATAAAATAACTTTTTAAAAAATATTTAGAAAAAGTAGAAAAAACTACGGTACTGATAAACTCAACTCTGCTTATTCATTCAACGTGATAAAATGGGGGAATAAACAAATAATTTCAAGTGGAAAAATAAACTCAGCTGTGCCGTTTCTTTCAACAATGTCCTTACTTGTTAATAACAAGAAACAGCAGATAGGTTCAGTGGGGCCTCCATCTTCCTCCGAGAGTCGAAGAGAACTACTGCAGATTCAGTCCGCTCCTCAAGTGCAGGGCTGCTTGTCGGGAAGACGAGAGAGAGAGAGAGTCTCGGCGTCTCGATCTCGGATTTTATGAATCCATATCGGACCATTCAGCCGAAGATCGATTAGAATCGGGAAAAACTGATTTCTCCCTTACTTTCCATCCCAGTCTACTTCAATCTCTCTCTTTCTCTGTCTCTCATTTCTCTCATCCTCTCTCTATCTCTACCCCGAGAAGGACACAAGGGGATTCTTAAACACTGGCTGTGCCTCAAGGATATAAAAACCTCGTTCACAGTCTGGCCTGTTTCTCTCTCCCCTGGAAACCAAACCCAGCTCATGCTCTGTTTGCTCTGCTTTACCGTCCATAACAGCCAACCCCCCATTGTTTCCGGTCATGCTGGACCGAGCGTGAAAAGGACACGCATCTAATCAGCTCATTTGTTATCAAGTACGGTAGGCATCTCACTGACGTCTTGGCCTCTGTAACAGCTCTTCTGTTTCTCACCAGAATACTGTCAATGAGTTGGCTGTCATCTAGAAGCGGAGAAAATCATAAAAATAGGACTGTATCATGGTGTGAAGTAGGGATGTTCATTTTGAAAATTTTCCAAAATCGATAATTGGTGAAAATTAACGATCAATTATCGATTATCGATCATATTAATACTTAGAAAATTTTCATTTTTTTTTATTTTTTTACAAAATGAATGCCTATGGCATACGAAAGACAACGTGTTCTCCTCAATGAACTCTTTATTTCAATGTGTCTCCTCTCCAACACTGCTGTCCCCGGCGCATGCCGGTGTGAATTTCCCATGTTTAAAACAGTTTTGTTGGCACAAAGGCCCGTGCCCAGCCAGAAAACTAGAGACTATATGAAGCTCCACCTCACGTTAGTCGGCTGTGCAATGGAGTGGGGCGAGGAGGAACGAATTCCACCCAAACCTAGTCCATTTTTTTTTTTTTTTTTTTTTTTTATAATTAAAAAATCGATCCAAATGCCACAGGATCGATTCCAATCCTTAACGATCAATTATCGATTTTCGATAATTGATGAACATCCCTAGTGTGAAGTGAGACTCGACAACACGTCCACAGTGGCATGTTTTATCCACTTAGTACATCAATAATTAACCAGACCATTGAAAGCTCTCACTGGTTACAGCAGGTAGGGGCTGTACAATAAATTCGAATTTTCATCTCAATTTCAATTTTGGCTTCCCATAATTATGGAAACAAGATAATCGAGATAAAACAAGTATTTCTTTATATATATATTATTTATTTGATCTCTTTTTTCAGTTACATTTTATTTCAATTGAAAAGAAATGCATGTTTTTTCAACTTCAATGAATGCACGATTTTGCCAAAGTCAATTAGTAATGAATCACATTAAATAATCGTGATCTCAATATCGGTCAAAATAATCGGGATTATGATTTTTGCCATAATCGAGCAGGCCCAACAGTAGGTGTCGCATCCGTTGTGCTGGTCCCTTCACGGCAGAGGGATTCACTGGCGGTACTGAAGGACTGGCTCACTGGCGGTACTGAAGGACCATGACTGGCCACAACACGTTTCCCCCCCTTCTCGTCTGCCGTCACACATTTTCTCTCACTCACTTGGGTGATCTGGCACATTTCCAATTACCGGGAGAGCTTCAGCCGTCCGGCATGCCGTGCTCTTCACCGTAAAACTGTTAAGAAGATTTGTTGGATAGGCTCGCCCAGCAGTGGATGGGCACAGTCAGGAAAAGGCTGTGGAAACTCACAGTTGTGTTTGATTTTGATCAACCCTGCCAGTTGTGCTGATAGACTGTGGCAATTTGGTGCCCCTGTAGACAATATTGATGTTACAATCGAAGGTAAATCTAAGGTATGGTTCTACATGGTACACGCTACAGAACATAATTCTTGCCACAGGAGATTATAGATAATTAGGGATGAAACGATAACCGGTTTTAATGATAACCGTGATCAGATTCCTTACGATAATAACCGTAGGCTTTGAAAAACATGGTAAATAAATAATGTCCATCATCAACCAAAGTTGGCAACCGTCTCCGAGATGCAGCCGAGATGCAGCCTTGGAGAAATGATTTCACTGAGTGTATCAATCCTTTTTGGGTCTTTTGGTTTCTGAGTTTTCAATTATAAAACTTGGTGAAATGATTTCTGTGAGTGTACTAGTACTTTTTGAACATTTATCAGCACATTTTAACAATACCGTGATAATACTGATAACCGTGATAATTTCGGACCCCCCCCCCTTTTAGCCAATTGGCATGAACACACACACACCTTCACACACACACACACCTGACCTTCATGCCAAATGTCAGCCTCCCAGGGCAAAAACTGTGCCCACTAAATGGTGGTGAACGTCTTCTTGTGGACCGACCAACAGACAGAGTGACTTCTAGAGCTGCTGGTCTCGGGCTAAAGAGAACGAACAATCCAGATGTTGACATTATCTTCCATATTTGATATGACAAGCGCTTTGCAGTCCAGAACGACGATGTTCCAATTCGCATTGATGGATTTTGCATTGCACTTCTGAAACGGATCCAGAGTTGAGTAGTTCAGATAAGAATGATAGCAGGGTTTCTTGTTCAAAGTCTCCTCTGCTCCTCTTGGCCCAGCATCAGGAACCCTGACGAGGGGATCCAGCGAAGGCACGCAGTGAAAAGCCAGATTCCCGCATGCCTCGACCAGGCGGCGGTTAGACTGGCACACTTCACAATCTCAAGTCAAGCTAAAAGGATTTGGAGAGCGAAGGAAATCTATTCATTATTCTGCTCACACTACAGTGTTTTCACTTAGTGGGCCTCCTTTGGAAAGCGGGCCCTGTTGGAAAAAGCTGCTGTGTTGGCTTTTGCTTTGGCTTGGACAGGTCAGGTACAGACGACCAGGGAGCCAGTAGTTGTTGATTTAGACGGCAGGGATGCACTTCCTTACTGGATGTACTATGTTGATTTATAACATAGATGTTATATTACTATAGATGGGTCACCGCGGGCGCCGCCAATTCTAACAAAAATGGTAGCAGCAAGTCTCCTAAATGGGCGTGGTCAAGCATTGACTCAAAGCTGACAAAAGTCTCCTAAGTGGGCGTGTCCGTGGAAAAGCATGGGGCAAAACCCACATGACAAAATAACAGGAAGTGAGTTGAAGTTGGGCCGTCGTTGCTTGAATCCCGTCGTCTTTGTTTATAATGACACTAACCACCCTA
The DNA here is from genome assembly GCF_964638095.1 of Poromitra crassiceps. Lineage (NCBI taxonomy): Eukaryota > Metazoa > Chordata > Actinopteri > Beryciformes > Melamphaidae > Poromitra > Poromitra crassiceps. Next base: position 27,921,881 of record NC_139633.1, read on the forward strand.
ATGTGATCACAGTTCCATTTGGAAATCGGAGCATTTGATTTGCCGTTGTCCTGTGTATGCGTGGGCAGCTCGCTCGCAGACGGGACACTCCAAACACTTGAGACTCTCTGCACCTGCAACCTTTCTCTGAAAAGACAGTTTCACTCTGTTTAACCCATTGATACCTGATGCAGCATTTGTGTGTGTATCCCTTTAAGACCGCGAACCGCGTTAACGCGGTTCGCGGTCTTAAAGGGATACGCACACAAATGAGGGATATACACACAAATGCTGCATCAGGTATCAATGGGTTAATATAGCTCGGCTTCACTGAGGTTGCTACTCTGTTACGTCAAGTAACGTGGATACATTGCCCTGAGTGCACATTGAATATGTAACCGCTAGGGGTGTCACGATACACTAATTTCACGATACGATACGATGCACGATATTGGGTTCACGATAACGATACGATACGATATTTTAACAATATTTTTTTTAACAAAAGTAAAAAAAAAAAAATTTTTTATTTATTTAACCATGTGAGTCCCGTTGAAATCGAAACCTCTTTTCAAGGGAGCCCTGGGAAAATACTGGAAAAATAGTCTTTCATTTGAAATACACAAAATACAAAACAAATTGTGTTTTTGGAAATTGTTATTATAATAACTAGAAAACAACATGGAAGATAATGCTTCTCTTGCAATAGAATGTGTCACACTGTCACAAACTAAATGTTTGTTGCATGGTGAAAGAAAAATAAAGTATACAATCTATTTCTTAAATAACTCATGCTCAATGGTCCCTAAACTTATGTAATCTTATGTACCCCTTGAGCTGTTTTGCCATGCCAGTAGTAGTAGTCTGCCCCCTCACTCATGCGTGTTGATTCTGCAAAATTTGTTCTATTATTATTCAGGAGCAAATTTTTTTTTTTTTTTTTTTTACGATATCATTTTTTTCTGATATCGTGACGTTTCGATATCGTGATATATCGTGCGACGAAATATCGTGACACCCCTAGTAACCGCTCATTAATACAGTATGTTGATTCTGAAATGTTATAACTCCTTTCCTTTTCCCTTCTTTTCCCTCACTTTACATTATCCTTCTTTCTTTGCCTAAACACACCCTCACTACCACCCTGACCCTTACTTCCTTCCTTCCTACTTGCTCCTCCTCCTTTGATCTTCCACTCCTCCCCTCTATCTCCTCCTCCACCGTGATCCTTCGTCCTCGTCCTGCAGGCCGAGGAGATCCTGCGTCGGGAGCTGGAGAAGAAGGCGACGCCCACTCTGTACTGTCTGCTGGGCGACGTGCTGCGGGAGCACGAGTACTACGACCGGGCGTGGGAGCTGTCGGGCCGCCGCAGCGCCAGAGCCATGCGCTCCAAGGCCCTGCTGCACCTCCGCAGCAAGGACTTCCAGAGCTGTGTGGACTGCTTCGAGCAGTCGCTCCGCATCAACACCATGCAGGTAACAAGGACTTCCAGCGCTGT
>NC_139633.1:27928357-27948357 GCF_964638095.1 Poromitra crassiceps
AAAATTCAAGTGAAGCACAATTTATCAACAGAAGCCATGTGGGGGTTTCTTTCATTGGAAGTTGGTATCTTCCAGGTGAACTATCAACTGCATTTCATCACACATTTGCTGTCAGTCTTTGGTCGATATACAGATCGTGAGCAGAATGCCGCCGAATATGAGCATGTTTTGTGACTCCACCTCAAAAACAAATGTGTTGGGCTCACCGAGTAGAGCGCGTACCATATGAGGGAGGCTCAGTTCTCCCTGCAGCGACCCGGGTTCGAATCCAGCCCGTGGCCATTTGCTGCACGTCCTCCCCTCTCTCCCTCCCATACATTCCTGTCTCTGTCTATCAATAAAGATCAAGATAACGATCAATACAGATAAAGAGCACAAATGCCTAAAACAAATTGTTGCTTTAATTGATTCAAACAAGAGGATTATCTGGATCCAGATGAGGTCATAGGGAGAAGGCGTGGTATAACCTGTAACCATACCCTGTCCCTGACGAAGAGAGTGTTGCTGTCGAAACTTTGTTTATATTATTTTTAAATAAATAAATATTTAAAAAATATATTTTTTTTGTTCCTTTTTTTTTGTACCAACACTGTACTAAAACTGGTGTGTTCTTCCAACATCACCTATAACCTAACTCGTCCGTAGCCCATAATGCACAGCGCTTCCTGTAGTTAAGGAATATCACAGGCTGGATTCGAATAGTAAAAAAAAGTTGTAACTCCTATTCCTAACCACTTTTCCTTGACCTCGATGGAAAACGTCATGAGGTCAAGGAAAGATGTGAAGGAGAATTCACACTTGGGAAAAGACAACCACGGTTGTTTTTCCATGTTAGCAAGCTAATCGGCCGAATCATGCTAAACGCTGCTTTGCTGCCGCACGGTACATTATTTTGTGACTGCAATTTTGTTTGTCATGAGAGTGGTGAAATACTTGCACAACATATATCTACACAGCTTCAATCTACAAATATTAGTGTCAGCCTTCAAAAATCCACATGAGTTAAACCCTACTTTTGGGTAAGACGACTGCTACTGCTCCTCCTCACTCTGAGAAGTCAGGGTGAATGTGCTCTGCTTTCTGGAACCGGGAGAGACTTGTTCACAAATAATAGATAGGCCTGTCAGACAACAGCGATGACGCACAGGCACTCTCAAATCGAGTACTGTTCCTCCAGGAAACGGTCTCAAATCCAGCACCATTCCTTCTTTCTTTCTTTGAAACCGTTTCTAGTCACGTTTTTCCCCGGCAGGAGGAGGCTTTGTGCGAACAGAAGAAGCCAGTGACTCCTTTCTGTCTCTCAGTCCCTGTTCAAATCAGCCTTGTGTGCTTTCAGGCCTGAAATTGAAAAGCAGGCAAGCTTCTATTTAAACCTGGTTAGCACCGCTGCTAATTCCGCTAGAGCGCTGCTTTTTGATATGGTGTCGGTGTGCGATACCACTCGCAGAGAAGCTCACTAGTGTGGGTGGGTGGGTGGGCAGCAACGCATCTTCTCAACAAACAATCTTCAAACAATCGCATGACCAATCGTTGAATTGAACATTATACTGTATGTAACTTAAGGTGACCAGATTTCTGAAATGAAAATCGGACATTTTCAGTTCTGCAGTCAATATATCATTAAAATATCCAACGTTATTATCTATGACATAAAAAAGGGGAAAATTGTGGTTTCATGTATTTTGACCATGGTACTATAATAAACTATGGTGCAGGCTGACTGATATCCCTCCAAAATACCACATTAAGTCCTCGAGGAACGCCATAGAAGAATGTATGCTCTGATTTGATATTAAAAACGTTTTGACAATTGGAGATTGCACTAAATGGATAACATCTGTAACATGACACGGTTGGGACCAATGGAGGCTGTAGGTCTTCTAGTTTCATATGATATCAGTTCTTCGCTATACTTTTTTAAATTAGCCCACTATAGAGCCTCTGAAAGACAGTCATGTCGGCTGTGGACGAGGAGTAGACAATCGGGGACAGCTCCCAGCCGGGGACAGGTAACCAAAAACGGGGACTTGTCCCCGGAAATCGGGGACGTCTGGTCACCCTAAACTGCCTGTTGTTTCAGTCTGCTCACTCACTTCTAAAGACTGATGAGATGGATTTCTCTCTCCTTTGGTGGCAGGGGCAAAGCCTTCCGCACCCTGCAGGAAGCCCTGAAGTGCAACTACGAGCACTGGCAGATCTGGGAGAACTTTATCGCCGTGGCCATCGACGTCGGGGAGTTCAACGAAGCCATCAAGGCCTACCACCGCCTCATGGACGTCAGGGAAAAGTACAAAGACGTCGAGGTAAACCACTGTAATGAATATGATATAGTGATCATTTTCTGGTGAGGGGTATTCATCTGTAACTCTGCACCGTAGGCTTAATATCCAGAATTTTTGATTTTAGATCGTGATGCTGTCCCACCAAAATATCACGATATATACTATTATCCTGTTGGTGGGGCGGTGGGCTCATTTGTTTGATTTTTTTCTCTTTCAAATGACATCAAATTTCTAGGATGTAATAGTAATTCATATTATTATTACAAGTAGCCTAGAAATGTTATCTTACTATTGTATAATTTGCTCATTCCTGCTTTGTCCAGAAAAGTGGGCTAGTTGTGGACAAGGTAATTCACTTGAATTCAAAAAGATGAATTGTTCACTTTAAGTATGATTAAAAAAACAAAAAAAAACTATCCTACCGCTAGTAGATTATAGGTTTATACGTTTAAAAGCTTGTACAATTGTGATCTAAGCAACACATGGTCAATATCGCACATGGACATAGATATTTGATATTGCGGGAAATATCGTTATATTCAAGAAATATCACGATATTTGATCATATGGAGTATCGGCCCAAGCACTTGCCGACAGTGCATAGTATGAAGGATTACTGTAGCGATTACTTTAGTACCACTACTCAGCCTTACAGGTGACATTCCTTTTATTGAGTCCTGAAAATGTAAATCAGACATCTGCTTTGAGATTTGCTCGCATGTGATTAACAGCACCTGCCTGCCAGTAATATGTAACAGATGTCCTTTGGTCAAGCGGGGCCTCTACTTCTCAAAGTTCCTGTGAAATGGATCCTAGAGTGCCACCTACATGAGCGGAGGTCCTCATAAAAGTGACAAGATTACATGAATTCATTCATTATTTTATTTTCTCCACCCAGCCTTAATCACAACACAGTTCCATGCAGTACTAATGACATTGGATAAGATGAAGCAAGAGAATGGCGGATGGAGGTGTTGGAGGCCTGGGTGGTAAAAGAAGCTGAGTTTCTAAGTAAACTGAACAGAATGAACATTAACAGAGAGCCCATCTCTCTCTCTCTCTCTCTCTCTCTCTCTCTCTCTCTCTCTCTCTCTCTCTCTCTCTCTCTCTCTCTCTCTCTCTCCACAATTGTACTTGTGAGATGTATTTCTTTACTGGGAAATTATTCTGTGAGTGTTAGATTTGACAGTGCGATAGGCATTTGATCCCTAACCAATTACACGTGCATTTCTCTCACCATCTCCATCATAGTCCTCAGTGGTGAAATCTCATTAAGTTTTGACTTGGAGTCATTACTTGCAGGAGTTGCATTTAGAAAGTTATAGATTTTTTGTTTCGGAGCGAAGCGTTCCACTTTTATGAGATTACAAATCCATCGATATCTTTTTCCTCCACAATATTTAGCAAATGAGTGCCTTTTGAAGTGGAATATTGATACAGAAAAATAACTTTGCTTTCAATCCCCCATCCCCACCCCCAGTCTGAAGTTTATTTTTGGCTCATATCAATTATAAAAGCTCTAAAAGGAGAGCAGGTTTCAGAACACTTCGAGGAATGGGATATACAGTGTCTGAAGGTGGTTGAGAATGGCAATAGGCTAGGTGAGAAAAGGTTAAATAGATGCCAACTCACTACAGTGGCAACTCTCTAATGTTTGAGTGACTGTGGGGGTCAGGAAGTCTTTAATGGATAATTGGGAGTTCAGAGGGGGAATTCTCAATTTTGAGACCTGACTGCAAATATAGAGAAACTGCGGAGCGCGTCATCATTCAGAAACCACGCCCAAAACGGGGGGGAAACAAAAAACTCCCCATCCAATCCTGGCGTTTTCCTATGTCATGTGTTGCACACAAAGATCATATATACGGAAGATGAACACTCCAACTTAATTCCTTGACAGCTAGATCCACATTTTTCTTCTCGCCAATTCTCAATGGCTTCCTTGTTTTGCTCGGGAGTACAAAAAAAACTTTACTTGGCGATTTTTTACATTTGTTTGTCTGCGCAGCCCACCACACAACAGCTTTTAGCTATGTTTAATTCACAGAAAATGACGCTGGTGTATGGAAGGGAATGGAGAGCTTTCCCCCGTGATGGGCGTGGCCTAATTTAACGCAGTGTCGTTATGTCTGGCTCCCCATCCATCTGACATCCTCCCATTGGCTGTTAAACAGATAGTTGGTGTGTATAAAATCTAAATTCATCAAGATCTGGGGAAAGTTTCAGTCTTTCCAAAAAAGTGCTCACCACCAGATCTTTGGAAGCAGAATTTGAATAATTATATTTACAAATCAGATGCAATACATTCAAACATATCTTCACCGTACAAAATTAATTGTTTTTAGGATTTAAATTAGGACATTTTCAAATAAATGTTTTTAGCACTATTGACTTCCACCAGCGTTGCTAACAAAAGATCTGCTTGTGATCTTTCAAAACCCGCAACAGTGGTGAGGAGTTTTGCGATAAGCAAGACAGACAGGCATTTGAAAAAGGTCAACCATTCCTCAAGGTGAAAGCTCTTCAATCACATGCAAATCCCGCGTGACACACCCAGCTGGCAAAAACCTTGTCAAAAGACAAACTAACTGTCTTTTCTTTCCCGTAGTGCGAGTTAATCTCTTTTCATCGTGGTTGCATTTACACACACAAAAAACGAAGACAAAAAAGCCTGATTGAATTACGTCTGGGTAATTGCGAATCCGCCAATGCATGCTAAGTAGAAAATGAACCATCGGCTTCAAATAAACAAGGCGAAAACAGTCGACACTCTGGTGTTTTCTGCATTATTATTCCTCTACTACGCCCCGGTAATAAATGTGATCTCGTAGCTTTCGAAGCAATTAACTTTAAAAGGAGACGTCTTTCAGCGCGGCCCAGTGGGGATGGTTGAAATAATTATGTTGAGATCTGACTGTGTGTGTATGTGTGTGTATATACGTGTGTGTGTGTGTGTGTGTGTGTGTGTGTGTGTGTGTGTGTGTGTGTGTGTGTGTATATACGTGTGTGTGTGTGGGTGTGGGTGTGGGTGTGGGGGGGGGGGGGGGGGGGTTCTCCTTTGTTGGTCAACACTACCCCATACCACCCTCCTCCACCGTACACTCAATCGTCGGATCTGTGTTTTAAACCGGTTTTGCTGCTTTTTATAATGATCTTTTTGAGTTCTCTTCGCCGACATCCTCCTCTCTGTCTGCTCAGCAGCACCCGCATTTATGCCGTGTGCATCGCAAAGCAGCCTTTTACCCATTAGGCCGCTAGATGTAAAACGCGGGGCGCGTCGAAAAGGTCAACGACGACCGACCCGCCATGCCGCTCGCCCGAAGTCCATCTCCGAGTAATTGGGATTTCTCTTGTTTTTTTGCTAAAGCTCCACACTCTGCGTCTCTCCTCTCTCTCTCCTCCGCACACTCCTTCACCGCCATATCGCACACTTCTTCAGCCACCATCAATGAGAGGTCGCCCCCCTCAGGTCTCCAGTTGATTTGGCCTTTTTGCGCGAGGCTAATTAAAAGATGTTCCTGTCCAGCTTGTTCACTCTCACAATAGTTGCAGGACAACCACACGACGTAGGTTTTTACATTTACTTCCATCCCCTCCGCACCTCCCCTCTTTCAAAAACCTGTCAAAACGTCACGATTCCAAATGTCACTTCAAAGTCGTTTCGTTTCAAAGTGCGCCGCTCTATTTCTACCGACGCCTTTGAAAGGTGCTTTGCGCGAGCGGCGGCGGCGACAGTCGGCGTCGCGCTTCATCTATTCTGGGAAGCGTGGGTTTTGTCAGGCGACGTCTCTTCCGCTCCTCGTCGCCTCTCCGCTCTCCGTCGTTCTGTCGCTGCCCTCCTGCCCTCGTGTCTCATGTGTTTATGTTTGCTGTCTTCGCAACAGACAATGAGACCGACGACAAGCGCTTTGACTGTCTGGTACACCGAACACATGGCTGAGCTTTGTGGTTAAAGGAGATATGAACCCTCCAGTTGTGCACGGTATCGATGCGTGGCTATCTGGAGCTTCTCGTGCACTATACACACACACACACACACTGCATGCAGGCACTAAACACAGGACAGAATTCCCCGGAGACAGAAAAAGTTTTTTGCTTTTTCGTCTTCTCCATTGTTCTGATGATGTATATAAAAATCATAAAGCTTTCTAGTCTTTCTATTGAATCATTTTTCTCTCTTTCTCTCTTTCAATTTTTCTCTCTTTCCCTCTTAATTTCACGCTATAACCGGATCCAGCAGGAATGTGACTGAGCCATCCATTCAGTTTACGCCCTTTTAACCTGTCGCTTTTCACCATTGACGGGCAGCATAGGAAGAGATACTGTATATCTCCTATACTGTAGGGCTACTGTAGGGCTCCCCCCTACTCCCCCCCCCCCCCCAGCTAAACAAAGCTACAGTGCCCCCCCCCCCCCCCCACACACACACACACATTCACACCACCCTTCCCCTAGCCTTTTTGCCCGCTCAGCTGCTGAGGTCAGATGACAGCTCATTGATAAACCATATCAACTTGTGGGTGTGGGTCTATGCACCACGACCTTCGGCCTCCTCGGCGTTCTGCTAATGCTATTGAGATTGTGCTGTATTGCAATCCTCGTCACGCCAACAGCAAATGCAATACGTCCCAAAGCACTCGTCGCAACATCATCGACAATTTCAGGCAGGAGTTACACACTATCCTTGTTATATCTTGTCTTTCATTTCGTCTTACTTGAACATTTGTTTTATCTCCCTACCTTGTATTTGCACCTTAGAGCAGTGATTCTTCAACCTTCTTCATACCAGTTTAGTCCACAATAAGGCCACAGAGCCCCATTTGATGGCATTTTGTCTTTGAGACCCAAATCTGATCATAAAATTCCCGAATTCCGTGACTACTGTATCAGTATTTTAGGTAGAGAGATAACCGTGAAACTATGACCAAAAGTGATTCTTTGACATTATCTAATTGTGTTAACCCATTGATACCTGATGCAGCATTTGTGTGTGTATCCCTTTAACCGCGTGACGCAGTTCGCGGTCTTAAAGGGAAACACACACACAAATGAGGGATATACACACAAATGCTGCATCAGGTATCAATGGGTTAACTTACTGTAAATGTTGACTTTGTAGGGGCGTACCACACAGGCTTAGTCCAGTAACTGGTATAGTATGACTAAAATCCTATTGGTAATACGTTCTATTACAGGAACTGCTAAAAGTAATATATTACATGTAATATGTTACTTTTGTAATGAGTTACCCCCAACATTGGTATGTGGACTGGAATTTACACTCAGTGCTTCACATTAGTTTAGTGTCAATGTGAAGAACTGTGGGGGGAGCCGGCCATTAAGAGTGCTCAGCAGCATCCAGCAGGTTTTCTAATATGAAGGTTGAGACTTTTACTGCTCCAGTGTTCCGCTTGATTTATCTTAATTGTCACTGCAGTGAAGGGGCCTCCTCCCCAGTCGCGCCCCAGAAGAAGCTCGGGTAGATGGTTCATTTGTTACTGGTGGGAGGTGGAGAGCTTACAGAAAGCAGATCTCAGCGAGAACTCAACTTGGGAGGCCCACAGTTCTGAGAGCGAGAACGTGGGCTGTTGTTTTAGGGTGTCGAGACGGTAGTGTAGGTTGAGACACATGGGTCGATTCATCCTCCCCTTTACCTTCCCTATACCTGGTCCCTGTGGCAGACCACACACACACACACACACTTATATTACTATACTTATGATGACTTTCCATTGACTACGTTGCTTAAACCTAATCCTACTTCTGATCTTAACCCTAAAGCCAAGTTCTTATCCTAAAGTGAAGAAGTAAGGACTCCCCAAAGGTCTAGCACTCAATCTGGTCTCCAAAGGTGTAAAAGTCAAACTGGGCCTGACAAGTACAAGAGCACACAGACACTGACGGGCCTTACGTAAGCGCTCTCCTGTTGCCCCATAGCTCTAGGATTTATAGGCGTCTCTTGGACACAGAGAGGTCGGTCCGTTCAAATTAAGCACCAACGGAGCGTTTCGAAAGCTGCCTCTGTCCTCGCAAAGGAACCTTGTATCCAAAAGAGCGTTCGTGGCTGCAAGGTTCACCGTGCAAACACACCAGGTGTTGCAAAACCAAAGGACCAAAAAAGGCTTACATGATCAGAATTGGTGGCCTTAAAAAGTCATAATGACATGAATCCAGTAGCAGCAGGTTAGTGCTTTACTAAACACACACTCATGTCCCTTCATTAATGTGTAAGTATCTTTGAAAACAATGCTTTCAGGGGCTGAAAACATGATTTCTTGGTGTCCTTTTTCCCGTATTCTGCCTGCTTATAGGTTTCACAACCTTGATTTTTGGTTTGAGTTTAGGTTTTCGTTTCAGAATGGCTCTTAAACTCAATTCTAGGAGGCATTTAAAAGGTCTTGCAGATACCATGTTACATACCGCACAAGTATCATGTTATTCAAGCATCACAAAAGAATGGTGGAACTGCTGAAATGAGCAACTATAAAGCAGCTCATGAGGGCAATGGAGCCTAAAACTGATACCTGCTATTAGAATTCATTTGGTAAAGATATATTTGGAGGAAACGCTACGTTGGTTAGGTCCTGGCTGCAGCTGCAGTTACTTGACTGCTCTGGTGAAATGATGTACACTAGTGCAGTGCCCGTTCCCCTGCCTCCCCTAACCCCCCATCCACACATCATGTCATCCCACTCTTCACCCCTCCCCTCCATCCTCCCCCTGCTTGCCCCCCCCCCTCCCACCCGAAAAGCTTGAAGTCGATCGGACGAACGATTCTCGAGAAAAAACCTTCTTTTTGTGTTGCCGGTAGGTGCGAATTGCACAGCATCCCCCCAACTTTGAAGTCGTTTGGACCAACGGTTCTTGAGGTCAGTAGGTACCACTATGGCTATGCGCACTCTGTTGGGTTCCCGGCAGTGCACCCCCGAGTTCGAAGTCGATCCGACGAACGGTTACGAAATATGTGAAGGGCAGAGGGAGAGGCCAAGAAACAAATTCCTGTGCGTAATCTGTCGATTGAGTACGACTTGAGTAAAAACTAATATTCAAAGAAGACACAAGTTATCTCTTGACAATGACCGCTTCAAATAATATGAAAGTAGAATTGGACAGGCTAGACACGGATAAAAACAGGGGTGTACAGTATCACCTACTGCCTGATGTTGGTTGAAGTGAGAATGGTTTGGACCAGGTCCAGGCCTGTCATCCAACGAATATTTCATGGTTTGGAACAAGTCTAGACCTCCCCATTAGACCTGTTTATACATTCACGCTGGTTTGGAGATGTCAGATCATCTTGCTCGCAGATTCATGCATCATGAAACACAGAATTAGTACATTGGGTGTTACCTGCTGCTCAGCCCATTCACTGCACAGGGTGATTACACCTCTCTGGCTCGCCAGGATCCTTCATTGTGGAGATTTGAAAAGACTCTATTTGCTGTTTAAGGTGACGGGAGAAGGTCATTAGGACGGTTAGAATTTCCCCCGTTGCCACTGCGGAGCTGCGGCTTGACGGCTCCGCGATGCCCCGATGCCTAACAGACGTCGGCTAATAAACCCTGAGCTTTCCGTATTAAAGAGCAATCAGACGCGCCACGTTTCAGACACCCGTTATTGCCTTTTAACAAAGCCATCCGTTCCCGTCCATTTAACTGGTGATGTACAGTAGCGCCCCTACCAGCGGAGGCCCACCGTGAGAGCGAGGCATCGGGTTTCCCGTGCCGAGCGCCGGCCGACGCTCCAAAGGGGAAGTCAGAGGGGAAATGATGTGGAAACCCGATATCCCAGCAAGCACCTGGGGGATCCTGCTGCTCACCGTTAGTCGGGGGCCGCAGCTTCAAAGGAACCCGTGCTGGTTTCTGTCACGTGACACCCACCTCCCTTCTTCCATACGTGAACTCCGAGGAGAAGACGCACCCCTGACCGCACGGCGCGCATGCACCATGCGTACTTTAGAAAGAAAAGAAACTCCTCGCACGTAACGCTAACCCATACGTACAGTACACACGTAACCCTAACCCATACGTACAGTACACACGTAACGCTAACCCATACGTACAGTACACACGTAAGCCTAACGGCGGGTTTACACATACGCCTAGAGCGACGCTTTAAGCAACACTTAAAGCTACGCCTACGCATATAGGCATTGCTTCATGCACGCCTGGCGCCTATTTTCGTTCACACAGGACGCCACACTGAAGCCCCACTCTGCGCTACGCTGATCACATGAGCAGTGGTTTTTTACACTTTTCAGATCTGATTTATAGCATGGGTGAGTCCTCTTTTTTATTGCAATGTGCAAGTGACGATGTCTGTCTATTTCCTGGCCCGCTGTAATTGTTATTTTCCCTGGGGTAATCATGTGACTATGAGTCATCATGCATTGAGACAGGGGGGGTATATATACATCTGACAGAAAAGACGTTAATAGAGGAACACATGAAGGACAGCTCTCCTACTATGCACTCGTTAATTCGCGCTCCACCCTCACTTTTGGGCAAACTCGGTAGAAAATATGGCCCAAGTCCACCAGAAACAACAGCCAGCTTGACAGTTCAGCGCGCCTAGAGCTGAAAAATAGAACAGACGCCTAAACGATAAATGCAGCGCAGCGTAGGCGCAGCGCGAGCGTGGCTTCAGCGCAGCGTGGCAGCGGTATGTGTGAACGCTCTCGTCTGTTAACAAGGACGCCTAAATTTTAGGCGTTGCTTTAAGCGTCGCTCTAGGCGTATGTGTAAACCCGCCGTAACCCATACGTACAGTACACACGTAACCCTAACCCATACGTACAGTACACAACGTGCTCTAAGCAGGTTCCACTGTGTACTCCACTGTCTGCTCCGTTCACAAAACCTTCACACCGACAACACCTGGAGCTCCAGTTCACATAAGCCGCGACATTTTCAGATGAATACATCTCTGATTGGCTACTCTCTATCTATCACCAAACAAGGTGATTCAACCTGTAGCCAGTTCAGGAAGGTTTTTTACGTTTGCTATTCTAAATAGTCTGTAACTTGAATAGCAGCGGGTGCCGTCTTGAGAACACGGTTCAAAAATGCCTCTGGTTTCTCTGTTGTCTATAAAATATCTGGCAAAATGCCATAACCACTGTCACTCCCGTGTATAAGGTGTCGTCCATCATGATTTGGTGTTAATACATTAGAATATCATACATTTTTATTCCCAATGTGCACTTTGTTTTCATTTAAGGATGAAAGTATGAAATATGACCATTAAATATTAGCCGGTACTAAAGAACCGGAGCAACTTGTCTAATGCTAATCAATTCTTCAAAGGCCTTGTGCTCTTTCTGCTGGATTTGTCTTTGATATTCAGGAAGCTGATTTGTTCACTTCAAAAAAAGCCGATGGGAAACGCAGCTCATTTGCATTTCAGATTTTTTCAAATTCCCTTGAAAAGCTGGATGAAAGCTGGATGAAAATAGACATGGCCTTCTCCCACGAAACACAGTTTCTCTCTCTCTTTTAGCACAAACACACTGTCTCTCTCTCTCTCTCTGCTCCACCTCTCCTTCCCCCCTTTTCTCCGACAGTAGAAGCGTTGATATTCTTGGCGGATGGCTCGGTCCTAAATGACATTCCCGATGTGGACAGACAGGATGAGGCCGCCGAACGCCACGGCCCTTCCTGCGTCTTAGCAGGAGACACAAAAAGAGATATACTCACAGGTGTCTCCTGATGCTATCTGCTATCTCTACTTCACCCACTCGGCAATATGTCTAAAAACAACAACAACGCATGTGTCGGGCTGTAGATATCTACGTGTCTCAGTAATGTAGTCAGTAGTGGGTTCAGGCATGGACGTGAGGGTTGTTATTATGTTATTAGGGTTGTTGGTATGTGTCTCTCTCTGTAAATACATATAATATACATAATATACAATGATGTGTGCGTGCGTGCACGAGCGACTAAAGTATGTTGATTTCCGTGCATTATCCATAATTCTGCGTGTGTGTGTTTTTTTTAATGTGTGAGCACTTCTCCAATTTCCCAACTTCATTTAACTTTTTAATCGGATGAAAGTTGCCTCTCCGTTCCCGAGAGGGAATATTAAATTCATATATGTAAACGAGGGGGGAGTGAGAATCATGGTTTTGTTATTGCTCAGCGCTGCCGGCTATTCATTCCAAGCCGTTTTAATTGCCGTATGAAAAATCACGACCGCACGTACGTTAGCAATTTTGTTTGCGACGGCAAATGAGCCGAGCGATGAGTTTCATCTGCTTCCTCTCGTTCAGCCGCCGATGCCGATGCCGACGCCGCATAACGGATGCAAGCGGGTCAAACGCCGCAGTGTCGGTCGCGTGTGGCGATGTGGAAGTGAAGCCAAAACGCGGGAACGCCCTCTCCCGCCACTCAGATGGTGGAGCTTACAAGTGGTGCCAGGCAGAAAATGTACCCCTGCAAGACACATAGGAAATGCATACAGGTCCCAGTATACACTGGGGGGTGTAACGCTATCCAGTGCGGTTGGTTTCACAGCTCCGAGTAATCATTCCTCATTATGTGCCACTGCTCGCAAAACAATGGCAGTCCACCCGCACTTAATGTGACCAGATGGAGTCGTTCTGTTTGGTTTGTGTTTTTCCCCCGCGTGGAAAGAGCCTGAGGCGGGTGGTGGCTTATTGGTGACTTACAGCAAAATAAGTGTAGGTTAACAAACACAATATTCCAGCTGTATCCTCATGTATCTGTATCATGTCATTGGCAAATGAATTGTGATGACCTTGGTATCGCCAATGAAAGTGATGGTGGAGATGATCGCTAGCCTCTATCTAACACCAGTGTTTGGTGCTTGTGTTTTCTCAAAATGTAGGATCACATTTCCCATGAATGCTGTTGCTTCAGCAAGATTTTTGATATAAAAATACCTACATGTTCATGTTTTTTCCTCGGAAACATTGCCAAACTCGAGGTCTGTTGTGTCACAAGCCGAGTTGGAAATCATTATTTATGCCTTTGTATCATCTCGCCTTGATTATTGTAATGGTCTTTTCACATGCCTCAGGAAGGCGTCCCTGGGCCGTCTACAAATGGTCCAGAACGCTGCTGCAAGGCGGTTGACTACTAGGTCCAGCAGGAGATGTCACATAACAGTCACACCCATCTTAGCTTCCTTACATTGGCTCCCCTAGGATTTTGGGGCAGTGGTGGCCCAACGGTTAGAGAAGCGAGGTTGTTGACCGGAAGGTCGTCAGTTCAATCCCCGGGACCGTCGGGATAAATCTGGGTGGGGAAAGTGAAAAGGCAGCGCTTGACCCTCCCTCATTACCACCACCGAGGTGCCCTTGAGCAAGGCGCTTAACCCCAAACCGCTCCAGTGGAGCTGATCAGTGGCCAGCAGATCAGACTGTGGTTGTACTGGTCAGCTTCCAATGTGTGAATGTGTGTGTGAATGTCAACAGGGCACTCCCGAAAGAGAGAGCATTGCTCTCAGTGAGACTCGCCCTGTATAACCTGTATAAATAAAGATTCCAAAAAAATGATTCAGTTTCAAGTTCTTCTAATCACAGATAGAGCCCTGCCTGCTTTGTAGGTTTTACAGATCCTGGTGAGGGCAGTGGTGGAAAACCTGACGGACAACCGCGGCGAGCAGGCGGCGCCGCTCCGCCCGAGACTCCAGGAGCTCCTGGGCCGGGTCACGTCCCGCCACGGCACCGACTCCCAGATATGGCAGCAGTACGCCCGGCTGTATGGCAACGGACACAGCACCAACCCAGAGGACAACGAAAAGGTCTGCACTTTACACACAATGAGCCTATGTTAGATTTAGTCCTTCTATTTTCCTTTATAAATTAAGAACAATGAAAAACTAAAGGTGATTTGATTCTCATTTCAACTCCACAAACGAAAAGTGGAAATAGAAAAGCATTTTTCGGTTTCCTCTTCAAAAATGACAAGATACAAGATGTTTTTTCTTTCTTATCCAAAACATATACAGCCATACAACGGCAGTGGAAAAGCCTAAGGGAAATTCAACATGGTGTAAAATCCAATATGGCGGACAGTGATGGGTTGAAGGCAAATCTATGACCTGTAAATATTATTTAAGACAAACTGCCACAAACAGGCAGTTCAGCCATGCAGCTCGACTCGTGTAGTCGGCTTGAACCAATGGAAAAACTGACTAAAAAGGAAAGTTTTAATTTCCCTTCAAACCGGGCTATAATAGCCTATAAAGTTCAGGGGCAAACGAGGAAAGGGAAAGAGGGAAGAGAAAAAAAACCACGACTGCGTTTGACGTCCGAGTTTGTCGTCCAAAGTAACAATGGTTTTTGCCGTGTGCTTTTTGCAGGCGTTGCAGTTTCTGTCCAAAGCCCATCGCTGTGAGGTCCAGGCCAGCGGCTGGGAGAAAGACCCCGGCGTCTTCAAGGACGTGATCAGCAGAGCCGTAGATGTGGGCAACGGTGAGACACCCCGTGCTGCTTAAAGGGATACACCACTTTTTTGGAAGTTTAGCTCATTTGCCACATCCCCCCCCACATAACCAAGATACACCATGCCTTACCGGCACTGTCCGCTCAGTGTACAGTGAGCTACAGTCGTGAAGTTAGTAATTATCGCTATAGAATGGAGGCTAATGGTACAGCTGTTAAAAATCTGCCAAAACACACATATCTCACGGCGCCAAAATACATGTTGGGCTTCGGGTAATCACCACACGATGAAATATTAATCCAAAATGCACATAATTGGTCTTTTTGGAAGGAAAAGAGGTCGGCGGCACTACTTTCCAAACATGGCCGCCGACCTCTTTTCCTTCCAAAAAGACAGATTATGTGCATTTTGGATTAACATTTGATCGTGTGGTGAGTACCCGAAGCACGACATGTATTTTGGTGCCGTGAGATGTGTGTTTTGGCAGATTTTTAACAGCAGTACCATTAGCCTCCATTCTATGGCGATAATTACTAACTTCACGAATGTAGCTCACTGTAAACTGAGCGGACAGTGCCGGTAAGGCATGGTGTATCTCGGTTATGTGGGGGGGGATGTGGCAAATGAGCTAAACTTCCAAAAAAGTGGTGTATCCCTTTAACACACAGCCGCCATAACACACTCTCCGCTTCAAGTCTTGTTCAGGTTCATCTCTTTCCGTCAACCCTCCCATCACCCTGTGATTGAGTCTCCCTGTTTCCATGGATACACCAGCTCATAGACCCCCCCCCTCTCTCTCTCTCTTTGAATAAGCAACAGTACCCGCGTTCCAATACTGGAGAAAGAACCGACGATGATCAACAGCAATAAGAAGTACCCATAATGCAACGTGAGACTGAGTTTGACAGATGGTGAAAACCACAGTCAAAGCAGTTAGATGTTTTCCATGCCACAGTAACCAGTTTAATATGGGCGTCATAATAATAAGGGAAATCTCTGTGCTTGTAAACATAGCTATGGTCTTTCACACACACACACACGCGCACACACACACACACACGCGCACACACACACACACACGCGCACACACGCACACACACACACACACACACTATGACGCACACATGCCAACACACACATTCACACACAAGCACACGCCATAGCAATGCCGGGGTCAGTCCAGTTATTTAGAGAACGAGGTTGATCCTAACCGCGACTGTAATAGCAACTCTAAATCACAGCGTCGTCGGTGCGATGTTGTGTGAGTGATGACGCACGTGATCAGCTGATGATTTTGGCGGTGATGTTTGCTCCGCCAGTCGTTTTTCTGACCAGATATGCGAGTTCATAATGCAGCCATTTTATTTTCTCTCTCACTTAACTCTCTCGCTCACTCGCGCAAACACGTCGTGCGCTACATTCCCCGTTCCTGCGATTTGCCCTCGTAATGCCAGTGTTACGGCTGGCCGTTTCTTTTATTGTGTTGTCGTAGAGTTTTGCTAAACCTAAACTAATCGTCGCAATTTTGGGGATTTGCAGTTCAGTGTGTGAACTATGTTGTCCTTGTAGTTGCTCTTTGACTGTCTTCCTACAGAGTCCTTTCTGATTGGTCGGCTTGGGGAGAAATGTGGTGATTGAGACCTAACCTGCTGTGATGGGGCTCTTGCAGATTGGCAGCTGATTGACACAGACCCTTTATATCTACTCCAGTCTGAAGATGGCAGGCAGTAACTGATCTGTGCAGTGCTGCTCCTCTCATCCTCTCACTCCTCCAGAACCTCTGTTTTGTTAACAACTTTGTTTAGTATTGGTTTCGCTTTGTTAACTCTGGAGTGATGTGTATTTTGGTGCTGGACTCAACCATCTGTATATTAGCTGCTGCTTTCTTCCAGCCTTAGCTTTGGCTGCTACTCATGACTACTAGGGCTTCGGCCCAGTCTTCAGCTCAGCATGACACTGTTAGCTTTGAGTGTAGCGAGTCCAGTAGCCTCAGTTGGTTCGTGCGTCGTGTGACCAATAAATCACACTTACTTTTTATGGTTGTTGTTGTTGTCTGGTTTATGTTGTGACCTAGAACCCTTAGACCGGGTCATAACACCAG
This sequence comes from Poromitra crassiceps, assembly GCF_964638095.1. Lineage (NCBI taxonomy): Eukaryota > Metazoa > Chordata > Actinopteri > Beryciformes > Melamphaidae > Poromitra > Poromitra crassiceps. The sequence goes on from NC_139633.1 coordinate 27,945,148, forward strand.
TAACAACGCGTCATTGGTACGTGTGGTTTTTCGCCCGGCAGGCGGGGGGCGCCACTCCGTCAGGCTTAACGCGGCGTCTCCCCACGGGTGCATGGACTTTGATGGATCGGCGATCGCGGCCGCTAAAAAAGAAGACAAACCAGCCGCTTACCCTCGCCGCCCTTGGCCCCAGCCGCCATCCGCCAGGCGAACAATTACTCGTGAGCGCGCGATGAGGGGGGGGAAGGGGGGGTAGGCAGCAGTGCGTCCTAATGCCCGACTCCAGTAGAGTTGTTAATCTCCAGAATCCCCCAGGTTTCTTCATTCCAGCAGGACACAGCGCTGAATTAAACATGAGACGAGGCGTCCGGAGCTCGCCTGAAAAGAATAGCAATGTGGCCCAGGTAGCGGTGCGTCCGCTCCGTCAGCCGGCCTCTCCCTCTCTCTCTCTCTCTCTCTCTCTCTCTGTCTCTGCCTCTCTCTCTCTCTCTCTCTCTCTCTGCCTCTGCCTCTCTCGCTCTCTGTAGATAGATTGATGCTCATTTTTTACTCTGGTCACGCCTGGTTCATTGTGTGCTCACTATTACACACACACACACACACACACACACACCCTGTTTTCAGCAGTCCCTCTCTTCTTATCCGCCATACACGCACCATATCACTCTATCTGGCTCATACACACACGCACACGCATACACAAGCATGCCCACAGGAATCCCAATGCTCCTCCAGCTCCAGCAACACCCGCGTGTCCTTCAGCCAGGCAGTAGTAATGATTTACCCTGCAGTTACACTGATGTACGGGGCCCCTATTGGTCCGGTCCGGTCAGTGTCGTCCACCTCTGACATGACGGATACGAGTTTGATCGATTACATATTTATTGTTAAATTGATCGATACTGCGTTAAGGAACAGTTCATTCAAAATGTTAATTCAGTCATGGTCGACTCACCCCCCGTGTCTGTTGGAAACTGGAACTGAAGTCTGTACAACCGCACCAAACACACACAGCGCGTTAGCTCCGGCGGTTCCATTTCAACTTTAAAAACAAACAACAAAAGCTATTGAAATCAATGGGTTTGGTTCGTCACAGTTAAATCAATAAATATGAGTCCAAAGTGCCCATTATCATTCATAGGTTTATAAGTGTAAATAGTTTCAACCAGAGGTGGTAGAATTGCAATTTCCTCACTCACGTAAAAGTGCGAATTCGCATCAGTTAGAATTCTACACACTATCATTTTTAATGCAGTGAGAGTGCCCTCTAGGGGTTGAAACCCACTTTTGCAGTTGGGTCTGCTGTTCCGATTACATCACCAAGAACCCCTTTCCCACCTCGTTTGCATGTTTGCAAAAAAAAATCCCAAGTAAAGGCAGGTTGTGCCAGAATTCCAGGGTTTTCTCTGTTGGACATTCCTCTGAATCACGGATGAGAAACGATCATTCTAGCACAGCCGAATTCATCGGTCCGTCTCAAACAGTAAGGAAGTTTCTGTGTTTACTTAACCCTTGTACCCTGCTAATCCGATAACCCTTAAACGTCTGCTGGTCCATGTACATGGACCGTGATATTAATTCTTATTTTTGATAGTCTTAATTAATTATTTTTTTATTTTTTATTGATTCTTATCCATTGGTAACTTCATCTCTCATACCTCATATCAACATTTCATGCTCACTGAATTTTAACCCCTCAAATGCCAGTTTACTGTATTTTCTGTACAATAAAATTTTCAGTAGAAAACACAAAATATTATTTTTTTCCCTTCCCATGAATGCCACCTGGTGGCGCTGTGGTGGGATTATCATAGCTATGGATTGATGACATTTTTGGCGGAGGAATTACTTTATCCCAGCTTCCATCTTTTGAGAATTGCAAATTTGCATTTTTTTAACTTTCATGGATCTTGATATTAGTACTTGTTTTTTATATTTATAAGTAAGTATTTTCTTATTTTTTATCGATCCATATCCGTTCCTGATTCCATTCCTCCCACCTCATATGCGTAGTTGAACATCCTGCTCAAAACACACGCTTGAGCGACACCATTTAAGGCCATGAGTGAGGGAGCACAGAACTGGCCTCCATGGATGACGCTCTGACCGCCTCCGCCGCCCAAGGCGCTCCTTCGTGGGCATCGGATGTTACTGTGGCCCGCTGCGCCTCGCAGCTTTTGCCTGTCTCAACGCGGAAGTCATTGAAACCTCTTAGAACGGCAATGATCGCGACAAGATTACACATCTAGAGTCACTTTTTGATGCCGATTCCGAAAATGCTCGTCATGAGTCTCTATAACGAACGGGCGCGGAGATACGATGTAGTTTCAACTAAGGTAAGTTTTACAAAAAAAAACATGAAACTGCCCATTTTCGACTTCCAGCTAGTTTTCACAAGAAACGCAAATGAGCTTCATCCTATGGAATCAAATAAGGGCCAAGCTTCAAATAATTAGTTTGCACCGGAAAATCCGCGTTCCCAGGTCATATGACCATTTTTCCATGATTGATAACTGCAGGGTACTTTTCATGTAAATCTCCATGTAATTGGTTGCTGTGTGATGTGCTGGGGAAATAGCGGGGGGGGGGGCAAACACAATAGAAACTACAAATTTGATGTCTTGAGTCGAACTGAGAGGTGTAAGATCAGAAAAATAATTATTTTTGGGGAAAGTGGCTGGGAGTCGATTTTTTTTTTTTTTTTTTTTGCAAAATTAACATTGAAGTCAATGGGAAAACTATGCAATGGAATTGAAGCCTTGTAACTCAACCAAATGTTCAATAAACCCGAAGGTTAGATATTAAGGTCAAATTTCAAGGTATTTGGTACAGGATGCCCGCTGAAAAAAATTAAATACATTAATTTTGTAAGAATTTCCTGGAGGTCTCAAAAAGGCGGTTTTAATGGGAGTCAATGGGCGTGCCGGTGGACCCCAGCAGACGTTTAAGGAGTATTTGAATTTCTGGGTGCCACGACGATGTTTTTCTAATTTTTTCAACGTGAATTACCATAATAAACCATAAAAATAACCTGTGCTTAATCTTACACTTTTCGCTCCAGGATTTTCCAAATTACACTTACGCGATTATTGCTTCGCACCGGCTGGGTGGACCAGCAGGGTATGGGAAGATTGTCCTCTCCAAGAGCACTTGGGAAGAACGTTCTAAACAAAGACACAAGTATCGACTTGGTGTTCTTGGATTTGATAGTCAGCCTAGGGGTTCTGGCAA
>NC_139633.1:27953357-28045857 GCF_964638095.1 Poromitra crassiceps
AGCTGTTCCTTATTGCACAAAGACAATGCAAAACAATGGCAGAAATAGCTTGGCTTTGATTGTGTTTTTACAATAACCAACCGTCATTAATAAATAAGAAGAAAAAAAGCCAAGAATAACGCTTTCACTGCATGCAGAACACCATGGTGTTTAGGACCATGGAGCTCTTAAACCCTATGTAGCTGACATATGTCAGCCAATACTAGAAGCTCCCCTCTAGCTTAAAAACTGGGCTCAACAGACCTTATCAAACATGGCCAAAACAGGCCTACTTATTTTCTGAGCTTGATCATATTTTGCGGCCCACTAGAGGGCGCTCCTGGCCCACGCAGTGGTTGAGAAACCACTGGATGTGTGAAGTACAGTTAGCGAATGAAGCTAAATACTGGAAACGGTGTCATTGGTCTTGTGTCTTTAACAATAGGATGATCATTTCAGCTTTCTTCTCCTTATCTTCTCCTATCAGCAAATGCACACAGACGTGGACACCGGGGAGATCCGCGCCGACCTGAGGGACAGCGTCGTCGAACTGGAGCAGCTAATCACAGAGCTACAGGATCTGAGCGGCGCACTGCGTGGCCAATCGGAATGAGCCCCCCTCGCGGACACGCCCCTTGCTGCGGTGACTCTCCAGTCACGGATACACAGAAGAGATTGACAGACTCTACAGCGCTTCCACTCCTCCGCCTTACACTTGGGAATGCCTACTTTCTTGAATTGAAGTCAAGAGTGAACCCATAGATTTACTTGTGAAGCAAGAGAATAAAATAGGTGAAAGTAACGATGTAATAGTCTGGTTAACCATCCGATCACGTGAACTCACGTTTGTTTCGTTCTGCAGGAGCGTCTGGCCTCCAGCCAGGGATGGGCGTTTTCAGAAATTAGTAAGTGCACAGGCCAATCGGGGACTTGCCTCGTAGTTGACAACGTATAACAATAACCGGCCAATCACGGACGCCGCTGGCAAAATAGTAATGGCTCCTGCCATGGCTGTGCGGCTCGAGCAGTAAGGTCAACAGTCGTGAACTTGGGGTTCTGCAGTTATTGCAGAAATAGACCCAATAACAACAATTAAACAAGAACATGTACCAGCTGAGTTTCTCGGCGGAAAATACATTTTCGCCGTTCTTCCGAGTGGATTTGGATTTGACTGGATCCTACGCTGATTGGCTGAAGGGGTGGTCTGTCAAGGCAAGTACTCCCACCCACTGAAATGACTGTGGCTTGGAGTCCAGACTGATATGTAGAGCGAAACATACTGTAATGTGAGATCATGAATCGGGATGGTTTTAACCAGGCTACAAATATAAAGCCAAAGGTAAAACTTTGTACTTTCTTTTAAATATCAATTATGTATGTGGATATATACACAGTAATATTGTGGCTTAAACGATGATGATGATGATAATTATGATACTTTTTATCCACTTTGGAATAATCATGTAGTAAAACACTTTTTGAAACTAAAAGTTCCTTGCTGTGCGATCTGTTTTTCAATTTCTTTTGCATCTCGAAATGTGCCTTCATTCCTCATGGACTGGGTTTGAGGAAGGTATTGTTTGAGGTGTGAATAGTGGGAATGATTTGTTCATTCAGTATGAATATGAGGCTAAGAAGACCACGGGTGAACCCTACTCTTCTTCTGCAGTGCTGCTGTTAAGACTCACCCTTTAGTCTGTTTACAGCGCAGGCCTTCATGCTCAACTATAAATTGCTGCTCACGTCTTGATTGAATCACTAAGTCCGCCCCTTGTCCCAGCAGAAATCAATCATCAAAGTGTGTAGGAGGAGTGCTGCTGCCTTTCGCTCGCCAGAAGCCGAGCCAGCCTACAGTGCTGCGGTGCACCAGCTCGTGCACTTGGGAACTGGACACCCGAGCCCACACCCGCCCTAGGGGCGACGTGAGGGCGATGTCGCCGCTGCTGTGAAGATGAAAAGTGTGAAAGAATGCGAATGAAAATGTGAAGGGCTGATCCGGAGACGGCGGTCCTGACTTGGACGTTCATCACCGCAGAGGCAGTGGCCCGTGAAAGTGTCATCCTGAGCGAGCGATCACACACACACACACGCACACACACACACACACACACACACACACACACACACACACACCCCCCCGTAGCGAAAAGAAAATTCTCACACGTACTTCTTGTCTGACGTGATGGATCCGTGATGGTCCCTCATCTTCTCGCCTCAAGGCTCTTCCAATCTCTCCTCCCAATATGTTTTCTCACCCAGCGGGGAAATGACCTTGATATTGCTTCATTTTTTTTTTATCTTTGCTCCTTTCTTCTTCTTCTTACGACATCACAGAGGGGATGTTTTCTTTTGCCTGGGTCACTTTGTCACAGCGAGCGGTGCTTCTGCTTTTGAAGGAAAAACCTTTTGTAGCCGGCTGATAAGGATGTAAAAGACATTTTTAAGGGCAGATAGCTGTGTGTGTGTGTGAGACCATGGATGTTATAATGTGGTGGTGTTTTTTTTTTTTTATCATGGATTGAATTGTCAGAACAATGGTGGTCCTTGAGGGGGTTCCAGAGGGTCCCCAGCAAAGTGTGAAACTTCACCAAATCTTCATTTACAATTAAGTTAACACTATTAAAGAGTGTAGAAGAATGACTGTTTTGATCATAGTTTCTCTGTTATCTCCACCTAATACAGATAGTCCTGGAATTCTGGACGAAATCATATAGGCTAGCAGAGTGGTTCCCAACCTTAGGGCCGCGACCCCTAAGTGGGGTCGCCTGAAATCAAATTAAATAAAGATTACACCACACCCAATTTAAAACTAGTGTGATGCACACAACATGTATGGTCACATTTTGTGTTTAATTATTTATGTATTTCTGTGTGAATCAGACTTCATGGGAGACGACTTTAAATCCTAATTCCGACTTCCGCCACCGGAGGGCACCGTGGAGCGCTAGACAAGCTTACGTCCGCCTGCGTGACGAACACCATTAATGTCTCCCGTCTCTGCGTTTCCCTGTTAAAAACAGGTTGGTAACGTACCTTATCCTCATCCCGTACACAGAATGTAGCGGTTGCAATGTTTAGCTTTGTTATTCTGAAGTTTGGTTTCAAATGGGTCGACGGTAATGCATGGTTTAGTTAGTAGGAAACTTCCAGATCTTCTCATTGTCTAAAATGGACGCACGCGGACCTGTTAAAGTAGGCCGTGAGAAAAATGGCGATTGCGTCGTCAGTGTTTTCTTTGTCGTTCCCTTAAAGGAATTTAATTTAAGTTAGAACATCACATGCACCTGGAAAACAAAATAGTGTATAATTGGGGACTCAGTTGTCCCTCTTTGTCTCTCTGCTTTTCCCTGTTAAAAACAGGAATAATTACCTGTTAGGGCACACCCCATGCCGGGGTCAGCTCGCCATTCCGAAGTGTCGGCATTCCGATCATTGACTTCTATGCTTTCGGAGAGGCGGCCCTTTTTATCTCCAAAAAATGTTTCGCCGAGAGGTTAGGTTCTGGGGGAGGTTAGGCTTAGGCGTGGGGGGTGGGAGAGGTTAGGTTTAGGGTTAGGGTCTGGGGGAGGGTTCTTTCGCAATGGCGAGACAGATCTCAATTTTGTCGGAATGCCGGTATTTCGGAGTGCCGACATTTCGGAATGCCGAGGTGTCCCCCCCCCATGCCTGGGACCCGTAACACCGACATCTTCACAGACAAGGATGAGGCCTACACACAGTCTGGTACAGCAGCACAACATCAACACGGTCACCAGTGATCCATTGAGGAATTCCCAGAGGTTTTAGCCTTGTAAATTAAAACAGCCCGCTAAATTATGAGGGACAATACTTTATTCTTAGATTTTGGGTATGTTGCAAGGGGGATCACATTGTCAGGTGATCCTGACAATGACTGATATATTTGTGTTCAGGTCAGGACAACCCTGACTTATTAACTCAAAATCATGCATCATTTTAGAGAATTTCAAGTTAAAGTCCCACCTTAATCCCAGCCATTTTCAAGTACCTTGAAATGGCTTCCTTTCTGAAACTGGAGGTGCTGTAAAAACACATTGCTCCATAAGTTCTGACAATGACTGATAAGGTTGGATTCAGGATGACCCTGCGGCTACACGCTAAGCTAACCCAAAATCAAGCATTTTTACGGCATCATTTTTAGAGAATTTCAAAGTTAAAGCCCCACGTTTTCATGTTGAAATGACTTTAACTCTGAAACGTGTGGGGTGCTTTAAAAACACATTGCTCCATAAATCCTATCTTTATGTGAACCGATCATGCTTACTGCCGTGCATAGTCACCCCCAAAGGCCCATTCTGAGCCAAGAAAATCCTGCTAACTGCAATGCTTCTGGTAGCTTACAGTCAATGTATGGAGGAGGCATGTGATGTGCACAGTTAATGACCCTCCTTTGGAGGTGCAGTGTAGGCCTACAGTATGTGTGTTCTGTTTAATAAACATCTCCCTGTAGCCATGCGGTGTAAGGGGCAGTGTTGGGGGTAACTTATTACAAAAGTAACATATTACATGTAATATATTACTTTTAGCAGTAACTCAGACAATGTAACTCATTACAATACGATTTCAGTAATATACCAGTTACTCTGTCAAGTAACAAGTTACAATTTGAGTTCCTTTTTTTTATCAAAGCACATTTAAATAAAGATACAATCATTTCCTAATGAAATTGTGTGTTTTTATGCAAATAACCACTATAGACCTTGTTCGCTAACCCCGGACAGCGCCATATTGTTGACATACCGTCTTGCAGCTGACAACTGTAGTAACGGCCTTATTGTCGTTTCTGTTCCATTACAAAATAGCGATAGTGATGACAGCAATAAAAACCCCAGAGTTGTTGTTTGTATGCTGCCGTTAATGCCTGTAATAATCAACAAAAGAAAAAACGAGGTGAACAGACTTTGCTGTGAGGAGCTGTCAGAAAGTTTCACCTGTCTCTCCTAACTATCCACACATCTCCTGTGCTGCTGACGTATCCTCCATCTCGCTCCCTTCACGTCTGTGGACGGTAGAGATAGAAACAAACCACGGGGACTTTATTGCTGTCATTACTACAGCCATGCCTAACGCAGGTCACCATCCGAACACAATTGGAACGATACAGGTAACGCTAACGGCGGCTAGCTTCCTATAAACTCTGCTCTTACATACTGTAGGCTGTCACTTAAACGATTTAAACGATTAAACGATTTTTAAACGATTTTCAGACGGCAGCCCGTCTTTATTGTCACACAACACACTACAACACATGCATGCGGCCACTACACACACTCATGCTGATGGTGGCCGGTGAAATATGTCCTCTGCATTTGACCCATCCAGGCTTGTCCTTTCCTCCAGGGGGCAGGCCAGGAGCAGTGGTCGCTTTCTCGTACAGCGCCCGGGGACCAACTTCGGATGTTGTCGTCACTGGTCGGATGACGATGACGATCTGATCTTCTGCATGTTTTTAGTGGGGGGGTTATATACGGAGGAACCCCCTGGGGGAGCACGGGGAGAACATGCAAACTCCACACAGACAGAAAGGCCCTTACGACGAGATACCCCACCTGGGCAGTAGGCACTGAAGATATGGGGGGGAACACACAACCACAGCGCCCACAGTGTCCCAGGCGAGAATCGAACTCAGGACCTTCTGACTGTGAGGCGACAGCTCTACCACTGAGCCACCGTGCCCCTTAAAGCCCACTTAAAGCGGCTGCGCTATGTCAACAACATGGCGGCAGTGGGCGTGCCCGTACGTGAGTGACGTCAATCGAATAAGGTCTATAGATGACAATAACAGAGGAAAAATATAGCCGCAAGCGGCGATGGGCGGGGTTCAAGCCTTGCGCAGATGAAAAAGCTTCTGATTCTGACTAGGACATCCTCCTTGATACAGCTGACAAGTTTCGCGATCATTGGACAAACAGGTGTGGAGTTACATCCTTTTTATGTTAAGCCACGCCCATTTACGGCGTTTATGGCGCCCCCTTTTGGTGGAATTGCACCAAATTTGACACGCATGGTCTGGGATGGTCTCCGAAGACCTCCTGCAAGTTTCGTGAAGATTCCTTCATCGGTAATGAAGTTATGACAATTTAGCTGATAGGCCACGCCCTCTCACAACTTTAACGATCAATATCTCCGAAACTAAAGTAGATTTTCAAAAATGCAAAAAGCACGGTTGTAGAGCTTGCTCCAAAGATGCTTCCTGTCGATTCTAGTGGAAATCGGTCCAACGGTCTAGGAGGAGATGCAAAAAATGTGTTTTCCAAACTTTTCCAAATATCTCAAAAACTTTCCAGGCGGACCTTGAGGAAACTGGGGGGTACTTTGAAGAGCAGGATCACCTGAACATGTGGAAAAAAGTTTTTTGAAAATCGGACCAACGGCGTGGAAGTTATGGCCTTTCAAAGTTTGAAATTTGAACCCCTAATTATAGCGCCCCCATCAGGCCGATTCACAAAATATTTCTGGAGCATCTAGGAACCAACCATATCTGTCAGTGGGCCAAATCTCATGTCTCTCCACTATACCAACTCATGGGAATTTGCAATGAGGAAGAGGGGAAAAGGAAAAATAAACCATAATATAGCTGCAAGCGGCGATGGGCGGGGTTCAAGCCTTGCGCAGATGACAAAGCTTCTGATTCTGACTAGGACATCCTCCTTGATATATCTGACAAGTTTCGCGATCATTGGACAAACAGGTGTGGAGTTACAGCCTTTTTTATGTTAAGCCACGCCCATTTCTGGCGTTTATGGCGCCCCCTTTTGGTCGAATTGCACAAAATTTGACACACATGGTCTAGGATGGTCTCCGAAGACCTCCTGCAAGTTTCGTGAAGATTCCTTAATCGGTCATGAAGTTATGACAATTTAGCTGTGAGGCCACGCCCTCTCACAACTTTAACGATCAATATCTCCGAAACTAAAGTAGATTTTCAAAAATGCAAAAAGCACGGTTGTAGAGCTTGCTCCAAAGATGCTTCCTGTCGATTCTAGTGGAAATCGGTCCAACGGTCTAGGAGGAGATGCAAAAAATGTGTTTTCCAAACTTTTCCAAATATCTCAAAAACTTTCCAGGCGGACCTTGAGGAAACTGGGGGGTACTTTGAAGAGCAGGATCACCTGAACATGTGGAAAAAAGTTTTTTGAAAATCGGACAAACGGCGTGGAAGTTATGGCCTTTCAAAGTTTGAAATTTGAACGCCTAATTATAGCGCCCCCATCAGGCCGATTCGAAAAATATTTCTGGAGCATCTAGGAACCAACCATATCTGTCAGTGGGCCAAATCTCATGTCTCTGCAGTATACCAACTCACGGGAATTTGCAATGAGGCAGAGAGGAAAAGAAAAAATAAACCATACAAGCGGCGATGGGCGGGGTTCAAGCCTTGCACAGATGACAAAGCTTCTGATTCTGACTAGGACATCCTCCTTGATATATCTGACAAGTTTCGCGATCATTGGACAAACAGGTGTGGAGTTACAGCCTTTTTTATGTTAAGCCACGCCCATTTCTGGCGTTTATGGCGCCCCCTTTTGGTGGAATTGCACCAAATTTGACACGCATGGTCTGGGATGGTCTCCGAAGACCTCCTGCAAGTTTGGTGAAGATTCCTTAATCGGTCATGAAGTTATGACAATTTAGCTGTGAGGCCACGCCCCTCTCAACTTTAACGATCAATATCTCCGAAACTAAAGTAGATTTTCAAAAATGCAAAAAGCACGGTTGTAGAGCTTGCTCCAAAGATGCTTCCTGTCGATTCTAGTGGAAATCGGTCCAACGGTCTAGGAGGAGATGCAAAAAATGTGTTTTCCAAACTTTTCCAAATATCTCAAAAACTTTCCAGGCGGACCTTGAGGAAACTGGGGGGTACTTTGAAGAGCAGGTTCACCTGAACATGTGGAAAAAAGTTTTTTGAAAATCGGACAAACGGCGTGGAAGTTATGGCCTTTCAAAGTTTGAAATTTGAACCCCTAATTATAGCGCCCCCATCAGGCCGATTCACAAAATATTTCTGGAGCATCTAGGAACCAACCATATCTGTCAGTGGGCCAAATCTTATGTCTCTGCAGTATACCAACTCACGGGAATTTGCAATGAGGCAGAGAGGAAAAGAAAAAATAAACCATAATATAGCCGCAAGCGGCGATGGGCGGGGTTCAAGCCTTGCGCAGATGACAAAGCTTCTGATTCTGACTAGGACATCCTCCTTGATATATCTGACAAGTTTCGCGATCATTGGACAAACAGGTGTGGAGTTACAGCCTTTTTTACGTTAAGCCATGCCCATTTCTGGCGTTTATGGCGCCCCCTTTTGGTCGAATTGCACAAAATTTGACTCACATGGTCTAGGATGGTCTCCGAAGACCTGCAAGTTTCGTGAAGATTCCTTCATCGGTAATGAAGTTATGACAATTTAGCTGATAGGCCACGCCCTCTCACAAATTTAACGATCAATATCTCCAAAACGAAAGTAGATTTTCAAAAATCCAAAAAGCACGATTGTCGAGCTTGCTCCAAAGATGCTTCCTGGCGATTTTGGTGCAAATCGGTCCAACGGTCTAGGACATACATGGGCAACATACGGCCCGCGGGCCGTATGCGGCCCGCCGGCGCCCCCTGTGTGGCCCGCGATGGAATTGCAAAAAAAAAAAATTTTTTTTTTTTTTTTTTTTTTTTTTTTTTTTTTTTTTTACAGTGCACTTGAACGCAACATGCAATATACCCGCTGAATAAGTGTCCAAATGTTCATGTCATTCTGGGCAATACTCTTCTGTTATAGCATTTCAGTCTGGAATATGGAATATTTATGACTAAAAGGCTAAAAGTAATCTCATGTGTAAGAAATGACTGTTCTACATTGAAGTAGAAATTTAAATAATTAACTTGTTGGTTTTTGATTTATTTAGCTTCAAGAGTGCATTTTTGTTCTTGTGTGACCCTCAACACAGGCTTTGAGAATCCCGGGCCACTTACTGATACTTATGCTTAAATTAACCCACTCATATTCTGGTTTATTTCAAGAAAAACATTTCGGCTACTGGAAATTCTAATTGGCTGGTAACTTTAAAATCTAGCAGCCATATTGGCAGGTGGTGAAAAAAGTTAATTTCAAGCCCTGCAGGGAGAGCAGGTGGTGACATAGGAGTGAGTGAGCAAAAGGATCAAATATTGGTGGTTAAGACTGAATAATGACATCACAATTGTTAATTTAAAAACTCTAAACCTGGCTTCAAATGCCCCAAATTTTTCACGCTGGCGCCGTTCAGCCCTCAGCAAAATCTGGTAGCGAGGAATTTTTTTTGTGGCCCTCTCTATCATCAAAGTTGCCCATCAATGGGTTACGGCATGACAATATTTGTTCGGCCCCCGGCAACAATCTGGGTTCTCATGTGGCCCCCCATGAAAAATAGTTGCCCACCCCTGGTCTAGGAGGAGATGTCAAAAATGTATTTTCCAAACTTTTCCAAATATCTCAAACATTTTCCAGGCGGACCTTGAGGGTTCTTGAGGCAAATTTGTAGAGCAGGTTCACCTGAACATCTGGAAAAAAAAGTTTGAAAATCGGACCCACGGCGTGGAAGTTATGGCCTTTAAGGTAAAACCTTTGATTATAGCGCCACCTTCAGGCCGATTCGAAAAATCTTTCTTGAACAGAAACTAGCACCTAATATCTGTCATTGGGCCAAATTTCAGGTCTCTACTATTTACCAACTCACGGGAATTTGCGTCGGGGCAGATGAACAAGAAGAACAAGCTTTACCCAAATGTATTTGATCTTGGCAATTGCAGTTGTTCAGTCTTTCACTGTGGAAAGTGACAATAATCTATTCTAAATAGTCATACATGCAATTTCAAGCCTTGTTGACATGGCATTATTAGTATGTAAAAAGCATAGAACATTCTGAGACATAAATCCTAAGAATAGTAATAAGAGCAGGCAAAACAGCTGTAATGTACCAAATAGCTTATTCTTTAATATTTTGATTTAGGTTCTAAATGTAGGTACAGATTATCAATTGAAATATCAAAATAATAAAGGATACACGGATTCACCAGTTTGCATAATGTTTCATTTCTGGTTAGTAGTAGTAAGCTGGTTGGAGAAAGATTAGCCTAGCACGAGTTGTTAATGAAACAATTATAGTCTAATTCTTTAACTGAAAATATTAAATATATTGTAATTATATAGCAAATACATAAGTCAGCATAGACAGAGATATATGAATGATAATAATAACGGCAATCATAATAACAACAACAATCATAATACAGTTCCATTGTATTCCATTTATATAGAAATAGACTACAAAAAAAACAAAAAAGTTAAATAATAGCAATAGTGAAATCAGTAAACAAAATTCATAGCTTTACATGAATTTCAATGCAACTGCACTGAAAAATAAAACATTAAGGCACTAAAATACATTAAACAAAAATGAGGATAAATGGTCTATCACAAAAAGAGTGCCTTAAGAAGTGTATGCTGGTTTAGCAAGCCTGTAACCAGGAGCCAGGTCTTGAAGATATTTACACTAAAATGGCATTATAGTGATAGCCTTGTAGCAGCAGTTCCCAACCTTTTCTTACTCATGGCCACTAGAAAATTTCAAAAATGTCCATGACCCACATCTGACCCTAAACAGTATGAGGGAGATGGCCAGGGTACAGTAAGAAGCTAAATTTAAATTAATTAAATTTCAAGTTCTTAGAGCACTTTTCACTTCAATGATGAAAGGAGCTGTTCATCAGCAACACACACAAATGAGAAACTAAAAGTGAAGGGCAAAAATAAATGATTCGAAACTAATCATTCAACAATGGAGAAATCCATTCTCATACATAACAATAGTAGTAGATAATAATGTGTTTTGCCTTGCAAGAATAATGTTTGATGGTGGCCCACTTGCAATATGTTGATGGTACACAGGTTGGAAATGGCTGCCTTCTACCATTGTATTTACAAAGTTGTGTCTTGATTTCTAAGCAGTGAAGGTATTTTTGCTAAAACAAACAAAGATGTCAAAAGAATACCCTGAGAATGTATAGGCAAAGACCAGGTGAAGGAATGAGCACTCCATCAAATTTGTGGCAGCAGACTCCATTACATGAAGAGAGTGGAGGTATCAGTGGGAGACATCATGTCTTGGCTGGTGGAATTGTCAATTTGACAGAGCAGCTGACCAAGGAAATATAAAATGCATACAGAATTCATGAAAATTGTAGTCCAAGACTCTATGTAATTATTAAAAAATAAAGGATAGGTTGGGATATGTACAAATAGGAATCCTTACCATGTCATTTTTGGAGCATCAGGGCCTTTGTTGAGTTGTTGAACGTGTTCACTGGTAGCTATGGTACATGATGAATCGTTGGCTGGTGGAACTATTCTTGAATCTCACTTTTCACTGAGTAGCTGACAAATAAATTATAAAATCCATACATCATTACACAGCATGTGACAATTATATATGTACAGAAAAATGTGATACATTTATAGAGACATGGCATGAAATAGGCCACGCCCATCATGGGGGAAAGATCTCCATTCACTTCCATACACCGGCGTCATTTTCATTGAATTAAACATAGCTAAAACCTGTGGTGTGGTGGGCTGTGCAGACAACAAATGGGAAAAATCAGCAATTAAAGTTTTTTTGTACTCTCGAGCAAAACAAGCAAGCCATTAAGAATTGGCAAGAAGAAAAATGTGGATCTAGCTGTCCAGGAAGTAATTTGGAATGTTCATGTGCCGTATGATCTTTGTGTGCAACACATGACATAGGAGAACGCCTGGATTGGGGTAGAGTTTTTGTTTCCCCCCATTTTGGGCATGGTTTTGAATGATGATGTGCAGTGTGTCTATTGACAAATATTAATGCTTACCATGTAGCCAGTTGTTGAGGTGCTTGGTTGATAACAGTCCACTGACTTCATGAAGGAGGGCTGTTGATATGGTTAGCAGTGATGAGACCTTTGATGCTGGATGTGCTCATTGATGATGGACTGCAGGTTGCCATTGCAGCAATGATGGAGGCTTGGCTGTTGGGGATTATTTATTCTTGCATCCATTTGATTGCGTAGCTGCAAAACAAAATAACCCCATACATAAATTACATAATTTGTTAAAATCAATATGTACATAGAAATGTGATGTTGTAATTGAAAGACAAATCATAGATTATGGACAAACATGTATGCTTACCATGTAATGCCAGTTGGGTGCGCTCCTTGGCTGATGACAGTTCTCTGGCTTCATGAAGGAGGGCTGTGTCAACGGTTTGGAGTGCCTGGAAATTCTTTCACCTGGTCTTTCCATAAATTGAGGTTGCCATTTGATATAGAAAGGAGGACAAGCTATAACTTCTTACTTTGCTGTGAAAACTGTGCTATCTTGAGTTTATCAAAGTGAATAATTGATTAAATAAAACCGGAGCAACATTGATCAAAACAAAGAATGGGAAAAAAGGAAAAGGAAACTTAGACACTTCACACAAGTGTGAAGTAGTAGTGTATACCCTTCAAAAGCCATTACCCACTATCAATCCAGGGCCAGGCCATGGTGTGCCAGGGGAGGTAGTGAACAAAAAAAAATACAGGACTGGTCTAACTTCTTAAGCCCACTTTAGACCAATGCTTTGCAATGAGGGGAAAGTGTTGTAGAACATTACAGGGAAAAGTTGCAGCAGTGTTCACTGGCCTGTCTCATCTTAGCTGGCTGATGGTGTTGCCATTAATTCAGCTTCTCAAGTTGTATTGGCTGGTTGCAAGTAATTGCAAGTTTCAACTTGTCTCATCATGAATCTTGGGTCTAAACTAGGCTTCAAAGGGACAAATGGCATGAACAAGAACAGGTGTGTGATGCCTGAGAGGGCCAGGGCACACTGAGTGGATTAGCATGTGTCTACTCTTTGCCGAGAGGCATTGGTAACCCAGTGAACTCATGATGGGGATTGGGGATTGCAATTATTTCCCAGTAAGGATGGGTCAAGGTGTGAATGTGAACAGGGCGCTCCTGACTCCCCTTGTATAAAGGTAAACAAAAAAAGTAAAAGTTTATGATCCACACTGGCTGGGGCTTGACATTAAATGTGGCCTGCTCTGACAAAATCAGTCACATTGACCCGAAACACATTTTGAGTTTTAGACACTTTTGGAAAGAGGGGAATGTAAGCTTTCTGGTGATACAATTATCATGGTACTCCAAACACTGAGTGAGATGTACCCCTTTATGTCTTGACAGTTTCCAAACTATGTTTTTGAGAAAAACAGTCTCAAATTTTGACAAAGTAAGGTAGTTCTGCTTGTCACTTGTCTGCTTCAAAACTGTATTTGCCATTTGGATTTCACAATAATCTTTACACAGAATAAATACATCAATAAATCAATTAATCAAGAAATAAATCAATAAATCAATAAATACGTAAATAGGTAAATACATAAATAAATAAATGAGTACATAAATAAATATATAAATAAATAAATACATGAATAAATTAATCAATTCATATGTAAATATGCAATAAATAAATAAATAAATAAATACATAAATAAATACATAAATAAATAAATAAATAAATGTGACTGATTTTGTCAGAGCAGGTCACAAATGGCCTGGCTCTGGATTGATAGTGGGGAAATAGCAATTGCTTTCCCACAGGGGTTGTCCAAGTCTGCTTTACCCCTGCCTCCCCCTCCCCCCTTTAGTGGACATCGGATATAAGTCAATAAAAAACAAAGAAAGTGTACTAAAATATTATGCTTTGGATATAGGTGAGCAATTTAATAGATAAATGATAAACATATGGATGGATGGACAAGCAGACTCAGTCAATTGCAGTGTAGATCTGAGCAAATCTAACTTAATGAAATACGTACCATCTCATGATAACTGTAATATATTGGGAGCACATCGACAATTACGTTTTCTGCATCTTTAATGTACACATGATCAAGTAAAGTGAGTTTTTCAGTTGTTGGAGAGTGCACCATTTGAATGTAGTTGTGCTTTTCCATAAACTTTGTTAAGGTTGAATCTTCCAGTGCATTTTCATTAAAATCTCCCATTAATATTTTCTTCCCAGGATGTTGATCAATTATGTTTATGAGTTGTTTCAATTTGTGACGAAAACACGTAAGTGGATAGTTTCCTGGCCTGTAGACAACTGCGGCAGTTAAATTGATCCTTTTGACTTGGAATATCAAACATTCTATATTGTAGCACTTTGGAGCCCACAGTGTAATGTCTTTATTTAGTGAATGGTAAACACCAACACCACCTCTACACTCTTGTCTCAGCTTGCGGAATTCAGGTTGACTGTTGTCATAACTATCTGTACGACAGATGTGTGTGAATTTGAAACCAGCAAGTTCATGTGGTGGATCATTAGGTGTTAACCATGTTTCTGTGAGACAAATACAATCTGCTTTTGTCATGGTACTATTAGCTTGTATATCTTGGAAGTGCCCTTTAAGACTCTGGGTATTATGCATTACCATAGTAAAGGTACTGTTTGATGTTGAAATGGTTGGTGTGATGGGTATGAATTTTCTCATTTTGCTTAGAGCTTCATCCACTTTTGAATTACAATATATGGCAGATTCGTTAAAGTCTTGGATGACTAGGCCACTTAGATTTGTAACACGACTCAGAGCAACATATGCTTGACCTGGGGCAAATATTTTTTTCAGTGACACAACAGCTTTGTCTACTGTTAATCCTTGTACTTTGTGCACTGTACACGCCCAAGATAACTTGATTGGGAACTGTTTTCGTTTTCCTCCATTATTTGTAACTGTGTCTTCCTCTGGGTCTATGATTGTAATATTTCTTCCTTCAGGGTCAGCTGTACGTCTTTTTGATCGTTGCATTTGACCAACGTTGGGATTGTCAAATACCACATGAATGGAAGATGGGAAACAATCATCATTGTCACAACTTTCTTCAGTGTTGTCATCGTCAATTATGTTAACTATTGTCCCAAAGACACCGTTCACCAGGCCATCTGACACATCAATATTTTTTTGCAACATTATGCGAGCTCCAATTGCTACATGGATATATTTTGCCAGACAAGAATTGTAAATTTTGTGATGGTGGCCATGTTTTGGTTCTAATCTATCAGTTGCAGGGTTTCTTTCAAAATCTTGAGCTTTGATGGTGATAACATCTGTGCATGTGTCATGTAATTTGTGCAGATTAAAGTCATCAACTTCTTTATTTGTAGCAAATATGTGTATTGCATCTATTTCTTCACCTGTTTCACAATTTTTCAACATTTGAATATCTTTGTCATGTAATTTTTCACCTTTTTTATGGGTGCGCAGACGATTCAAGAGCTGAGCAAAGTCTGCTTCCTTTTGTCTGACGACTTGCGTGAGTTCAGCTATTTCAAATTCATCTTCCCATAAGTTAACCTTGAAATCCTTGTATAATGGAGTCCCTTTCACTGGTGGTAACTGATTATGGTCTCCAACTGCAAGAACACACACATTTCCAAAGAGACTATCATCACCTGGTTGTTTGATTTGTCTCAGTCTTTCATGTACGTTTGCATAAAGTACATGGTCAACCATGGATATTTCATCTATCATCCATATTAGTAATTTTCCCAACTTTGCACGTAAAGAATTCATTTTTTCTTCTCTGAGATGACAGGGTGGTATTGTTAAGTTTGTACCAAGTGAAAAGGTATTGTGTATTGTCTTTGCACCTATGTTGTAAGCAGCTACACCTGTTGGTGCTGTAAGTACAACAGTGATAGCATCTGGATCGTCTTTATGAAGGGCTTTCAAAATTCTAGTTGACTCATAGAAAATTGCTTTTATTAGATGACTCTTACCCACGCCAGCACCGCCTGCAATATGTAGCCTTATAGGGGGAGGGTTTTTGCCATAGACTTTTTGTAAACACCAGTTTCTGATTTTATAAAAAATTGCTGATTGTTCCTCATTTAAAGATCTTAACAGTACCAATGCATCTGACCGTTTCATCTGTGCTTCATTAGCTTCAATTGTGTATGGAGTTGCTTTTTCTGGCTGAAGGTCTGGGATATCATCATCGTTGCAATGTTCATTTAGTTCATCAGTGTCTTGTTTGGGCCTTTTACACTCCAATCGCTCAAGTTCTGTTTCTGGACAAATCTGTGCCCATGCATCTTCCAATGCATCACCATTAAGCTCTAATGTCTTTTCAGCTTCATCTATTTTCTCAGCTTCTTTCTCAAACAGAGATCGGTTGTCATCAACTATGGATTTGACTGTCTCCAATGTGTTGTTTACATAGGGCACAGCGCCAAGGTCATAGAAATCTTTGTAAGTTTGAAATGGATCAGGTTTCAATTGTTTGTCGCAGTAATGTGGCAAAAACAGTTGGAGGATACTCTGGTGGTAGGCTTCTGACTGCTTCATAGGTGAGAACCTGCAATAACGTATCACAGCTGCTTTTTCTTCATTCATTCGTTTTTTGATGAAACCAAAATCATCTTTTAGTTGAATGATGTTACTTGTATCACCCTTTGGGATTTGAGACCTTGATAGGATTCTGTACTGGGAACAGAATGTTGCGAGACACATGTTTTTAAACGGTTCAGAATCTGGTCTGTGTTTGTATC
The DNA here is from genome assembly GCF_964638095.1 of Poromitra crassiceps. Taxonomy (NCBI): domain Eukaryota; kingdom Metazoa; phylum Chordata; class Actinopteri; order Beryciformes; family Melamphaidae; genus Poromitra; species Poromitra crassiceps. Next base: position 27,969,959 of record NC_139633.1, read on the forward strand.
GGTCAACCAAGTTTTTCATCCACATATCCTTTTCCTCTATTTCATTTGTAGCAGGTTTCCTCTTAAGTTGACTTAAAGGTAAACTCATTCTGACAGGGTGTTCGCCAGTTGGTATGAACATGGTTGCACGTGAGGAATGCTTAAGGGGTAGACCAATAAGTCGGTAAGCACATTCTTGGGCAGAAATGTGTCGGCTTTTCAGAAAAACAGTTCCAATTTTTTTCATTGCGTCTTTAGCTTCTAGGTTCCCATTCATTGCTTCCTTTTGAGCTTGATCAAGCAAAAGACCCATTTCACGTTCACTTTTGAGAGCATAGGAAATTATGTAAACTGCACAAGAATATGCATCTAGAACAAATTGGATGTCTAGGTTGGCCTTCCAGCAGCGGAGCAAGTCTTTATTGTAAGGGTTTATCCAGACCTCGTTTGGTTTCCTTTGTAGCACAATACTTGCTTTATTAGTGAGTTTACAATTTGCTTTCTCAAACATGGCTTGTGATATGTTGAAATGCTTAAAGAATTCATCGGCAGAGTTGAACTTTTCCCGTTCTTCACGCTTTGATAGCACACTTTTCATTTGTTCAAATAATTTGGTGATATTTTCCTGGTTCATGTCAAATGCATGTGGAATATCCTTAATTATGTTCATGACATCAACATCATTTTGCTTGTTTTCAGCAGTTGCTTGTTGCCCTTGTGCCTTCTCATCTTTGTGTGGTCTGCTAATAAAAGTACGCTCTGAGACTGGTCTGGGAAAGTTGAATCGACAGTTAGTTCGACCCTTCTGCTTTTTTTTGCCACTTTTTTTGTCACACGTTTTTGAATGGTGCTCACTGTGTTGTTGGACAACGATTGTTTCCAGCAGTTCTGGATCAGTTGGCATCTCACATGTCACATATTTATCAATAAATTCCACAACCTTCTCATCAGGATCTACGTCTAGTTTGGGAGCATCTTCAATCCAAAAGAATGCATGTATATGCGGTGAGCCACGCATTTGGAATTCAACTCTATAGAAATAGTCTTTGATTTTTCCTATAGGTGCTGCAGGACTCTTGAGAACATTGTTCAAAAGGAATTGAAATCTGTCATCAAACATTCTGGCTGCCATCACTGAGTTACGCCTTAAAAGTCCACATTTTTCTTCCCAAGTAAGATCTTCCACCTTGACTTGCAGTCCTTCTTTTCTAATCATTGCTTCCAGCATTTCAGGCCATCTCAGGTCAGCAGAACTAAATGAACAGAACCATGTAGGAATACCAAGTTGTCTTATCATGGCAAATACATCTTTTTGAGCTGATTGCCAATACGGAGGTGTGCCTCGAATGGGTTTGAGAAATTTGTAGCCTTGATCAAAATGCAAAAGTTTTTTCAGTGCCTCTGGTTCTTTAAGGACATCGCTGGTAACATTTGGTAAACTTTTGTCTGTCCCTTTTCTCAGTGCTATAGAAACATTTGATATAATTTGGTCTAGTTCTAATACATGTAGGGCATAGAATGGGTAATCTCTATTTTGGCAGAATCGGCCTTCAGCATTAAGAATTCGCTGATTAAAATATCGATTCAAAGATAACTTTTGTTCACGTAAATCATGATAAGTAGGTCCTGCTTTTGGAAATAACACAGGAAAACATTTGGCTTCATTTGTTCGATCTGTCAGCAGTCTAATTGGAGAATTTGACTCTGCTGGTGCAATACATATGATGTCATCAAAATGCTGATCTAGCACTTCTTGACCTAAATCCACAGATTGTAAACAAGAACTTGCAAACATGCCATGCTGGTCTTGAATATGTGATACATCTTGTATTTCTGTTTCTTCTGCTTCGTCTGCTTCTTTGTCTGATGTTTCAACATCTTCATCAACCATCTCATCTTCAATTGGCTCAGACTTGGTTTTCTCCAGTGTGTTTACCCAGTCATGGTTGTACTTTATTTTTTCAAAGTACTCATTATTGTCATAAAAATAGTTTAGAGCACCCTTTATATTTCCTGTGTCAACATACATGTCTTCATAATGTCCCTTATACGACACTTTACGTTTCATTTTCACCCTTATTAGCTTATCATCACTCTCATTCCTTGGCAAAATATTTGTTACATATGACATATTAGATGGAACACATACAGTGGGTCCCTGCACAGAATTCTGGCCTCCTTTTCTCAAAGGGATCAGTCTCAAGAAGGGTATGTGCGGTGAAATAAGGTGTTGTTCAAGTTCATTAAGACATTTTAGTTCAGGAGGAATTGGGTCCAAATGCAAGTTGTTAGCAACACTCTGCTCAGGCATTTTGTCATTTTTAATTTTTCGGTCACATGTGTGGCAAATCCACAATTTAGAATATGCTTCATCCTTGAAATTGCAATCTTCTGGACATGCATCATCACAGATATGTAAATATGTAAGCGTTATGCATTTTTCTTCTAGTTCACTGTATTTCACACCAATTTTTCTCTGACAAAGTTTCACCTGCTTCCTAAAAAGTGCTCGGTGACAGCAACAGCACACAAACTCTGGGCCATGTTTCACATGCTTGCGAAATTCCTCAATAACACAATCAATGTCATGTTTTCTGGATTTGTGCTTTGCAACACTGGCACATTTTCGACTTTTCACTTCATTTCGAAATGCTTCATCATTGTGATATTTGAATCTGGTCGCTTCACACAATTTTGTTTTCAGATCTGGATTCTCAGCATATCTCTTTTTGCTCTGTTCACGTACAAAGTTTTGAAAATCTGGATTCTCAGCATATTTCTTTTTGCTCTGTTCACGTACAAAGTTTTGAAAATCTGGATTCTCAGCATATCTCTTTTTGCTCTGTTCACGTACAAAGTTTTGAAAATCTGGATTCTCAGCATATCTCTTTTTGCTTTGAGCTCTCTTCATATCGGGATTTTCAGCATATCTTTTTTTATCCTGTTCTCTCTCGAAATCACCATACCTTTTTTTCCTCTGTTCTTTCACGAAATCTGCATTTTCAGCATACATTTTTTTGCTCTGTTCACATGAGTAGCTCTGAAAATTACTATCATTAGCATACTTCATCTTTTTTCCTTCTAGAATGCTATCTTTGTTTAAAGCATATCTTTTTTTCATCTCATCCAATTTTGTTTTCCTTGAATGATTTGCATATTGTTCTTTGTGATGTTCTGCTTTTACACTTGAATCATGTTTATTCAAATTATCATGTGTAGTATGGCATGAGCATACTGAAGTATTGTACTTGTGTTTGACACATGTTACATTATCATAATGATTCTCATTCTTGTGATACAGGTAAATAGCTTCACCATTTCTATTATCACTCTCAAAGTCGCCAACAAAATGATCACTTGGATAGTAATTCCACCTGTCTCTGTTGTAAGTGTATATATCAACATTCAGCAGGTCAGCAGCTGCCCAAATTTCAAGGTCTGTTGCAAAGGATCCTGAACACTTCATATTAGATATCCTTACATGTTCTGGCACAGAGGATTGTGCTGTTGGTAAGTATTTTTGAAATCCTGATGCATGTTGGGTAAGATGATTGACCACAGAGCGGCGGATTTTCATGTGTCCATTTTCATTTCCTGTGAGAGCATCTGACAAACATCGAAAGAAACAATTCCCATCACCTTTTATTGGCTTTGTTTCACATATTTGACCCATTGGGGAAAAATCTACATCCTGTACCTTGTTTGGGTGATTGTCATTTCTCAAATTGAATTCAGAACATAATCTCTGCCGTGTAGCTGAGGTCAAAGGCTTGAATGAGAAATCAGAAGTGATTACTTTGCTTATCATAATGTCTTCTGAGCATACATCTGGATCATGGTCATAAGAGGGATTTGAACTATTAGGCCACGCTGCAGTCTGAGTTTCTTTTGTGAAGTCAGAAAGGCTAGTATTGACTGTGGTCTGTGAGTCATTGTCTGCAATTGCTTTAACAGTATCATTGAAGGTTGATGAATTGTCTATGTGCGCTTCATTGTCCATATTTATCATTGCAAGATTTTCACTATTTTCCAGGTGCTTCATTTCCCCATCTAAAGTGTATCTGTTCTTTTTAGTCACATTTTCATAACTTTGCCCAGTTGCTTTATTTGTGCATTTCCGTTTGTATTTGCCTTGCAAAACTGCACTGTAAAGTGGTCTGCCCTCTTCTTGGTTTTGTTTAACAGAAATGTTTTGGACACACTGTCTGCTGGTGGTTGGCTGTTCACCATGTTGCATCATGTTACCTGTGATGGTCACTTTGACTCCTGTAACCTCAAATGGCATCTGTTCAAGTCTGCAGTGTTCAGGAAGTAGTTGTATGGCCAGGGTCTTCAAGTGATGATACACCGTTGTGGGTTCAGTATGGTAAACAACTACAGCAGTTCCTATATGTGGATCCACAAGCCCCTGGCTGTCACGCATATGAGGATCAAACACAGCAAAATACTGGCCTTGCTTAACAATCACACATGTATTATTATTCAAAGTGACAAAGCAAGCATCATTATCTAGCAATGATCTTTGAATAGCCAAATCGAATGGTACATTGATATCCCTCATATACAAATCATCAGCTTCATCAATGACACCAACAAGTCCAGCCAAAGGCAAGCCACAATTTATTGAGAACTGCACGTTGTTCATCACGTATTCATTTGGCAACTCTCCAATCAGCAGATGATTATTTGTTCCACGTATTTGACCGGTGCATTTAAGGTAGCTGTATAACTTATTCCCTTCAATAAGAACAGAGTCAACGTCATTTCTGTGTCTGTTGTCACTCCAAGTTGTTATGCTTTTCACCTTATTCATCATTACAGCTGATAAACTGTTAGCTACACATTGTTTCCCAGCATTATCCTTAAATAGTGCAAAACCTTGTGAAAATGAACCTTGTAAGGAATGTTTAGCAGGTGCGCTGGGAATACTGGTCACACTAAGTGCACTTTCATCAGGGTGGTTACTTGTCAGCAGCTTTGCTTCAGTTGTTGGGTCATCAAATGGATCAACCATGATGGCAGGATCTTGCTTTTCAACAATAGAGTGCTGGAGCATAGGGGAATCAGAGTTGTGGTTATTTTGATCAAGAGCATTGTCAAAGTTAGGCAGTGGTTGATCAGACAGAAACAGAGATTGTTCAGAGATTTTCAGAGTTTCACCAGAGGTATTCAGAGTATTTGGCACAACGGGTAATGTTGTTTGTTTAGGTTTTGGCACAACGGGTAATGTTGTTTGTTTAGGTTTTGGCACAACATGTGGTAATGTTGTTTGTTTAGGTTTTGTAGCAACATGCACACGCAATGTTGCAAAGGGAGGGGATGGGGGTGGGGAGTCATCGTTTCGGGATGGGGGGAGGGGGAGGGGGAAGGGAGTTTGAAGGTGATGGATTGCTCCAGAGCCCAGACAGCCAGGGTCATCAGGCTCGCCAACCACCTCCATCTGAAACACAAATAAACAAGGCAGACAATTATTTACAAAAGTATATTGTCATTTCGACTTTAGCATTTTCCACTGCTTTCCCCTAGAACATTTTTCAGGCCTGGAGGGATTTTGAAACATACCCCGATGGCAACGGTGGGGACCCTCACTGGCAATGCTAAACTTTTAGCTAACCTGTTCGCCTATATGTTCGCAATGGCATCCCAAATATCATCATACTATTATGGGATGTGATGCGAACAGGTATATTATGGGATGAGCGTTTCCCAGGCAACAACACACGTTGTTGCACATTGTTGCACGCTGGCACGATGCTTCTACAAGCAAAATGCTTATTGTTTTGAATGATTTGGCATATTCTATTACTGTCAACACTAGTAGTAATAGTATGCCATAAAGGTTTATTGAGATTTTGGGGAGAGCAGAAAAAAAGAAGAAAGAAAAGAAAATCTATTTATTTTCTGGCCTGGCAGGGGCGCTGTTAGCCTGGCAGGCCTGTAGAATGGTAGGGGAAACACAATGTGATGTAACCAAATCATTGTGTTTTCAAATGTTTACGTTTCTGCTCATCCACACTACAATGTAACTGTTGAGTATTCAAATGGTAATGGGCTCAGTAGCATGTGACCTGTGACCTCCACCTGTGACCTGATGAGACATCACCTAGCGAGCCAGATCTCCTGCTATCTGAAGGCAAGTCGTCTGGACTGAAACAAAATAGACACAAAATAGACTGAACGATTCATTAGAATTACCAGCCAACTCTCCATGTGCCCTAAAAATAACCAAGGCTATAGCAAATTTCGTATGCAAGGATATACGCCTGTATTGAATGAATGAATGAAAGCTTCAAAAGGTTCCCGAAGGTACCCGAATGTGAACTACGTTATGGTGCGACGCAAACATCTGAATGTAGACCGCTGCTGTAGACATAATCCCCAACATGTATAAATCTGTGAAACAAAGCATCAAAACGAAACTGCAGTCAGCAGAGAGAGTCAGCGGCATCTCACTATATAAACGACGACGAGTGGAGCCGCCCTCAGCCTCATCTCTTGTTTTGATATGGAGTAGTGACTGACTGCATTACTTTACTAAAGAAAGCACTGGTGGTGTCAGTCACTCTGCTTGTCACACTGATGCTGACTGGAGAGTCTGCACAACTTGCAGCACATAGCACAGTATTGTGTTGTTCAGGGCTGTAGTTTGATTGTAGGCTAAATGGTCATGACAAAAATAAAATAAAAAGTATATTTGTATTTTGTAACTACTTTGGGGTGAATTATTAATGTAATATTTTTGAATGATGCACCAAGTTAGAGTTCCTAGTACAATTTACAGCCTTTGTTCTGAGAATCTTTTTCATATCCAAGCAAAATTTGTATTTTAACTTAAAGAGTAACTAAACACTCATTTTGAAGCTATTTCTGGCCACAGCATATTTTTGAAAGATGCAATACTGTCAACATTCTGGGAGGGGTCTTGGTCCTTGCCGTTTTCAACAGTTTCAGTCATTAAGTACCGTACTTTCTGCACTATAAGGCGCACCTGAATATAAGCCGCAGCAGCTAAATTGCATGTTTGTTACATATATAAGCCGCACCGGACTATAAGCCGCAGGTGTTTTAATGTCTTATCAGCGGAGACCGTTTTGAGTCCTTACCCTCATCGTCGTAACACAGCCAGTTCTCCATCTTTTGAAGCATGATGTTAGATTACAACGAGCTAGTTGTGTGGCTTAGCCTTCCAAAATGTTGCCGTTAATTTTTTAGAATGTAATACATAGAATTGGGAATGTTACATTCAATTTCATTCAGACTGCCTTTCTGGCTCAATCGCCGCCATTTTTCCCCCGGAGCGAGGGAGGGAGGGTGTTTTACAGTAGTGGCTGAGAGAGCGTAGTGGCACAGTGCTCCAATCAGGTCGCGAGGCACATTTTTTGCAACATCATCCAATCAGGGTCTGTCTGTCTTGCTCTCGTTCTGTCTCTCGTACCAAAATCCATAGATTTAGGAGGTCCCCTAGTGGCCGTTAGCTGTAAAAATCCATAGATAAGCCGCACCGTTATATAAGCCGCAGGGCCGAAAAATGGGGGAAAAGCCGCGGCTTATAGTCCGAAATTTACGGTACTGATATTTCATATTCATTTGCCGTCAAATGTCAATATTAATACCAGTATTGATGTGTTACATAACTGGACAGTCATGTAATTCAGGATACAGCTCAAATAACATGTTTTGGTATCACTAACCAAATCGAAATTAATCAAATCGGATCGAATTGAATCAGAATTACCGTAATCGATTTGGAACCTTGTGAATCGGAATGGAATCGATTGTTGAAATTTGAACCAATACCCAGCCCTAGACAGCAGTGGGATACAGTCTGCATATTAGGAGTGGGTCCGAGAGTACGAAAAATCCGTTGTCCCTTGTTGCCCACGTTGTGTATCAGCAGGGCTTTCTTGCTCTCAACGTTAGCATCAGCTAGCCCTAGTATGAACGTTTCAAAGGATTCATGCCAGCAAACCCACAGGATCAGTGGCTCGCCAGGCAGGGCGAGGAACAGGGAGAGAGGTGAGAGCAGAGTATCCATCATCCTCGTCGCCAATGTTATGTTTAATAACTTGTGGACCACGATGTAACTGTTAAACGTTTTATTTTCATGCGGTGACACTGGCTCCATGTTTACAATTACAACCACACCACTTTCCAGCAGGGCAGACTGTCATAAAGCTGCCTGTCTTAAAGGTACAGTCACAGCTGATGTGACGCAGACGTGTAGTTGGTTATTGTTTTTTCTAAGCAGTTATGATTTAATATCCGGTCAGCCGTGTACACGTGTACACGGTGACATCCCTAATTGCAATTTGCAATCCCTGTCCCGCACAGGTTCCGAGAGGAAGGAAACATCTGAGCTGGCATTACATTAAACCAAACCTGGTGAGGACGTCGCGGATTTGTTTAGCGTTTACATTAGCTGCTGTGGCTAGCTTTGCTAGGGCAGCTTACACTCAGGCTTGCCGCTTGCCCGGCAGACAATGCTTGTTGTGGTCAAACAGACCCGCATTCAAAGTAGTTAATACTCACAGAGCTGGCGTAAAGTGTGGCGTGAACCCCATTTAGCCAAAATGAAAAATGCAGGGATTGTGTATTTAACTCCAAAAACAAACTAACAACCTTTATCCAGCTTATTTCGAGATGCCATGATGCCTTATGGGTGGTTCTTCCGGTGTAATTCCCCCCCGCAACTTTTTTTCCTCAGCGTCAGAGTTTTAATGAGGAAATGCGCAAGCTGCAACAATCAGTCACATTATTTTACAGCGGGGCATTCAAAAATAAGGTGGATAGACCCTTCTTTTCATGGTTGCCATTTTGTCTAAAAAAGGCAGGGCAAACACAGATGCAAACAAAACATTAATGAGGGTTTCCAACTTCCACGATTGGAAGTTGGAAATCCTCATGACTGTTTTTCCAGTACAAGCTGTACAAAAGAGCCACCAAGTTTTTTGAACTGTGAATCATGCAAAGCTATTCTAGAGTAGGCCAACAATCAAATAATAATGCGTCATATTAGCAAAATATGGGACCTTAAAGTTGCCAACTTGGTATTGAGTTTCTACTCAATGATGAACATAATACATTCTGGATGTTGTAGTATGATTTCCCCTTAAGAGTGATATGGGGAAAAGTACAGTACCGGTAGTTTTCTCTGGTCAAAGGGTTCCAGTTTTCAAAATAATTCATATTTCTATTACATATGTGAGCTAGATTTAATAAATCAACATTTTCATAGCAGAGAAATAGGCCTTTTCCGGGATTTAACTTGTAATGAGTAATAACTCTAAAATTACTGTTGAATGTTTTTCCATATTTTCATGGCATGTCTATTTTTTGCATCAAATAATGGAGAGCATTATCAGTATCGATAAGTACAGTATTGATAAGCAGTACCGGTATTGATAAAATCCAAACAATACCTATCCCTACGCATTACACATTAGGGATGTGGACCGATAACCATTTCACCGATAATTAGGGATGGGTACAGAGACCCGGTACCAAACGGGCCCCAGGGCCGGATTTCGAGATACCAGAGAATAAGCTTTCATGTTAACGGTTCTCTTATTGGTACTGGAGAAATTAAGAAAATTGATTGAAGATTGATTGTCTTTTTTGCGATTTCCGTGTTGCTTTCTCTCTCAGATGAGAGACAGGCAGCAAGCAGCCTGCTGCAGCGAGGAGCCATGCCTGAGAGGAGAGAGGGGAGGGGAGGGGCTGGGCGGGCAGCACACACACATGTACACACTACACACACTGATTAGGGAAGGCAGCAGAGCCGAGAAGACACCGCAACACATTAAGAAAGAACGGAGCGATCAAAAGTCTGGTTGTACTTCACTCGAGTTAATGCTGACAATTCACGTTGCATAAGTGCGATAAATCGTTCACTAGCAACGTTGGAAACATGGGCAATTTGTCTAAACACTTCGCCAAAGACAAAGTGCATCAAATAGGTACAAACGGAGAAATGCACAGTTTTGGATAAACTAGCTCACAGTAGGGATGTCATGATACTAGAATGTCTACTTCGATACCGATACCCAGGAAAATATCGATACTCGATACCATTTTCGATACCATGCGGCGGGATGACAACAATACACATCAAGAGGCATAAAGAATAAACAAAGACAGATGGACGCTTCTCCATAATCTAGGCCTGATAAAACTCATTAAAAACTTTGACCTTACACAGCAGATTAGCCCTGCTCTAGTGATCAGCCTATCAGAACACTTTGAACTTGTTGAAGCAAACGATACCAACCAATGACAGGGAGGGAGAAATCAGTGGTATGTTTGATTTTTCATTAAGAGAAAGCACTGCTGATATTGATACAGTTGCAAATGAGCATTGTATCCATTTCAAATTTTTAGTATTGATACTTATCGATACTATCGATACCTGTTGCAAATGAGTATTGTATCCGTTTCAAATTTTTAGTATTGACTTTTATCGATACTATCGATACTTTTGACAACCCTAGCTCACAGGACTTCATCATCTGTCAACAATGACCCGGTTGTGGTTACCCGTGATCCAGGGACCCACCTCGTCATCAGGTAGGACTATGTGAACATGGATGATTAAGACCAGAGTAGTAAACATTATTCAGCTGTTTGGGTGTGTTAATAATTAAAAATCCACTCTGAAATAAATCAACAAAGCATCATCTCTCAGTTGTCCTAAAGAAATGTTACTTCCAGAGCAGGGGAGGATATTTAGTCATTTGGGGGGCAAGTGCAGCAGACAGACTGTCATGCTTTATTTAGGCTATGCTTAGGCTATGCTATGCTATTCTTGCACCCTCAGCCATCTGTAATATATAAATCAATAAAAGCATCATACTAACTGAATTATATATTATATTTGAGCTGGAACTAAACTAATTTGTAGTGCATGTGTTCTATTCTGTATAGTCTATTCAAAAAAGCTTAATCTTCACTAATTCATTTTCCTATTCATATTTAGGGACTGTATTTCAATGGATTGGACTAAAAAAGAAACGTTTTTTCCTTCTCCCCCTTGTTTAAAACATGTCATATTTAGAAATATTTGGCTGTATAATGTTAACGGTCACAAGTTATGGTTGCTGCCGAATCAAGACTGACATTGATAATAATAGTCCAAGCGTTTTACACCAAATCAGCTGACAGCCGTGTTATTTGCTATACAGGTTCAGGGAAAAGGTTCAGTGGAAAACTTTGTGATTGGAATTGTTTGGTTTGAGGGTGTACTGAACAAAACAGTTTTGTGTGACTACATGCTCAAAACAAACAGAGCATCACTCATGCGTCATCTAATGTTATAATGTTCACAACGGTCACAACTCATGGTTGCTGCCGAATCGAGAGATCAGCAGCGTCAGCCGTGTTATTTATGTGAAAACACACACATCCACTAAGCTGACAAGGAATTTAATAGCTAATGCTACATTCAGGTGACATTATGATTATGCTCATTTTCACGGAGAGTAAATAATGTGGACATTATTATCCATCTACTTTCCAGCATTGCATCTTGCAACTAGCATTAGGTAAGTTAAGATAGCATTAGATAGCGTAAAAAACAGACTCAATCCAGTCCAATGTTGTCTGATGAGCTGCAAACCTTTGCTCTGGTGATGCTTTGTTACGTTAGGGGAAGCTAATGCATTAGCATCTGCTGCTGTATGGTGTCTGACAAACTACGTTAGGCTGGTGATAAACTGAGTGACATGGCGGTTGTCAGGCAACGGGACAACATTATTGAAAGGGGAAATGATGGGGTCATTGTTTATTAATTTTCCAGTAGCCTACATATTTCACAAACTAACATTCTTACCGTGAAGACATGAACACTAGTCCACAACACCAGCACATCTGTCTGACTGCCTGCTGCTTCTGTCTCCGCTTGCGTTTCACGCTCTGATCATATTCAACCCACAAAGTAAACAAAGCATGGACGATGCACCCCCCCCTCTCTCCACAAACATGTGCTGCAGTGCTGAATGTAAAATTGAGTCGGCGCACTCTGCTGGACAAACAACGCTATTAGACGCTCAAAGCAGCTTCAGCAGCATTATATGGTCTGTAAAAAAAGTGGTCATATCGGCGTCTATCGGCAAACGTGCACGCCGATTAGGGTTGTCAAATGTATTGATAGTATGAATAAAAGTCAATACTAACATTTTTAAACGGATACAATACTCATTTGCAACAGGTATCAATAGTATCGATAAGTATCAATACTAAAAAAATTAAATGGATACAATACTCATTTGCAACTATCAATATCAGCAGTACTTTCTCTTAATGAAAAATCAAACATACCACTGACTTCTCCCTCCCTGTCATTGGTGGGTATCTTTTGCTTCAACAAATTCAAAGTATTCTGATAGGCTCATCACTAGACCAGGTGTAATCTGCTGTGTACTGATAGGCTGATGACTAGAACAGGTGTAATTTAACGTTGATTTAACGTTTACACAGCGTTTGTGAAGATTCACATGCAGAACCACAAATTCCAAGTATAGCGTCAAGTCAGGCAGTATAAAACGGAAACTTCCAGGTCTAACCTTTGCAATAACGGCAATTAAATAAAGTACCGTAATTTTCGGACTATAAGCCGTGCCTTTTTCCCCATTTTTCGACCCTGCGGCTTATATAACGGTGCGGCTAATCTATGGATTTTTACAGCTAACGGCCACTAGGGGACCTCCTAAATCTATGGATTTTACAGGTGACAGTCCACCACCTTTAACTCTATGGGCTCTATGGCCGGTCCGCGCCCCCCACCTTTAAGCGGCGGGCTCCAGCAGGAAAAGCTGGAGGCCGGAAAAGAGTGAGACAGGTAGTGCGCAAAAGTAAAAGTGGAACCGAGAGTGGTACGAGAGACAGAACGAGAGCAAGACAGACAGACATTACGAGAGCGAGACAGTTTGTGCAAAGGAAGTTTTCATTCACTTTCATTCGCTAATCATTCACCAAAACTGGTCGCATGCGAAAAGCAACTTCCGCTCAAAGTTTGCGAGTGGATCCTGACAGCGTGGAGGAGTGTCAAAACATCCACGATCACCAACGGGTTCCGAAAGGCTGGACTGCTGCGTGATGAAGAGGAGGACGCCGCCACAGCTGAGGCCCTTCAGAGGCTGTTCGATTCCGACAGTGACGAAGAGGAGTTTGTTGGTTTTGAGTAGGGCTGGGTTCAAAAAATCAATTCTCCGATTTTTAATCGATTTTCATTTTAATCCTCGATTATCGATTCATATGTCCAGAGATCAATTTTTTTTTAATTAAAAAAAATAAAAAATAATAATAAACAGGCTAAAATATTATGCTGTGTGTGGTAGTTGAAACATAGTTTCAAGTTGACGTTTAATTATGTTTGTAGTTGAAACAAAAACATAAATACTGTAGGCTACATGAATGGAAATGTTTGAAAATTATTAATATCTACTTTTAGAAATTATATAGGCTGAACTCAAATCACTGTGCATAATTCTGAAAGTGTCTTTATTGACAGATGAAAAGGCTGTTATTTACCCTTTGTCACCACCTGGTGAGTAAATATATGTGTAACTAAAACCATTAAAATTGACAACAGGTCTGCAACTTTTTTTCCCCATGTATCTACTTGGCTGGTTGGGAACCCCTGTGTTACATAACTGGACAGTCATGTAATTCAGGGTACAGCTCAAAAAACACGTTTTGGTATCACTAACCAAATCAATATTGAAAATGGATCGAATCGGAATCGAATTGAATCGAAATTAATCGATTCGCAACCTTGTGAATCGGAATCGAATCGATTCTTGAAATTTGAACCAATACCCAGCTCTAGTTTTGAGAGCGACAACGAAGGAGGGAGGAGAGTGGCTGATGAAGCCACCCTGAGCCTGTTCGTTTCCGACACTGAAGATGAGGACTTTGGTGGTTTTAGTACGCAGGAAGAAGACGAAGATGAGGATTAATGACTTGACTTTTCTGGTTACAGCCGTGTACTGCACCTTAGCCTAAAAGATGAAGACAAGGATTAATGACTTTTCTGGTAGGCTGATTACCGTATATTTTAAGCAGCCGTGTTGAAAACCACTGCTGTAGATCACTGCCGGTACGTGCGCTGGGAGCGCACCGTTTAAGTTTGAAAGTTGAAAAGTTTGTGTGTCTGAAATGCTATGTGATACAGTACAGTTTACACAGCACAGTACATGTTCTGTAGCTACTATTGCACTAAATGGTAACACTTGAATACGTTATGCAAATATGCAACTTGTTTGTTGAAATGTTAATAAATGGGAGCTTCCTCAAACAGCCATCTCTTTCCCGACAATCCCCTCTGTGCACGAACCCTTATGGTAATTAAACATTAAAACACCTGCGGCTTATAGTCCAGTGCGGCTTATATATGTACACATTCAATTTAGCTGCTGCGGCTTATATTCAGGTGCGCCTTATAGTCCAAAAATTACAGTAAATGCACGTGTAATGTTTTTTTGTATGTGTGATCCAAAATATACAGAACAGAGATAAACTGGAAGAATATTTGCTCCCTTCGAAAAGTCAATTTTAACCCGTAGTGAGTCGACCGTTCTGATTTTTTGTTACTAAGTAATACAACATTGATTTTATTTTGAAGGTAAAAACTTCTCGCTTCCTCTATTCTGTATAATTCTAGTAGGATTGATGCATTTCAGGACTGAACATAGCAAAGACCTGTTTTCTTTGTAGCGCTTGAGACTCAAGGAAATGGATGCATCTGGCCGTGAGTTGTAGGGTTGTTTAATTCATTACTAACGTTATGCGCAAAACATTATATGCCGTGAACGTTAGGCAGTTGAATGAATGAATCAATACATTTTTTATCTATTTAGATCGAATTAGATTAGATGGAATCAAAATATATAGATTTAGTTATCGCCCATTATGTATTTTTAGCAACTTGTTTTCAGACTCTGCATATTGTGATAGTTTGTGTGAATGTCAATGTGATTCCCTTAAGGCTATGGTCAGACAGTGAAGTACAGCTGTGTGGTCAGTTTTCACAACTCCCCATTGTGTGGTCATGCCCAAATTCCCCCCACCCCCGCCCCCTCTCTACTTTACACACGGAGGTGCTCCACATGTATGAAAGCAACATGCCTGATGTCTGAAAGGGTACACTTCACCTATCGCCCGGGTCAGGCTCAGGGCAAGCAACCCTGACCTGACCCGGAGTTCATGTCTGACCTGACCCGGAGTTCAAGTCTGACCTGACCCGGAGTTCATGTCTGAAAGTGGCTTGTTTCTCCTCCCCTCTACTCTTCTCTCTCTCCTGCTCTCTTGCAGATGCCGAAGAAGTGCGCAATAAGCAGATCTCCTTACTTAGTCTACATCATTCTACCAATTATGTTGTTTGTTAAGCATACAAAAGCTACCTTGCAAAGTATTTATTGACTGGCGGTTATAGTTTGTAGACAGAGTTACTGTATCCAGTACCGTATGCATTTTTTGTCCAGGGGGCTGTATAAAAAATTTGGGCTAGGTGATCTGGTTGAAATCAATATCATGATAAATAATCATAAGGATTTTCTTGATATCATTACTGTTGTTCATGCTAGGTTATTTGGACATAAACACTCCAACAACAATAAAGTATTCTCTGGCAGGCAGGGATAATTACCATAGTGTTAAACAGGTGTTTACAGAGGTTACACTTCCTCACACTATAGGCTATAGCCTATTATTGTTTTTACTGCTGTGTGTTGGTCATGTCAAAGTAGGCTACATCAATGTAACTGCTTTTGCAGGCTAAACATTAATATTTTTAGAGGTTAGAGTGTTCCTTGTACAATTTGCAGCATTCATTTTGATGCACTGCCTGTGAGTCAGTGAAGAAAAAATCACTAAAAAATAAAATATGTAACACTACATGTAGGCTATATCATTCACTGGAATTAAAAAATATATGTTTACTATAGCCTACATGTCACATAGGCTAACTCAATTGCATATAGAAGTGACTCACCGAAATGGACTATTGCACAACCGATTTCACACACTTAATCCACCACCCTTCACCCCCCACCACCTACCTTGCCATACCTTGGCTTTTGCTGAAATGACTTACGTTTGCTTTGGTGAATCTCTTTTGGGCAATCTCTGCCATTCTGCGTTTTTTTGGCATCTGAAATGGCACAAATAAACATTGCTCGACCTGAATTCATTTTGTCTGCATTCATGATTGATGATTCAATTGAGTTGATTATATCTATAGATAGATACATTTTTATTTCTGTGTCATGCACCATATTCATGGTGCCCAACCCATCTGGGCTTACAAGACACAAATCATTCAAGTTCAACAATACAAACAAATCAACAAACAAGCTACAAAAAGCTCAAACATAAACAAGACAGAGTTGTATATTCAGATGAACAACTTCTCCATTCTGAGTTTCCAAGCACTCCCAATAAACCTGGCCAAACTGAAGACTTAATCTCTGAATAGCCATTCCAACTTAGCATCATCTCCTGACCAAAATAGTTCCGGTTTCTTATTTTGCATTAACTGAAATAGAGACAATCTCGGTTCCTCATATAGCGTACAATGAAACAAAAAATGAAAATACTCTTCCACAACACCTAATTCACATACAGTACAAAGTCTCTCCTCCTCAGCAATAGAATTCAACCTGCCAACCTCAATAGCCAAAGGGAGGGTACCCGTTCTCAACTGGGCACTAGGCTTGCCACGATATTAGGTGTTACCGGTGTTACACGGTGGGGAGCCTTACACCGATTACATAACATGCCCACCGGTAACACCTTCAACTCCACCCGCTCATGACAGTTTCAGCATGCACTCAGCTGCGCTGGTGTAAATTACAAGCGCTCCCTCATATCCTGGCTGTCTGAGTGTGGCTGTACTGTTCCTCGTATCTCTCTGGTTAGACATACCAGCAAGTAACGTTAGTTGTACATGTTGTGAACACAATCCCCCCTCATAGACATGTAGGTAAGCCCCTTATCTAAGCTTGTGTGTATTCTCTTGCCACTGCCATTTCTGGAAATGTGGTTTTAACAGAGAAAAATCTCCGCTAGGATTGATGCTAATATGTTAGCTAAACCTCCGCTAACATTGATGGTAATAATTAGCATTGATGACTTAGCTGTGATAAAAGCACATGCTACTTAGCTATCGTCATTGCCTGGCTTACTGCTGCTTGCTGGTCACGTTAATCCAGAATAAATCACCAGATTTGTGGCTAATGACGTTAGTTTATTTTCTCCAGGAGGAGATCTGTCCCCAGTGTTTAACGTTACGTGAGGCTGACAGCCAGCGCTCACAACAGCAGGGATGGGAGGGGCTGACTGACTGGGGAGTGGGGGAGAAAGGACTGTGTGCAAAGTAGCCTAATTTATAGACTGACAAACGTAACTGCTCCAAACTATTCTGTGTGGTTAACCTGACATCCCTACCACGCTTGCATTGGTGACTATCTTGACGGGTGTGACTGAGAGCAGTTAAATTAAAACTCTGGACCGGGTTAGCTTAATATTAACGTTAGCAGTTTGCCTGAGACGCATCAGTGTCGGCACATCAGAGGCTAACCCTAGCATTGATCTGCCGCCGCCATACCTAATTGAGGCTACAGTTCTTGTATTACGTTACAAAAGTGACTTTCAAGTTGTTCCACAGAGGCCAATTGTACTCTCAACATGTTGGCAAATGATTTTCATGTGATTAAGATGAGTAATTAACAGACTTACCGTGGAAGTTAGGTTGTGGCTCAGTGAGGTAGGTCAGTGTCTTGCTGGAGTCAGGAAGAAAGTAAGTTACCAAAAATTACTTGCAGGACTTCCTCTCGTTGCTTTTCAAAATAAACGTAGGCTACTTCTAATCACATACCGTACTCCTTCTTCTTCTAATCACATAGGCTAATCGTACATTATTGGATCAATTTATGAACAACAAAATTGCAAGAACAGATACAAAAGTTGACACAAACACTGTCAAATCAAACTGAAACTGACATGTTGTAGCGCTCTATGCTTTTATTTTTGAAGGCTACTGTAAGGTGCTGCAGCTCTGTGGCTGCGTGCAGCGTAATGTATGACGGTAGCCGTGCGTGCTGCGTTATAAGGAAGTGCCTTTTTCAGTGCGGGCCGTTTCATTCATAAAGCTCAGCGAGACAAGCTGGTCGCGGTCATATTGATGTTTACAGTTTAATGTCGTGAGCCTGACTGCAGCTGTGTCCGGCTGTCTCATCCATCATCCATGCAGTCCACATCTGATGGGAGAAATTCCAACAATATGGTGGTGATGATGATGATGATGATGATGATGCTGATAATAATAATAATAATAATAATAATAATAGTGTGTTCACTTAGGCCCTCCAGCATCTAAACTGCCAAAATACCCAAATGAATAAGAACAAATTGTAATTTAGACGTGAAGATAGGTTAGGCAACTTACAAATAGCCTCCCAAAAGCTGGAATACTATCTCTTACACCACCACAGAGCCTGCCTTTGCTCTCATAAAAGCTTCAAGTCTGCCCCCCCCCCCCACACACACACACACACCTCTATTTACAGTAGGCCTACAGTTAGGTGACCAATAGCCTATCTTTTTAGTGTATTCTCTCTATCTCTCTCTCTCTCTCTCCCCCCAATTCACCTCATGTAGGCCTAGAAGACAGCCCAGCATGATAAGAGAGTAGGCTAATTACAGGAAGTAGACCATCAGAAGTTCCATTTGTGTTTACACTTGCAATTAAATTAAATGTATTCACACACACACACACACACATAACATCATCGTTATCATCACCATACATTATCATCGTCATCATAATCATCACCAACATCAGATTAACAATGGGAGTGTGCCAGGTCTCCCAGGAAGCTATTTAAAGCTTTTGAAGGGATGCTGATCTCATAAAAGGCTACAGGTATCAATGGACAAACATAAATAACACATGTATCACATGACGCTTAATACAAGACAAAAACAATAGGGTTTCAGCCCCTTCAGGGCTTGAACCCCTAATAAACTGGCACAAAAACAATAGGGTTTCAGCCCCTTCGGGGCTTGAACCCCTAATAATAAGTATGTCGGACTTTAAGATTGTGCCTTGCTTGTCAGCAAGCACAATAATTTTTGCTTCTATCTGGGAAACGGAAGGTGCGATGGTGATTCCAGGCCTCGTTCAGTTACTTTTCCACCCCGAGTCCAACGCCGCCATCCGTGAGTCTCTACGAGTTACGGTTGCGGAGATACATTGCTGTAGCGCCCCATAGGCAAACAATAGCGCCCCCTACAGGCCAAATGACACTTTCTTTTCTGAAATCAGCTCAGAAGTGTCAAGTGTCAATACAAGACGTCAGGCTGGCCATAATTCCAATGAATCAGCACTTCCTGCCGCCCTTCAAAATCAAACAATTTAGAAGGTACAGGTACTGGATGCTGCTATAGCGCCCCCTTTTGGTCGAATTGCACCAAATTTGACACGCATGGTCTGGGATGGTCTCTGAAGACCTCCTGCAAGTTTCGTGAAGATTCCTTAATCGGTCATGAATTTATGACAATTTAGCTGTGAGGCCACGCCCTCTCTCAACTTTAACGATCAATATCTCTGAAACTAAAGTAGATTTTCAAAAATGCAAAAAGCACGGTTGTAGAGCTTGCTCCAAAGATGCTTCCTGGAGATTCTAGTGCAAATCGGTCAAACGGTCTAGGAGGAGATGCAAAAAATGTGTTTTCCAAACTTTTCCAAATATCTCAAAAATTTTCCAGACGGACATTGAGGGTCCTTATGGCAAATTTGTAGAGCAGGTCCACCTGAACATCTGGAAAAAAAAAGTTTGAAAATCGGACCAACGGCGTGGAAGTTATGGCCTTTAACGTAAAACCGTCGATTATAGCGCCACCTTCAGGCCGATTCGAAAAATCTTTTTTGAGCACCTACCAGCCAACAATATCTGTCATTGGGCCAGGTTTTAGGTCTCTACCATTTACCAACTCACGGGAATTTGCGTTGGGGCAGATGAACAAGAACGGGAATAATAATAATAATAAACCGGCACAAAAACAATAGGGTTTCAGCCCCTTCAGGGCTTGAACCCCTAAATATCACATTTAGAATGTTGGACGGTTTACACTGACTTGAAGATGGTATAAATTATCTTTCGTGGCGTCAATGTCATTCTGCTACTGCAGTTGTTATTTTGGTGAAAGTAATACAAAAGTAGTGTTCTAAGTAATGAGTTACCCTACTACACAGACAATAATATTGTAAAGTAACTTAGTACTTTCAAATGAAAGTAACTAGTAATATGTAGTATATTACATTTTGAAAGTAATTTGCCCAACACTGGTAAGGGGCACACGGATTGTTACAAATTACAAAACCGAGATTATCTCTCTGCCTGACTCCACTGCAAAGCCTTGGCTTTGCTACACTAACAATACAAAATATTCTTAGATTTGGGTCTGAGACAAAATCTCATCAAATGGGGATCTGTGGCTTTAATGTGGATTAGATTAGCGTAGTTTGAGAATTACTGTATTAGTCTATTCCCACTGCAGCACAAGTGTCTGCATACCAAGCTGTATGAGCACACGCATACTATAATCAGGATGTGATGCATTATCAAGTCCAGATTTCCAGCCTGAAACACCAGTCATGCAATAAGAACGACGAGAAATAATGTCTCTTTCGGAGGTCTATGACATCATTCATCTCCACATTATGTCACACGGTCACAAGATTAGTCACCAAACTCCATCTTGTAATGGTACTGTCAATTTCACAAATGCTGTTACTTCCCACTCAATAGATTTGATTTGCGGCCGTGACATCAGAGCCTCACGGAGGACTTTGGTGCCTCTGAAAGCAGCTGGAATCCAGCGCTGATGATGTCACTGTGACATCAGAGCCTCACGGAGGACTTTGGTGCCTCTGAAAGCAGCTGGAATCCAGCGCTGATGATGTCACCGTGACATCAAAGCCTCACGGAGGACTTTGGTGCCTCTGAAAGCAGCTGGAATCCAGCGCTGATGATGTCACCGTGACATCAGAGCCTCACGGAGGACTTTGGTGCCTCTGAAAGCAGCTGGAATCCAGAGCTGATGATGTCACCGTGACATCAAAGCCTCACGGAGGACTTTGGTGCCTCTGAAAGCAGCTGGAATCCAGAGCTGATGATGTCACCGTGACATCAGAGCCTCACGGAGGACTTTGGTGCCTCTGAAAGCAGCTGGAATCCAGAGCTGATGATGTCACTGCGAGATAGGGGAAATGCCCCAGTGTGTGGTACTTTTAGTTCAGGTTAACTCTTGACCAGAATATATATTTTTTCTCTTATCCCCCCCCCAACACTTTTACTTTTCATTTGCTCATCATTTGTTGAGGTTTATTAAGCCATGCAGGTGCTTCCTGAAGACCAGTCCTTTTCATCTCACAAAGGTGGCTCGTTTCATAGTGGGCTTGATCACCATGGTAACTTGGCCTGCGTCTTCAGCTTATCTGACCTAAACGTAAAAAGGCCAGCCAGCCCACCAACCACTTTTTTTTAATATTCTGTAACAATGCATTATGTAATAACACTGCATTAGGCTATGTAATAACATGACAAAATGTAATACATTTTCACTTCATTTTGTAATAACACCCACATTTTGTAATACAGCTTGAATGCAAGCATTTTCACACATTTTTGCGATGGATTATTACATAATTGTGGATAGGTCAATCTTGGGTTGACAGAGCCTCTTGATGGCCACCTTTGTGAGTCCAGTTGTCTGACATTGCCAATGTTTTAAACTTTAAAATGTCACTAAAATTGCGCAAACCATTACTTCTAGAGTTCTACGGAGCCCAGGTATCATGCCTCTCTACTCTGCCTTGTTAAGCGGTCACCTGGACTGCGTCCGGATCCCCCTGGAAGCCAGTGCCGACCCCAACACCATGGTCTACTATGCTGCCAAGCTGGGAAGGCTGGAGATACTGCAGGAACTCATCAGGTTCCGTGCTGCTGTTGACATAGACAGCGATCTCGAGAGGTCTCCTCTCTACATCAACGCTAAACGCAAACACCTGGACTGCTTCCGCCTGCTGCTCCAGGCCGATGGCGTTCTGACCCGTGACGTGGCTTCTCGCCTGCTGGATAAGGTGCTGCATAACAGGTGCCAGGCAGCCTTTGTCCAGGTGCTCCTGGACCATGGCGCCGACCCGGCCCTGGTGACCCAGGAGCACGCACAGCTGGAGGAGAGGGCAGATGCCGAGGCGCTCAGGGTCTTTCTGGAGGCCAAGAGGTGTCCTAGCAGTCTGCCCCATGTGTGTCGGATCCGGATTTGCCAAGCGCTGGGCACACATCGCCTGAACCAAGTCCACTCCCTCCCACTAACACAAGTGATGAAGGACTTTGTGCTCCACCAAAACTGACTTGAAGGACTGTCAGTTTATTGAATTTCATTCCCTAGATTTAGTTCTTCAGTGACTGTTTCAAACAAATCCAGGACCAGAGATTAAATACCATCAGCATACACCACCTGCATCCAATCCTACTGCTATAATTGGAGAGCTGTGTGTCCGTGTGTTCGGTTCATCGTCGGCTGTAGCTCAGGAGGTAGAGCGGGTCGTCCACTAATCGCTTTGGATAAAAGAGGTCGGTGGTTCAATTCCCGGCTCCTCCAGTCTGCGTGTCGAAGTGTCCTTGGGCAAGACACTGAACCCCAAATTGCTCCCGTTGGTGTGCCAGCACCCTGCGTGGTAACCTGCCGCCATCGGTGTATGAATGGGTGAATGTACCTACTGACTGTAAAGCGCTTTGGATAAAAGCGCTATATAAATGCAGGCCATTTACCATTTATATCGTCTCCAGAGTCCTCACAATAGAATTGAGCGCGCAAAAATTCTAGTTATCTTAATATGTCGTGAAGTTCAGTTAGCTTTGCAGAAACAGCCGGTAGAAATACGTTTTACTTTTATACTTGATTACATTTCAGAGCCTGTCATTTTTTACTTTTACTTGAGTAAATAAGTTGAATCAGTACTTCTAGTATTTTTTTACACAATTAACTGTACTTCTACTTAAGTAAAGAATGTGTGTACTTTTCCCATCTCTGCTTAGCACACAAAGCCATAAGGTGCTAATACTTTGATGAGTAATGTCACAGGTGGAAATGCAGGTTGAAAACTGAAAACTCTAAATTAATATGACATTAATATGTACTGTATGGTGGTATGCTAAGCCCTATGAGCCCTAACCCTATGAGACATGCTTGTGATAAAGGGCTAGCTAGCCTATATAAATAAACATGACTTGACAAGGTTTAAAGTTTCAACCCATAGAGAGCACTGCAGCAGCTTCACCATTGAACTCAGTGTGACTTGTACATTCTAGCTCCATAGTGTTTAGTCTCTCAGTGGCCTTTTCAGTGATTATTAAAACAAACGTCAGTCTAATGAACTGTCAGTGAGGACCAATGAGCCAACTTGAACCCATGGAGAGCGAGACGAGCACCACATCAGTAGCCCACCACCAGCAACAAGTAGCCCACATAAACCTCTTAAGACCACGTTTCCTTTAGCTTTCCTTTCTAACTGCATATTGCCTGTCTCTGACACCCCGTTTACACCTAGTTTTGAAATGCGACCTGTATCCGGATAAGTTATCTGCATACAGGTCACATTTGAAAACCAGTCTGTGCTTACCAAATTGTTCTGTATCAAATTCTGGATATGTGTAGTTGAACACATGTAGTGTATCCCTATCCACCTTATTTCTAGCGGCCATGATGCCTATGCGTTTTTCTTCCGGTGTGATCCTCCCAGCCTTGTTGCTGACAGCTTGACACCTGTCTGGGCGAACGGAGCAAATCACTAATCAGGTCCAGCTTGGCAAAAATCTCGTCGATAAATATCCCTTTAAGAATGCAGTGCGCAGCCTACTGTGGCTAATGTTAGCGGCTAGCTATGTTACATGGCAGTAAAACGACACTAAATGACCAAATTGATTTAACTTTTAACCATTTCGAGTAACACTGTTTCCATACGGACCCCCAGCGTTGGTTAGTTGTTTATAACGTGACTATATTTATAACTTTTATAACGTACTCCAGTTTCCGGTTTATAATTCGGGTCTGCAGCCAGAGTATGACAAAGGAAATGGCAAGCTGCAACAATAAGTCACGTTAAACCGGAACTTGTACCCACAATTATTTGCACAGTGGGGCAGTTTTTGTGAATGAGAGAGAGAGTTTTTGTTATCAGGCCATTCTTGTGGCTACTTTCTTTCTGATTTCCCCCCCATTTTCTCCCAAATTGTACTTGGTAAAACTAAACTCCAGCTGACACCCCAAAAACCTACAATCCGCTACAGAAAAATGTATAGTTTGTTTATTAACTGGCCCCTGTGGCCTTCTATCATTTCACGAAAGTGGCCCCTGGGCAAAGCAAGTTGAGTATCCCTGGGCTATAGTGTTGTTGCTGTAATTTAGTATCTCGCTGCTGCAGCGTGAATTAAATGATGTCACCTAACCCACTATGTTATTATGTCACCTAACCCACTATGCCCCAAAAAAAAAAAAATCCAGACTAGGAAAAAAAGGGGGATGTGCGTGGACCCCTTATTCGTGCCCTTCTAATGGCTATAAGGCTATAATGAACATGTGTTAGCCCACCCACCCAACACATTTGCTGTATCCTCTTACTATTCTCCTCTTACTAGTGGGGGGTACTGTGGCGCAGTCGGTAGCGCTGTCGCCTCACAGTTAGAAGGTCCTGAGTTCGATTCTCGCCTGGGACACTGTGGGCGCTGTGGTTGTGTTCCCCCCCATATCCTCAGTGCCCACTGCCCAGGTGGGGTATCTCGTCGTAAGGGCCTTTCTCTCTGTGTGGAGTTTGCATGTTCTCCCCGTGCTCCCCCAGGGGGTTCCTCCGTATATAACCCCCCCACTAAAAACATGCAGAAGATCAGATCGTCATCGTCATCCGACCAGTGACGACAACATCCGAAGTTGGTCCCTGGGCGCTGTACGAGAAAGCGACCACTGCTCCTGGCCTGCCCCTCTGAGGAAAGGACATGCCTGGATGGGTTAAAAAGCAGAGGACACTTTTCACCGGCCACCGTCAGCATGAGTGTGTTGTGGCCGCATGCATGTATTGTGGTGTTCGTGTGACAATAAAAGACGGGCTTGTCCATTACGAGAGTTTTATTCACTATTACAATGACAACAGTTTCCCACATGGAACATTAATATCATCTCATCTCATCTTGGGATGCCTTGATGCCAATAGTCCATTCCTGCCACTCTTCTGTGCCAAATAATACTACCACTAAAATACTTCTACTACACTACCACTGCTGCTACTGTATGACTACTGCTTCTGCTACTTTGTCTACTGCTAAAAAGGTCAAATCAAGTCAAACGTCCTCCTTATCTCGCCTTGATGTCATTTCCTGCTCCTCCCTCTGCTGTGGCTCCTGTTTCCTGGGCAGACGGACATTTTGGTCCTCAATGAATTCTATCTCTGTCCCAATGACCCAGATACAGGCTGCCTAGAATGGGGCGAATTGCATCTCGGTCCAACTATTTAACATTGCATCATCAGTGACGATTATACACCCTGGCTGCAAAACCTTTCAGAGCCATGCGCGCCATGTCTTTCCCCACAACTTTGGCAAAGCAAGCTCCCACCACCCTCCTTTTCCAGAGGATGCTGTTACACAGTCACTGGGTTCTGGTTACCATCAACCTTCATATGGGTCAAATTCAGAGCAGGGTCCTGTTCCTCCACCAACTCTGTCTCACACACACGTCTGAGCCCTCTAACAAACACTCGTCATGCACAAACACTTAACGCACACTTTTCTCCCAAGTGTTCCGTCTCTTCCTCCCTCCCCCGCGCATTCTGGAGAGAAAGTTCCTGTGGGTTGAATGTTTTTCTTTTTCCTTCCTCTCTATATATATGAGTTTAGGTTGTGTCACCGCTGTATCCACCCACCCGCTCCCGAGCCCCAGTGGAGGGGAGGCCACGGGGGTTTTCAGGAAACAATTACGAGCTCCCTTTCTCCAGAGAAGCAGATGTCACAGGATGTAACGTTACTGTTGTTTTTTCCCAAAGCGCGCGCACACACACACACACACACACACACACACACACACACACACACACACTGATTCAACAGGGTTTCGTATTGTTTTTAGGTGTGGGACTGAGGGGAGGACCTCCGCACGGTATCTGTATCTGAAAATGTAGTGGAATGTGGGGTTCCTCAGCAAAATAAACGATAAATCAATGTTATTTCATTACAGGTTCATTCAGAGTGACATGACATCACTGATGATGTCACAATGTCTGCCCACACTGTTTGATTGACAGTGTGGAGGTTCACCGAACCTCGACTCGGTGTTAAACATTTACAATTCAAATGTGTCTCACACACCACGGCGTCACAAAACGTGCTGCGGAGTCCGTGGCTTCAACGCTGTCAAGCCTCTAGGCGCCGATGACATCATCACCAATGATAATTTCCTGAGTGACATCACCGATGACATAATTGCTCTGCGCGTAAGTTTTTTGTGACAATGATGTCATCAGTGATGTGATCAATCACCGACCGATCACTGTTCCAAGGCATCTAGGCGAAGCACGACCCTGGCCGTGGTATAATGAGCACATACCATGGCCTGTCATGAGCTATATCTTAAATATATCATCACTGATGACAGATGACATCACAATTGCCCGAGTGACATCAATGATGACATCTTCACTGATTACATCACTGATGACATCCCTCACTGATGACATCTTCACCAATGACATCACAACTGCACATGTGACATCCTTGATGACCTTATCACCATTTCTTCATGGGTGGCCAAACTATGGTCTGCGGGCCAACTGCACATTCTTAATACTGAATTTTGGTGAAATTATCTGTCTTAAAATGTTGGCGCAGAAATTGAACAGAAAAATGGAAAAGATACAGAAATACCCATTGTAATAGGTGAGTACATCAATAAACGACTATGTGTCATATATTTCTTTAGGTAGAAAATTAATTTTTGATGGAACAGGGGTTTTCTGGTCAAATTTTCCCAGTCTAAACAGGTTGAAAAATGCCACGCTTACATATTGTTTGTTTCATTATTTTTGTGTAAGTGGCCCACAAACAAAAAAAGTTTGACCTCCCCTGACACATGGATCGATGACATCACAATTGTTCGAGTGACATCACAATTGCTTGAGTGTCAACGTTAATCACTGATGATGTCACAATGTCTATGACATCAAAATTGGTGATGCCACCAGTGATGTCACTCGAGCACTCCGATGATGATGTCACAAGTGATGTCACTCGAGCTATTACAATACTACTATAATAGGGTGCTTGTTGTGGCTCTCCAGCAACGATGTCAAATCTCTGTGTTGGAATCAACGGTTTTGGTCGTATTGGCCGCCTGGTCTTGAGGGCTTGCCTCCAGAAAGGCATCAAGGTTGTGGCCATCAACGACCCCTTCATTGACCTGGAGTACATGGTCTACATGTTTAAATATGACTCCACCCACGGCCGTTACAAGGGCGAGGTCGCCCTCAAGGATGGCAAGCTCGTCATCGATGGCAACGCCACCTCTGTCTTCCAGTGTATGAACCCAACAGAGATCCCCTGGGGCGACGCTGGTGCACTGTACGTTGTTGAGTCCACTGGAGTCTTCCTCACTGTGGACAAGGCCTCCGCTCACATCCAGGGTGGAGCTAAGCGTGTGGTTGTCTCCGCCCCCTCACCCGACGCACCAATGTTTGTCATGGGAGTGAACGAGGATAAATACGACCCGTCCATGACCATCGTCAGCAATGCCTCCTGCACCACCAACTGCCTGGCCCCCCTGGCCAAAGTCATCCATGACAACTTCGGCATTGAAGAGGCTCTTATGACTACGATCCATGCGTACACAGCCACGCAGAAGACAGTGGATGGTCCCAGTGCCAAGGCCTGGCGCGACGGCCGCGGTGCTCACCAGAACATCATCCCAGCCTCCACTGGTGCTGCCAAGGCCGTGGGCAAGGTCATCCCCGACCTCAACGGCAAACTGACAGGCATGGCGTTCAGGGTGCCAGTAGCCGATGTGTCAGTGGTGGACCTGACGTGCCGTCTGTCCCGGCCTGCGTCCTACGATGAGATCAAGGAAGCCGTAAAGAAGTCTGCACACGGCCCCATGAAAGGTGTGCTGGGTTACACTGAGGACCAGGTGGTGTCTTCAGACTTCATTGGCGACACCCACTCCTCCATCTTTGACGCTGGCGCTGGCATCTCCCTCAACGACAACTTCGTCAAGCTCATTTCCTGGTACGACAATGAGTTTGGCTACAGCCACCGTGTCGCTGACCTGATGCTTTACATGCACTCCAAGGAGTAATAAATAAATGGAACTTGTGAACAAATAGCGGATGAAGATGACACTAAACGCTACGGGGGGCAACGTTAGTGAAACAGACAACGGGACGAGGATGGATGGCCGGAGGGGGGGAATAAGAGAAGGCGGTGGAGATGGGTCTTGACGTGGGACTGGAAAACTAATATAAGGGATTTTGAGTTTCTGATTTCTTGAGGGAGGGAGCTCCAGAGCCTGGGAGCTACCTGATAGAAGCCTCTGTCCCCAAAACTGCAGAGGTTGGACTTGGGGGTGGAGAGACCAGCTGTGGGTGGATATATATGAGGGACCGGGAGGGTTGGTGGGGGAGAGGAGTTCTGCAAGGTAACACCGTTGTTCAAGGTCTTTTGTAAGTGATGATGACCAGGATTTTTAACTTGATCCACTATCGGATGGGAAGCCAGTGGAGTTCTTTTAGAACGGGTGATGTGGTACCACAATTTGGTGTGTGAGAAGTCTGCGTTCTGGACCACTTGGTGTCTATTGATGAGGCTGGCGTCGATGCTGTGGAGGAGAGTGTTTCAGCGGCAGGGTGTGCGGGAGAGGACCGGATCTTGGCAATATTGCAGAGATGGAAAAAAGAGGATTTGACGGTTTGACGGATGTGGGGCTCAAGGGAAAGGGTGGGGTCGAGGATCACGCAGAGGTGGTGTGCCTGGGAGGACGGGGAGACCGTGGTGCCATCGTTGATTTTGCAGAGGTGGATTTGGAGCCGATGAGGAGTTTGTTTTTTTCTTTATTGAGTTGTAAGTTTTGTTGCATCCAGACTTTTATAGCGGAGAGGCAGGAGTTGATGTGAGAGAGGGGTAGGTTGTGGAGGGGGGGGGGGGGTGTGCTGCTGAGGTATATCGGTGTCATCGGCGTAGCAGTGGAAGTCTAGGTTGAAATGGTGGACGATCTGACCGAGAGGGAGGATGTAAATTAACAGGATTGTGGACCAAGTACAGAACCTTGGGGAACACCTTGTGTGAGGCGCTCCAGAGTTTTTGAGAGGATGGGGAGGTTGGAGATTGGCCGGTAGTTGTTGAGGCAGGAGCGATCGATATCGGGTTTCTTGAGGATTGGAGCGACAGTCGCAGTTTTGAAAGCGGAGGAGACAATGCCGTGGGACAGTGGGGACAATGCTGTGGGACAGTGAGAAGTTGAAGAGGTTGGTGAGGTAGGGTAGGGGCAGAGGACAGGAAGGCATGTCTTCAACAGGGCGGTGTGGAGGGGCCCAGTAGGCACTTGTTCAGAAAGGAAGTCTGGAAAGGGACCACCCCCAATGAACCCCCCATGCCTCTCTTTTACAGTTACCACCCATATCGATGTCATAGCATCACAGCCCTTGGCACTACTATACGTAGGCAGCAGCAACAGTGTGTTTGACTGTTCTGACTTATTTTCCATTACAATGAGACACTTGGTGACAGTATTTGTTGTCTGTGTGCCCACCGCCACTTTAGATGTGTCGTTATGGCCCGATAAGGTAACTACTGTCTATCCATTGGTGTGTTTTAAAGGCTCCATAACCAGTGGAAGGAGGAAGCTGAGAGGCAGAGCTACTGTAACGGCTACGCGCACTCATTTCTAGCGTGGAGACGACTTTTTTTGTGTATGACCAAACTCATGCACTTAGCGTGTCAAGCATGACAAGCGCATCGCAGGTTTGTACTGTAGGTGATGCAATAAACATGGCCCTCCACTACATTCTTCCGCCCCTGGACACCACAAGAACCTATGCCAGGGGTCTGTTTGTGGACTTTAGCTTGGCCTTCAACACCATCCTGGCCTCTTGCTGCAGGAGAAGCTCTCCCAGCTAGGTATGCCCAAACCCATCTGCAGATGGTCCACAGACTTCCTAACAAACGGGAAGCAGCACGTAAGACGGAGGAAGCATGTCACCGCCCCCCGGACCATCAGCACCGGAGCTGCCCAGGGCAGCGTCCTCTCTCCATACTTCTCCCTGTACACCAACAGCTGCACCTCCAGTCACCAGTCTGTCAGCTCCTGAAGTTCACGGATGACATCACCCTCATAGGGCTCATCTCAGATGGATACTAGTCTGAATACAGGCAGGAGGTCGACCATCTGGCGACTTGGTGCAGTCAAAACAACCTGGTGCTAAATGCTCAAAAGACAGTGGAGATGATTGTGGATTACAGGAGGAACACAGCCCCACCTTCCCCCATCACCCTAGTTGACTCCCCAGTCAACACTGGAGTCCTGCTGCTTCCTGGGAACCATCATCAGCCAGGAGCTGAAATGGGAGCTGAACATCAGAGCTTCTTCACCAAGAAGGCACGAGGATGTACTTCGTGCGGCAGCTGAAGAAATGAAAGGTGCCAAAAGGCAACGATGGTGCACTTGTACACCTCCATCGTTGAATCCATCTTTACCTCCTCCATCACCGCCTGGTACGCATGCTGCTGCCACTCTCAAGGACATCAACAGACTGCCGCACAGCATCCGCTGTGCTGAGAAGGTGATCGGATGCAACCTGCCAACCCTTCAGGACCTGCACACTGCCAGGATGCTGAAGCGGTCTCGTAAAATCATAGCTGACCCCTCCCACCCCGGACACAAACTCTTCTAAATTCTCCCCCTCTGCAAGAGACCTCAGTCTCGCCACAAGAACAGCTTCTTCCCAACTGCCATCAGCAACATCAACAAGGCATGAAAGCCCCCTCTACCAAGGACCCTACCAAGCCCCCCCCCCCCCCCCCACAACCCCCTGAACACAGTTGAATCACTCCCACTGACATGACTTCCCTTCAAACATCACTTTACAGCAACAGCAGCTGGACTACACTTGTTACATTAAAGTATTATTATAGCTGATACTCCTACCAAACTTTAGATTCCATTAGATTACTCATGTTAAATATCCTGTAAATTCTTATTTAATACTTATTAAACTTGGACTGTAAATGCCTACTTATCACTCCAATTCATGTATATGTATATAGAGGACTGCACTTGCAATGTTGTGATTTTGTCAGATATTTTTGAAATTTCCTTCTTTATCTCTGAATATTGACCGCTACATTGCATACCTACACTAAGACAAATTCCTCATATGTAATCTTGCATAATGTGGCAATAAAAGTGATTCTGATCAAGACAGTGGAGATCATTGTGGTTTACAGGAGGAACACAGTCCCACCCTCCACCATCACCCTTGTGATGTCATATCATCACTGATGACGGATGACATCACGATTGCTTGAGTCACATCACTGATGACATCTTCACCAATGACATCACAATTGCACAAGTGACATCACTGATGACCTCATCACCATTTAAAACTAACTTTATGGTTTTTAGAAATAGAAAAAATATGAAAATGTGTTATTGCCCATAGATGGAGTGTATGTTGAGAGTGTCTGAATTTTAGTTTTTAGTTCATTGGATGAGACCATGTGTCAAAGTTATTCGTATCAAACTGGAATTCTCTACTAAAGGATTGAAATCAGGGGTGGCCAAACTACGACCCGCGGGCCAACTGCGGCCCGCTGCCCGTTTTTAAGTGGCCCGCCATGAATTTAGCACAAAAAAAACAAAAAAAATGCTAAAAACGTTTTTCTGTTTTAAAGTTTAAAACGGAAAACAGAAACGGAAAAACAAAAACAAAAAAACTGATTCCCTTATTTTGTTTTTTCAATTTAAAACCATTGAAAATGGGTTATACTTGGGTACCCTGACCTGGTCTATTTATTTTTTAAACATTTTTAATACTGAATGAATGTTTAATACTAATGTTATGTTAAAGTATCTCTGTTTGCACAGGAAAAGAAAATTTGAAAACATACAGAAATACCCATTGTAATAGGTGAGCACATCAATAAACTATGTGTCATATATTTATTTAGGTAGAAATTACATTTTTGATGGCACAAGGGTTTTCTGGTCCAATTTTCTTTGCCGGGAAAACTGCCGCGCTTAATATTGTTTGGCCCGCGACTGTTAGGTCACCCCTAATTTCAATGGTTGTTTAAGTATTTTTCACTTCACAAGAAAATGTTTAAGGAATAATAATTAGAATAAGAATAATTAGACAATATGAAGTTGTCGGGTGAATTATTATGTGTGGCAGGGGCTCCCAACCTTTCTTTGTAATTGCTCGAGTGATGTCACAGGTGCCGTCATCACTGATTCGACATCACTCACTGAGTTCTGTCTCGATGTGACCTACCTACAGTATAAGTGTCGCGACCACAAGGTTGGGAACTACTGGTCTAAGGTATTTGTTTCATTGTTGTCATGTTTCATGTTGTCTCTTGTTATTGAAATGATTATCGTTATAGAACTTGGCAGAACATGTATCATTTTTAATTTGTTTTGAGTAAGGGGCAGTTAAAATAAGTTGTCTTCTTCTGGCTCCTTTCCAGCCATGGAGTGTAGTGTGTAAATTGAGGGTTGGGGTGTTGGTGTTGTGCATTGGTCGGCAAATAAATAAATGAAAATTAAATTAAATTTACATCATAATGGCTCAAGTGACATCACTGATTACATAAAAACTGATGACATCATCACCGTTGACATCACAATTGCTAAATTGACATCACTGATGAGATTGTCATCGATGACATCACAATTGCTCGAATGACATCTTTGGTGAGTGTGAACGTTGTGTCAAAATGTCTATGACATCATCAGTGTCTGCCATAAATCACGATGATAATCACTTATGTATAGAAAATTTGTGATGTCACCAGTGATGTCACTTGAGCACTCCGATGATGATGTCACAAGTGATGTCACGCAAGCTATTACAATACTACTATAATAGGGTGCTTGTTGTGGCTCTCCAGCAACGATGTCAAATCTCTGTGTTGGAATCAACGGTTTCGGTCGTATTGGCCGTCTGGTCTTGAGGGCTTGCCTCCAGAAAGGCATCAAGGTTGTGGCCATCAACGACCCCTTCATTGACCTGGAGTACATGGTCTACATGTTTAAATATGACTCCACCCACGGTCGTTACAAGGGCGAGGTCGCCCTCAAGGATGGCAAGCTCGTCATCGACGGCAACGCCACCTCTGTCTTCCAGTGTATGAACCCAACAGAGATCCCCTGGGGCGACGCTGGTGCACTGTACGTTGTTGAGTCCACCGGAGTCTTCCTCACTGTGGACAAGGCCTCCGCTCACATCCAGGGTGGAGCTAAGCGTGTGGTTGTCTCCGCCCCCTCACCCGACGCTCCAATGTTTGTCATGGGAGTGAACGAGGACAAATACGACCCGTCCATGACCATCGTCAGCAATGCCTCCTGCACCACCAACTGCCTGGCGCCGCTGGCCAAAGTCATCCATGACAACTTTGGCATTGAAGAGGCTCTTATGACTACGATC
The DNA here is from genome assembly GCF_964638095.1 of Poromitra crassiceps. NCBI lineage: Eukaryota > Metazoa > Chordata > Actinopteri > Beryciformes > Melamphaidae > Poromitra > Poromitra crassiceps. Next base: position 28,003,680 of record NC_139633.1, read on the forward strand.
CATGCGTACACAGCCACGCAGAAGACAGTGGATGGCCCCAGTGCCAAGGCCTGGCGCGACGGCCGCGGTGCTCACCAGAACATCATTCCAGCCTCCACTGGTGCTGCCAAGGCCGTGGGCAAGGTCATCCCCGACCTCAACGGCAAACTGACAGGCATGGCGTTCAGGGTGCCAGTAGCCGATGTGTCAGTGGTGGACCTGACGTGCCGTCTGTCCCGGCCTGCGTCCTACGATGAGATCAAGGAAGCCGTAAAGAAGTCTGCACACGGCCCCATGAAAGGTGTGCTGGGTTACACTGAGGACCAGGTGGTGTCTTCTGACTTCATTGGCGACACCCACTCCTCCATCTTTGATGCTGGCGCTGGCATCTCCCTGAATGACAACTTCGTCAAGCTCATTTCCTGGTACGACAATGAGTTTGGCTACAGCCACCGTGTCGCTGACCTGATGCTTTACATGCACTCCAAGGAGTAATAATAATAAATGGAACTTAATAAATAGCGTTTTTCAAGAACTCAAACACGCTTTACACAATATAGTTACCACAGGGGGGGACGGTAGTGAACAAATAGCGGACGAAGATCACACTATATGCTAAACACTACAGGGGGGGGAAAGGTAGTGAAACAGACAGCGGACAAACATGACACATAAGGATGGGTGGGGGGAGGGAGGAATCTTGACACGTGACTGGAAAACTAATATAAGATTCTGAGTCTGATTTCTTGGGGGAGGGAGGTCCAGAGCCTCGTCCAGCCAACAGGTCTGTAGATGATGCAATAAACATGTCCCTCCACTATTGGCCACCTGGACACCACAGGAACCTATGCCAGGTTCCTGTTTGTGGACTTAGCTCGCCCTTCCACACAATCATCCTAGCCTTGCTGCACGAGAAGCTCTCGCAGATAGGATGTCACCGCCCCCCGGATCATCAGCACTGGAGCTGCCCAGGGCTGCGTCCTCTCGCCATACTTCTCCCTGTACACCAGCAGCTGCACCTCCAGTCACCAGTCTTGTCAGCTCCTGAAGTTTGCGGATGACACATCACCCTCATAGGGCTCATCTCAGATGGATACTAGTCTGAATACAGGCAGGAGGTCGACCATCTGGTGACTTGGTGAAAAGTCCAAACAACCTGGTGCTAAATGCTCAAAAGACAGTGGAGATGATTGTGGATTACAGGAGGAACACAGTCCCACCCTCCCCCATCACCCTGGGTGACTCCACAGTCAACACTGGAGTCCTTCTGCTTCCGGGGAACCATCATCAGCCAGGACCTAAAATGGGAGCTGAACATCAGAACTTCTTCACCAAGAAGGCACAGCAGAGGATGTACTTCGTGCAGCAGCTGAAGAAATCCAAAGTGCCAAAGGCAACGATGATGCACTTCTACACCTCCATCGTTGATTCCATCCAAACCTCCATCACCGCCTGGTACGCTGCTGCCACTCTCAAGGACATCGACAGACTGCAGCGTAGCCGCTCTGCAGAGAAGGTGATCGCATGCCTCCTGCCAGGACCTGCACACCACCAGGACGATGAAGCGGTCTCGTAAAATCATCCCCGAATCAAGCCGACCCCTCCCAGCCCGGACACAAACTTCAAAATGCTCTCCCTCGAGACTCCCAAGAGACTGAGGTCTGTCAAGACAAAAACCTCTCACCACAAGAACAGCTTCTTCCCAAATGACATCACAAATGAGTTGTGGCTCTAAGTCCTACTTAAAAAGAAAAAATAAATAAAGGGAGAAAAGGGAATTTTTGTGGATTTTTTTTGTCAATGTGGCTCCTGAGTAGGACAAGGTTCAGTACCACTGCTTTTACATCAACAGCAGCTGGACTACACTTGTTTCCTATTTAACTTGGACTGTAAATTCATATTTAATTATCACCTCCAAAATTTCCCAATACACTTTTTAGGGGTATGGAATGAATCGTGTAGGTGAAAAGGATGCGCCCACAGCATATTCTCCAGCCATATTATGAATTTTATAGGCCTTAATGCTCACAGGGTCATTGCAATATCACTGATGATGTCACAATGTCTACGTGAGTGCAGCACTCGATGATTGTGTCATCAGTGATGTCACTCGAGTGATCAGCGACGATGTCATCGCTGCTCTCATGCTCAGAGGTGAGAGGAGAATCAGGTTTTATAGAATGTAGGGAAACAGTCTATGGATAAATCCAGAAGCAGGCAGTCATGCAACATGACGGTGTGAATGGCAGGCTGCATGAAACAAGCTTTACGTGTATGCCGCCATGTTGACGTGATGATCAGACAGACCAAATTGGCATCAGCCATAGGCTATTTGTTGCCAAATGCTTTGGGAGTCGACACAATAACATTGTTTACCCCATGGTAAAAGTTGCTAGATTTATTGCTGGTCACTCTTGAAAAATAAAGTCACCTGGAGGGTCTGATGAGTTTTTTAAGTTGGCAGCACAACACTTGAATTATTTGGCTTTAGTTGGCAATTAACATTTTTGGCCCCGCCCATTGAAGTTTAACTCAACCAATGAGATGAATTCTGCCTCAGAGAAATGTTTGGATTTTTTTTAGAGTGTAGAAGTTTATTTGGTAACACTTTACAATAACGTACACAAATAATGTAGTAGTTACTAGTAAACTCAATCATTAACTAATAGTTAATGAGTAGTTAATGAATAATTTGTCATTAGTCAATCACTAGTTAATCATAGTTAATGAGTAGGTATACCTACACTAACTACTACATTATTTGTGTACGTTATTGTAAAGTGTTACCGTTTATTTAAACTTGATCTCACGATCAACTCATTAGAAAGTGAGAAAACCTGAAGGCAGAGTTAGTTAATGGGTGGGTGTTGTGGGTGTTGACCCCCCCCCCCCTTCACCAAAAAAATGCAAACTTTTTTTTCTTTTTCCTCTCTCGGGGTTGTGTGTGTGTGTAGACTAGGCTCCCCCTCCTCCTGACGTCATGTCTGGAGGCTGGCTGCTCGGTCTGACACTTTAACTCCGCTTCACCTCTAACAGCGAAACTTTTACTGGAGTTTTCACCCTCTCATATCTGACTGCGGACCAAGTCGAGTAGCCTACTAGTATCGCTCCCAGGAAGATCCCCTCTATACCCCGCTATAAGGACACATAAAGCCGTGCTGTAGCTACTCAGGTCTACACCCAGCCAGGACAACCCCCCCCCCACACACACACATACACTCTTATTTTTAACTTTCCCAAGTTAAGCCTGCGTTTTTAGTTGGATATCTTGTGCTGTGTGTATCCCCCCATGCCGGGTTTGGAGGTCGATGCCTAGAGGAATATGCCCAGGAGGAATATAGTTTTTCCTTTGCGTTAAGTGACAGGAGTTGTTATTTTATAAGGAGCAGAAAAGGCATAACTCCTGTTGAAGGAAATCTCCCCCCAAACTTTTCTTCTTTGCTTATTCCTTTTTCACCGCCGCCTCAGCGTGTGGCTGGACAACATGGCTTGGATTAGATGGGACCTCTTCCTCTCCGTAGGTTTGTTGGTTCTTCTCCCCGTGTGCTGCTGTGTGTCCGTGCCGGAGCAGCAGAGCCAAAGAAGCGGCTTCAGGAGGCTGTACGTGCTGCAGCCCGGGCCGGGGCCGGGGCCGGGGGGAGCGGACACCGGGGTGCGCGTCAGCTCCATCTCGTCGCGTCCCGGCGCCGGCGGCGGCGCGGCGGGGCAGGTCGTGGAGCTCACCGCCCGCTTCGGCCCGGGCCAGGTGGTCCGGACGCGCAGGATGGGAAACCAAGCGAGTCCCATCCCGCAGTACAGCCAGCATCAGACGGTCATCCGCCACCACAGCAGCAGCAGCCAGGCGGGACAGCAGCAGAGCCAGCAGATGCAAACCACTGGGTAAGAGACACTCCTGTCCTGGAGAGGCTCACTCACAGCTCCAATAAAACAATAAACAATCATAACACAATTGTGTATTGATTCATGTATTATTAATGTAACTGTGCATTTACTCAGGTAGGCTAACTGTAGCCTCAATTTACTTGTATTCCATTTCATGCTAGGCTACTTATAGGCTACTTATAGTATACTCCACTACATTTCAGTGGGAAATATTGTCTACGTTTTACTCCACTGAATTTATTTGACAGCATATTACTTTAGAATAAACTTTAGTAATACAAACTATAAATCAACTAATAGTAAAACAACATAGCATATAAGCTACCTACCTAGCAATTATAAGTAATTAAAATTTGCTCCACCTTGACCAGCTGCAACCTTAAAGTGATGAGCGTTATAAAGGGGCTGGTTAGCTCAGTTGTTAGAGAACCTGACTATAACGGGTTCGAATCTCACCTGGAACAACTATTATAGTGCATCAATGGTCCAATAACATGGCATAGGTATATGATTATGAAATGTGCCATTCTGCATAATGACTAGTCTACTTTTACTTTTGCTACATTTTCATGCTTTTAAGTGAGATTTTGAATGCAGGACTTTTCCTTCTAACAAAGTCAAAGATCTGCATACTTATCTTCCACCAGTTATTATTATAATTAAATGTATCCTCATATAACTTCCATTAGTTTGACATTATACTAGGCCCACTAATATGATTTTATGTCATAAAGATTTATGTCAGCCTAAAATTGTGTGCAGATTCTATTCTGCAAATAGCAAACAGTAAAAAGTTTAGGTGGGTTTACCCTCCACCTATATACATGGTAAACGGACTGCATTTATATAGCGCTTTTATCCAAATCGCTTTACAATGTCCCTACATTCACCCATTCACACACCGAAGGCGGCAAGCTGCCATGCAGGGTGCTGGCATAGCCATCGGGAGCAATTTGGGGTTCAGTGTCTTGCCCAAGGACATGCGGACTGGAGGAGCCGGGGATCGAATCACCGACCTTCTGATTAGTGGGCTGATATGGCTCAAAGTTCAAAGTGTAATATGAACTCTGTCATGTGAGATTCATTAACTTACACTAACTGGATATTAAGCTTACTTACTATGATGTATTCCATTGATTTCGGCCATAAAGATAGATAGATACATAGATGGATAGATAGATCGATAGATACAGCAAACAACAACACATAAGTTATATCAAAAACACACAAAGAGGTAGGTGTCAGTGAGACATTAGAAAACAAATTGAAATAAAGAAACAGTATAAACATTGACACAGCTACTACATATTCATGCCACCCTTAAAAAGTGGTAAACTCTCTTCCTGCAATTAAAAAGGAGGGTACAGTGAGCGCACTAGCTGCAGCAGCAGCTTATTCTGTCAGATCCAAAGCGCTTACTGTGAGGCACCGGTTCCCAATAAGGGGGGTCCTGGGACACCCAGGGGTGCTCGAGGGTGCTCAGAGCAGGGGTCTCCAGCCAGCAACATAACGGTTATGTTTAAAAAAAATACCAATGATTGTCACACACCTGAATGTGCAAAATTTGTTCTCCACATTTGACCCATCCCCTGGGGGAGCGGGGAGCAGCAGCAGCGCCGCGCTCGGGAATCATTTGGTGATCTAACCCCCCAATTCCAACCCTTTGATGCTGAGTGCCAAGCAGGGAGGCAACGGGTCCCATTTTTATAGTCTTTGATATGACTCAGCCGGGGATCGAACTCACAACCTCCCAATCTCAGGGCGGACACTCAAACCACAAGGCCACTGAGCTGGTACACCCTGGTAAATGAGTTTAGTTTAAGAAACCCTAACAGTCAGAGCATCACATCACCAACAACATTATACACACGTATCAGATGTACAACGTGAGAATTAATTGTTGGGTAGAGCAGTGGTTCTCAGCATGGGGTGCGGGGACCACCAGGGGGTCCCCATGTTAAAGCACAATTGGAGAATGTGGAAGGGTGTGGTTGTTTTGATCATAGTTTCTCTTGTTATCTCTCTACCTTCAATACAGACAGTCATGGAATTCTGGACAAAATCATATATTAGTCTGACAATAAAAAATATTCTCAGATTTGGGTCCAAGAGACAAAATCCCATCAAATAGGGCCATAGCCCAAATATGGACTAAATTAGGGATCCTTGGTATGAAAGAGTTGGGAATTACGTTTAATTCAATACTGAGGAATTTAAATGCAGGAATGAGCTAAATGAGCAGATAGAAAGTATAGTAAGCATGTAAGTAACGTTTAGTAAATCCATACAGGTCATCCATACTGTTTACCAGCCTATGCCCATTCTAAGTCTTCTCAACATGTGCTGAAATTGTTGGCTACATATACAGTGTATATATAACCGCAATAATATGTTGTAGGTTTAGATGCCTTTCTTCGCTGTATCCTATTACTAGTTTCTTGCTGCAACAGCCCAATCTCTCCACAGGGATCAATTAGTTTACATCCATGTGCTAAAAAATGAAATAATCACCTTGACTTCAACTCTTCAGTTAGTGATTAGTGGGCAGAGTTCAGATGTGAACTTCACCTTCACTGAAAGCAAATTCCTCACAGGACAATGTTACAAGGCTCCAGGGGACAGGTGTGTGGGGCGGGGGGGGGGGGGGTGTGGGGGGTGTAGGCCCACCTGGGGTCATCATGCCTGTGTGTGTGTGTGTGTGTGTGTGTGTGTGTGTGTGTGTGTGTGTGTGTGTGTGTGTGTGTGTGTGTGCGTGCGTGCCACTTGGCTCCAGATAATTTAGGATTTACCTAAACAGTTAGGGTTAGGACTGTGAGATTAGAGTTAGGACTAGGTTAGGGTCGGACTGGGTATGATGATATTTGAGCATATTTGGTAAAAAAAAAAGAAGAAGAATGTTCTATAAAATATTTATGTCAGGGAGCGAGATAGCCCGGGTAAACCCAGCCTTCAACGTGACGTCACAGGCTATGCCTGTAGCGTACGTTTTCTTCCTGACTGATAGCACATAGAGGTCACGTGGAGGCTGGGTTTACCCAGGCTAAGGGAGCGAGCCAATGCTACAAATTTCAGTTTGATTTCCGTTTTGTCACGTTGAGTGCGATGCTAGTCGTAAATGGTAAATGGTAAATGGCCTGCATTTATATAGCGCTTTTATCCAAAGCGCTTTACAATCAGTAGATAGTCTACATTCACCCATTCATACACCGATGGCGGCAGGCTGCCACATCGGGAGCAAGGAGGGTTAAGTGTCTTGCCCAAGGACACAGCGACAGCAGCTGGGAGGGAGCGGGGATCGAACCGCCAACCCTTGCGTCATTGGCCGACCCGCTCTACCTCCTGAGCTAAAGCCGCTAGTCGTCTGCTAGTCTGTCCATCGCATTTGATGTAGGATTTTGTGAGAAAAGAAGGTCTTGCCTTTACTGCGACAAAATAATGTGACAGTGTTAGAGATCAATTTACGTCATGGTCATTTGAAACATTTTTTAAATAAAAAGTAATACAACAACGTTGACGACGCACAGTATTTGATGTTTAACACCTACCTACCTTTGCATGAATTCATACCTGTATACCATCAAGTAATGTACCGTAAAATAAGGTATAGCCTATATACCGCCCAGCCCTAGGTTAGAGTAAGGATTACTAACGTTATGCATGTAGTGGAGATGGTTAAGGTTGAGGTTAGGGAATTAAAATAACGGCGAGCCTATTCGTACCCGGGTGCAAATAGCATCCGAGGCACTTGAAGGCAGCAATAGAGAGAGAGAGAGAGAGAGTGTTTGTTTCTGGGTCTGTGTGTGAGCAATGAGCAGGAGTGCACCAAATGTGTGTTTCATTGAGTTTGTGGCCCTCTGAGTGTGTGCGTGTGTGAGCAAGTGTGTTTGCGTGCGTGCGTGCGTGTGTGTGTGAGCATGTGTGTTTGCGTGCGTGCGTGCGTGTGTGTGTGTGTGTGTGAGCAAGTGTGTTTGCGCGCGCGTGCATGTGCGTGCGTGTGTGTGTGTGTGTGTGTTTGCGTGCGTGCGTGTGTGTGTGTGCATGTGTGTTTGCGTGCGTGCGTGTGTGCGTGCGTGCGTGCGTGTGTGTGCGTGCGTGCGTGCGTGTGAGCAAGTGTGTTTGCGCGCGTGTGTGTGTGTGTGCTTGCATGTGCGTGCGTGTGTGTGTGCGCATGTGTGTGTGCGTGCGTGTGTGCATGCGTGCGTGCATGCGTGTGTGTTGCGTGCGTGTGTGTGTGTGTGTGCGTGCATGTGCGTGCGTGTGTGTGTGCGCATGTGTGTTTGCGTGCGTGCGTGTGTGCGTGCGTGTGTGTTTGCGTGCGTGCGTGTGTGCGTGTGTGTGTGTGTGTGTGTGTGTGTGCGTGCGTGTGTGTGTGTGACACCGCTCGTGTTACACCCCCCCCTGTGCTCTCTTTGTGCTTGCAGGGTGAATGTCTGTGGAGGGCAGTGCTGTCACGGATGGAGTAAAGCCCAGGGATCGGCGCGTTGCACCAAGCGTGAGTTTATACCGAAGTCCATCGTCTCCACATGACATATTAGTAACAGTAACTCAATTACACACACATACACACACACCCACCCACGCTGACTGAATGCCAGCCAAAGCGCTCCAGGCACCCGACCATGTTCTTTCCGATGCTCGACAACAGCTTTGAAACTCTGCACTCTTGTAGGGGTGGGTTTTTTTTTCTCTCAGATTAGTTTTTTCTGTTTGGCGCTTCTTCACCTCCTTGTCATCCATTGGAAGAGGAGCAGTAGGGTAGGAAGGTCACAGGGTTTAAAATGTGGATAGGAGGAAACCTCTTGGTCCCATGTTCACACACTAGCTCATGTTAACATCACATTAACACAGTCTGTCCGCTGAACCCTCCGTTACACCGGTGGACACAATGGAGCAATGTATCAAGTATCTGGTAGGGAATAGGGCCACCCTTTAGTCCTCCTTGTCCTGCTGTGTGGGGATATTATTGCCTTTGGACATTTCTTCAAGAAGTAAAGCTCTTTCGGGGATGAAGGAGGTGGACATTTTCTTTCCATAAAGGTTCAGTGATGTTTAACACTGTGCACTCAGTCACTCGCGTATTATAAGATAAGATAAGATAAGATAAGATAAGATAAGATCAACTTTATTGTCCAGAGGGGAAATGTGTCTACTACAGACAGCTGCAGTCACAAGCAGTACGTACAAATCAATGAAAACAAAACACTGAGACACACATACAGAACATGACTGATAGACAATACTGTATTTTCCGTTGTTTAGTGGAGACTCTGGAGAGGATGCGCCATGGGCGCACTTTTTTAGCCTGGTAAACCAGCCGGTCACGTGAACTCACATTTCATTTCGTTCTACCAGACCATCTGGCCTCAAAGCTTTCACCCAGTCTTTGCAGTGGGCGGAAGTTGGGCGGGTGTACTTGCCTTGACAGACAACTCCTTCAGCCAATCAGCGTTGGATCCAGTCAAACCTCAAATCCACTCGGGAGAACGGCAAAAACATATTTTCCGCGAAAAACCCAGCTGTTGCAGCGATACTCCTGTACTTGTTTAATTGTTGTTATTGAGCCTATTTCTGCAATAACTGCACTTTATGGCTGTTTCAACTCGACGAACGTTGACGTTACTCCTCTCGAGGCGCACAGGCAAGGAGGCAGCAGCCATTATTGTTTTGTTAGCAGCGTTTCTGATTGGCCGTTTACGATGTCAACTACGAGGCGTGTCGCTGATTGGCTAGAACGCTTTGCAATTTCTGCAAATCCCCTCCCAGGGCCTGAGGCCAGACGGTCTGGACCCTCCCAGGGCCTGAGGCCAGACGGTCTGGACTCTCCCAGGGCCTGAGGCCAGACGGTCTGGACCCTCCCAGGGCCTGAGGCCAGACGGTCTGGTAGAACCAAATGAAATGTGAGTTCACGTGACCAGCTGCTTTACCAGGCTAGCTCTTTTTTTGGGTGTGACCAACCTCATGCCAACTCATGTGTTCAGCTTCGCACGCTCAACCAGAGTTTCTCTGGCTCGACTGTGAAGGCGTAAAATACGTAAAATATTGCTGTAGCACCCCATTTCCCCCCCGCACCGGATTCATGTTAGACCCCTGAAAAGGGTTTTAGCAAATTTTGGAGGTCCCGGGTTTGAACCAAGGTTAGAAGTAAGCGGTGCAGACATCAGTTTCTGTCATAAATCACACATGACATCACAATTGTTTTAGGACATCACTGACATCATAGTACATCATAGTATAGGACATCATAGTATATGACATCACTGATGATATCACAATGTCTATGACATCACTGTCTATGACATTGTCAGTGGACATCACTGATGATATCACAATGTCTATGACATCACTGTCTATGACATTGTCAGTGGACATCATCAGTGGGTATGACATCATCAGTCAATCAATCAATGATTGTGGGGCATGAATGACATCATCAGTGGTATATGACATCATCAGTCGGGGGCGATTGCATGCTCAGTTGATGGATTGTGTTTGTTTACTTTATGACATCATCAGTCACCACTGGCCACCAGTCGGCAATGATGACAATGACGTCATCACTCTGGCCACCAATCAACGATTGTGGGGGTGGGGCCCACAGGAGAGATAGATGGTCCGTGCCATAACGGACGGAAGGACGGACGGACGGACAGACACACAAAGTCACTTATAGAAGCGGCTGCACTGCTTAAAAGTCCAGTTGGGCATCTATTGTGATCTTTTTGGTGTCACATGCTGTCAGGAAAGGGATGAGCTGACACTACATCTGTTGATTGGGGACATGAGTGGAGTTTGATGCTTACATGGACAGAACAGGATCACCTTGAAATATGGGACATCAGTAGGGAGCAGTGTTGGTGGCCGTAAGGTGCTCCTGGACCTACTGTATCAAGTGAACTCATTATTCCTTGGCCATGCAGGTCAATCATCAACCTAATTACTCCCAGTAGATGGCGCTCTACCAGTACAGATCCACCACCACGTTTACCAGTTTGCCGACAAACACTAAACCCATCTGGATGGAGGAAAAAGGCGAAAAGACTCATCGGACCTGATTGCTTTTTCCCCCCACTGCTCAGCGCTGTGGGGTTTGCGCTCCTTGCATCGGGATATGGATCTTCATGAGGCGGGCTTGGATAGAAGTGGTTTCTGAATCCCTGCCATGAACAGCAGCTTGGTGATGCTCAGGACAGTTGTTGGGACTGTCACAGAGGTGTTAGTGTCGCTTTTGAATCTGTAGCAAATTCCACTTTGTGTTCCTCATTGCTAATGCGCTTTGCTGCGTGGACTCAGAGCTGTGTTCGCTGCTTTGGGCACATTAACACCCAAGGCGCTTTTGGAGCTGCCAGCATCGTTCTGCAATTCATTCTCTATGTAAGGACGCGCTAAACGTGCTCCTCTTTTAATGAACGCACCTGGCGCTTTTGTTTTTGGAGGAGCGCTGTGGGCGTTTTTTAAGCTGAAAAAAGTTGAACGTTAGAGGAAAAGCGCGCTGCTCGTCTTTTCCACTCCTACATTTTCTCCTCCCGAGGGATCCTCGACCTCCGCTGCTGCCAGAATTGGCAATAATCTGGCTTTCATGTTGACAGTGAACAACATCAAACAGACAAAACTAGCTGGCCACCGTCCATGTGGTCGTTGTGCTGCTATCTGTACTGCACGCGACTGTAGGGGAAAACAAAAAAAACACTCCGTGCGCTGTGTTTTGTGCACAATGGAAGCGCTCTCAACATGATTTTCATAGCGTTCTGACTGAAAAAAATGCTTTTGGTGTCAATGTCCCCTTATGCTGCTTTGAAAGCACATGTGAAAGTGCTGATTATCAGGCCTCCTTGACAGTTGACACCCTACTACTATAATTGAAGAGCTGTATGCATGTATCTATGTATCCGGCCGTCCGGCCGTCGTTATGTATGTAGGTGTGGAAAGTTAAACAGTTCTAAGTTGGCCCACGACCTACTTGTCTACAAAGTTCTGTTTTTTTTCTCCCCGATTTCCCCCCATTTTCTCCCCAATTGTAATTGGACAATTTCCCCCGAGAAATCCCCGAGAGCCGAGACTAGCACCATGCTTCCTCTGACACATGCGCAGTTGCCAGCCGCTTCTTTTCGCCTGACAGGGGGGAGCTTCGCCAGCAGGACGTAGCACGTGGGAGGATCACGCTATTCCCACCAGTTCCCTTCCAACACAACCAGGCGCCCCCGACCGACCAGAGGAGGCGCTAGTGCAGCGACCAGGACACATACCCCCAATCCGGCCTCCTGTATGGACGCGCGACCAAGCCGGAGGTAACACGGGGGTTGCGAACCTGCGACCCTCGTGATGGTAGTCAGGGAATCTACCACTACACTCGCTACCCGTGATTGTCCATGGCCATTTACCACGCCCCCTTTTGGCTAGTACTGCTAATTGGCATTCAACTTCATATGACTTGCTTGTGTAGCTAAGCTGCCTTTGTAACTGATTTAGCTATTCAAGGTTCTATCCATTACATTGTCCACCCTGTTTACATAAGCACTGTATATATATATATCATACACACACACATATAGAGGACCTAGATTACATTCTGAGGGCAGCGTTGCTTAATCTGCTGTGACAGATTGTTTAACAGTGGTCAACCTTGATAGAAATACGGGCTATTTGGCTGACCTGGGATCTGCTCCGCTGGGGGAACAATGACTGGCCTGTCAGTGTTTTCAGTCCCTGCCTCTGCCGAGTCATGAGAAGACTGTTATTACACAGGACTGGACTGGCGAGCGAGCGAGCGAGCGCATGTGTGTCAGGGGGGGGGCGAAAGAGAAACAGGTTTGCAATGGATTATACGTCTTGGCCCGGGCCCGTTGGCCAGATCGCTTTCTTACTCGACTGCCGCGCCTCGCCAAGTTTGTTATATAAGAAGCAGACAGCTTTTCTACATCTCTGGCCCCAGTCAGGTGGAGCTCCTAGGGGGGGAAGACTGTTAATGTTCAGGCTGTGTGCGCGGGAACAGGAGGACCTGCTGCAGGGCTTTCTGTGTTTTATAGAGGGGCAAAGTGAAACGTCACTTCCTGCTTCAGCGCCGTACCAGAGATTTTCTTCCGCAATTTATTTCCCCATAGACATTTCGTAAAATGCTCATAAAAAGAGTTTTACTTGGTCAAACCAAACGGTTCAGCTATATTTAGAACCGGCAGAGAGCATAGAACATTTCACTCGGACCAAAACTGAAAAAAACAAACATGGAAAAAATATTTTCTTTAAACCCGCAATTTTTTTAAACGTTTTGGTCCAAGTGAAATGTCATCTGATCTCTCTTGTTTCTAAATATATCTGAACCGTTTGGTTTGAACAAGTAAAACTCTTTTTATAAGTGCTGAAGCAGGAAGTGACGTTCCACTTTGGCTCTCTATAGATCCCACAGCATCTGGCTCCGTCATACCGGCCTAATAATGCTCAAACTCCACTACTCCACTCCAGCCGTCAGCGTGGCATCAATGTGTTGCTCTCTACCTGCTCAGAAGAGTGCTTTTATTTTGAAAGAGGATACGCCTGGACCAAATTAATCAGTACGCAGAAGTATAGCTTTGGTATTTCTTTTTCACTATTTGAACAAACTGGGGGCGTCTGGGTAGTGTACAGGTGAAAGCACTCGCCTACCATCGCGGAGACCCGGTTTAAAAAAACATAATTAAAACAACAACAAAAAAACTACAGCCAGACACTGGTATACTTGGTCACTATGGAAATTCATTGCAGTATGAGAGTCTAGAGTATGTGAGAGTATGTGTCTACTGCCTATGTTTAGGGATGTCACGATACTAGAATTTCTACTTTGATACCGATACCCAGGAAAATATCGATAATCTATACCATTTTCGATAGCACGGAGGAGGAGGGGGGGATGACAACACATCAAGAAGCATAAAGAATAAACGAAGACAGATGGACGGACAGACGTACGCTTCTCCATAATCTAGGCCTGATAAAACTCATTAAAAACTTTGTACTTGTTGTACTTTGTACTAGCTTGTTGAAGCAACAGAAACCCACCAATGATAGGGAGGGAGAAATCTGTAGCATGTTTGATTTTTCATTAAGAGAAAGCACTGGTAACCATACTGTTGCAAATTAATATTGTATCCGTATTTTTGTTTTAGTATTGATACTTATCGATACTATCGATACCTGTTGCAAATGAGTATTGTATCCGTTTCAAATTTTTAGTATTGATTTCTATCCATACTTTTGACAACCCTACCTATGTTGTATCTGTGTTGTATCTGTGGGCGTTTGTGTTTGATGATGTGTTTATGGCTCAGTGTCTTATCAGCCACGCTCCATTAGGAGCAGGGGAACAGCCTGCTGATAACAGATGAAGGCTTGCGGGGTTTTGTGGAGCCAGGTTTCTCACAGTCCCTGGCATCAGGACCAAGCAGGAGGGCAGGGTAGGCAGTGACTGTGCTTTTATTAGAGGGGAGGGGAGGGTAGGCGGCAGGTAGTGAATGTGCTTTATTAGTGCTATTTAAAAGAAATATCAGATGGCTGAGCGGAGAGATCTTTCCAGCGCCGCGTGGAAGGATTTGACTCAACAGTCTGTAAAACCTGCGTAAGGAGCTGCTAACCCACAAGCAAACATGTTCAGTACAGCAGATGTTGATATCCCTGCGATATCGGTGCAAAACGGTTTCCGAAGCTGTTGATTGCATTTATTTGAACTATATCATCACATTTGTGCCCTCTTCAGCAGTGTTCATTTTGGGAGCAAAATTTGATTTAGTTTTAGACTAGTCATAGTCTTTTGACTAAAATGCCGTTTAGTTGTAGGCATATTTCAGTCATCTGAAATGTTTTCGTTTTAGTCTAGTTTTAGTTGACTAAATATCACAAGATTTTAGTTGAATAAATCAGACTTGGCCTCCTCTTGCATGTCATGCCCATACAATGTTTAGGAAATACTGTATTTTTTGGGGTAATGTAATGAAAATGATCAAATTTAAAGTATTTGAGTATCGGCCAGAAATATCGGTATCAGCCTTGAATAACCCAAAGCGGTTGAACCTTAGTAGACGATGGGAAGCGGGGCTCTTTGTTTACATGGGACCAGGAAATGCTGTACAAGCCTTCTGGGCCACACAACAGCTTTTAGCTATGTTTAATTCAAGGAAAATGACGCTAGTGTATGGAAGTGAATGGAGAGCTTTCCCCCGTGATGGGGCATGGTCTATTTCATGCAGTGTCTCTATGCACCTTATTCTTTGCCCACACATAGACGCTTCCGCATTACGTCATTTCGTAATAGTATTTCCGTTTAGACTTGCCAAAAACCCCGCAGGCAAGATGGCCGCCCACACTCCCCTCCTAAACTGGCAGAATTACTCCCCCATAAAGTAACATATCTTGGCCAATAAGTATGTGACATACAAAATAAAACAACCCGTAATATCTTAATTGTATGTAGAATGCAGAGGACATGTAACTGTTTAGTTAAACTTGCATTCCAGGAATATTGTGCTCTAAAGATGACGTTACTGTTTCGTCCTGAAACCCACATAGGTTTGCGCCAGGCGTAACCTATGTGGGATTCAAAATAACGCATCTGAGATATAAACGTTATGAATATAGCCACGTTATAAACATTAAACTAACGCTGGTGATCCGTATGGAAACAGTGTTACTCAAAATGGTTAAAAGTGATATCAATTTGGTCATTCAGTGGCATTTTACTGCCATATAACATAACTAACTAGCGGCTAATATTAGCCACAGTTAGGCAACTAGCGCTGAACCGGAAGAACAAATACGTTTGCGTTGAACGCGGAAGAGAGAAAAAGTGGGCGTGGTGAATAAGGTGGATAGAGAGAGAGAGAGAGAGAGAGTCTTAAGGGAAATAAAGTTTTTGTTCACTGCCTTACACGTGGCCACATGGGCCTGTGCTGTTTTCCCCCGATGCATAAAGTCCTCTTCCAGGTTGTCAGTCACACTGACACCCAACCCACCACCACCACCACCACCACCAACAAACCTCCCACCAAGACAGGCCTTTTTAATATTGTGGGCAGCCAAGTTGAAAGCTGTGTGAAAATCTCACCCTGCCCAGTGTTACCAGCAGCACATTTCATCCTGGATATTTGCCATGTTAAGTCACACGTAATGCACACAAATGGCTTTACAGGGCTTTTAGCACGGCCTAAGAGGACTTCAAAACAGGACCAGGGACAGAGATGAAGAAATTTCTTCATTCCCCCCCCCCCCCCCCCCACCGTGCATTTTTTACATAGCATATCTTGTAATTCCCACTTCAGCTTTGCCTTATGAAGCTGTACCTATTAGGGGTGTCAAAAGTATTGATAGTATCGATAAAAGTCAATACTAAAAATTTGAAACGGGTACAATACTCATTTGCAACTGTATCAATATCAATGCTTTCTCTGAATAAAAAATCAAACATACCACTGATTTCTCCCTCCCCGTTATTGGTGGGTATCTTTTGCTTCAGCAAGTTCAAAGTATTCTGATGACTAGAGCAGGGCAGAGCCATATATATAGAAGAGTTGCTACATCTCCATTCACTCCAATGGTCCAGTTTTTTACTCTCAAGAGTTCCAGGAAGTAAGGTCCTGGATTATGCAGCGCTGTCGACGAGTTGCAGCAAAATGGACAGTTTGTGTTGCACTTTGAAAGTTTTTTTTTTTATAATCAAATTGTACATTATCAGCTTTATTTTAGCATTCCCCCTTCCTGGCTGTTCATTGGCTAATGATGAGTCACGCATTTTGGTCTTCCGCTGACGCCACTCTTTCTCTAAATTGCTCTGGAGCAGGGGTAATCTGCTGTGTTATGATAGGATGTTGTCATCCCGCCGTGTGGTATCGAAAATGGTATCGAGTATCGATATTTTCCTGGGTATCGCTATCAAAGTAGAAATTCTAGTATCGTGACATCCCTAGTACCTATAGCATTCCTCCTTAACTGCCATAAGTAAGACAGGAATGCACACACACACACACACACACGCAAACACACATGCACACACACACACACACACACACACACACACACACACACACACACACACACACTTATTTTGGACCTCGAGTGCTGACGAGTGCTGCTGTAGATTGTCGTGTTTGCTTCTTGTTTTTGCTATCTAGAGTTAAGGGCATGTGATTCGAATGTCCAACTCATCTCGTCCATAATGGCCTATGATTAAATTAAGTGACGAGGAGACATTCCAAGTGCTGCAGTCTCTTCCAGATTCTGTGGATGAAGTCAAATGTCTGCAGATGATTGCATTGCAGGGCAGAATAGCACTCTTTCTAATCCACCTAAAGTGAACTCATCACAGCAATCTCCAGAAGCAAAATGTGAGAACTTTGTGGAATCGCCCAATTTACTTTGGGGTAGACGGCACAGTAGGTGTAACTGATTATGTAATTGGCAGTGCAGTAGGCACCGAAGACACACCCTCAACGCCCACAGCGTCGCACGTAGGAATCGAACCCAGGACCTTCTAGCTGGGAGGCAACAGCGCTACCACTGTTCCACTGTGCCCCCGAGCTGCTTAGGAACTACAAGCAGTTCCTGACCGTACTCCCAAGAACTGCACCTGGATGGTGGTGGTGCAGATGATGGACAAGGTGGTTGAATGTGAGATTTCTGTAGGGACAAACAAGGTGAAAGGATCTTCCTGGCAAGAACCCCTCACCATACAAAAATTCCCATAACTTCGCCCAAATCGAGCTCATGCACGATTTCTAGTCTATATAATTCTACCTCAGACTGTCCAAATAAAGTGTCCCCTACAGTATTAATTTGTTAGTTAGTAGACATTTCACTCTTCTAGTGCCCCAAATCCACACCTGCATTTTCTCATATTTAGCTGTGTAATGTTAATGTGACCAGTTTTTCGGCAAAATCTGCTCTGGTCTTTGGCTGAGTAGCCTACTACAGTTTAGAAATGTGGGTTTTATGTCATCATCATTGTCATCATCATCAGCATCATCATTATCATCATCATCATCATCGTGAGGCTCAATCAACCGGTGAGCACAATGTGGAATCACATACTTTGACACTCTGCCCAGCCCCATTCCTCCCATCAGCGACAATTTTTTACTCATAAAGGAGGTCGAGCTGGCCAGACCAAACACAACATGAAAAAACTAGAGGTCGACCGATTAATCGGCCGGCCGATTAATTGGGGCCGATTATTGGCATTTTTTATTAATCGGCATCGGCCTGCAAAAAAAAAAAAAAATTTTTTTTTTTTTTTTTTGGCAGGCCAGGCCACCGGGCATTTGCCCGACGTGCCCGATTATGCAGTCCGCCACTGAATGTGAGTCTTCTCATGCACCCATGCATGAGCCTACTGTAACGTTACGTTTCCTCAGTCACCACCATCTTCTGCAAACACACTTCTCCCATCAAATGACAGCAAATCTAAACAGTTACATTATTATTATTATTATTATTGTTAATGTATAGAACAGTGCATGAATGAGTTCTCTGACATACTGCTCTCTCGCTATAGCCTACCAGTCACTACTGAAATCTATACCGCATAACCCAATGTATTTTTCTATTTAATAAAAAGAATAATCAAAAACATGTTACTGTACTGGCTAAGATAACATCTTATATTAGATGTAGGCCTACAGTATAATGTTATATTCGATTTTCAATGTGCATGAATGGATAATGGAAATCTAGGCTACTAGATTTCTTAAAAAAAAAATACCAACAGAAGAATATTGCACATTTTTTGGGGGCGCTACCCACACGTTTAGCTGTGTGTTTCTCAT
This sequence comes from Poromitra crassiceps, assembly GCF_964638095.1. Classification (NCBI taxonomy): domain Eukaryota; kingdom Metazoa; phylum Chordata; class Actinopteri; order Beryciformes; family Melamphaidae; genus Poromitra; species Poromitra crassiceps. The sequence continues at coordinate 28,022,321 of NC_139633.1, forward strand.
TCCACGAATGCACAATCCTTACAAGTTGTACCCCGTTGTAAAGGTGACTAATCAGGCTTTCCAACTATATAAAATACAATACCAATTGGTATTATTAAAGGGGAGAAATAATCGAGCAAAATAACGTTTCCAAACTTTTTTTGAGGAGTTTATTTTAATCGTATTTTATCGAATGAAAAATAAATAAATAATCGGCATTATATATCGGCCATCGGCCGCCCTGCTCTCTAAAGATCGGCATCGGCATCGGCCATTGAAAAAGCAATATCGGTCGACCTCTAGAAAAAACAGCTCACTTTTCATTCTACAACACAGGAACCGCCTTCATTTTTCATGAAGCTACTTTGTCTCAAAGTCTCGCAAAAAAAATGCTGCCTAAAACTTCAGAATTAAAAGATTGTGACGATTTCCAAAATGTCAGCCCCGTGTGCCTCTTCCCTCAATTTCCCCCCCCCCCCAAAGACGTCACGGACGCTGTCGGCAGCCAAGTAATGCTGACTGAGGATGAGAGGAGACTCATAAACGTGTCTTTGTGCTCCATCATCTCTTTGCTTGGACTCGTGTGTGTGCTCAGGGGGGAGTGAGCTGCTCTTTGAAGGGAAAACCTGTAGATTAATAGAGGTCCTAACCCTTATTCCTAACCACTTTTCCTTGACCTCGTTGGAAAACATCATGAGCTCAAGGAAAGATGTGAAGGAGAATTCACACGTACACTAGGCTATGTCCCGTAGGCTAAGCTACGCCGGGCTCAAAACACCACATCTGAAACACTAGCTAGCTTACTGTATAAGTACAAGTCAAGTCAAGTCAAGTTTATTTGTATAGCCCTAATTCACAAGCATGTCCCAGAGGGCTTCACAGAAAATATGTCTAGCTAATTCTAGCTGACACAACAGTAGAAAATTACAGTAGTAATGATAACACATTGAACAATTGATAGAGAAATATAGAAAATATAGGATAGAGCAGAGGAGAGAGCAGGAGAAGGGAGGGGGGAGTGTATCCTATGGTAAAGGAGCTAAGTAAGGAAGCACCTTTTCTTAACCTTTAGGGTGCTTTCCCACTGGGGACCTGCGGGAGCAGAACCGAGCACACTTGTCCCCAAATTGACCCCGGGTGCGGTTCGTGTTCATGAGTGTGAACGTTGCGTTCCGTGCCCGGGCGGCAGAACAGCGTACCGTGACAGGGTCCACTTGAAAAGGGGGTCTGGGGAACACTTTGGCATGGCCGGGGACGGAACACTTGCGAATGTGAACGCCAACCGAACCGAACCACATAGACAAGACACGAGGCGCGAGGATACACTCCAGGCGTAGTTGATGTGTACTCTAACCCTAACCCTTAGAGAATTCAAACAGCTCCCATCATGGCTGCCACTTCCGGGTCATTTCACTCAGTTCGAAGTTAACGCAGCCATACTCTTGAGAACATACCTTGTAATCTAATACACATCAGCGTTCTCACAACTTTAGCCTGTGAAAATCCCTTCTCAAGTTCTCTTCAACTTTGTTCCTCTCTTTCTCACCAGGAGCACTCGGGCCTCCTATTTCAGGCTCGACTTCTTGACATTTTCATAGATTTCTTTGGTTCCTCAGAGCCTCCAGCCAGGCATGCGTTGCGTTGTCTCTTGGCCTTGGCCTGTCTCCTATGCATGCATACTTAGCATTTCTCTCTGATGGCCGCTTCTCGCCATGCCCGAAGAATCAGCACGTTGCCTTTCTTTCTTTATCCAAACGGGAAAGGAGTTGAGAGCGAGCGAAGAGCGCCGCCGTTCTCATTGAGGACAATCTCTCCAAAGCCTAGAGACAACGACATGGGGGTGGGATTGAGTGATGTTAGCTTTACCACCTGCAGTGAGTGATTAGCTCTAGATGGGGGCGGGGGGGGGGGAGCATGGATGGCTGCATCTATTGTCGCAGAACCCATCCAGAGGCCTGGTGTCGGGAATGGCGGTTAAGTGGGGTGAGCGCGGACTTCATCCAGACACAATGCCCCGGCGACAGGAATGTCCTAATAGACTGGACTCGCCCGGTGGCCCCGCGGGTCCCAAACGTCACGCGCTTTGCCGAGCGCTCGCCGTCGCCGCCGCGCCTCCCCCGCGCCTCCCCCGCTTCACTTCCTTGCGGCTGCATTCAGCACAGAGCCCTCCTGTGTCGACGCCTGCTGATGGACACAATAATGAGCTGTAATGGGCTTGGCCACCGGGCGAAATGAGGAGCAAAAACCGCTTGAGTCAGCAAGTCGCCAGGTGTTCTTCTGGCCGTCCCACATATGGAAGAAATGGTTTGCCAGAGAGAGAGAGAGAGAGAGAGAGAGAGAGACAGAGAGAGAGAGAGACACACACAGAGAGAGAGTGAGAAGGATAAAGAACTGTCGGGCAAACAGTCGTCTCTTCTTTCTTGTCAAATGTTGCCATACGTAAAAAGACTGTAAAACAAACGGATTAGGAAGAAATAATGATTTACTTATAGTCCACTTTACACACTCACCATCAGCCAAGTGTGCTCATTAGAGATTTGGGAGTGCATTCTAATTCCTTATGAGCACCCTTTTCACAATCAGAATTATTTTCTTCGGTCATAGTATGTTTGCACATACTGTGCCAGGAAATTGACTTGGTGCACACGTTACATGAGATATAGACAAAAGAATAAATACACATCAATTTAAACATACAAGATATGGACAGAGTATTAACAAGTGTGGCAAAGTGTACACAGGCAAAGTGACAGGTACAAGTACAAAGTTGGCAAAAGTACAGTTATCAGAGATAGCAATTTTAGCAAAATATTTACATGGTACAGAGTATTTTATTTTATTTATTTATTTTAACAAACAACCTTTCTACATCCTTCCTAAATGCCACACTCAGTGCCACCCTTGCTTGAGTCTGTGCCCCACCTGGGCCACCCCAGTCTAAGGCCATGTTCACATTACAGGCAAATCCGATTTGCTGCTAAAGTCGTTAATCATCATTATCTTGATTGGTTTCCCAAATCTGATTTGGGAGTGTGTCCGCACTGCCACAAATGTGATTTGGGCAAGTGTTCAAGTCAGATCTGTGTGTCCAGATACAATGAGCCAATGAGCCAACATACAATGTTTCTGGCAGTGTTTGCATGTCTGCTCTCTGCTCTTCATGTCCCCGCCCCCTGCAAAACACACTCTCAAATCTGATTTGGGTGATCAGCGCGTCCACACTGAAGTCACATCAGTCGAAAGCAGATTGGAAATTACCTCCATATGTGGTTTGGGACAAGTGACACAAATCAGACTTGGAGCGTCCAGACTCATAAAACCAATCTGGATAGAATCATTAATAGGTCAGTAAAGTTCACAAATCAGATTTGGCCTCCTAGTCTGAACATGGCCAAAATGGCCTGGACACTGTGTACAACTGTGTACAGCCATAAAACAAAAATCACCTGGGATTTATTTTTTCTATCCCGCGGCCGCGAGACCGAGGCTAATAAATTACCTGAAACTCCAGGACCAATCCTGGAGGGTTCTCAACCCCATTGTTTGGAAAAACAAAACTTACATATCATTCTCGCATCAGGTGCGAACCAAGGAAGCAGACAATCAGGTGTGAACAGTTAAACGCCCTCAGTCAAATCAAGTCAAGCCAAAGCGGATCCAGTCTACTATTGTGGACAACTGGGATATTTAATCTGAATGGGTTTATATAGCGTCAGCAGGCCAGGGGAAAGATAAGTGTATCTCTCGCCCGGAGAGATTAGCGAGGTCCACAGGATCTCCATAGACAGGTGTCTTATCAGAGCTAATCGAGACCTGAGGGACCTGAGGTAAAGCGGAATGCAATATAGTACATGTTGATGTCATAGCTTTCCCCTCGGTGCCTGTTTCTCAACACGCTGAATATCTGCCCCCGGCCATATGCTAAGGTTAAGCATGCTATCTGTCGCAGTTACCATATGCTAAGGTTAACTCATCGAGTGCCATTGACGTCTAAAGACGTCAATTCAAATAGTAACGTAGAGTGCCATTGACGTCTAAAGACGTCAATTGCGTTTTTTGACGGTGGGACGTGGATCAAAGCCTGATGCATCTCCTGTAAAAGTATGGGGGATTTTGAAGGTGTATAAGCTATTTTACGGACCCATTAGGTGGCGACAGTGCTCTCCGGATTAGAGAAAGATGAGAAAAAAGAGTAGAAGAAGCCGTGGGGAAACGGAAACCGATGCATGCTGTAACGTTAGCTGTGAACAGCAGCCAATCTGCTCCCACAATTGAGCCTTTCTGTCTCTGTTGCGATAGTTTCTCCATATGATTAGTTGCCAGAAAAGGAGCACCCGACACCAGCGTCTTTCTGAAAAGTTAAATTATTCTCAGCTGGAAGCGCTGGGAGCCGGCGCACAAAAACGGCGGAGCGCTGTGAAAATATACGCTGGGTGCAGCGCACTTTGAAACGTGCAGCAGAAAATTCGTGCAGCAGAGAGCCACCAGAGACACTCCCACGGAGGAGGAGTTTGCAGTTGAGGGGGGTGGGGCACGCAGGGCACCATACAACACCGACCCAGACAGCAGGCTCGATGGACAGATTGGCAAACACAAGCTAGAATACCTGATGCCCACCAGCAGTAAATCAAGACCAGCAAGAAGGTGTAGGGTCTGCGCACGCAGGGGCCAGCGCTGCTGGTTGCAGCTAAAAGATATTATTTTGCCATCAAAATTCCTTTGTTTTTGCTGTTTTATTGAAGGAAATTACTCTTCAGATATTTGAGGTGTCACTACATCAGAAAATATTAGCTTCAGAGTCAGTGATGTGCTTGAAATGCTTCATTTCACAAAAGGCTCATTATCTCAGGTTCTAGTTTGAAACATCTGTTTTTGGTGAAACCAACCTATCTTCTTCTGCTGATAACTAAAGAACGGAAAATGATATAAATAAACTTTTTTTTGCTGATGATACAAGAGAGTCTCATCGTTCTTTGGGCATGTTCGGTGTTTACATAGTAATATCACACAATATTCTGTGGGTCTTGAGAAATCACTGAAAACGCTCTGAAAGGGCTGGCACTGGGAGCGTCCGTTTTCCAGAAATGGCTGGCAGTCAATGAGTTAAGCATGCTATCTGTCGCAGTTACCATATGCTAAGGTTAAGCATGCTATCTGTCGCAGTTACCCGTTTAGTCTAAGCAATCCCCCTTCCTTCACTTTGGATTTCTCAGCTCTTGCATCAAGGCAGCGACACAAAGAAAGTCATTATACGCCTCTTAGTTTGTGCTTCTCACCTAGGCTCCCTACCACATGAACACAACCACACACACACACGCACGCGCGCACACACACACACACGCACACACGCGTGCACACACACGCGCGCGCGCACACACACAAACACGCGCGCACACACGCAAGCACACACACACACACACACACACACACATATTTTTTAACTCTTGCAGACCTCGAGAGGGGGTGGGGCTAGAGGTTCCCTGCCTGCCAGGCCGCAGCGTAGTTTGATCAAAAGGGTCGACGGCGTCACCTTGACTGATCTATTTCCTGTCCCCAGCTAACAAGTAAATTGCCGTCACTTAGTCCGTCATCCTCATCGCAGAACAGAGCCCTTATATAGCTGACCTCAGAGAGAGAGAGAGAGAGAGAGAGAGAGAGAACTATTCACTAAACAGATGGCAGCCTCAGCTCAGCTCCGGGCGGGAGAGAGAGAGAGAGAGAGAGAGAGAGGGGGTTTGGGGGGGAAATGAAAACTATTTACGCTAGTCAGAAAAGAAAGCAAAAGAGCTTTGCCCCAAGTGGAAAATTGCAGTGCGGGGGCATTTCAATACTCAAGCATCACTCAGCACCGAGGGGAAAAACATAGGAGTGATGTCATCTTTGAGGTAATCGTACCTCGTCAATGGTGCCCATGGTCCATGGAAGGTGCTTTTTGGGGGGGTAGAGCTTGACTGCTAGGAGTTGTTGAAGGCAGACCCCCATGCACGGTTTGGGCACTCTTAGAAGAAGTGGTTCTACATTATGGAACCTTTAAGGGTTCTATAGCTTGGTACGTATTTGGAACCCTCAAATGGTTCTATGTAGAACCATTTCAGATGGTTCATTTAAAAGAACCCTTGGGGTTCTATATATATAACCATTTTGGGGTTCTATATAGAACCACTTTTTAGACATTATAGAACCATTTTGATAGAACCATTTCTAGATAGAACAACTTTTTTTAAGTAGAACCCTTTGAGGTTCTATATAGAACCACTTTTTCTATATAGAACCCTTTGGGGTCCACCAATCAGTTGACACCTTAAGAAGACGAAGGGTTGGTTCTTTGTTGTCTTACAGAAATTGTATAGAACCTTTTTAGACATGGGGGTTCTTTGGTAAATGATATAGAACCTTAAGTTCTATATAGAACCCTAATGAAGTGTATTTTCTAAGAGGGGGGGGGGGGTAGAGCTTGACTGCTGAGTTGTTGAAGGCAGACACCCATGCAGGGTCTGGGGGGTTGAGCAGAGCTTGACTGCTATAGGAGTTGTTGAAGGCAGACACCCATGCAGGGTCTGGGGGGTAGAGCAGAGCTTGACTGCTATAGGAGTTGTTGAAGGCAGACACCCATGCAGGGTCCTGGGGGGTAGAGCAGAGCTTGACTGCTATAGGAGTTGTTGAAGGCCCCTTGCAGATATTTGTGGATTGAAGTTGCCGCCAGCAGACGTTTTGTGCCAATGTTCAACGTCTGCAAATTCGACCATTTTCATGCCAATGTATCCCATTACACCTCTGCGGCAAGCAAAGTCCCAAACGTGTTAAAGATCTCACACAAATTAGTATATTCCTTTAAACAAGTGTGTGGTGTTCTGATCCGCTCAGAATCACATTTTGTCGATATTTTCATAATGAGGATCTTACATCAACTGAACTTGTTGATGTAAGATCTTATTGTAACCGCACTGCCATGTTGTTTCTGAAGCTACTGCCCATGATGCCTTTCAATGTGTGTGTGTGTGTGTGTGTGTGTGTGTGTTTGCAATGTGCTATTCAAGATACTGATAGCTGATATTTTGTGTCGATATTCATGTCAAAAAGTTAAAAAAAAAATATATATATATATATATATATATATATATATATATTCCCCTGATTTACCCCAATGATTAATTCATTATTAGTAATAATATGGATATAATATGAAATAGAAAAACTTCATACATACTATAAATCGAATCGAATCACATCCAAATCCATCATATCAGAAGTCGATGACACTGACTGGACCATGTGATTTTTAATAAAACACCAATATTGGCTCAATATATCTGGAAAACAATACATCTTCTTGCAGTGGTTTTATTCATTAGGGTCCCACCCAGAGCCATGTATAAAGAAGAGTCGCGACATCTCCATTCACGCCAATGGACCAGTTTTTTTACTCTCAAGAGTTCCAGGAAGTAAGGTCCTGGATTAAGCAGCACTGTCGAGTTTCAGCAAAATGGACAGTTTGTGATGTACTTTGAAAGGATCTTTTTTTTTTTATCAAATTGTACATTATCAGCTTTCTTTTAGCATCCAAAAGTAGCGCGAGACCCCTTCCTGGCTGTTCATTGGCTAATGAGTCACGCATTTTGGTCCTCCGCTGACGCCACTCTCTCTCTAAATTGCTCTGGGTCCCACCCATTTGTTGTTCTTGCAGAAGTTCTGACACCCAGGGAGGAGGAGAGGTTTTTTCCAGCCCAGCGCGCACACACACACACACACACACACACACACACACACACACACACACACACACACACACACACACACACACACACACACACACACACACACACACACACACACACACACACACAGGTTTTTTCCAGCCCAGCACGCTGCCTGGCAGATGTGTTCAGTTGGCCTTTTCGCCTCTCCTTCGTTAATCATTTCATCACAAATCACAAAGCCACTAATTAGGTGAACAAGTTTAGTGAGGAGGCAACGACACACCCTCAGGGACCCTGGGGGATCATGGGAGGGGCCAGCCTCTTTCTGACTCATTTCCCCTGCCAGCTTCACACACACACACACACACACACACGCGCACACACACACACACACACACACACACACACACACACACACACACACACACACACACACACACACACACACACACACACACACACACACGCGTGCAACATGATCTGCTGAATGCAAAATACTTTGTGTGTGTGTGTGTGTGTGTGTGTGTGTGTGTGTGTGTGTGTAATGTATGTATGCAGGTGTGTGTGATCTCCATCTGCTATCAAGATCCTTTGTATATTTTCACCAAACAAATCTTTGCATGTATGTGTGCACGAGTGCATGTTGGAGTGTGTGTGTGTGTGTGTGTGTGTGTGTATGTGCACGAGTGTCTGTTGGTGTGTGTGTGTGTGTGTGTGTGTGTGTGTGTGTGTATGTGCACGAGTGTGTGTTGGAGTGTGTGTGTGTGTGTGTATGTGCACGAGTGTGTGTTGTAGTGTGTGTGTGTATGTGTATGTGCACGAGTGTGTGTTGGGGTGTGTGTGTGTGTGTGTGTATGTGTGTGTGTGTGTGTGTATGTGCACGGTGTATGTGCACGAGTGTGTGTTGGAGTGTGTAAACTTTGACCACGTTGTCCGCAAGGCAGGCTTTGTAGTTGAAAAATGGAAGCCCCTATCATCTGCCTGGGGGGAATAGAGCCCAGTGTAATTACAGGCTGTCTGCCAGCCTCCTGTACAAATACCCCCCCCCCCCTCCCCCCTACACGCACACACACACACACACACACACACACACACAACACACACACACACACACTCCCGAACATCATGCCCATAATTTCATTGCTGGGTCCAGGAGTAAACAAACAAGTGATTGCTGGACCGGTCAAGTAGTCGACTGCAGGACGAATAAGTACAAACAACTCTGCTCATGAGAAATGAGTCATATGCGTTGCAGTTTGTTTATAGCTGATGTCATTTCCCCTGAATATCCAGTGTCCAATATGAAGCTGAAGCCCACAGCTGAGGGCAACAAGTTCATGCTTCCCATTCTCTGTGGCTTTTCAAAAGCCATTGTGAGAAACATGGCAAGTCAAGTCAGTTACTGAAATAGAGCCAATGAGACACATTGAGGTAAAGTGCATAACAAATGGAACATTGCTAGTCTAGTGATGTGTCAGCTGAGCGCTACGCACACCGACACCACGCCACACCACACCACACCACGCTACAGACCACACCACACCACGATGCATTCACATTATCTATTTAAATTACCTCCTCTGACAATTGAGTCCTGCTACACCTTTGATAGTTTGGATAGTCCTTTGGAAGCAAAGCAGTTGGTTGGTAAATGGTTTCAGAGTTAACAAATGTGTAAGGAACACAGTTTGTGAGGTATGGGGATGTTATTGTGGTGTTCCCCAAGGATCAAACCTTGGTCCTCTGCTTTTTCTTATTTGTGCTGAGAATAATGACAATAATATGTGCCATCTGTATACTGATAATATGATCCTATATTGTTTAGAAAAAGAAGGTTGCGCTTCAACAATGGGCTTCTCAGTGGAGTGCCAACCCCAAAATCCAAAATATGTTCAAAAAAGGCTGAAAGGGTAGTACATATCAGTTTTCAAAGTCAAGGAGGACAAAATACTCACATTTCACTTGATTTATTGGCTCACATCACAAAAAACAAAACGCTTACGCGTTTCGGCAAAGAGCCTTCTTCGCTCTGAAGAAGGCTTGTAAAATGCTTATAAAAATAGTTTTACTTGGTCAAACCAAACGGCTATATTTAGAATCAGGAGAAACCATAGAACATTTAACTCGGTCCAAAACTTAAAAAAAACATCATCGTTAAAAATATTTTCTTTAAACCCGCTTTTTTTAAACGTTTTGGAGTGAAATGTTATGCGATCTCTCCTGTTTCTAAATATATCTATACCGTTTGGTTTGAACACGTAAAACTATTTTTATAAGCATTTTACAAAATGTCTATAGGAAAATAGATGGCGGATGAAAATCTCTGGTGCAGTGCTGAAGCAGGAAGTGACGTTCCACTTTGGCTCTCTATAATTATAATTATCCCATGTGTTTGCAGAATCTTGTATTCAAATGAGTACCTTGCACGTGTCATCATTCACTAGGTGCAACAGATGCATTATAAATCAAGGTTATTGGCGCTATAATAGCATACTTTATAGTTCACTTTCTGCATATAGGATATTTTTTATGTAGAAGGCCATCCTTGGCATTTTACTATGTACATTAATTCAAAAAATGTATTGGCACCTATAAGACATAATAGTAGATCCAACAGATGGCTCTATACCATGTGTTGGTACCAAGAAGAGTTGGATTTATTTTGGCCCACGCACCTGGAATGAGCTGCAACACTCAAGCGTGAGTTAGCTGCTTTTAGAATCTTATTGCCGCAATATGCAAGGTTACATATGAGGAATTTGTCTTAGTGTGAGGAGGAGTGTTAAGTAGGCATTAACTAGGAATTAGTCCAGCTGCTGTTACTGGAATAAACTGGCATTGTCACTGAAAGCTGTTCTTGTTTCAGGCTGTATATATATTATTTTTTTATTATTATTTTTATGTACACTACATTATGTGTCACATGCAGTGGCGGCTGGTGAGCTTGGAAACAGGGGAGGTAGCTTGGGCATTTTTTTTTCTCTTTTGCAGTTTGAAGACAGATTTAGAGGAATATCTCTTTTTAAATCAGCATTAGGATTAGATTGGTGTGATGTCATTATTCAGTTTTAACCATCAATAATTGTTCCTTTTCTCATTATTTCATTTCTCAGAGTAAATACCGTAAATTCCGCACTATAAGCCGCACCGGACTATAAGCCGCAGCAGCAAAATTGACTGTTTGTTACATATATAAGCCGCACCGGACTATAAGCCGCGGGTGTTTTAATGTTGTTGTTTTTTTTTTTTTATTGTGTTTTAATGTTTAATTACCATATGTAAGGGTTCGTGCACAGAGGGGATTGTCGGGAAAGAGATGGCTGTTTGAGGAAGCTCCCATTTATTAACATTTCAACAAAACAACATAACACAACACCACCTGTGTTTTTTTTTACAGTGCACACAGTGTCCGCGGTGTGGTGAAAAGAGGGCAAGAGAGGAAATTAAAACAGAAGTGGATTTATAGTTAGAAAGAGTGCTAAAGAAGAGAGAATTCCGTTTATTTTTTTTATTTTTTTTGAAAAAATCCATAGATAAGCCGCACCGTTATATAAGCCGCAGGGGCCAAAAAAGCCCAAAAAACGGGGGAAAAGCCGCGGCTTATAGTCCGGAATTTACGGTACTGTATATTTATTTCGAGATTTTGGTAAATTATTTGTGCTGTTATGGTTATTATTAGCCTAGTTACTCACTTCTACACTAGCTTAGATTGTGTTACTTATGGATGGCATGGAATTATAATGAAAATAGATTATCCCCCCTTTTTGCTGGGGACCCCACTTTTAAAACCACTGGCTTAGGCTACAACTGTTGCGAGAAGGTTTCAGGATTTATCTCTATGCATTAGGCTGTGATTACTATTTATATAAATCTATTTATTCACATAGATTCATGATATATTATGGTATACAGCCTACCTGTGACATCAATGTTTTGATTAATCTGCGCCAGTACCGAAAATGTAGCCTATTACTGCATGACTGATCCTATGATGTCATTGTAATCACACTCAGGTGTGCTTTCACAAGACAGGTGTTGTCCATTCAATCAGCCCACCTGTCTTTATAATGGCTGTCTTGCACTGTGTTTGTATGAGACTTGACAAAGTCTAGGCCGAAACTGTTGTCAAATAGCGTTAAATGACACTTTATTGCATCTGGAACCAGAGTGTGCCTTCCCCTGGCTCCAACAACTTCTAGCATAGGCTACTCGTTTAGTTACATTCCAATTCATCAACTTTGGAGCGTTATTTACCCCCCCCTTCCCGACATGCTAGGTTGGCATGCTTCATCCCAATCGATTCCTTATTTCTTCTACTTTCATATGGTATAAAGATTACCACTCACGCTTTAAAAACGAGCTCGCAATCAGCAATGGATTTTGCGGGCCAAATTCAGTTAAAAAATGTGGGAATTTAAGGTTGCGGTAAATGACAGGAAAAATGACAGCATGAAATATAAATACGAAAAAATAGCGCTGCTCGGTGAACCATTTCCACGCCGAATTTAATAGAAGGCCCGGATAACTTGAAATTAATTGACTTACTTGCATATCCATGCCGTCTGTAGTGTCACCGCATGCAGCCGAGATGTTGCAAATATCCCAGTTCTTGACGTTAAATATTCCAGTATCCCGCCGTACCGCGGCCCGCAACTCGAAACTCATTCTGGCTCGTAATCCAATGCAACGACTGTCTGGCTTGTGAACACTTACTGCTTGATAAAAAGTAAATAAAAATAAGGGGGAAATATAATATGCTGCTACTGTCGTCAGTAAATGTCGTAAATCATTCTTGTCAGGTCATGACAGCAAAGTGGATTTCACTTCCTATAGTGAACTTGATTCAGCGTTGAGAGACTCATTCATCAGTGGACGATACAATGTCAATCTTAGCAATCTATCCAATCAACAACCAATTAGGCTGAATAAATTAATTGTTTGGTATTGATTGGTGAGGGCGGGTTAAGCTCCAGCTAAATCTAATTGGTTGAAAAACACATAATTTCACTGTTCCTTTGTTTTCAACCAATAATATTTTGCATGAGATAAATTACCATGGGAATCAAATGCCCTAGGGGAGGATTTTCTTCTCCTCTACCCCCCGAGGGCATGACCAGGGCATGACAGACTGGCACAGACTCTGTCTGCATGCCGCTCCATCACTGCCCTACAGGGGTCACTGTTGTTGAAGCATTTTAAGAATAATATGATTTCTATTAAGAAAAAACACATTTGATTGATATTTTATTAAAAAAATATGTATTATATAAAATCCCCCATCTCTTCTAGAAAAGGAGGACCACCCTCCCTTGCCTCACTGGACATATTTTATTTCCATTTCGAGTTGTTTTTGTTGTTTGTGTTTAAAAGTTACTATTGGTAGTGCTGCCTCGTGTGGCTGAAATCACCATCTTGACTGTTGTAGCAACAAAATGTCATCACATTCCACCGCTTCTTCCGATTGCAAATAACTACAATCCTGAGCGTTGCTGTGTGTGTGTGTGTGTGTGTGTGTGTGTGTGTGTGTGTGTGTGTGTGTGTGTGTGTGTGTGTGTGTGTGTGCGCGCGCGTGCGCATACACACTTGCAAGTGCACATCTAACTTTGACATGTCAAAACTGCTCAGTAGGAGACTTTTGAGAAATAATGGCCCCAAAACCTCCATAACCAACTTCCACGATAAATGACTGAAAATTACTGCCAGAGGGCTCCCTGCTATGACATCACACATGTGGCATCTCGCATGGGACAATGTGTCCGATTTTGAACCATCTGTGTGTGTGTGTGTGTGTGTGTGTGTGTGTGTGTGTGTGTGGGTGTGTGTGTGTGTGTGTGTGTGTGTGTGTGTGTGTGTGTGGGGAAATTAATTGTTAAGTGATGAAGTCCAACTGTTTAGTAAAGCAAATGTTGATGTATGTTGTGTATATGCAAAATATGTATATATTGTACTACTAACCCTGTTATTTTTTATTATATTATAAATTATTTATATAAGAATGAACATGCCAGGAGGAAAGCTGTTATTGCAAAAAATACCCTAATAACTGGATTGCAGACTTTTTCATATTTTTTCACATGTGAACTTTAGATGTAGACGTGTAATATGTCAGACGTTATATGTCAGACGTTTCGATAGCCCTGGAATGCGTGGGTTTTTATTCATGTGCATATTATATTCAAATGTATGTAAACTCACGTCCAGTTTGTCCATCTGCTTGCATCTGTTCCTCTGTTTTTGTATAAGGTGTGTGACCTCGTATATCTCATCACTCATTCTCATCCTCTCTCTCTCTCTCTCTCTCTCCTCTGTCTCCGCTTTGTGCTGTAGCCAGCTGTATCCCCCAGTGCCAGAATGGAGGAATGTGCCTGAGGCCTCAGCTCTGTGTCTGCAAGCCTGGTTCCAAGGGGAAGGCATGTGAACAGAGGACGCTGCCCACCCCCCCCTTCCCCGCTCTGCCTGGGAATGGCCCCACCAACGGACACACCAACGGGCACAACGTGGTGCCCCAGCGGCCCATACCTCAGCAGGTGCCGCCCCGCGGTTACGCCCCTGCCCTGGGCCTCCCTCCGGTCAGCAACATGGCTCAGATGAGACTGACTGTCAAGCAGGCCCCCCAACTGGTCCGCTCACAGTACATCCAACAGCAGTGAGTATCGCCCCTTTTAACCTCTCCGCACATTCAGACTGGTGGCTGCCCAGTGCGGAAGACTGTGACGACCGGTACTCAACGGTCACTTTCGCAGTAGGGTATATAGAGTGATACTGGCTCACTTTTCCCTAGCCACGTTTTCCCAGCCTGTTGGGGGGGAGTTTTGAACAGGTGACCCTTCCGCCACAAGCCCAGATCTGGAACTATAGTCCATGTCACAAACTCCAGGTCTTACTCCCACCCCTCCCAATGAATCCCAGTAATGCCCTCGCGAAGAGTTGTTTGGCTAAGTGTCACAGTGTTGAGTAGGGCTGGGTAAAAAAAAAAAAAAACGATTCTCCGATTTTGAATCGATTTTTATTTTAATCCTTTGATATCGATTCATATGTCCAGAGATCGATTTTCTTTATTAAAAAATAAAAATAATAATAATAATAATAAACATAGGCTAAAATATTATGCTGTGTGTGGTAGTTGAAACATAGTTTCAAGTTGACGTTTATTTATGTTTGTAGTTGAAACAAAAACATAAATACTGTAGGCTACATAAATGGAAATGTTTGATCATTAATATCTACTTTTAGAAATTATATAGGCTGAAATCAAATCACTGTGCATAATTGTGAAAGTGTCTTTATTGACAGATGAAAAGGCTGTTATTTACCCTTTGTCACCACCTGGGGCCAGTTGCACCAAGTGGTCTTACGACTAGTCTTAAGCTAAGTTGGTCGTAACTTTACGACCTAACAGCTACGCCGGTTGCACCAAGAGGGCTTAAGCCTTCTTTTCACTACGCCCAGGCGTAACTCTTACGCCTGGTCAGGAGGAGGCGTAATGAAGTGCCTGCCTGTAACAGAGATCTCCGTGTCTATCAGCGGAGACCTGCTGTAATTGAGTCCTTACCGTCCTCATCGTCGTAAAGTCTCCTTTGAAGCATGAAGTTAGATTATAACGAACTAGTTGTGTGGCTTAGCCTTCCCAAATGTTGAGGGTAGTTTTTTAGAATTTAATACATAGAATTGGGAACGTTACATTCAATTTCATTCAGACTGCCTGCCACTCAATCACCGCCATTTTCCCCCGGAGCTTCCACAGGAGGAGGAGGGTGGGAGGAGGGAGGGTGTAGTGACGCACATACAGTAGTGGGTGACGGCGCGAGGCACATTTTTGGGCCAATCGGGGCACATTCCCCGGCAATTCACATGGACGCGCATTGCTACGACCAGCGTAGTTAAGACCAGATGTAAGCCCTATTGGTGCAACAGGCGTAAATCCACTCTAAAGACTGGTCTTAACTAAGACCGACGTAGGAGTTACGACCAGGCATAGTTAAGACCACTTGGTGCAACCGGCCCCTGGTGAGTAAATATGTGTAACTAAAACCATTCAAATTGACAACCGGTCCACAACTTTTTTTCCCCATGTATCTACCGGTCCTTGGCGCAAAAAAGGTTGGGAACCCCTGTGTTACATAACTGGACAGTCATGTAATTCAGGTTACAGCTCAAAAAACATGTTTTAGTATCACTAACCAAATCAATATTGAAATTAATCGAATCGGAATCGAATCGAATCGGGATTAATCGATTCGGAACCTTGTGAATCGGAATCGAATCGATTCTTGAAATTTGAACCAATACCCAGCCCTAGTGTAGGGAAAGTGTAAACCCGCTATAAAGAATCAATCCCCACCAATCTGGTTTCGCTTCACATTCCCTTGCAGGTTATTGATGGATTCCCAATCATATTTCACGTCAAGGGAGAGCTCGTCTGTTGATAACCGTAGTGCCGTGCTGACTGTTTGACAGTGTGGTGAATGGCAAGCCCCCCCCCCCCCCCAAGCCAACTCTCCATAACAATGAGTTTGATATGAGCTCAGTGGATATTAATGTTTTCCTCAGGATCCCCCGCTGTGCAGACTGTGTTATTGTGGTTTATGTAGCCGGCGCATCTCATTATCGCCATCCGTCAGTGTGATAGGTCGGATTTCTCCCGGCATTTGAATAAAGTGCAGTTTGAAATGCCACTAAGTCCTGCTGTGGTTAACTGTTGGTTTGTTTTGCCTGTCACTACAGTAGATGGCTGGAAAAAGTGCAATCGCATCAGACACACCAAGAAAAAGGCCCCCCTCGCCTTGTCAAGTCCAATCGGAGTGAATGCAGACGCGAAGCAAATCTCCGCCACGCCGACGAATGTGGGGCAGCCTGTTGATGGAAACGTCCAAAATGACCTGGCAGAGCATCCCAGTAATGTTGGCACAGATCGCGCCAGACTCCGATATTGATGAATGATATTTCAAATCTTAATGAATACGTTTTATATGCTGTGTTTTACGCTCGCTCGCTGTAAAACGTCAAGGTTTTTTTTTAAGCGCCGCACAGGCAAGAGTAATTGCTAGCAGATCTGTGTCCTTGAAAGCTGCTCTCAATTTCCAGTGGGGATTTATCTCTCACAGGGAGCTACTCACCCCATTGCTCGTAGCAACAGTGGAACTTGTCATCTGATAGGATGAAACAATATTACAATCATCTCCTAGGTCAATAACTCCTAATCCGATCAGTTCGATATGCATAAGCAGCGGAGAGAATGACATAGACAAGCTTCATTTTTTTGTCATACAGAATGTATTTGAACAAGATCTGCCCAATACTGTAATGTCTGCAAATTTAGCAAGATTTCAGATAATATCCCCGGTCGCTGCCCCACACCCCCTCTGCCGATCTGGGGATGAGCCGTGTAGACACACACATGCTTCCTCCAATACATGTGCAGTTGCCAGTCGCCTCTTTTCACCAGACAGCGGGGAGCTTCACCGGCAGGACGTACTGTAGCACGTGGGAGGATCACGCTATTCCCACCGGTTCCCTTCCGCCCCGAACAGGCCAGATGAGGCGCTAGTGCAGCAACCAGGACACATACCCCACCCGCACACACAGCCAATTGTGTGTCTGCAGGGAAGATTTGACAGTATATTGATTATATTTCAAATATGTTTTATTTGAGCATGACAATATACATTATACACATACAGTATATGTATATTGATTATATAGCTAGAAATCATCCAATGATACGGTATTTTGGCAGCCATCTATACAACATCAAATTCTCAAACCTCTCTGTCTACATCTATCAGGCATAAAACCCCCTTTGCACCAATGTAACCCGCTTTGCACAGTCCCTCGCAGTTGGGAATCGAACTCGGAACCTCTGGCATGGCAGGCGGATGCTCTAGCGATGAGGCTAAAGCCCACGGGCCCTAGTGTCTGTCACTGGAGCAGGGCGGGTTTTCAAAGTACCACACTGGGCCCTCGGACAAGACTCGGAACCCCCCCCCCCCCCAGTTGACTTGCTTAATTTAGCTCAATTCCTCATCGTCGTGATGATGTTATTTGATTTCATAGACATCATTGAGCCAAGATGACATCAAAAGATCTGTCTGAAGAAGGCATTTATTTGTTTCATTCTTCACACATTTAGGCTATTCTATGTGATCTCATTTTGAGAACTAATGTAATACCTAATGTCATGTCTTTTTCAAGAGCGACTGTGCCAGCCTGCAGTTATACGAGGGATCAGTCGAGCAGCATTTTGGTAAACAAACCGCGTCACTGGGTGGCAACGGCAATGGAACCCTATGGAGCCCCAAGTGGCGCGAGGCTTGAGTGGCTGACTCTAGCCAGTTAACTCTGTTTACATTTTAAAAACTGCGACGGTTCACACAACTTTAACACGACGTGCATATATTATACATCAGACTCTTGAGCTACTTCTGCTCTCACTCAGAATGTCAAAATATAAGCGATGTCATGTATAGTTTTTGAGATATTAACGTTTGTTTGGCACAACTCATACTATTAACTGCCACGGGGTTCTGCATTTCTGGGTGGTATAAAGTGACGTCACGCTGATTCGTCCTATATGAAATGGGACATGTCCAGCCAGGGGACATGCGTTTTGTCTGTGTCAGCACTGCGTCGATGAGCAATTGCAGTGAGATGTCAGCGGCACTTTCCTGGAAAAGCACGGTTAAA
Organism: Poromitra crassiceps; assembly: GCF_964638095.1. NCBI lineage: Eukaryota > Metazoa > Chordata > Actinopteri > Beryciformes > Melamphaidae > Poromitra > Poromitra crassiceps. The sequence continues at coordinate 28,040,680 of NC_139633.1, forward strand.
GGCTAATTCCCATCCCCGTGATGTGTGGTTCTAAGGCTAAACTGTGATGAAGAGCCCCTTCATCCCCATCATCTCACTCCAGAGCCATAAATCACCAGAGACAGGTTAATGCTACTGTAATGGCTGTCACTAAGGTTCAGCTGCTATAGGGTCAGAAGCTATATAGCCCAACGTAGCAGGCGCGCTACGACAGGGAGCCTCTGCTTCTAGTCTGGTAAACCTTGTAAACCCCCGGATGGGGGGTTCGGCCCGGGGAGTGGGGGGTTGGGGGTGGATAAATGGATAAAACATGTTGCACTTCGGGAATAATGCAATTCCCCCCAGGAAGAATAAGGGATAAACATGGGGTTTGATTTGGAGTTTGAGCAAGAGAAGACCCATTATTTGGTACGGGGGTGACCTCAGAGGAACCCCCCGATTATTTGTTTCCGACGCTCGGACAAACGGACTGAGATTTGTTGGCTGATCTGGGCAAAAATATTGTGAAATGATCGGAGCTGTAGTTGAGCTGCGCGCTTCATTTAAGATGCCAGTCAAACTGCCCGAGATGTTGACTAAATAGTGTAATTGAGGTTGTAAGTAAGCTACACACTGGAATGCATCGCATAATAAGCATACAAGCGCTCCTCATGTTACAGTATCTAGAGTCTACGTTTTTTCAACAGTTTTTTGAATGTCTTTTGGTTTTGTGTGCTGTGTTTTCTTCCAGACATCAAAGAACAGCTAAAGGGGGTTTGGCCTCAGATCAGGTTTCTCTATTTGGCTTAACAGGGGGATGAGGGCTCAAGATTTAGAGCAGTGACATTGGTGTGTGTGTGTGTGTGTGTGTGTGTGTGTGTGTGTGTGTGTGTGTGTGTGTGTGTGTGTGTGGGAGGGGGGGGAGGGTGGGGTACGTAACCATGTGAATACTGCTACTTGTATCTGATTGTGTGTGTGTGTGTGTGTGTGTGTGTGTGTGTGTGTGTGTGTGTATGTGTATGTGTATGTGCGCGCGCGCGCGTGGTAGTATTCAGCCACATTTTGAGACCATTGAAGAAGCAAAAACTTTATTGAAAGTAAACAAATATGTTTTGACTCCTATAGCGTCACCAGGGTAAAAGAACACTAAGACCTTTTTCAAAATGCATATAGAATCGAGCTCCAATCAGACATGGCCACCTGTGGCCAGTCTGACCAATCGTGTTGTAACACATCCAAGCAGCTTGGCTTGCAGGGAATTTCCAAAAATGTAACCCTTCAGAAACGCACAGTAAAGGTCTTTGCACACACACACACAGTTCGCTTGTTCTTCGTATGCGTTTTCTTAATCCGTCATCTGAAAACACAGACGGGTCCCAGCTCGCAAAAAGCTATCGAGGGATGCGGAAAAATGCAGAAAATCGAACCTCGTCCGAAAACGTAAATGACGGACGTAATTGTCGGACTCGGCGTGTCAATGATGATTCACATAATTGAGGTCGTATTCTTTCTTTTTTTCCGTGCGTCAATTTCGGACGAAAAAACCCCCCGACTCTGTGTGCAAAGACTTTTACACAGCTTAAAGGCAAACAGGACTACAGAGATGTTGAAAACAAATACATAATGATCCTATAATAATAATTCAAAGTGTCTGTCTGTCTGTGTGTGAGCAAGCAGTGATGTCGCTCGAGTCAAATATGCAAATTTGCAAGTAAGTGCATGGAGGTTGCATTGTGTAAAGCCAGATTTAGGCATGAAGCCAGCTGGTTAGTGTTGGTGTCAGAGGGGTGAAGACAGACACACCCCTCTGTGCTGTGCTGATGAAGGGAAATGACGTTTTGTGCTGAGTGCTTATGGCGAAAGGACCGATTAGAAAGTGGGGCCCCACAGGTGCCTCTATACAGTAGGTGGCTTACTTCTCAAATCCACTGGCTTTACAAGGTACAGGTACATGTACTGTAAAGGTGAGGTGAGGTGAGGTGAGGTGAGGTGAGGTGAGGTAAGTATAAGGCCTGCCTGTCTTTCTCCTTCTCAGCCCTGCATCCACACGGAGGAGGTTTCAGAGATCCGTTGACACCCACACTCTAAACCAGGGCTGTCAAAGTCATTTTGGTCCACGGGCCACATGCGATATGCTAATAATCAATAATAACCTATAAATGACAAAACCTCAACATTTCCCTGTTTCTTTTAGTGTAAAGAATGACAGGTACAACTAGGGCTGTGAATCTTCACTGGCCTCACGATTCGATTCGATTACAATTCAGAGGGCTACGATTCGATTCGATTACGATTATCAATGCATCTCGATGCATCTTAAATCGATGCATCGATTTCTCACTGTGTGGCTACTTTTAAAATAAAAGTGCATTTGGAATTGCATTGTATTATGATCCATAATTAAAATAAACAACTGCATGTAGGGTACTTCCATTATATTTTATTTGATTATTATTATTATTTATTTTTATTTTTATTTTTTTTAATAATCGATTTTTGACATTTGTGAATTGATGCAGAATCGTGCACGTCCGCATCGCGATGCATCTTATAATCGATTATTTTTGACACCCCTAGGTACAACCCTACAACACATAGGGTTACTTATCTCAGCTACCATCAAGCACATTATCTCTGTACTGTGCATTACAATCAGGGGTGTAGTGGAGGGTAAACGCAAGTAAACGCAATTTACACACCCCTTTGAAATGAGGGAGATAGTTTACTCACCTATTTTCAGATCAGCTGCATCATCAATGAGGGCAAACAAGGTGGGTAAACTACTCACCTTGGATAGTTTACCCACCTCTGTATTTATCACTACACCCCTGATTCAACTGATGGCAACTGTGCAATTCTCTATAGTCAAGCAAAGGTCATGAAAATAGCTGAACATTTAGTGATTAATACAGATAACATGAATAGGCGACTTAATATTTAACTTGCTCCTGAAACCTGCTACCTCTTAGCCTTCACAAGTGCATCACATTGGATTGAAGGACTTCTCAGTGCAATTTTCACACTTTGCAAAGTCAACCTTTGGGCCAGATTGGACCCTTTGGGGGGGCCGGATCTGGCCCCCGGGCCGCATGTTTGACACCCACACTCACTCTAAACTGTTATGTCATTAAGCCTTAACTGTATGATGTTGCTTGACTCATATGGAGTCCATTTGGTCAGTGTTTGTACTGTGTGTGCTGTTCCAAAGGCAAACCTCATCATCGCTGCCTGTCTGAACTTGCCTCCCCGTGGTTTTTGCGTGGAGTCCTCCTGACCCTTTGAGAGGGCAGGGAAACATGTCAAGCACCAGGGGATCCTGTGAGTAATGTATGAGTCCCTGCTCTGGAGCTTGTCACCGATGAGCAATGTCTCTTTCGCAGCGTCTGTCTCTTTGCTCTTCCGCACTCTCTCTCTCCTTCCTTCTATTTTTAGCTCTCTCTCCATCCCACTTCCGTCCATCTCTGCTTCTCTTCTTACCGAGGAAACCCCCCTCGCCTGGTGAGTAGGCCGCGTGTCATCGACCCACACAAGCATACGATCATATTCCTTGTTTCTACCATTACTAACTTTCTATTGCTCTGTCACTGGCATATTCTTATTCCACTATTTCCTCATCCATTCCTTGTCCTTTGATGTTTTTTTTTTTTTCCAATATTTTATTTTCAACTTTTTCAAAAACAATGCACAAACAAGACAAACGAACACACTCAGACACAAGAAAAGAAAAAGAAAACATACATATATTATTGACATTCAATATTATCGTGATTACCAGCTGCATAAAGTGCTTGTAGGGGATATTGCTCCTGGGATCTCACACAAGGGGTCCATGAGAAACTAGCCAGGCAAGTCACCCGGCACCCCTAACTTCATCAAGACAGGCCAGAAACGGCTCCCAAATGATTGACAACTTTTTTAATTGAATTGGTCCTGAGAAACCTAAGTCTCTCCATCCGTATAACATAGGTCATGTCCGTCAACCACAGTTGGAAAGAAGGTGAAGAGGAGAAGAGAAGGAGAAGGAGACTTCCATTCCTTCAGAATCCGTTTTTTTTTTGTGGCAACAGTTGTCTCCTGTGTTAGAGGCTGCTGCACAGCTGTAGGGAAGCTCAGAGAGGACTCCGCGCGGCCGAAGATGGCGAGTTCTGCCTTTCCGGCTGGAGGCGTGTCCTTTGATGTTATTGTTGGGGGAAGACTATGCGTCAGTGTAGATTTATTTCTTTGTTCATCCATTTGTTTGTCCATCACTGTTAATTGGATTCACTCTGCTCCAGCAATTTTAAAATGAAATTAAAATCGGGTTGCTGCTCAAAGGCGCGATCTACATTGGTTGACCCTACGTTGGTCCAGGTGTCACACACAATTAAATTGATAGCATTTTGAGGGATTAAAAAAAAGATTGGCTCAAGAGGTCAAGAGGTCAAAACAAGTTTGTTTCTGATTTTGCTCAGAGTGGGGTCATTGTTAAAACACTGCTGAGAGTAGCAGCAGGCTGAGTCAGAGGAATAGAGAGAATACGACATTATGACTGTCCCATTCCACACACACACATTTCTCCTTGCTTTGGTTGGTGTTGTATGAGCCACAAGGGATTGGGATTTTACTGATGTCCAAGTTTCTTCTTTCTTTCTTTCTTTCTTTCTTTCTTTCTATGGCGCGTGCGCGTGTGGAAGAGTGGAACCCTCACTGACACAGGAATTTCTCCGCGCGGCCGACAGCCCGTCAAGTGACTACATCCTCTCGAACCTATTCTTCACGACACATTGGCTCCAAAAAATGTTGTCTTTGTAAACCGGTCCAAACACCTGTTGATATGCAGGAATAGGACAGGACGCACTCATCAGCGCTCTGGGATCGGTTCAAACAGCCAGTCAGAGAGCCAACCAACCGGAACGAAGCGTGGACATACGTCGGCGGATGACAGACATCCTCCCCTCTCTCTCTCTCTCTCTGCATTCCGCCTGCGGTCCTCCTCCTCACGTTTGTAGCATTGTTCTGATCCGAGAGGGCTGCGGTGCCGGCGAGGTTCACTGGGTTCGTTACGGTAGACCGGAGGATGTCAGCTCGCGTGGAGGAGGAGGAGGAGGAGGAGGACTTGGAAGGCGAGAGCGTAGAGGCCCGGGCGGCGCGTGGTGGAGCGCGAATGTGGCCAGAGAATTAAGCGCGATGGAGGCAGAGACTGCACAGATTCACCCCCCCCTCCCCCCCTCCCCCAGTCAC
>NC_139633.1:28050857-28068357 GCF_964638095.1 Poromitra crassiceps
TTTTTTTGCCTACTAAATAGTATGGAAGTATGGGTATTGGAACGGGGCCTGGGTGTTCTTCTCATCTCGTCCTGCTTTTCTTTAGACTCCTGTGTGAATATTTTGCTCTTTTGGGCAGGGGTCAACTTTAACCTGGATTTGCTGCCGTGGAAGGGATTGCCCTTGTTGTTGTTGTCCCACTGGTACAGATTCCAGTTACATTTAATGAAATAGCCCGACTCACTCATTTTATCCCTCAACTTACTTTTTAATGCTCCTTTTAATATCATCATCATATCTCGAGAACCGGCCATCTGATTGACTTCATACTTGGTGGGTGTGTTGCTGGGGACCCGACGAAGTGCTGTGCTCAGATTGGTTCAATTCGGAACCAATCAAAACACAGCTTTGTGTGCCATTCTAACTGAAATCAGTTATATCATTATGACATCATTGGATGGATGGAGCTGGACTGATAAAAGGCCCTGCTCGAGGTCTTGAGCTTCAGACTTTACCACCGCGGGGTGAACGGGCTTCCTTGTATACAGGCAAAGAGCACGACCTTAGTCTTGTTCAGACTGCCAGCCCAAATCACATTTTGGCATATCCAGATTGGAGTCTGGTTGATTTTCTCCAGTCTGAACAGAAAAAAACCCACATGGAATCCGATTTTGGCAAATCGGATCCAAACCACATTAGGGGGTTGTTTCAAATGCGATTCCAATCCCAATCGGATTTCAACAGGTGCATCTTCATTCCAGATGCGCTGGTCGCTCAAATCGGATTTCAAAGTGTCTTTTGTGTCACTCGCAATTGCAACAACCTGTTTCTCCACGGATATTGGCCACCTAGAGTGAGTGTTTTGATGGTCAAGGCTTGGTCCTAGATGGCTGACAAACATCCCCTGGGCGCATTCTAAAATTGGTAAGCCACTCTCTGCAAAGTGAAGCCCGCCATGACTGCAGCGCAGAACATCGCAACATATACCAGCCTCCTCCGTCACTGAGTTTGTCTGGTGCAACAGAGGTGTTCTCCCCCGTGACTTGACAGCGCGATTGTTTGGATAGCGATTGTCGAGATGATGGATCTCCATTTCTCATGTGTCAGCGTTGGAACGCTGCGTCACCTGCGTAGTACTGAGGCCTACGTCGTTCCCACAGCAACCCATACAGATAGGTTGGTGACATCTGGACACACATATCTGATCTGGTCACTTGCCCAAATCGGATTTTTGGCCCTGCGAACGGTCTGTCGATCCGATTTGAGAAACAAATCAGATTTGTCGGCTGCAGTCTGAACGAGGCCTAAGAGGCCAAGTGCACCGTGCACGGTGGTGGGAAGACCTTTTCATCTTTCCCGGTGTTCCTTAAAGACTTATTATTCTGGGAAAAGGCCTTTGAAATGTATCAGTCATGCCTTACAAAGATGTAGGGAGCCTTTCTATTTCCATTTGGGCCTTTCAACTTCAGCGCGGATTAGCCATTCCTATGTCGCTCCCGAGAAGAGAGGAGGGAATTTGCAGTATTTTGTCACAGACTGACATCTGAGATTATTGGCGGATTTTACTGTATACGGTAGTCAATATGAATCTAGGCTGATATGTCCTTGTGTTATTGGCATTATGCTAAGTCACCGTTTTCATGATGTAAATTACTTGCAGTTTTTATGACTTTTTGTTGACTGTGTGCTACAGACAACATAAAAAAAAGCCACTTTTGAAAGGACATGTTTGGCGCAGTGGCAGGCTCCTCTGATTCGGTCGTTGAATGGATGTATTTGGGAAAGACGCAGCGATCGTTAGTCACTATTTTGTACTTTGTTAACACCAGAAAATCCCCTGGATTCATTTCAACAAGCTTCTCCTCTATCTGCTGCTGCGTGATTCATCTCTGGAACTAAGTGGAGATAAGCTGCTTATCTCTAATAAAGTCATACTGCATGATCACAATTCAGAGCACATGGCCCATGTGACCCGTGAGTGAAGCTCTGGCATTTATAGTCTCTAGGTAAACAGGGCTGGGCTGGATATATCTGACCTATTTGAAAAGATAAACGATGAGAAATACAGCACGTCTCCAACCAGACCATGTGCATTCCAAACCTCTAGTAGTCCTCGGTTTAACTATCGGAGAATGAAGACGATGCGCGGTTGAACCCATCGCTAACAGCTGACCAAACAGCGAGGAGCAGAGAGAGATATATTCAGGCTGACTTTTATTTTTACCGCAAGCCCTTGCCAGGAGGATTTAGGGGCTCAAATAGATTTACTGATTATTTTCGCTGCACTCCTGAAGTAATACACAACACGGTCCAATCTGAAGTAATACACAACATGGTCCAATCTGAAGTAATACACAACATGGTCCAATCTGAACTAAGTAATACACAACACGGTCCAATCTGAAGTAATACACAACATGGTCCAATCTGAAGTAATACACAACATGGTCCAATCTAAACTAAGTAATACACAACACGGTCCAATCTGAAGTAATACACAACACGGTCCAATCTGAACTAAGTAATACACAACACGGTCCAATCTGAAGTAATACACAACACGGTCCAATCTGAAGTAATACACAACACAGTCCAATCTGAAGTAATACACAACACAGTCCAATCTGAAGTAATACACAACACAGTCCAATCTGAAGTAATACACAACACGGTCCAATCTGAAGTAATACACAACACAGTCCAATCTGAAGTAATACACAACACAGTCCAATCTGAAGTAATACACAACACGGTCCAATCTGAAGTAATACACAACATGGTCCAATCTGAAGTAATACACAACACAGTCCAATCTGAAGTAATACACAACACAGTCCAATCTGAAGTAATACACAACACGGTCCAATCTGAAGTAATACACAACACGGTCCAATCTGAAGTAATACACAACACAGTCCAATCTGAAGTAATACACAACATGGTCCAATCTGAACTAAGTAATACACAACACAGTCCAATCTGAAGTAATACACAACACAGTCCAATCTGAAGTAATACACAACACGGTCCAATCTGAAGTAATACACAACACGGTCCAATCTGAACTAAGTAATACACAACACAGTCCAATCTGAAGTAATACACAACATGGTCCAATCTGAAGTAATACACAACATGGTCCAATCTGAAGTAATACACAACACGGTCCAATCTGAAGTAATACACAACACGGTCCAATCTGAACTAAGTAATACACAACACGGTCCAATCTGAAGTAATACACAACACGGTCCAATCTGAAGTAATACACAACACGGTCCAATCTGAAGTAATACACAACACGGTCCAATCTGAAGTAATACACAACACGGTCCAATCTGAAGTAATACACAACACAGTCCAATCTGAAGTAATACACAACACAGTCCAATCTGAAGTAATACACAACACGGTCCAATCTGAAGTAATACACAACATGGTCCAATCTGAAGTAATACACAACACGGTCCAATCTGAAGTAATACACAACACGGTCCAATCTGAAGTAATACACAACACGGTCCAATCTGAAGTAATACACAACATGGTCCAATCTGAAGTAATACACAACACAGTCCAATCTGAACGTAATACACAACACAGTCCAATCTGAAGTAATACACAACACGGTCCAATCTGAAGTAATACACAACATGGTCCAATCTGAAGTAATACACAACACAGTCCAATCTGAACGTAATACACAACACAGTCAAATCTGAAGTAATACACAACACGGTCCAATCTGAAGTAATACACAACACAGTCCAATCTGAAATAATACACAACACAGTCCAATCTGAAGTAATAACACGGTCCAATCTGAAGTAATACACAACACGGTCCAATCTGAAGTAATACACAACACGGTCCAATCTGAAGTAATACACAACACAGTCCAATCTGAAGTAATACACAACACAGTCCAATCTGAAGTAATACACAACACAGTCCAATCTGAAGTAATACACAACACAGTCCAATCTGAAGTAATACACAACACAGTCCAATCTGAAGTAATACACAACACGGTCCAATCTGAAGTACCGTAATACACAACACGGTCCAATCTGAAGTAATACACAACACAGTCCAATCTGAAGTAATACACAACACAGTCCAATCTGAAGTAATAACACGGTCCAATCTGAAGTAATACACAACACGGTCCAATCTGAAGTAATACACAACACGGTCCAATCTGAAGTAATACACAACACAGTCCAATCTGAAGTAATACACAACACGGTCCAATCTGAAGTAATACACAACACGGTCCAATCTGAAGTAATACACAACACAGTCCAATCTGAAGTAATACACAACACAGTCCAATCTGAAGTAATACACAACACAGTCCAATCTGAAGTAATACACAACACGGTCCAATCTGAAGTAATACACAACACGGTCCAATCTGAAGTAATACACAACACAGTCCAATCTGAAGTAATACACAACACAGTCCAATCTGAAGTAATACACAACACGGTCCAATCTGAAGTAATACACAACACGGTCCAATCTGAAGTAATAACATGGTCCAATCTGAAGTAATACACAACACGGTCCAATCTGAAGTAATACACAACACAGTCCAATCTGAAGTAATACACAACACAGTCCAATCTGAAGTAATACACAACACAGTCCAATCTGAAGTAATAACATGGTCCAATCTGAAGTAATACACAACACGGTCCAATCTGAAGTAATACACAACACGGTCCAATCTGAAGTAATACACAACACAGTCCAATCTGAAGTAATACACAACACAGTCCAATCTGAAGTAATACACAACACGGTCCAATCTGAAGTAATACACAACATGGTCCAATCTGAAGTAATACACAACACAGTCCAATCTGAAGTAATACACAACACGGTCCAATCTGAAGTAATACACAACACGGTCCAATCTGAAGTAATACACAACACAGTCCAATCTGAAGTAATACACAACACAGTCCAATCTGAAGTAATACACAACACAGTCCAATCTGAAGTAATACACAACACGGTCCAATCTGAAGTACCGTAATACACAACACGGTCCAATCTGAAGTAATACACAACACAGTCCAATCTGAAGTAATACACAACACAGTCCAATCTGAAGTAATACACAACACGGTCCAATCTGAAGTAATAACATGGTCCAATCTGAAGTAATACACAACACGGTCCAATCTGAAGTAATACACAACACAGTCCAATCTGAAGTAATACACAACACAGTCCAATCTGAAGTAATACACAACACGGTCCAATCTGAAGTAATACACAACACAGTCCAATCTGAAGTAATACACAACACAGTCCAATCTGAAGTAATACACAACACAGTCCAATCTGAAGTAATACACAACACAGTCCAATCTGAAGTAATACACAACATGGTCCAATCTGAAGTAATACACAACACAGTCCAATCTGAAGTAATACACAACACAGTCCAATCTGAAGTAATACACAACACAGTCCAATCTGAAGTAATACACAACACAGTCCAATCTGAAGTAATACACAACACGGTCCAATCTGAAGTAAGTAATACACAACACGGTCCAATCTGAAGTAATACACAACACGGTCCAATCTGAAGTAATACACAACACGGTCCAATCTGAAGTAAGTAATACACAACACAGTCCAATCTGAAGTAATACACAACACGTCCAATCTGAAGTAATACACAACACGGTCCAATCTGAAGTAATACACAACATGGTCCAATCTGAAGTAATACACAACACGGTCCAATCTGAAGTAATACACAACACGGTCCAATCTGAAGTAATACACAACACGGTCCAATCTGAAGTAATACACAACACGGTCCAATCTGAAGTAATACACAACACGGTCCAATCTGAAGTAATACACAACACGGTCCAATCTGAAGTAATACACAACACGGTCCAATCTTGCGACGCCACAAGACGAGGGGAACATCCCCCCCAAAAAAGTCTCAAACTATGAAAGGCAATGAAAAACAGTTTGCCTATTCAAAACATTGTAGCTGCAAACCACACAGGCCACCTCAACCAAACAACAGGCCTCTCAGGCCTGATGCCCACTATAAGCTGGTATATATATGGTATATATATATAAGCCACTATAAGCTGGTATATATATGGTATATATATATAAGCCACTATAAGCTGGTATATATATGGTATATATATAAGCCACTATAAGCTGGTATATATATGGTATATAAGCCATTATAAAATGGCTCTCTCAAATCAAGCAATCTGATTGGTTCACAGCCATTGTATAATTCCAGTAACCGAGTTCAATAACCCATGGCCATGGGTTATTGGTTGCCATGGCAACTCTCTTACTAAGAGAGTAATAATAAGGCTTACCTCAAATGACAACGTAGAAGAAAAAAAATGGCGGAGACAGCTGTCAGATCCTTGTGAATCGATCTTCGCTTATAACTTTACTAATACTTCGCAGAAAATGATGTTTTGTACAAGAATAGATGCGGGCTAATGTCTTCTTTGCAAAAGAAAGGCTGTTAACTCCGCATTTAACCCCGCATTTAACCCCGTAACGTCGGGCAAGCCCTGAGAATGCAACGCTGCGCTCGAGCTGCCTGGGTTTCCAGAAAGCTCTCAGCCAAGCGCCAGGATTGGCCAATGTCGACTTCAGTCTCCAGAACGATCCAATCAAATCACCCGCAGGTCTATCTTCTTGCTAGAGGTCCCGCCTTACAGTAGTGTTTCAACTGACTCTCAGAATACCATGCCAGTCGGACTTATAGTGTTATTATTATTATATTATTATACTTGGAACCCTTTTATAAAAGCAATATAGCACTCGAGCAGCGTGTGTTGTGGAATATATCCCCCTGCTCAGTTGTTATCCCACTCGGCCTGCGGCCTCGTGGGATAACAACTGATCAGGGGGATATATTCACCACAACACACTTGCTCTCGTGATATATTGCTTAACTATAAGCTGGTATATATATATAAGCCACTATAAGCTGGTATATATATGGTATATATATATAAGCCACTATAAGCTGGTATATATATGGTATATATATATAAGCCACTATAAGCTGGTATATATATGGTATATAAGCCACTATAAGGTGGTATATATATGGTATATAAGCCACTATAAGTTGGTATATATATATAAGCCACTATAAGCTGGTATATATATGGTATATATATATAAGCCACTATAAGCTGGTATATATATGGTATATAAGCCACTATAAGCTGGTATATATATATAAGCCACTATAAGCTGGTATATATATGGTATATATATATAAGCCACTATAAGCTGGTATATATATGGTATATATATAAGCCACTATAAGCTGGTATATATATGGTATATATATATAAGCCACTATAAGCTGGTATATATATGGTATATATATATAAGCCACTATAAGCTGGTATATATATGGTATATATATATAAGCCACTATAAGCTGGTATATATATGGTATATATATATAAGCCACTATAAGCTGGTATATATATGGTATATATATATAAGCCACTATAAGCTGGTATATATATGGTATATATATAAGCCACTATAAGCTGGTATATATATATAAGCCACTATAAGCTGGTATATATATGGTATATATATATAAGCCACTATAAGCTGACAATAGTCAGTTCACTTTGTATTGAATGCGACCAAATCGCTGAAAAAGCATGCTGGGATACCTGGCGTCACTGATATCGCAAACGACAAGACGAGAGGAGGGGCCAAATTCAAAATACCTAGACCAATGCGAAACAGAAAGACAGCAAGACGGCCACCCAAGCTGCAGCACCAAGAGACCAGCAGGGCGGGGCTAAACAGGGCGAAGGCGACTCCATGCGAATTTATCGCTTGTAATGAGCATCCAGCGTCACACTGAGCTTCACTGTAGACTCCTCCTTACTTGCTAGGGAGAAGGCCCAGTGGAATGTATTCTCTCAAGCCAGTCGGTCTGTACTGCAGCCCGTTAAAATGTGGCCAGAGAGGAAGTTGTCATCTTCCAAAGAAGTTTGATTGTATTCGACCAATCATGACACATGTAAACAAGACCGAGGCAGGTGATTTGAGAAATTAGCGAATGTCCCGCCTTGAGCGGATGTCCCGCCTATAACGCCCGGTTTGACCAACTTTCTCCTCTGTGAAGTACAGATGGGTAGGCGGAAGCATTTGCAAACTCGTCTGTTTGAAGAGACTACATGATTGATTGATTGATTGATTGATTGATTGACTTTATTAATGGATATCGAAGACAACAACAAGATCCAAGGGATAGCATGTAAAAGTGTAAACACTTATTTCCAACATGGTCCCCGATGTTCTAAAAAAAAAAAACACAAAACATAATAGTCATCTAAAAATCTGTATCAAAAATCCCCATCACAAACATAGATTTGACACCAATAAATATGGTACTTCAAGAGAACCTATCCTAAAATCACCCATTATTAGTCACACTCAAAATTACATTAGAAACGACATAAACACACTTACTCAAGAATATAACACAGTCATCACAGTAAAACACATTACACTCACAGGACCAGCCAAATTAGGCCTACTAACCTACCCAGAGATGAGCAAGGACCCGACCTCTAAAAACCCCTCTAGACTCTGAGACGTGGGACGTGGGACGTGGGACGTGGATGCTCAGCGGAGGAAGGAAAAATAAGAAAACACCTTGCACAAATCAAGCTCAAAAAAGGCTTTTGTTCAAGTCGAGGCACTTCAAAAAGAAAGTTCCCCTCTGAAGTGAGTCATGGTTTCCTGTTGAGGAGGAGGAGGAGGCGGAGGCAGGAAAGCCACTTGCACAAATACACCAGTTTGTGCCTTTGTCCCATCGGTCGCTTCAGGATTTATTAGTGTGTTAATATCCACTCAAAGAAGGCCTTGGTGCTGTGGCCCCTTTCTCTGCCACTGTGCTGTGACATGCTACAAAGTGACTCAGTGCTATAACATTCTGTCAGGCCACCGTTAGCGCTACAATGGAGAATGCATAACGCTGGGTGACTCACTGCCTCAGGGGGCAGCAGCTTCAGCCTGGGGACTATGAGCGCAGGGATACCCACTGCTACCAGCTCCTCTCACTACGCTCCCCATTTAAAGCAATATTCCACTTAGTTTGAACATGGGGGTTATTCGGTACTTGACGTGAACACTCGATGATCATAAACGAATCATAAAGATCAGATGCAGCTGGATGAGTTTAGTGTTTTTTTTAGATTAGTGACATTTTTACGTCCTATTCATTTGAATGAGCCGCAGAAATTGAAAACTGACATTTAACACGTCGGTGAACGGATTCAACAACAGCTCCTGCTGCTGTGATTTTTCAACTGACTGTTGGTCCAACGTTTTAGAACATAATTTTTTGCCAAATAGCATTTTTATTGATAGAAGAGAACATAGTGGAGGGATACCATTGAGGAGAGATAGTTCTTGTTTGGGAGACCGTCTCTAGTTTTTTCCCCAATACTACTTTTGGTGTAAACCAAGTATAGAAATGCAAAATTATGAAGGACCCAAGATTGCTTTATTGTCTTTAAAGCAGGATCTGTTCACCAAATGTTAAACAAAATGTCAGTTTTCCGTTTTCTTGGCCTCATTCAAATGAATTGGAAGAACAAATCCGAACACTACAAACTCGTCCAGCTGCATCTGATCTGCGTCTGAGTAGTTTATATTGCGGTTCTCCGAAATAATGCCCATGTTCAAACCAAGTGTAGTAGTGCTTTAAAATGAATAGGATGAGGGTGTCCCCGGTGGCTCAGTTGGATATGGCAACTGAGGTAAACTTGAGGCAACAAGACTTTATTTTGAAGGATTACTTTTGGGCATACTGTATGGGTCTAAGGATAGTCGATTCTGATATCAACACAAGCATAGCACTATCACCTGATGCCAAACTCATGGGCGGTCCTGGTTTTAGTTACACCAAAGATATTTTGCAGCTCGTTAATGTCTTACTAGGCAGTGATTTGTGTTCAAACCAGTCTTTGGGAACAGATGGAATGCTGTTTCTGTATGTTGCACGAGGCAACGTCCATGAGCGAAACGCAGTAAGTTATGAGGGGAGAGCGATGTCCTGAAACAGACACGCACAGGTGCCGAACTGTTGAAGCTTTCCGAGAATTGTATAAGAGCAGAGCTTCCTTTAGGCTGGGTTTGTTTGTTCACGTCCAAACTCCTGTCAGAAGTGCTGCGTTGGGCTGAGAGAGGTGGGAGGAGGAACGGTAGGTATCACCTGGCCCATCAGGGCTGAGAGAGACCAGCCTGGGGACCACAGCATCCATCTCCTATGTGATGGCTGTCCACCCTTGACCGCCTCATATGCCAGCTGGCCCGCGTTAGTATTCCTGACTCTTCGACTCTTCACCGGCAGGAAGACCAAGGGAAGCGAGGAGGAAAAAAACAGACGCCCATAAATAATAAATAATAATCAACTTTATTTATATAGCATTTTTCAAAACAGTTACAAAGTGCTTTATAGTAAAAAAAAAAAAAAAAACAGAACATAAATAAAATGCACCAAGAATAAAATGGTAAAAGTCAAAGTCAAGTCAAAGTCGGACGGACAAACCCGTCTTTATAGCGAGCCAAAGTGAACGTCACTTCCCGCTTCAGCACTCTACCAGAGATTTTCATCCACCATTTATTCTCCCATAGACGTTTCGTAAAATGCTTATACAAATAGTTTTACCTGGTCAAACCAAACGGTTCAGAAACAGGGGAGACCGCATAACATTTCACTTGGACTAAAACGTAAAGAAATTGCGGATTCAAAGAAAATATTTTTTCGATGTTTCTGTTTTGTTTTGGTGGGAGTGAAATGTTCTATGGTCTCTCCCGATTCTAAATATAGCTGAACCGTTTGGTTTGACCAAGTAAAACTATTTTTTATAAGCATTTTACGAAATGTCTATGGGAAAATAAATGGCCAATGAAAATCTCTGGTACAGTGCTGAAGCAGGAAGTGACGTTCACTTTGGCTCTCTATTGTCACACGACAACCCAACACACACATGCTGCCAACCACACACACACACAGATGCTGATGGTGGCCGGGGAAAATCCAGGCATCCAGGGGGGGGCGACAGCGATACCACTGCGCCACCGTGCCCCAAAAGCACTAGAAAACAACAACAACAATACGAATCACATTAAAGGAACACTCCGCCCATTTTCAACCAGCTTTGTATCATTAGAACATCAGTAGTATATCAGAAAACTGTAAACGGTTTTGAAGTCTGTCATTTAATTTGACAGTTATTGAGTGTTAAAGTGTGGACCAGTGACATCACTGGTCCACACTAACTCAAATTAATAACTCATTAACTCAAATCAACTCTCAATAACTGTCAAACTATTCATCATTCATCTAGTTTGACAGTTATTGAGAGTTGATTTGAGTTCATGAGTTATTCATTTGAGTTAGTGTGGACCAGTGATGTCACTGGTCCACACTTTAACACTCAATAACTGTCAAATTAAATGACAGACTTCAAAACCGTTTACAGTTTTCTGATATACTACTGATGTTCTAGTGATACAAAGCTGGTTGAAAATGGGCGGAGTGTTCCTTTAAGGACATAAATAAAGCTCCCTTGCCACGGGTTAATTGTCCTGCAAATTATTATTATTATTATTATTATTATTATTATTATTATTATTATTGATATTAAATAGTTTGAAGTTATTTTTCTTATGTCAGCTTTTCACCGCGGCCGTGTTTCGATTGACTGTCAAGGCCGGCACTTCTCTGTCTTTCTGGAGCTCAGTACAGCGGGAGTTTTTCACAAGTGTACTGTAGTAGCCTTTCGTTTCCTGTTCTTAAGTAGGCATTTTATTTGAAGGTGTGGTCAAATGGGAGGGTGATTGTAAAAACATTATCCTTTTTTTATACGTTCTTTGTGTTCTCACAGTTGTTTTTCTTCTTGAGCTGGGGCCCAGCTGAAGTCTGGCCAAGCCCAAGTGAGTTATGGTCTACGTATAAAGAATGGTACAACAGAGCCTCTACACCTGATAGGCTCCCCTCCTCTGGCACTCGCCTATATAGGGGAGCACCTCTGGCGAGGTGGAGGGATTTGCCTTCACCAGCCAATCAAGATTGGGCATAGTGATATAGTGCTTCTGTAGGTCACGCGGAAGGATTTGCGTTCCCATAAGTTTGTCACCAAAACGAATACTATGAAGTAAAAACGTCCATTAAATGCCTAAAATGTAAATGTGTTCTTTTCCCCTTCAGGATCCGACCCATGCCCATGATGCTTCCGGGTCAGAGCCAGCAGTATGTCATCAAGCCCAAATATTACCACGCACACACCCAGCCCCACGTCCAGCCCCAACCCGAGAGGCCAATCCCCCTGACAGTGGGACACCACCACCCCATCCATGGTGAGTAGATCACGTTACAAATATGACTCTCCTATACTCTCAAGAGATACACTCCGGAATTTATTTGACCCTCTACATTCCGGATTATGTTATTGAGTCTAAATTTCAAGTGGAACATAGACTTCTGATGAAATAAGTACCCCCCCCCAAAAAAAAAAAAAGATAAAAAATAATAATATATATATATACAGTCAATGATATATTATGTATATATATATATTATGTGTGTGTATATATATATATAATACAGTAATGTATATATACACATACATACACACACACACACACACACACACACACACACACACACACACACACACACACACACACACACACACACACACACACACACACACACACACACACACACACACAGAGAGAGAGAGAGAGAGAGAGAGAGAGATAGTCAAATGATAGTTGATACTTTGTGTCATTATTCAATATTTTGATTTGACTATTGCTATGCAAACAAACAGCAAAAAACATCCAGTATTGTTTCCATATCCATTGTCTCCCCCAGAACTGTATTGTTGTCAGGGTGGGAAAACCTTTGAAACAGCATTCTCACCTCCGCTACTGTACATATATGGTATTATAATGTGATCTGTATCTACATATGGTATTATAATGTGATCTGTATCTACATATGGTATTATAATGTGATCTGTATCTACATATGGTATTATAATGTGATCTGTATCTACATATGGTATTATAATGTGATCTGTATCTACATATGGTATTATAATGTGATCTGTATCTACATATGGTATTATAATGTGATCTGTATCTGGATGTCTGGGCTGGATAAGGAAAATACACGTTAATGCAAGGTGTAAATGGGGGACACATTGCAACTGGAATGTGATTGGATCTCAGCCAGAGTCCGGGTGGAAATGCAATCCATATACAGCGTGTTGTTGGCATTAGAGTCAAAGTGTTCCCCCGTGTCGCGTCATCACCACAGATAGAAACTCTGTGGAATGAAACATCATCATCACAGCAGGTAGAAACGTTGCCTTCAGACATGTCATCAACATGGCTATAAACATCATCGCTGCAGTAGACATGTCCTCCCTTTGGGCAGACACATTGTCGCTGGGAGCAGAGGTGTCATCACCTCTGGTAGACAGGTCAGTGCTGCTGGTAGTAGAAGAAGGTCTGGTAAAAGTCTGGTAAAAAAAAAAGTCTGGCAGAAAGGTTTTTGATGCCACCTCAACACCTACTCGTCGGCTTTGCCACAAATGAGATGTGGGCGGTATGCAGACAACCAGAACACTTAGCAAGTGTGAATGAGGTCCACGCTCTTCCTTGAAAGCCATGCTAAAGAAATTACTTCATTTGTTAGCAGCTCCTTAAAGCAGGCCGAGGACACCCACGTGCATTTAATGCCAAAAGAGAACTCGCTGTTGATTCTGGGAAGGTCTCTGATAGACTAGCAGTGATAGACTAATAGTCTGTCTGTCTGTCTCTCTCTCTCTCTCTCTCTCTCACTGTGAGCAGCGACATTAGCCAGTGTTCAGGATCCAAGTAAGCCAATTACATCAGAGGCGGCTTGTTATTTCAGGGCTGCTGGATTGATCCCCACCAGCCATTAATCACTGCCAAACGGACCTGGTTCCACCCGCTCCACTTCGGGTCGGCCTGTCATGACTTGAGATCAGCGGGTTGGGCGGGCACCCTGTTTTCTCACATTACGTACGGAAGCTAGCTCAATTTCAGCGCTACGCCACAGCCTGACCCCCCCCCCCTCCCCTCCCCCACACAAGAAAAATCATCTCCAACATACACATACCTACATTTATGTACACAGTAAACACACACATACACACACACACCTCCCAAAGGAATGGCTGCTGCCGCTACGTGTACGCTCATGTCAACGCAACAGAGTCCAATAACACACAGCATGCTCTAATTGGGGAAACTAATTGGTTATGTTTGTGGTGGTGGGAGGTGTGGGGGTTTGTTATTCTGGTAATAACAGAGAGAATCAGACTGATTCTGAAGATTGACTGACATGATGGTAATTATTTGAGTGTCACTTGTGGCGATCGTCCGGTAACATAATGAAAAGAAGTGAAAAGTACTGTAGCTTAGTGCTAGTTTCAAGCTTGGCGGCCACCTGTTTTGTACGTGAAGCTGATCAATATACAGCACCCTCCTAAAGTACCAAATCTTAGGATATCAATTGTACATTCAGAATCAGATTGACCACCTACTGTACTGTACCACCGCACCGCGGAGACCCGGGTTCAGTTCCAGGCAGCGGTACCGCTGGCTTGGGCAGACGTTCCTACTACAGACACAATTGGCCGTGTCTGCGGCTGGGAAGCCGGTGGCGGGTATATGAGTCCTGGTCGCTGCACTAGCGCCTCCTCTGGTGGTCAGCCTGTTCGGAGGGGAGGGGAACTGGGGGGGAATAGCGCGATATCCACCCACGTGCTACATCCTGCCGGGGGAAACGCCTCGCCGTCAGGTGAAAAGGACGTGCATGTGCTCGTCTACGTTAACGGCTCTCCACAGATCAGCAGGGGGGGGGGGGTGGAGCCACAACCGGGATAGCAGGGGGGATTCGCCAAATTCATTTGGGGAGGAAAAACAAAACAAAACAATTTGGGGTGTGCGCGCGTGAGAGAATCAGATTCCAATTATTATTATTGTGGAATTATTATTATTATATCACAATAATTCCCAACATCTAGGCTAAGCTGATGACATCACACACGTGACAAAAATGAAGAGCCAAGGCCGCCTGCTTAGGCCTATAAATGATTTAGTCTCAGAGGGAAATCATTTTGACGTGCATGACACAAATAAAGCATCAGCAAAATATTAATCTCTCTCTCTCTCACTCTCTCTCTCACACACACACATGCCCGAACGCACGCACGCACGCACACACACACACGCACACACACACACACGCACACGCACACACACAACACACACACACACACACACACACACGCACACGCACACACACACACACACACACGCACGCACACACGCACACACACACATACCGAATGTCTCCACAATTTTCTCAAGCCTAACCGCCACCTAAGTGGCTCACTGTGGCACCATACTATGGTGGGATAGTACAAATGGATTTATGTACTGACCTCCCTCTGTCTGCCCGCCATCGTCCATCATTCCAAGTCCAGGCTCTTCCTGCATCTAATCCCAACCCCCAAAAACCTGGCTAAAAGCATCCAGCAATAGTCTGCAAATCATTTCAGTGCAAATGATGTATTGATGATGAAAATGCATGCAGACTGAAGTTTCTTTTTTTTTAATTGGAATGTTGAGCGACTGAAGTATGTACGTTCATGCAGGGAGCAGTGACAGCCAGACTAGAGTTTGATTGAATTGTTTTTCTTTTTTATCATTTACCTCTTAGTTATGGTGAGCCATGCATCAATCGGAATTTTGTCGGTTTCTTTAAATAGCTTAAAGGAGAACTTACCTCCAAAACACTTTTTTTCAGCTTTTAACCAATATATATGACTTTGGGGGTGATGTGTGAAGAATTCTGGTCAAAATTTCCACATTTGACACCAAACTGTTGCCATTTGACCATTTGTATCATTTTTCAGCAGCATATCTGGCATAAGCGCCCTCTAAAGGTCGAACACTGCTTTTTTTTTCTTTCTCAAATGAATGGGAGATTTGGTACAACCTGTCAGGTTGTCCCCAAAGACTATGGGATTTCAAGATAATTACTCCCCTACCCCCCCTGTACCCTTTTGGCTCCTCAGAACTCCAAGCCTATTCCTATTGAAGTTTGCTCTTAAAATACTGAACCAAACGTCGTCAAAGTTGGCACATGTCTTAATTATAGTTAGTTTCCCGCTGAATGTGTCACTACTTTATTAATATCTTACCTGGATAAGCTCGAATGATGATGTTTATATTATCAGTCCGAGTTGGAAGCACTGTCTCCAGCCCAGCCAGGCGGGAGCGGGCGGGAGAGAGTCTACTGTAACCTCATGCACTAGCACCAAGCTCCGGGCGCGCGCGCAGCAGCAGCTGGGCTCTCTCGGACTCGGCCAGAGCAGAGAGAGCACAGTCTGACATTTACGCGGCTATCAGTCCGACTTGGAAGCACTTTCTCTCGGCCAGTCAAACGGGAAAGTCTGCTCTCTCATGCACCCGCGGGGGCGCGCGGCAGCAGCACACAGCAGCAGTGAGAGGCGGGGGCTTTGAAGTCAGCAGAGCAGAGCGACTGGCTCTGTCTGTGTGTGTGTGAGCTCTGCATGTGCGTGCGTGTGTGTGTCTCTGCCCTGCTCTGCCTGCGCCCTGAGAGGAAAAATCAGAGGTGTTGTAACTTTCAACAAGAATCACGAAAAGCCCCAAAACGCAAATTAAAAACGGATTTCATTGCGCGGTTTATCTCTAGTTAGACGAGGGAATTACGTGGAGAAATCTCGCATTGTGTTACCCCAGAGCGAGAGGTTTGTCCTATTGTGGGTGTGCTGCTGTTAACGAGCCCATGTCACTTTGCTCTCGTAACGTAGTTTGAGTAGTTTCCATAGAGATACATGCAGAAAAATAATTAAATTTCTAGTTCGCCACTGAATTACCAAATTGATATAACTTTCAACCATTTTGAGCAAAGCTCTTTCCAAACAGGCCACCAGCGTTGGCTAGTTGTTGATATTTATAAAGATATGGCCCCTCTCAAATAAATTATTTTTGAGGCAGTAGGCAAACTGTAATGGCGTCGATTTCCGAAAAAAAATCTGGACTTGAACACAGCCAAAGAGTCCAGAATAGACAAGAGTATATGTCATTTCTTGGTTTTTTCCATAGGTATTTTCAAATCACTGTTCTAATACATATCTAGGGGGTAAGTCCTCCTTTAAGTATCTTAAATCAGTCAAAAGAGTGTACTTCCACACAGCTATCACTTTCACGGCAGTACACTTCCAATAAGCTAAAGATCGACCCACTTGTAGCTGAAAAAGCTCCAGTCAATATCACCAATACTGGCCTTTGGCCAAAGGAGAGCTGACTAACGACCTACACCAAATCCAACACATCCAAAAAGATGATGGCGTGAAGACGAGTGCTTCTCCAATAAGAACGCGTCACATTT
>NC_139633.1:28070857-28083357 GCF_964638095.1 Poromitra crassiceps
ACCAAACGGTTCAGATATATTTAAAAACAGGAGAGATCGCATAACATTTCACTCGGACCAAAACGTTAAAAAAAATTGGGTTTAAAGGAGAATTTCGGTTTTTTTTAACCTGGAGCCCTCTCCTCACATTAATTATCTGACGACTCACCCAGTGTTCTCCGCAGCGTTTTTGTCCGTCTTAGGCGTTGTTTTGAGATCAATAGTGTGCAAGCCAGTCCTAGAACGGAGCTCCGTGGGGGCCACGTGGCAGCGTGATTTTCATCCATGTAAATAGACAGTTTTATTCCCATTTTCGACCCATATCGTCATAATCTGATCCCTAAAGAACCATCAGACTGCTAATTCTCCCCCGGGCTGTTTTCAGCGGTAGTTACAGGCATCCCATTTCCACCTGTCGGGTCAGTGAGACCAACTCTCGTCAAGTCAGTCCACAGGCCAGCGGCAGGAAAGTCTCGCGGGACTTGACGAGAGTTGGTCTCACTGACCCGACAGGAGGAAATGGG
This sequence comes from Poromitra crassiceps, assembly GCF_964638095.1. Classification (NCBI taxonomy): domain Eukaryota; kingdom Metazoa; phylum Chordata; class Actinopteri; order Beryciformes; family Melamphaidae; genus Poromitra; species Poromitra crassiceps. The sequence continues at coordinate 28,071,361 of NC_139633.1, forward strand.
ATCCGGGGAGAATAGAGGGGGAATGGAGAATGGAGAATGGAGGGGGAGCCCGGGGGAGAATAGCAGTCTGATGGTTCTTTAGGGATCAGATTATGACGATATGGGTCGAAAACGGGAATAAAACTGTCTATTTACATGGATGAAAAGCACGCTGCCACGTGGCCCTCACGGAGCTCCATTCTAGCACTGGCTTGCACACTATTGATCTCAAAACAACACCTAAGACCGACAAAAACGCTGCGGAGAACACTGGGTGAGTCGTCAGATAATAATTAATGTGAGGAGAGGGCTCCAGGTAAAAAAAAAACGAAATTCTCCTTTAAAGAAAATATTTTTTCGATGTTTTTTTTAAAAGTTTTGGTCTGAGTGAAATGTTCTATGGTCTCTCCCGATTTGAAATATAGCTAAACCATTTGGTTTGACCAAGTAAAACAATTTTTATAAGCATTTGACGAAATGTCTATGGGAAAATAAATGGCGGATAAAAATCTCTGGTACAGTGCTGAAGCAGGAAGTAGGCGGTCACTTTGCCTCTCTATAGCACGTCGGGCCTAAAGTCTAAATGACCGAGGATGTCACTATTGGTTTTAGCCCAGCATGAAGTTGGCGCTCTGCTCGGTGTGAGTAGCAGACATGTTTGCACTCGTAAATCGGGCTGGCCCTCAGCTCTCCCACACTGACTAAACACCCCCAGGCAAAAGTTGGGACTCCCAGGCCCAGATTCACACCCAAAATTGCACAAAGATGATCATCGCATACTACGGTATATCATCAAAACGACCAGAATGCCATGCTAATCACTAAGAATGCAATGAATCGAAAGTATGCCATATAGCATTGGCTGTTATAAGCCCATTGTCCACTAGCCCTGTTTGGCACTCGTTCTGCTAGCTATGCTAATGCGCTAGCTAGCGCATTAGCATATTATGCTAGCCTAGCTATGAAGCCTAGCTGAACGAGTACCAAATGGGGCTAATTGTCCACCAGACATTGGCTTGGTACAGCTCCAGTACGGCTGACGGAACAGACTGGTGCATCCACGTTGCAAGACGCAAGCGGTTCCGGCAAAAATAGACCAAATGCGGAAAGAGAACGGAGTGGACATTGGAGCACATGACCGCGAGTCTGTTCCGGCAGCCGTACCGGAGCCGTACAGCATCTGGTGGACATTGGGCTTTATTTTTGCTAGACACAAACATTGCCAGGGAGTCAGGCTAGTAAGGAAGGGAGGGAGAGGGTTTTCCAGAAACTCGGATCGGATCAGAGAATGCTCCAATTATAAAGGGGCTTTAGGTGCATCAATCAGGGTGCCAGCCTTGGATTGGTTTTAAAGCTGAAACTTGCATGTTGTGCTTACAATTAGTGAGGTGGGTCATTTACCTGTGCAGGGAAAATAATCAGCTAAATTGCGCACAAATTTTGCTCTCTTAATTTCAAAAATGGCATGCAATCTTAGAGAATCAGGAGCTCGGTTGCTGTACTGAGACTTGTCATGGCTTCTGTTGCCTCTGTACATTTACTGCTTTGCCGGGATCACATGGACCTCAGGCAGTCCACTGGAAGCCTCCAGAGAGAAAGAAATGATCTTCCTGTCTTCTATACGTCTGCTGTCATCCATCCTCCTCTCCCTTCCTTCCTTCCAGCCTGGATGAATCTCAGTCGTCCTTCCATGACCGGCTATATCGTCTCTCTCTAAAGTTTTCCTCCTCCAAGTTGATTGATGTCTGTGTTGTGTCTGAGTTTCTCTCCTGACTCCCTTCTCCATATGCTCGACACAACCGAATGATCTGGCACACTTATGGAGGCAACGGAGTGAGGATGGAGGCAGAAGGGAGTCCTTTTGAGGGTCCAGGCGTGTTTTTATCACTGTTGTGGCGAGGGAGTTGCTGCTCAGATCCATGTCAAAGTAGTTCAAGGTTATGTGGAACATGGTGCCGGGGGAGGAGCCGTCTGAAAACAATACATTCCTCTCCACATCTCCATCTGCTTTGAAGTTGAGACATTTTTCAACGTGCTTTTCACCCCTGTTGCACATACTGTTTGTATGCCGCCATGGGTTTGCGTGTATATCCCTCATTTGTGCGTGTATCCCTTTAAGACCTTAAGTCTTAAAGGGATACACACACTTATTGTGTATCCCTTTAAGACCTTAAGCCTTAAAGGGATACACACACAAATGCTGCATCAGGTATCAATGGGTTAATACTCCCAATGCTAGGCCTAAAAGACGTTTTTTTTTTATTATTATTATTTTTTTTAATATATATTGGGATCTGATTTGGGAAGACTTAGGGAGTCAGTGCAAAAACTCATCAAGGCTGCAAAACACCTGAAGGTCGAGGGAAAACTTATGTCTTTCCCCCCAGAGAGAAATAACTGATTTTTCAGGTCAGATTGAAATGAGGTGAGAGACAGAAACTGTCATAAGACAGACATGTCTAAAAAGTGACATTGGGTTGGCTGCTGGCGTGGAGAGTTTGAAAAGCGCCTGGACGCTGTGTTGTCCCACTATAGCCCACACCTTAAGCCCCAGTGTGAGACATTTTCGCTGAGGTGAAAGAATGCAGAAGTTGTCAGCAGGCGAGAAGCAGTTGATCCAGAAATGGATGGACCTCTACCAAGACTCACAAGCGGGAGTCTAGCTTATTATGTCTAGTCTTTCAAAAAAATGGGGTCATCGATGTGGTTCCAGGGGGTCCCCAGCAAATTGAGGAATATTTTTGTATTCATTCGAATACAAATCAATACAATCAAGAATGTTCTGATCATCGCTTTCACTCTCACCACTAGTGTCTACCCACAAACAGTGTAGAGAAGACAGCGATACAATTCAATACTACGTCAACGTCAACGTTCTGATTCTGATTCTGATTCTGAACAGCAACCCGTACAAAACCTCATCAAAGGTCCTTGACATGAAAATGTTTGAGAACCCCTGGTCTACAGGACCTTAAAAATGGAGGTTGTAAAAGAAGCAAGACCCTTCGCTTTCCCCGTCAAGAGTTCCGCTGCCAGACTCTTTCCCTGTTTATTTCTCTTTGGAAATGGTCTTCCCTCCAAAGCCAATTGAGCAAACCATGTTTAAACTTGTTTTCGAAATCCTGCATGTCTATATATAATCCTGGCATCATTTTTAAAACCAACTGTCTATTGGCTTTTGGCTTTTTAACCACTACATCATATTACGTCCCCCTTTAATCTTCATCTTTTTGCACCTTATAGCAAATATTTAGGCAGCCCGGAGCTTCTAATGCGGTAGTTTTCCTGCCTCTCAGGTTCAGAAAACATCCCTCTCGCTGCTCGACTTTAGCTCGGTGCGTCTCCACTCTGTCTGCTGTGAACAGCTGACGGCCGCAGACAAAGCGTTGGAACACTGGAGACTGGGGTTTTTGGGGGTAGGCTTGGACCCTGACAGTGGGCATGCCAAGAACCACCGGGAGGGAGTAGTAGAGGGGGGGAGTAGTAGAGGGAGGGAGTAGCAGAGGGAGGGAGAGGACATTGAAAGATCCAGCAGAAGTTGACAATTTTGAGCAGGAGATGGAGGGGAATGAGAGGGGGAAAGCAAATCCCAGGAGAGGTTGAAAAATAATTGATGTTGTAGGTAGGAAGAGTTTAGAGCAGTTTGAGATGGGATGCAGGAGCCCTGGGAGAGTTTGTGGTTTACACTCTTTTCGTATTCCTACGACTGTCTCTGTCTGTCTGTCTGTCTGTCTGTCTGTCTGTCTGTCTGTCTGTCTGTCTGTCTGTCTCTGTCTGTCTGTCTGTCTGTCTGTCTGTCTCTGTCTGTCTGTCTGTCTGTCTGTCTGTCTGTCTGTCTGTCTGTCTCTGTCTGTCTGTCTGTCTGTCTGTCTGTCTGTCTGTCTGTCTGTCTGTCTGTCTGTCTGTCTGTCTCTGTCTGTCTGTCTGTCTGTCTGTCTGTCTGTCTCTGTCTGTCTGTCTGTCTGTCTGTCTCTGTCTGTCTGTCTCTGTCTGTCTGTCTCTGTCTGTCTGTCTGTCTGTCTGTCTGTCATGTACTGAGGGCTGGGTTTGGTGGGGAGGGAGGGAGGGGAAGAAGAGCGGGCAGATGGGTAGATAGGGTAAGCTTTTCTCTCACAGTGCTTCTAGGGGCAGCTGTGACTTCATCCTGATCTCGGTGTTGTTGACACACAGCAAAGGATTCCTGGAGCGCTGTATTCTTTGCTTTAGGTGCCAAAGTCCCTGAGGATAGTTTGGTGGAAGTTAAGAGTGGAGGAAAAAAGATGGGAGGCACAAAGTGAGAGGGAAAACCAGACGAAGAAGAAGAAGAAGAAGAAGAAGAAGAAGAAGGAGAAAGCAGGCAGCAGAGGCTGGAGCTGCCATGCCCGCTGTTTGTTCATCTTGGATTAAAGCGTGGCGTAGTGATATGCCAATGCACCCACCTCTTCGAGACGTTTGATGAAGAACTGGAGTTCATCCCAGAGTTTTGTTTGCTGAGTTCTCTCCCTCTCTCTTTCCCCCCTCTGTCCCTGCTCATGTTTCAGAGACGCCACTGGGTTTCGGAGCAGTGGGAGTGAAGGAGAAACAGATAGAGACTGGAAGTATACGAGTACAGGGAGGAGGAGGAGGCACATCACAACATTTGCAAAGACGAAAATTACATAGCGGCACCTTTTTTTTTGGCATCGTTTTGACTGGAGCCTCAGCGGTTTCTCTGTGACAAGCTCGAACTTCAAAGTGATTTCTGGTTTACCAATGGATCTAAGACTAACTAAACTCTGTCTGCTCTCCCTCCCCCTCCTCTTGGTTTGCACTGTGATTCGAATAGCAATGGGCAACCATACAGGGAGGATCAAGGTGGTCTTCACACCCACTATCTGCAAGGTCACCTGCATGGGAGGCAGATGCCACAACAACTGTGAGCTGGGCAACACCACCACCATCATCAGCGAGAATGGCCACGCGACAGACACCCTGACGGCACCCAACTTCAGAGTAGGTGAGTGATCTTAGTTAGCGGCTCTCCTCTCCTTTGCTTATATCTCACTTCTTCATCTTGTCTCACCTTCTACTGGATGCAGGATCTGGACCTGCTTGTTCACACCGCGTGGTGCAACTGCATTCTCTGTTCTGACCGACGGTTGGCCGCGTGAGATGCTCCGTTTGCCTCTATGTTGTGGCCTGCAGCTACGACATTCTGACAATGACGTAAAAGTACAAAATCAAATAAATAAAGTCAAATCAAATCAATCAAATAACTAAAATGGTTGCATCATAAACAAGTGTGAATTCGCAATAGCTGCGACCAGATATGCAAATTTCTTTTTTTGTGGGCCAACTGACCAATCGACAGAGTGAGCTATAACTAGAGCTGGTGGTCGTAGCTAAAAAGTAAAAACAAATAAGGAATACAAGGTAATACAGGAGATAAATGGATACATCTGGAAAATGAAAAGAAATAGCCTACAACTAAAAACAGATAAGATTAAAGGCGTATGCCAAGCCACAGATGAAAGCCCAGAGAAAAACAAATTGTTCTTGCAAATGCAACTAATAAGTGAAAAGAATTAATAAGAAACACACTTGCAAAATAAACAAGTACACGTACACTGCCATGCAACAGTTCAAATGTTTGGAGCCCTGGGGAAATCTCCATGCCCCAAAAGATACCGATGCCTGCATCCGCCACCCGCCAGGCACAGCCACCAACAATGCCACAATAAACCACTGTCATAATGTTACTAGCTAGCTAGCTAAGTAACATTCTTCAAAGAGAAAGAGAAAAAAAAATCTATAAAATAACTTGAGAGCTTACTGATGGATGCAGCCAGAACTTGGAATCGGCAGAACTCTGATTGCGCGGGAATCTGGTCGATGGCCAAGTGACTGTGAAAAGTGCATTTCTTTTCTTGGCCGACAAGTTTGTTGAGCGTTCACGCATCGGGTCACTCTCCTGGTCGCTCAGCTCAATAGGAAATGAATGGTTGTCGATTGTGTTAGTACCTTTCTCGAGGCAGGTGGCACACATGGTACATCATTGAAGGCTGGGAAGAATGGAATATCTACGCTCTCTCTCCTGGCTAGCCTATGGGCGTGTCTGTGTATAGGGCAGTTTAGAGTCCAGCGATTTATCATAGCCCGACGGGCATTGCTGAACGTGACGACCTTTCCAGAATCGCTCGATGCTGATTTTGGACGCTGTCGCTCGTAAAATATGTATAAACACCCAGGTGATAGGAGAACGCATCGCAGAGGCGCAGAGCACGATGTGTTATATTTTCACATGGATTAATGCCAACACGGACGGACAGACGGACAAGCTGCCAGTCAAGTCAGTCACGTTACCGTTTTGATTGCAACATTACAAAACTGTCTATCTGCATGCTAACATGCTGTATGGTTATGCTGTATGTTACGTACCATCTGTGTTGAGAATGTCCACTTTCCAGGCATTTGCCTTTTTAACAGCATCTTTATCATCTGCCCGGTCGTTAGCCCAAAGGCACGGGAACCGTGTCATTGTGTTTATTCAGTTTTCAACAAATATGTGATCTTCTGCCATTGTTAATTCAACTACAGTAGCTAGCTAACTAGTGGCTTTCAGAAATTGCGGTAGGAGAGAAACAAATTGTGGTTGTCATGACAACGGAGCCAACGATGGGGTCAAAGTTGAATCCAGATGAAGTCTTGACGATGGTCGCAACGTTCATCACAACGCTGGCATATCGCCCGTCGCTGGAAGTATAAACACTTGTTATCAAGTGTTATCACCAATGATGGAATGTGATCAGGGTCGGTCGCAACGACCATAAATCGCTGGACTCTAAACTGCCCTTATATCTGTTAGGGTTTCCACGGGTCCTTCAAATCCTTGAAAGTTTGTAAATTTCAGAAAAAAATATCAAGGCCTTGAAAGTTTTTGAAAATAGATGTAAATAGACATGGGTGCTTGAATTCATATATTTTGTGCAAGAATAGAAATTGAAGTTGTTTTGCTATTTTTTTTTAACTTAAAGGAACACTCTGCCCATTTTCAACCAGCTTTGTATCATTAGAACATCAGTAGTATATCAGAAAACTGTAAACAATTTTGAAGTCTGTCATTTAATTTGACAGTTATTGAGTGTTAAAGTGTGGACCAGTGACATCACTGGTCCACACTAACTCAGATTAATAACTCATTAACTCAAATCAACTCTCAATAACTGTCAAACTATTCATCATTCATCTAGTTTGACAGTTATTGAGAGTTGGATTTGAGTTAATGAGTTATTCATTTGAGTTAAGGTGCGTTCACACCGACCTATTAAAGTTTTTCGCTGGCGTCGAGTTTACATACAAAGTCAATGCAAACGAGCGATTGAGCGTATATTCGCCTGGGAGAAAAATCGCTGGGCGTCCGAGCGGCAGAGACAGAGCGATAGGGAGAAAATACGCTCGTCGCTCGAGATGAAATATCCCAACTCGAGCGAAAATACGCTGGCATCAGTCGCTCGCCGCTCAACGCTGATTGGCTGCCGTGTGAGAGCGAGTCAAGGATCACACTGGCTTCGAACAAACCGCTGGTTTATTGTGTGGCAACAAACCACATTGACAGCTCATTGACAGGCTGACAGCTGACATGAAGTGAAGTCTGCACTACCGGTATGGAGCTCGCATTAGGAGCACGCTGATAGGCTTTAGCTTGTAAACAATGACGGTGGCTCGTAGTGGACAAATATCATGACATTGCGTAACGTTATATCCCCCACATGTCCGTCATTTCGTGTGCCTGTTGATGAGCGATTTAAACAGAGCGACAGAGCGATTCCAAAGGGTTGACTTGAGCGACAGAGCGAAAAATAAATATCTCGGTGTGAACGCACCTTTAGTGTGGACCAGTGATGTCACTGGTCCACACTTTAACACTCGATAACTGTCAAATTAAATGACAGACTTCAAAACAGTTTACAGTTTTCTGATATACTGGAGCCGAGTGCACCAGCTGTGCGTAAAAAAGTAGGTCTTAACTGTTACGCCGGTCTTAGCTACGCCCGACATTGTGATTTGAATTTACACCGAGTGCACCAAGCCTGACTTACCATGGTCGTAGCTGCGCCCGGTCTTTAGGCTGCGGACGTGCGCGTCCACGTGGATACGTGCTTGTTGCCAAGCAACACACTTCTCTCAGACGAGCACGAGACAGCTGACAGACAGCTCCAACTCAGCTCAGACTTATAGAGTTGTATTCAAAGCGTAGAAACGTTCTCACAGCTCAATTTAACAGCGCCAACACAAAAACAGAATCACAAGTGCAATCAGTAATGAATGTGATGGCGCACTGCGCACTGCGGGCAGTTGAGAAGTCAGGAAGAAATGGGAAGATCTTCCGACGCATCGGCTTTTAAAAACCCGCCGACGAGCGGAGGTCCTGCGCACAAAACGTCCATTTACAGCACATATCGATCGATATTTTTGGAGAAGATTCCCCCGCATCACAGGACTGAACAGCACTGACAGCACAGAGCTGTCAGTCCCGACAGCGCAGATCAAGATGAGACAGCTGCCAGTCAGTATGGGTACGCATTGGGTGTAACTTTTACGCCTGCTCCATACCAGACGTAAAAGTTACACCCAGGCGCAGCGCATACAGGGCTTAAGACTACATGGTGCACTCGTCATAAACTTGAGTTGGTCGTAACTTTGAGTTCTACGTCGGACGTAGCGTTACACCTAGACGTACGCCCAGCTGGTGCACTCGGCTCCTGATGTTCTAATGATACAAAGCTGGTTGAAAATGGGCAGAGTGTTCCTTTAACATTAGTTAAAAGGGCCACATTCCGTTGTGCCATGTGTGTCTGCCGCCACCTGTGCGTCCTTGTTTCACGCGCCACCTGCCTCGAGAAAGCGCCACGGTCACGTGACCTTGCACGCACGAGGCATCGAACTCGAACGATGCACGTCAAACAGCAGCCAAGCGAGCGAGAGAGCCAACGTTAAGCGAAGCCCTCGGCTACGCCTGGAAAATGTCGACATTTTCATTGTCGTAACAGTAATTAACTTTGACCTGTGTCTCAATCCGCATTCGAGTCTGCTTCAGAAATCGACACGGGTTGTCTGGCATTTCAGTACGAAGGAGAAAAATTCGAAGCCTGAAGAGCAACGGTTTGATTTGTCGGGGAGTAAATCGAGGGAGGAGGGGGAAAAAAGCGCCTCTGGTTTGAGTGCATACGCTGAGACCTCAATATGAGGATATCATGAGACGACCGCTCGATAATGGAGCACATTAGCTGGGTGTTCTTTAATGTGTTGCACAGACCCTGGCACACTGTGGAGTCTTAACCTGCCTCGCTCCTTATAAGGAGCAGATGGGTGTCTGTAGCTCTGACACAGGCAGACACGTGTCTGTAGCTCTGACACAGGCAGACACGTGGGAAGAGCAAAATAAGATTCATTCCTGTCTGAGTCAGCAGCACTAGGCTACACATCAATACAGCTGGAGCTACACCGAGCACACGTCTCAGTTTTAACCCTGTCAAGCCCAGAAGGATTCTTGTTCTGAACACCCAGATCTGATCTTTTCATCTCTATTTGCATCTGCCCCAATCAGGTTCTTCCCTTTTACCACAAAACTTTTCTTTTGCGTGCATCTATTCTAGGGGACCCTGGCATGCCAGGACCTGCATGGCGAATAGATCAAGGTGTGCAGCCACACGGGTCGGCCATGCTTTTCCCCAGGCCCACAGGGGGACCGGGATCAGGCATGAAGGGTTAAGGCTGAGGGAGGCCAGTTAGTGCATCTTAGGCTGTAGATTAGCTAGATTCTTGTGTTGCTAGGTAGTTCAGGTTAAAGTTAGACTGGATTAGAGTTAGGATAGGGCAGGCTAGATTCTTGTGTTGCTAGGTACATCTGTAGTTAGCTCAGGTTAAGGTTAGATGAGATTACAGTAGGACAGGGGCCAGGGCAGGTTAGTCTCTAGATTAGCTAGACTAGAAATATTGCGTGCTTCATGCATTCATTTCAAATATTCACGTGCTCGCTTGTAGTAACTCTGCGCTGCGCCAAGCAGAACACCCAGCCACCTTATTATAGTAATGAGGTTCTTTAGTTGCTAGCTATCTGGTTAAGGTTAGAGTAGTTAGTGTCTGTTGTTCTGTTCTCTCTCCTCTCAGTCTCTATCTGATCTTTTCTTCAACTCTCTCTCCTCTCCCTTCTCCCTTCCTCTGCTCTCTCTTCTCTTGTATGCTTGTTTTTTTTATATGATTTATTATACAAGTTGTTGAATTCTGTTTAGTGATTGTGCTTAGCCAGATTGAGCTAGAATCCATTCTCTGTAAAGTCCTCTGAGACATGCTTGTGAGGGCTACACAAATAAAGTGGACTTGACTTGAGACACCGGGTGTTTAGAACGGGGTCATCCCTATGTTCCGCGGGTCCTATGTTCCCCGGGTCCTATGTTCCCCGTTTTTAACACTCTCCGTAACATTTGGGGTGTCTATCCGCTATGCCGACCACCCGCAATGCCGACCTTAGGTTTAGGCGTGAGGGGTGGGAGAGGTTAGGTTTTGGGTTAGGGTCTGGGGGAGGTTAGGAAGGGTTCTATGTTCCCCGGTCCCACAAAAACGGGGAACATAGGACCCGGGGAATATAGGACCCGGGGAACATAGGTACGCTCCCTTTAGAACAGCAAATGTACAGTAAAAGCTCTCGTGAACGGGCTCCAGGTTGAATCACTATTGTGTGGTATCAGTCAGACATAGTCAAACGGATATGACATCGTGGCAGGTTATTACTTTAAACCTTCTGTTGATATTTTCACACTCAAAGAAAAGATGTCATCATCAGCCTGAGACTGAAGGTGTGTGAGGTGCTGAAATGGATATTCGCCTAAACCTGTCCCGGCACGCAAGCCTCTCTACTCTCTACTCCCCTCGCCTCCCCCTTAGCCTTTCCCCCCTTCCTCTTGTCTTCCTGTCTGTGTGATGGAGTGTTAGACCTGAGCCCAGGAACCTGGAAGCCAAACGTTTATTTGCAGTCCAGATCCAGCTCCACGAAAGAAGCGAGACAGAATAAATCACATTGGTCTTATTTATCATAGCGACCTGATGAGAGAGAGGCGTTGAGGAGGGAGGAGTGTTGCTCTATGATAAGATGGAAGGAAGAGGTGGATGTGTTTCAACTTGCCCCACAGCGACTCTGTGTTGGCCAGTTCACACTAGATGTCTCGAGCCCGTAAGAAAAGCATGGTGTTGTTCTGGGGTTGGTGACTGATCTGCAGGTCAGTCGCGGTATTGTGGGCAAAACACGCCCTGCGTCCGTCCACCTACCCAGCATTCAAGTACGTATCATAACTGCTTCTCTTTACCAGAACATTTGACTCTATTCATTTACTTTATATTATTCTCTTGAACTTCATCGTGCACCTTTTGGACTGTGAATTCCTTTTGATCACTCAGGTCCTTCTAATTGTGTATATATGTCTGCACGACATATTCTCTACATCAAATCAAGTTTTGTCGAGGCAGAGTTGGAACGTCATAGCGAAAATGAAATAAGGCAAATGCCATGAGGTATGAAGTTTCAGCAAATATGAATGGCACCGGCATTGCTGTGGGTTCCATTTTATTCTGTTGTAGGTCACATTGTGTTGTATGACCCACATGCATGTTCACTCTCACCTTGAACTTCCCGGTGTCCTCTTTCTTATCAGTAGCTATTTATTTGGTGCAAAATAGGATAGTTTTGCCATTTCTTTTGTTTTGTTTTGGTCGTTAAATTCAATTCTAGGTCAGGTGACCAAATTCCCCCCTGTCTCTGTCGTTGCTCCGCCCTTTCTGCTAATCTGGACTAGCACATGCTTCCTTCGATATACTGTATGTGCAGTCGCCAGCCACTTCTTTTCACCTGACAGTGAGGAGTTTCACCAGCAGTACATAGCGCGTGGGAGGATCACGCTGTTTCCCCCAGTTCCCCTCCCCAGAAAGAGCAGCAGTGCTGCCTGCTATTATTGGCGAGCTGAACGGTCACTGACTGAACAGGCAACCTGTCAATCATGCCCCAAC
>NC_139633.1:28088357-28100857 GCF_964638095.1 Poromitra crassiceps
AGGAAATTGCCCAAGTACAATTGGGGAGAAAATGGTGGGGGGGGATCAGAAAAAATAATAAAGGACAAAAGAAATCATGGCCCCCTTCACACTCAGCAGCACTGACTGTATACAAGTACCACATAGCACCCCACTTCAAACAAACCGAACTATCCCTTTAATATACAATATAAAAAATACATTAATTGTTTTGGTCAGTAAATATTGGTATGTAAATCTTTTGAGGTCACTTTGGCAGATGAGCGGCAGGCCTCGAAAGTTCATTTCAGACACTGATGGAGTTAACAGTGGAAAGGCAGGGAGAGTTATGAAGGTTAGAGAGAGAAGGAGAGAGTGGAGGCCAGCTCTGGGTTGCCAGGTTGGGAGTGTGCTGGGGAGTTTATTAGCCATGCAGGCCCAGCCTTATGAGGAGCCTGTGATGACTGGAGTCAAGTGCTCCTCTGGTAACCATCATTTCCTCCTTGTCAGTTTTCATTAGCTTAGAATCGACACACTGTCAGTTTTTCCTCTTGTCACCATTATCCCTCCTACATAAATTACTTTGTTGTCATGCCTATACCTGGCAACCACAAGGGGCAGGGGTGGTGTGTGTGGCCCCTATTTTTCTCTTTCAATAGAGTACATTCTACCCCACCACAGGCTTTTAAAGAGCTACTGGGGTGACACACACACACACACACACACACGCACACGCACGCACGCACGCACACGCACACACACACACACACACACACACACACACACACACACACACACACACACACACACACACATACACACACCAACGCCAACCCAGTCTGCTTGCCTAGCTGTGGTGGGCTTGTGGGGGAGGTGAGGTAGAGGGCTTCTTGGGTTGCCAGATCCTGTACCAGTAGTAAACAGTAGGATCTGGACTGTCTGCTGAGTCTAGGGTTGCCTGGTGTGGGCCAACCTGTTCCACTACTCTAACCACTAAGTGGGATTTTTGTGAGAATTGCCAGGCAGACGGGGCCGTCTTAAAATGTGATTAGGCACCCAGGGGCCTGGAGACCCGAGCTTCCGTAAGCACCGTCTCCAGGCCTGCAGAGCACTGGAGATTTAGCATGACCCCCATGCCTCCAGGGATCCATGCCTCCAAGCATCCAGGGCTTAAGGCCACCATGCCTCTAGCACTCAATGCCACCATGCCTCTAGTGCTCAAGGCCACCATGCCTCTAGTGCTCAATGCCACCATGCCTCTAGCGCTCAATGCCACCATGCCTCTAGTGCTCAATGCCACCATGCCTCTAGTGCTCAATGCCACCATGCCTCTAGTGCTCAATGCCACCATGCCTCTAGTGCTCAATGCCACCATGCCTCTAGTGCTCAAGGCCACCATGCCTCTAGTGCTCAAGGCCACCATACCTCTAGCGCTCAAGGCCACCATGCCTCTAGTGTTCAATGCCACCATGCCTCTAGCACTCAATGCCACCATGTCTCTAGCACTCAATGCCACCATGCCTCTAGCACTCAATGCCACCATGCCTCTAGCGCTCAATGCCACCATGCCTCTAGTGCTCAAGGCCACCATGCCTCTAGCACTCAATGCCACCATGCCTCTATGCTCAAGGCCACCATGCCTCTAGTGCTCAATGCCACCATGCCTCTAGCGCTCAATGCCACCATGCCTCTAGTGCTCAATGCCACCATGCCTCTAGCACTCAATGCCACCATGCCTCTAGTGCTCAAGGCCACCATGCCTCTAGTGCTCAATGCCACCGTGCCTCTAGCGCTCAATGCCACCATGCCTCTAGCGCTCAAGGCCACCATGCCTCTAGTGCTCAAGGCCACCATACCTCTAGTGCTCAAGGCCACCATGCCTCTAGCGCTCAATGCCACCATGCCTCTAGTGCTCAAGGCCACCATACCTCTAGCGCTCAATGCCACCATGCCTCTAGCACTCAATGCCACCATGCCTCTAGTGCTCAAGGCCACCATGCCTCTAGTGCTCAATGCCACCATGCCTCTAGCACTCAATGCCACCATGCCTCTAGCACTCAATGTCACCATGCCTCTAGTGCTCAAGGCCCCCATCCCTCTAGCGCTCAATGCCACCATGCCTCTAGCACTCAATGTCACCATGCCTCTAGTGCTCAAGGCCACCATGCCTTTAGCGCTCAAGGCCACCATGCCTCTAGCGCTCAAGGCCACCATGCCTCTAGCGCTCAAGGCCACCATGCCTCTAGCGCTCAATGCCACCATGCCTCTAGTGCTCAAGGCCACCATGCCTCTAGTGCTCAAGGCCACCGTGCCTCTAGTGCTCAAGGCCACCATGCCTCTAGCACTCAATGCCACCGTGCCTCTAGTGCTCAAGGCCACCATGCCTCTAGTGCTCAATGCCACCATGCCTCTAGTGCTCAATGCCACCATGCCTCTAGCGCTCAATGCCACTGTGCCTCTAGTGCTCAAGGCCACCATACCTCTAGTGCTCAATGCCACCATGCCTCTAGTGCTCAATGCCACCATGCCTCTAGCGCTCAATGCCACCGTGCCTCTAGTGCTCAATGCCACCATGCCTCTAGTGCTCAATGCCACCATGCCTCTAGTGCTCAATGCCACCATGCCTCTAGCGCTCAATGCCACCGTGCCTCTAGTGCTCAAGGCCACCATACCTCTAGTGCTCAATGCCACCATGCCTCTAGTGCTCAATGCCACCATGCCTCTAGCGCTCAATGCCACCGTGCCTCTAGTGCTCAAGGCCACCATGCCTCTAGCACTCAAGGCCACCGTGCCTCTAGTGCTCAAGGCCACCATGCCTCTAGCACTCAAGGCCACCGTGCCTCTAGCGCTCAATGCCACCGTGCCTCTAGTGCTCAATGCCACCATGCCTCTAGTGCTCAAGGCCAGCATGCCTCTAGTGCTCAATGCCACCATGCCTCTAGCACTCAATGCCACCATGCCTCTAGTGCTCAAGGCCACCGTGCCTCTAGTGCTCAAGGCCACCGTGCCTCTAGCGCTCAATGCCACCATGCCTCTAGTGCTCAAGGCCACCATGCCTCTAGCACTCAAGGCCACCGTGCCTCTAGTGCTCAAGGCCACCATGCCTTTAGTCCTCCATACTGTACCCCCAGGGTTCCAGATCTCCTCCAGGCTCCTTTCACATTAAATAAGTTCCATATAATAAATAATATATGCATGAAATGTACACTTTCACTGATATTCATGCGTGTTTTTGTGTATATGCACACACATTCTCTCTCCCCTGAGTATACAAATTGACTCAGCTCAGTTGTGTATGGTAGTGAGAGTGTGGGGAGCCGTCTGGGTGTGTGTACGTGTGTGTGTGTGTGTGTGTGTGTGTGTGTGTGTGTCACCCCAGTAGTAGCTCATTAAAAGGCTTTTATTGGGGTTCTAGCCAAGGGCCCCATCTGGATCCTATAAGACGGAGCTGATCCGGGCTCTGAGGTCCAGTCGCGCTCTGCTGCTGGTTAAAACATCATCTTCTCCTCACACCAGCCTACTTCTGCATCAGAACCACTAGTCACATTTGTCACACAATTGTTTTCAGAGGAGTCTTGCCGAAATCAGCACTTGTAAAAGTAACCTTGAATCATGATGATAGCCAAACACGAGAATAGCCAATGGATTTTGGGGTCTAAGAGAAGGCATGGAAGGACATTTTGAAAGCTTAGAGATTTCATTGTTAGATTCAAAATAACTGTCAACTGACAGTGGCTTGGCCTTTCTAGGGTAGGGGAGAGAAGCTGAATTGTGACTGGAATATTGACCAGGTGTGAAGGGAAAATGGAAAAATTAAGAGTAAAGGTGCAGTTACACTAGCAAAAACTACAGTATGTGGAAATCACTTCGCTTCATATTGACGCCAAATTGAACCCTTGAATTTATGCAGCCAGCCAATAGAAACATGTCATAGTTTTCCTGATGAAGTGCAGTGTACAGTTAACGTTAGCTTGATAATCACATAGCAGCATCATAGTCGATTGATTGATACTTACTGTAGTTATGTTAACTTTCCAAATATCATAGAATTGGAGTCCATTGATAGCTAGTTAGCTTAACCAGCTACTAAACAATGAGTAAACATTGATGGGAGGTTGTGATTTATTGTAGCAACTGTATGAATGTGAAGTAAGGAATTCATTAAACAGGAAACAGGAACATACTTTATTTATATTTTAAAGAATATAAGACAGAAAGAACTGTTTGGTTTTTGATTGGGTGGATTTGGCAGCCTGCATCTGGACACCAATCCCAAGCCACTCCCCTTGCCTTGAGTATGTGCATTTTTCACGTTTTTGGTTGCATGTTCAATCATAAAAAAAATAGTTTGTGTATTTTTGGTCCTCCACATGTGCTCTAATCATGAATTCAATTTTCAATTTTCCAATATTTTATTTTCAACTTTTTGAACAAATTATGAACAAGACAAACAAACAGGCTCAGACACAGGAAACAAAAGAAAAAAAATGCATACAAGAGAGAAAAAAAAAGATCAACATTCAGTATTACTACCAGTCGCATAAGGTGCTTATATGTTTGCAAGAGGTATCTTCCGTCCCGGAAGAGACGTACAGCGGTTTTGAGTTAAGGATTCCTTCTACCTCACCAAGCAAGGTCCGTAGGACCTCCTCAGGTACTGGCTGGGCTCCTATCGTCGTCTGCAGTGTGGTCTTAACTGAGCATATTTCCCGTTCCCACAGTCCACCCAAGTGGGGAGCAGCTAGGGGATTGAAATGGAAGGCAATCTGCTGCTTGGTGAGTTGTTGCTGTAGGTCGGGTGCTAGCTCGGCGAAGGCCCGATGCAGCTCTCGCCCCTCCTCTGAAGTTAGTTCCTTGGTCTGAGTACAACTCCGCCGGTGTCCTTCTTCTGGTTTTGAATCGTCGGAGGGCCATTAAGAACGCGTCGGTGTCGATCCCACTCAGCAGGTCTAGGTACACACCCCTAGTGGTGAGACATTTGAAAATGATTCCCCATCTCTTCTCGCTCCACCGCCCGACAGAGACCTGTAACGGGCCGAAACAAGCCATGCCCGTAGAATAGAAAGCAGGTTTATGTAGACGCAGGCGAGCATCAGGAAGGTCCGCCATCTTTGGTACAACTGGGTTGCCTTTCCAACGTCGGCACTCGGTACACGTACGTTGGTGTCGACGGATAGCTTCCCACCCCATCAACGATCTGTCGATCTGCCATAACCCTTCCACATTCCAGTGGAGCTCTGTTCTCCCAATAGGCATCGCTGACCCTGCTCATTGACCCAGTTTGATGGAACCCATGAGCGTCCAACCCAGCCTAGTCTGGATGGCTCGTGGACCACCGAGCGTCCCAGGCGGGATGAGTTCTAGACATTCAAGGAGATGGCTATGGTCCACACCAATTAGAAGAGGTATTTGATTGGCGAAGGCTTGGATTGGTAGTCCAACTAAGTGGGTGTATTGCCGCTTGAGGCGATCCATAGGATAGGTCTGCTCTGCTAACGACAACTGTGCCGCGGTAAATGCTCCGGATATATAACCTTTCCCCTCGGGTTTGATTGCGGCATGAATCCTGAAATTCACCGACGACCCATGGGTGAGCTGGGCTCCGGGCTGTATGGTCCTTAATTCCAGGCTTTCCCCCGCAAGCCAAATCAACATGCTGCATCTGGAAGCAACATAGTGAGCTCCGATGCGTCGTCCAGCAGCACGTAGGTCGTCGGACTGTGGTTGCTACTCCGTAGGACCACAGGGACGACTTTCAGCAGTACGTGGGAGGTGGGAAACGGTCTAGTCATATGGAGCACATACCCGGTCGTTTGGTTATTGGGTGATTGACCGCCCTGCTGGTCCGGAGTTGAGGTCGTGCAATACTCGTAGGTGTCGCCGGTTACAGGCGCTACAGCGTTTCCTCAGATCGCACTCTCTACTAGAGTGGGGGCCAGCGCAGTGGAAGCATCTCTTATTGGTCTGTATCCAACCTCTTAGCTGCTCAAGGGACAGTCCTGTTACCTTTGAACAGCGGCCGATGGAGTGCCCGCGGCTGTCACAGAACTTACAAGGGCCATAACGTTGTTGGTCTGTCACAGAGCCTCTCTGCGTGGGGATATGTCCCCTATCAGTAGGGCCATAGGGAGCTGCGGAGGACTGCTTCTCTGACCGCTTACCATTACTTCGTTCCCACGTCCCCCCTGGAGGTGAGACGACTCTCTGGTGCCCGGTGCTATCCATGTCGGTTATACGTAGAACACTTATTTTATGCTCCAGCCAGTACGATATGTCCTTGGCGGTAAAGGTTGTAGGAGAATCTCGCCACACAATACTGCGGTTCACGCACCATTCTGAGAAGCTTTCCCGGTAAGACTCGGGTAACTTCGCCAACAAGGTATCAGAGTAGCAGGGGCTTCGGAGCTCGGCACTGTCCGGGCCCTCTAATTGGGTCAACAGGCGCACCAATGATTGAACATGCGAAGCGTACCTTTTGAGGCCGTGCAAATCCCCCTTCTTAATAGGAGGACAATCAGCTATCTTGTTCATCTGGTTGCAGATGGCTTCTCTTTCTGCCTTTGCTTTAATCGGTTGGGCCTCCAGTTGGGCCTCTTGGAGCCGGTCGGCTTCTCGTTCAGCTTCTCGTTGGGTTTTCCTCTCTTTGGCCTGTGCCGTGCCATTTTCCTCTGACTCCTTCATACTCGAGTCCTGGAAGGCGGATGGGGCCGACCCAGGGGCTGGGTTATTTTGTTTATTCCCCTCAAGCTCGGCTCGCAATCTGTCAATCTCGGCATGTTGTCTGTCATTCTCGGCGTCCCTGGCTTGCAGTTGCATTCTCATCATCGCCATTTGCATTTGTTCGTTTTTGGTTCGCAGTCTGCCATTTTCTGCGTCCCTGGCTTGGAGTTGCATGCTCCGCTCCATCATCGCAGTCCGTATCTGTGCATTCTCAGCTGTCATCTTCGTCACCTTGACCTTGATGTGCTCGTAGCTATCAAAATCATCGCGGGCCTTTTCTGTGACAATGCTGCTATCTGGGTTCGAAGGACCATTTATTATAGAGGTCCGGCAGGAACTGGCTGGTTGTAAGGCAGCCAGGGGTGATCGGATCCCACCGGACGCCTCATTCTTTAGATTCACTGGAGAGGTGGTCCGCTGGTGCTCATGCTCGCGGTCTCTCCCGGGGATTTGTGGATGCGCAAGTGGATTTGGTGTTCGTGGCATAGTGGAATAAGAAGAACTGGTTCAACCTATGGTGCACCGATACTTATAGCCTTTGCTGGCTGGTCGTGAAGTTACTGTATCATCAGTGGCTGGTCACGGAGTCATGACATCATCAATGTCTGATGTCACAGGGTGGCAATGTGATGTCATCGGTCTCGATAGACAGTTGTGACATCATCAGTGGCTGGTCACGGAGTCATGACATCATCAATGTCCGATGTCACATGGCAGCATTGTGATGTCATCAGTGGCTGGTCACGGAGTCATGACATCATCAATGTCCAGGCGGCATTGTGATGTCGTCGGTCTCCAAGGAGCTGGGTGGACTCGGGTGTGGCAACGTTGGTATTGTCCTTAACGAAGGCGTCCGCCATCTTAGGACAGGGCTGCCGACGGTGAACGTGGTTATCGTTTTCTGAACTTCTTTCCTACCTCTGCGACTACCTCTACTCATATCAGATTATGCTGTGGTTTAAATTCAGGCTGTGCCCCAAATTATCATGAAAAAGGTTCAAATGTCTATGTTTAGGAATATATCTCGCCGGAGCTCACTGTTCTGCAACCTACTCCAATCAAGCGGAAACAGGAAGTCCCATGCATTCCATTTAAACTGCGAGCGAAGGATTTCACGGTTGAGTGACGTCACACCCGAGTTGTCGACCATTGTTAGCGATAACAGTTGATAACAAGGTATTTTGCGCATACAAACACTGCAGCAATGTGTCCACACAGATAAGGTTAGACAGTGCTGTGTGTACAACTGATTTAATGAGACACAAAAAAGACAGAAGTGCTAATAAACAGTATTTAGTACGATTTTAACTACTGTTGATGCCCGGAGGAGCCATCTTGGAATTTTGAGATCACTGTTGCTGAGGCTCCTCCGTGTTGGAGCCCATGACCTTTGAACCGTCCCATTCCCGTTTCCCAGCTTCAATGGAACGGCCCATAAATCTGGCTACAACAGCCAAATCACTCACTATCAGTCTTACTGATAAAACCAAAAAGCAAATCGTATCAGATGACTCACTTTCCCGTGGTTTACTGTTATATTTATATCCTGTTGATGACTTTGATTTCCCGCCCAAGTCTTAAGATGTGTGGGATTCAGACAAGATGAGAGTGTGTTGACGCCGGCTCTTTGAAACAGCACTGTTTTTCTTTGCCACCTTCAGATCTTTCACCACACTGAGGGCCACAGGAGCATGTGGTCTGGCCACAACAAGACGACTGTGTAACCAGTGTGGCTTTAGGGGTGGTTGCTGCTGGAAAGAGATGAGTCGTAAGGAGCTGCACTGCATGTGGCAGGGAGGTGGCTAGTGGCCATTTTACCCAGAGATCACTCACTCGTTTACCAATCAGTCGTGTGACTTGATGAGTGGCTTCTTGTTGCACCTTGTTTCTACCACGACATGATCGTGTGTGTTTGTGTGTGTGTGTGTGTGTGTGTGTGTGTGTGTGTGTGTTTACTGTAAGTGTAGGGAAGAGCGGGGTAAGATGAGCTGTTTTTTTACTCAAAATGTTATCTTGGGAAGGACAAGTGAGACAAAACTAAAACAAATAGGGGAAAAGGAGGGGGGAAAAAGTCCCTTGGCTCAATTTGCCCCCAGGTGGAGGTAAGTAAGTTGATCCTAGCAAGGGTGTAAATCGAGCTGGTGAATTATCCATGTTGGAGTCTGGATAAAATGCTGTAGTAGTAGATCAATATTTATCGTGTTAATTATTGTGCTGAATTTGTATTGAGACAACAAGTCAGCCATTCAACAATAACTAACAATTCTACTTTCTGTTGCACAAAACCGTTTTATGGAAGTCCCTTCCTTAATTGCTAGGATACAGGGGGAGGTTCAACCGACCCACTGGCTAATCACACTCTGCTTTCCCCCCATAAGTGACTTTATGAGGATCATAAACGTATTAAAAGCAATGTGCAGCATTTACAGTGTCACCATGCTGACGTGATGTCAGATCACCTTGCCAACCTTCAACTTATATCACGCACTGTTCCATTGCATTTTTCCCGTCGGGAAGTCAGAACGTCTTGCTTTCCGACATGTCTTGAATGCAGCATACATCAATCATCACATAACGCCTCTTGTCATACGTCAATTTGGGAAGGTCGGTGGCCCATCTGTGGAAACGAAACCCACTGCTGTTTTATGCGGCTTGACATGATTGCTTTGTTGATTACGGTGCATCACAGACACAAGTACCAAATACTGTAAATGAGTTTGATTTAAAATATAGATTCACACGATATATGTAGCTTATCTCAGCTTATGTGAACCGTAGTAAGTGGTAGTAGCCAGCCAGCAGACTTTCTCTCTCGACAACACAGGATCTGGTAGAAAGCGGATAGGAAAATGCGGCGATACACTCGGAACAGACTTTTTGACGAGAAAGGGGGGAATGAAACGAGATTTTGAAAGTGAGCGAGACAGACCGAGAGCGAGAGAGAGAGAGAGAGAGACTTCAAAGGGTAGAGGGGAGAGGAGCTTTGAGCCGCAGATGGCATCCGAGATGGGGATGAGGTTTCTAACGGTGTTGTTGTCACCGTAATGAGTGGGTTGGTGGAGAAACAGATTTATTACCTCTGTCATTATGTGTCACCGCTGCAGATCCTAACAAACCCAGTCCTCTTCTGGAGGGAGAAGCACCAAAGTCAACACAGGGGCTGTGGTTTCTGTGATTGTAAAACAGTCGGGGAGCTCCGCATGCAAAGGCTCTATCCATGCCCTTATGAAAGAATAATAGCTCCTTCTTGCGTGGTAGGCGAGCTACTGTATACTGTAATAATGAGTGTTATTCCTGTAAAACACACAAATGTAAAATGTAAAAAAAGCAACCGGCATTTTGAAACAGTAGGAAGCCAGTTCTGCCGCTTGCCGCTTTGAATCTCGCATTTAGAGTGGGATTAAATTACCACACATCACACCTCCCAGGAATTCCTACTCTCTGACAGCATATAATCAGAGATGTAGTGGAGGGTGAACCCATCTGAATACATTTTACCTTTTTAAAATGACATCAATCTTGAAAGGGCGGGTGCAATGAGAATTGCACTTCTCAATTTTATGATATAATTGAACAAATGACCTGCTAATGCAAAACTAACCCAAATGATGTCAGCACTGTACGGCATATTGCAAATGAGGGTAAAACCTCAATGTTCTTTTTGAGAAATCAATAAAGGTTTCAATCAATCGATTGTGTCAATTTGACGCACTTTGAAAAACTCGCTCTGGTTGTGAACTGAATCAAACGTAGATTTCCACTTCCTGGTGTTAATGAATGCTCTGATTGGTTGACAGTATGTATGATGAGGTGTGCCATAATATGTCAGACAATAGCTTGCCAGATACTCACAGGGTGGTATGACTAGTGCTGGAAATCCTTGGAAACATTTGAATTTGAATGTGTTTTATACAGTAGTAACCATTTTATAAATCAATGGCGGAGTGCCTTAGAACAGTGGTCCCCAACCACCGGGCCGCAACGCATTTGGTACCGGGACGCGAGCTGGTCCCATTTTTTTTTTTTTTTTTTTTTTTTATAAACATAGGCTATAATATTATAGGCTGTGTATGGTAGTTGAAACATAGTTTCAAGTTGATGTTTATTTATGTTTGTAGTTAAAACAAAACAAATACTGTATAGGCTACATACAGTACAACACAAAAGGCTGTTATTTACCCTTTGTCGCCACCTGGTGAGTAAATATATATGTAACTAAAACCATTCAAATTGACAACCGGTCCGCGACTTTTTTTTCCATGCATCTACCGGTCCTTGGCACAAAAAAGGTTGGGAACCCCTGCCTTAGAACACCCCTTAGCTTAGGGGTGACCAAACTACTGCGTCCAATGCAAGGGTGCATATACATATGCCCCAAGACAGTCTCAAGTCCCCCCCACATGATCCACAGTAAAAGAGCTCTGCGCCCGATGTGCCATTGTTTTCTGTGGGGAGAGCGGCGCCTCAAAGTTCAAATTGTTTCAACTTTGATCTTTCTTCACACTACCTCGTGGTGAGAGAAGAGAAGATCTTTCTCCACCACACTACCTCGTGGTGAGAGAAGAGAAGATCTTTCTCCACCACACTACCTCGTGGTGAGACAAGAGAAGATCTTTCTCCACACTACCTCGTGGTGAGAGAAGAGAAGATCTTTCTCCACACTACCTCGTGGTGAGACAAGAGAAGATCTTTCTCCACACTACCTCGTGGTGAGAGAAGAGAAGATCTTTCTCCACACTACCTCGTGGTGAGAGAAGAGAAGATCTTTCTCCACACTACCTCGTGGTGAGACAAGAGAAGATCTTTCTCCACACTACCTCGTGGTGAGAGAAGAAAAGATCTTTCTCCACACTACCTCGTGGTGAGAGAAGAGAAGATCTTTCTCTACACTACCTCGTGGTGAGAGAAGAGAAGATCTTTCTCCACACTACCTCGTGGTGAGAGAAGAGAAGATCTTTCTCCACACTACCTCGTGGTGAGAGAAGAGAAGATCTTTCTCCACACTACCTCGTGGTGAGACAAGAGAAGATCTTTCTCTACACTACCTCTTGGTGAGACAAGAGAAGATCGCATATCATGTGAAGGCACCTTTGGGTTTGCAATGATTGAAAATGGCTGCCAAAATAGATGCATTTCCGCTATATGTACAGTACTGTATATATTCTATTATTCATTTAAAGGTTCCATACTGTTTTCTTTGTTATTTTTCTTTTTCAAGCCGGGCAGCAGCGTCCCAGTGTGAATGTGTGGATTGTGAATGTGAACATAATGTATTATGGCTCAGGATAAAGATGTTCTTGACTCAGGATGTTTTACAAATAAATGTAGCTTCATTAAAAGGGTTTTAATTGAATTAATTTGACAATTAATGCCACATTCACGTCGTATCCGATTTACCATAAATACAAGCTTCCACCCTTAATCAGTTAGTTAGTGGATAGAAAAGGGCATTGGATAGAGACGGGCACAAGCCCTGAGCTAACCCATGATCAAGAACTAACGAACGAATCAGTTAGCCTCCTAGTGGTAATTACATGTAGGACATGTGGGAACTGTTTGAAGGTTGTAATATCTCACATCTGGCTTCACAAATGGCAGAAGCGTGCCAACACAGGAGATAATAATACGGGTTGATTGTAAAACAGAACAGTTAAACACATGAAGGTGTACTGTAGCAGCGAGGTGCTGTTCTGCTTCTTCTCATATGATGGGAACGTGGCATTAGTCCTCACTGGCAGAACAATCACATAATCACATTAACATTTGATTATAGTTGATTGATTGATTGATTTTATTCTGGATAAAGAACGACGACATCCAAG
>NC_139633.1:28103357-28111292 GCF_964638095.1 Poromitra crassiceps
CTCTTCCTCCTCCACCAGCTACAGCTACCACCACACAGAAAGCAGCCAGAAGATCCAGCACCACGGCCACAACATGCTCTATCCCAGCCAGCATGGCTACCAGCTTCCACAGTACCAGCCTGCCTCCAAGAGCCAGCTGGGTCGCTGCTTCCAGGAGACCACAGGGAGTCAGGTAGCTAGCTACACTGCCAGAGATGTCTTTACGTGAGCTGAATTGAGCTGAAATATGAACCTCGTTGGGAGTAGCAATTATGCTTTACATGTCTGGCCCAATTTACCTCGTAGGAACTGATGTTGTCACTAATGGAAATAACGCATGTCTGAATTTACACAAGTAAAGGATTGGCTTTGCACCAGTTAGTTGCCAACTGTCAACAAATCATTAAATAATAATGTAGCTCAGTCACAATTAACAAATAATGTTACTACTAATATACACATAATTATACAGTAGCAAGGCCTGTTACATCC
Organism: Poromitra crassiceps; assembly: GCF_964638095.1. Lineage (NCBI taxonomy): Eukaryota > Metazoa > Chordata > Actinopteri > Beryciformes > Melamphaidae > Poromitra > Poromitra crassiceps. The sequence goes on from NC_139633.1 coordinate 28,103,829, forward strand.
TCAGCAAGGGATCGAGCCCACTTACAATGAATAAGTCCGACAAACATGCACAACATAAATCAGACGTACAAATGTGGCAATTATTTAGTAGCTAGCCTAACACTGCTAGCCAGCCAAACGCTTCCACAAGCAATTAAAATGTGAAAAATCAATCTTCCGATGCAACAGCAGTGAAAACTAGCATCACGGGGAGCGTCAGCTATAAAGCTTGAGACCACAGGTGTTACAGACATGTCAGCTCCACAAGGACCTCATGAAAATACTACAGGCTCATAGACACATACGAGCATTTTGCTTTTTACCCAGACATGTTGTGTGTGCATGAAAATAGTCTTGTAACCCTTCAATCCATCCCATGTTATTAATCCCACTTATCTGCCTCAGATCACCATTTCTGTTTGGTTGACATTTCACATTTTGCAGTCAAATTGTTGTTGGAAAGATAAGGGTCTGTCAGCGAGTGAGTGAGGGGTGGAGAGGGAGAGACGAGTGTATTCTGTGTGTGTGTGTGTCGGATCAAGCCTGTGTGTGTGTGTGTCTGTGTGTGTGTGTGTGTGTGTGTGTGTGTGTGCGTTTGCCGTGTCTTCCCATGTCCCATGTCTTTCCACTCTCTTTTCCATGCGTCTCACTGTGTTTTGTGTCTCTCTTCTCTCCGTCCTCCTCCTTTCTCCCTCTATCTCTGTCTATCTGTGTGTATATCAGTGTGGGAAGGCCCTGCCGGGTCTCAGTAAACAGGAGGACTGCTGTGGGACCATCGGGACGTCCTGGGGTTTCCACAAATGCCAGAAGTGTCCCAAGAAAGCATGTAAGTACAGTGGTGGTTAGCCAGACAGAAAGCATGTAAGTACAGTGGTGGTTAGCCAGACAGAAAGCCCTGCTTACCCGCTCGCTCCTAATCTGTTGCTGCGTTTTGTATGTTGCCCTATTCACATCCCTGTGTCCCATTGCAAGCGTTCCACAGATGACGATGCGCAGGAGGTGGCCAAGTTTTGCCATTAACCCAAATATTACGGTGGCACGGTGGCTCAGTGGTAGAGCTGTCGCCTCGCAGTCAGAAGGTCCTGAGTTCGATTCTCGCCTGGGACACTGTGGGCGCTGTGGTTGTGTTCCCCCCATATCTTCAGTGCCTACTGCCCAGGTGGGGTATCTCGTCGTAAGGGCCTTTCTGTCTGTGTGGAGTTTGCATGTTCTCCCCGTGCTCCCCCAGGGGGGTTCCTCCGTATATACCCCCCCCCCCCATTAAAAACATGCAGAAGATCAGATCGTCATCGTCATCCGACCAGTGACGACAACATCCGAAGTCGGTCCCCGGGCGCTGTACGAGATAGCGACCACTGCTCCTGGCCTGCCCCCCGGAGGAAAGAACAACGCCAGGATGGGTTAAATGCAGAGGACAAATTTCACCGGCCACCGTCAGCATGTGTGTGTTTGTGGCCTTCCGTACATGTGTTGATGTGTAATCGTGTGACAATAAAAGACGGGCTTGTCCGTCTGAAATCGTGTTTTTTATTAATATTATGATATTGTCGCACGGTAAAAATCATATTAACACGTTCACTGCCATTGACGAGATATCTCGTCTTAAAAAATCCAACGGTTGACTGCCAATGACGAGATATCTCGTCTTAAAAAAAAAAAAAAAAATTTGACGGTGGGACGTGGATCAACGCCCCCCACGTCTCCTATAAAAATATTGGAGCCACCGAACGTGTACAACCCATTCCACCGACCCACTAAGTGGCGACAGTGCTCTCCAGACTAGAAAAAGCCGAGCCAAAACTGCAGGGGAACGCGCGAGGAAACCATTCTCTCATACTGTTAAATGGATTAGCGAAAACGCTTTCGCTTTCGCGCATTATCGCGCTGGGAGCTGGCGGTGGGGGATTGCAAATTTGCATAATAGATTATGCGTGCAACACACTTTGAAACACCGGCAGAAAGCCCACAATCGCACGCAGCTTCATTGCAGCTGAGCTCACAACCGAAACGACTCATGCAGACTCGCCCAAAGAGCAGCCAGGCAGCACAGACAGGCAGAACCTCGCTTGTGACAAACGCTGCAAAGCCACCAGAGACACACCCACGGAGGGAGGAGTTTGAAGGAGAGGGGGGTTTCCTGCTGCTATGGAGGAAATTACTGTTCAAAACTATTGTTTAGATGTCTGACGTCTTACGCCAAAAATAAATGGTTAAAGTGACTGTTCTATCGAATTTCACAAAAAGCCATTTATCTCAGAATAAATTTTCAGACGCTGAAACCATGCTGTATTCTACTGGTAATGCCTACATAACTACTAACTCTACAAACTAACTCTTTTAGACAGAGAAAGCACACATTCTATTAGTTATTTTGAGATCATTTGTGTTCACAAAATCTTAGCAGAAAAGAATCCTCGGCTCTTGAAAGATGAGCCAGAATCCTCAAAAAAAAAACTTGGCAGAACCTACCTACAGTATTGAAAAAACGGCTGGCAGTGAATGTGTTAAAACAGCTTTGGAAATTGTTTTGAACCTGATAACAGAAGGAACTTTAGGTGCAAGTTTCACAACCCAATGCAGGTAGCAGCTAGCCTGGGTAAACCCAGCCTTCAACGTGACGTCACTATGCCTTAGTGCCTATCAGTCTTTGTGACTGATAGTCCATAGAATTCACGTACATACATACACACACACACACACACACACACACACACACACACACACACACACACACACACACACACAGATATAAAATTACATCTATTCAATGTCAAATTAATTTGAGGGAAAGATGATCATCATAGAATGCAACTGTTCAAACATTCATAGTAAGTGTTCCAAAATCATTGTGTCTAGAACAAAAACACACATGAAGAGGAGTGACCAAATTGGGTCTGTGGCCTAATAATCTGTGTCAATTTGGCATGAAGTCAACCTCCATTCTAGACTGCTGCTGCTGACTTCATACAGTACGTTTAACCATCACGCTCAGTCCAGTTTACAAGCATTGCACTCGACAATTCAGCCTCATCCAAGAGAGAGGAGGGAACATTTTGACACATATTGAAACAAATGGACAAAGCGTTTGGAGGGAGTGCGTGTTTCTGCGATTGGGCAAACGGTGAAGTTCAGCGAACACATGGGAGCGTTACTGTGCTGACTCACACGGCAGAACAGCAACTCCACAGTCCTGTGTCGATTTCCAGGAATCATCCAATTCCTCTGAAACATGACCCAGTGGGCATGACGTACTGTACTGACTCGCTCGCTCACCACATTCTTTCTAGAGAATCTCACTCCTCTGTCATCTTATTCTTTTTCTTACAGCATAGCATTGTGATGTGCTTTGTCCATATTTGGCTGTAATGCCGTTTGAACACTACAGATTCCCAAACCCAGACATAACTTGATCTCTCTCACTCTCCCACTGGTTAGAGTTTGGGAAACAATGGTATGCTGCAATGTTAGCAGAGTCCCGGGACTGAAATCTGTGAAAACCTGTCTCGGGCTCACTGGGCCATTTAACCCATTGATACCTGATGCAGCATTTGTGTGTGTATCCCTTTAAGACCGCGAACCGTGTGACGCGGTTCGCGGTCTTAAAGGGATACACACACAAATGAGGGATATATACTAGGGGTGGGAATCACCAGAGGCCCACGATACGATACTAAAACGATACTTGAGTCACGATACGATAGTATTGCGATATCGCCGATATTGCGATATATTGAATATTGCGATATTTCGTATATATTGCGATTTCTTACTTTTTCAACTGCAAATGATGTCCCCAAAGGAAAACTTTGTCAACATCTGGTTTATATAAGAACAATTTTTTAGTCTGTACATCTGACTTCAACCATTTTATTGAAGCAACATTGTCAAGTAGACAGACCAACAACTTTCATAAAGTCATGTCATAGTTGCATGCACCTGACAAACTGAACTGTTTGTTACAGTCTACTTACATTCCACCTTAACTGGATGTGTGTGTGGACTACTGTACTTAGGTAGTTTTTGAACAATGCAACTTCACTTCACTTACACAAAACATCTTGTGCAGCCCTTCAGTAACTGGGGAATTTGTAAATGACTGTTATGACAAAACTGTTACTGTTAAAACAAAATGAAAATCTGCTACCGTTTGTTTACTGCTGGCCTTGGAACTAAAGTTTATAGTAGCCCGGTGGCCTGGCATGGCCTGCAATTTTATTTTTTATTTTTTTATTTTTTTGTGTGTGCAATATCGATACTTGGCGTCCAAATATCGATACAATATCGTCAGGCAAAATATCGCGATACTATGGTGTATCGATTTTTTCCCCCACCCCTAATATATACGCAAATGCTGCATCAGGTATCAATGGCTTAATCTCCCCTGATACCAGAATACTACCATTTTTATTGTAGAGCTGCATAATGCTACTTTTTTCTTTTACCACATAGAATAGATAACAAGGCCGTGCAGCGGCCGAGCCCACGCAGCCGGCGAGCCTAGGAATCGAGCGTGCGCAGCGCGCGAGATGCCTAGTATCACATACTTTCAGCAGAAACAAAAATGATATGCTGTACAAAATGATCATACTGTGAATAGACTCTATTCACCTCTATTCAATAAAGGTTCAACCTAGGGCTATGAAAATTTGATTACTAAATCCAATATTTATTGGATTGCCATGAATTCTATGTTGAAGATGAAGGAAATAGACATTTGAACGTGTCTGTGTTCACCTGTTCTTTGGCACTTTACGGATGCTGGTTACCTCAGTCTCAATGTTTCAAGGTAGACAGCTGATCAAGATGAAAGGGATGGCGGCACTAACAACGCACACCTTTGCTCAAGGCAAAAGGTTGCATAGCATACCTTTAAAAGTATAACAGTGGATACATTCTTTGTGGGGGTTTCCAACTGATGGTGACCCACCCAGGGACCACCATTATGACTGAAGAAGTACCCTGAGGAGCACTGTTGTGAGGAAATGGGTTGAGATGACATGGGAACTACATTATTGAATGCATGGTCAGGGACCACCTGACACCTGCAATGCCTTCACGGACCACCAGGGGGTCACGGACCACTTGTTGGAAAACCCCCTGCTATAATGCATTGTCAAGGCACCTTAATGGGGGGGTGTTGTGAGGGGCAGGGTTGCATATGAGCAACTGGCAGCCCTCCTATATTACCATCCTGGTTTAACACCGATATAACAATAGCACCAGCTAGACCCTACCATACGATCAGACTGACAACCTTAAGCCACTGTCATCCTGCTTCTTCTAAGAGATACACCAACACAGCAGTTCACAAATAGAGTCTGAGGAGCCGTAGCGCAGCGTAGCGTCTGGTACATCCAAAGCATCTTTCCTAGACACAGTCGGAGCCAACAGGTCCAGCTGCCCCCCCCCCGGGGAAATCGACACCCTAAAAAGGTGTCTCAATGCACCGGTCGCTCTCTCAGTCCGTCTCTCAGTCCGACCGTGCATCAGTGCAGTCAAGCAAAGATGCCGAGTCAAGCTGGAAACGTGATACGACCCTTGTGTTTGTCTGGGTATAAAAAGACAGGCCACTTTCACCCTGGGAGTTATTTCCAGTGGGGGGTAAAAGCGCTAAATGCCTTGGTGGCACTCAACGTTTCCCCCCGCTCCCCTCCCTCCCTCCCTCCCCTGCACCTCCTCACTAACCCCCGGCTTATTTTAGAGAGGTTGTTACCCAGAGGAAGCAGGGGGGGAAGAAGCCCGACTCAGGCTCTGCTCTGTATGTGGTAGCTAGCTGGTAGCTATTCAAGCCCCACTCCATTTAATAGAACCATGGAATTTGTCTCCGAAGCCAAAGCGATGGGATCTAGAGCATGAGAAGACATGCTCGTGTGCGTGAGCGTGCCTCTCTTGTGTGTTTGTGCGCTGTCTCCCCCCCCCCCCCCCCATTCAACTAGAGGAGGTGTGTGTGTGTGTGTGTGTGTGTGTGTGTGTGTGTGGGGGGGGGGGGGGGCGTTTAGTTTCCCATAGAATAGCTTTAGTTAATAACGGCTCATTTGTCCAACAGAACAGGCCATACCCTGCAGCCATGAGACAGGTATCAAAAGCATCAGATCCCATTCAGCTCTGAGCATAATCTTCTGTAATCTGATTTTAAAAACCTTTTGATTTGATAGGCATCGGATAGTCACATGACAGCTATTAGCTATTTAGTAATTTAGTAACTAATTACACCGTCCGTAGCTTTCCCTCCGGTGTATATCTTACCATCTTGATCCCCCTCGGAAAATATATAAGATTTGATTCACTTTGTCTCCAGTGGCTTTGTACAGATATTGGTTTTCTCCCGAAACGACGTTCCTGCTTTGGTTTACAGTGATGACAACAACAGGCGGGGGGAAATTAAATCTTCCCTAGCATTTTGTAGTAAGAAATCGGTTCTAAAAATATCGAGCTATATTTTCCGCCAAAACAAATGATACGTTGTAAAAATGCGTCCGGCTTAAAATAAGTGATTTGAATGAAAACCCCAAAGTCAGTTCTATCTAGACACAATTGTAGCAGGATTGTAACCTGTGTTTTGTACACTCCTCAGTTTACAATTGCAAAATCATTTACATCTATAAAAGACGGACATGGATTGTGTTTTTACAAATCCCGAAACACTCGGTTACATACGTTTCTACAGGTATATTTCAGCCCAAGAGAAGCTCAACTCATAAGATTGCTTTTAAGTCTACAACAAAATGATTACATTGAGTACACACTGTAAAGATTGACCAAAATACCTTCCTAAATGTCCCTAATCCCCTCTTCTTTCTATTGGCAGACTTCAGTGGGAGTGTGCTACAAAGCGCCAGTGTTGTCGTCCCCTGTGTTCCTCCTCAGGAATAGACAGGGGGCGTAAGGTTAGGTTAGCCTTTCTGTTCTGCTCCGGCCATGAACCCGCCCCATTTGTGCCCCCGGACACACTTGTAGCTGGTAAATAAACGGGGCTTTTAACCGTCAAAACAAACATTGCCTTGTTGTTGTTCTCCCTTGAGCAAGTGAACAATCTGCTTTCAGGTATTTGGGTACCACCCCTCCACCCGGTGCCTTTGTCCAGCGCTCCAGTAGATCCCTGTCTCTGACCAGTAGCAGAGACTTATACAGTACAAGGAGACTTCAGTTTGCCCTTTCTCACTCTGAGTAGCTCTCACAGTAGCTTTCAGTGCTGCCCTATCTCAGCTTCTATCAGTCACTTCAGTTCAATTCAGTTCAGTGCAATTCAATATGCTTTTACTGGCATTAGTTATAATAACAATAATAATCATAATAATGATTGTTTCAATTAAAAATACACTAAAGTAACAATTGATCCCTCCAGTATCTGTGTGTGTGTGTGCTCATGTGCATCTCCAATACCCACAACCTCCAGCTCCAGCTCCCAGTGAATACAACTATGTGAACAGTCTTTCCTTTCTTTGCCTCTGTCTCCCCCCCTTTCTCTCTGACTCTGTCTCCACT
>NC_139633.1:28113992-28153992 GCF_964638095.1 Poromitra crassiceps
TTTTAACTTAGTGTTGGCGTTCCAAAATTGGACAAAAAATGGACACCCCTGGACAGCTCACCAATCCATCACAGGGCTAACACAGATACTTCCATGGCTTCTTATGGGCAACTAAAGAGTCTCCAGTCCACCTGATTGTCGGAGGAAACTCAGGAAAAGACGCTGCTTTTTCTTCCCCTTTCTATAGAAGCTTAATCCCCCAATAGTTGTCCAATAAGGCTGAAATATCATTAAAATTATCTTAAACTTATAAGCCATAAGATTTTCATGTAAATAAATGTCTGTTAAGTCACTATCTATCTGATAGTGAGTTAACACAATGGTGATTGAGCCTATGGCCCATTGATGGAAGCCTTTGCATTTTCAGTATTGCAGCATTTATGAACTTGGTGTCTGTGGTGACACAGGGTGGGCGGAGCTAACACAATAGACTCACTCTGTAGGTTAGTGTAGGTTCACAGGGTGGGCGGAGCTAACACAATAGACTCACTCTGTAGGTTAGTGTAGGTTCACAGGGTGGGCGGAGCTAACACAATAGACTCACTCTGTAGGTTACTGTAGGTTCACAGGGTGGGTGGAGCTAACACAATAGACTCACTCTGATAGGTTACTGTAGGTTCCTGACAACTCTTGCGTGAAGTAGGATAACAAGCTACTTTTCCCCGGTCTCTGCTAGCTAGCATTACGGATGGTTACTATGGCCGAACAAACTGACTAATGTCACACGATAACACTGTTTGGATCTCACCTGCAATTGCCACTCATCGCCAACAGGTGTCACCCAAGAGAACAAAATTGAAATCTTACGGATTGCAACTTTAAATATGACATTACCCAGAAATAGCTGAGGGTTTAAAATCCACCTCTAGATCCACAGCGTGCCTCTGCTGATCTAGGATCGAAAATTCCGCCGTAACTTTCCCCCTTTCTGCTTTCCAACAAGCTGAGCGTACGAGCCAACCTCTTTCATAAATTAAATACGCAAAATGTGCCATCCATCTTTTAGATTATAGTGTTTTGGAGAAGATTGAGGGAAAATGACGGTTCTTGTAGATTGATACCAATTTCCTCGCTCTGCTGCGTTCATTCCACAGGCGATTTACAGCCTCAAGGTAATTGTGACATCCAGGGAAACACTGAACAGCCACGGAGGGGGCGTGGCCAGAGCCACAGAGGGGGCGTGGCCAGTGGGAGCAGATGTGTGGCTGTAGCCAGTGGAAACATGTTCCAGCGTTTCATTTAAACAGGATACCATAACTGCCTGTCATTGATATTCCTGGCGACGGACGGGATGTTGTGAGCTGAACGCCGACACTTTTCCTCATCTGACTTTGAGGTTTTGTTTTAAAGGTGATTCGGATAATCTGTCCCGTGAGGGACATGAAACGCCCTCGTTCACCTGCCCCGAGGGGGGAAATCTCACGGCTTCGGGATCCAAGTGATTCTTATACTGTTTGACAGCACAGAATGCAAAGTCCTCCTGCGGTGAAGGCATGGCTAAAATATAGCCCCATAAAATATTAATAGTCTGCCTGAAGAAGAAAAAAACTCTTCCTCTCATGAACTAACCGCAACCCAAGACGATCTGATATACCCTGAGCATGATCCACCCTGGTCTTGGAACAATCTCTAGTCAATCAGTTCAAACAAATGATCTACACTCTTATGCGCAATGTTTACTCCTGTTTCTTATCTAAATTGTGATTTATTTATTTTTTGGGTACACATTTGACAATTTTTGTATTTTCTAGTGTATTGTATATTTTATTGTGTAACCCCTGTGGCCATTTCCTGGCTGGTTTCCCTTGGAAAAGAGATTTTGTATCTGAATGGGAAACTGAGAATCACATCTCCTACCTTACTGGCTGCCATCTTGGACCTTTTTTTTTACAGCAGAGCAGGGTATACATTTACCTATTTTTTTTTTATTAACAAGGGCTTTTTTGCCCTTGTGAAATATCTTTGATCTTGGATAATTTCCAGGGCAATTCTAATGTTGGGAAATACCTTAGTTCGTCTATGTTGCATGACAGACCAATATTCTATGACTCTTATCCAAGCATATTTTAATTCTAAAAGTTCATAAACAATCACAGTTAGACTGACCGTATGTACTGTAGGTAGCCTACACGTCAGTCCATCCTCCACTTTTTGACAGGGGCGAGAGTTGTGCAGGTACGGATGCTTAGCTGGCCATTTTCAAGTCGCGCTTTGCAAATACAGAAGAAAATCTGGACATGCTTTGCAAAGAGAGAGTAACATTGAAATACTGAAAATTAACTATTTTATAGGGGCATTTAAAAGCCTGCATCATCCCAATACCAAGGGCAAATTTAGATTAATTTTTTTTTAAGGGGAATTTTGCCCAAAGCCCCAAGCTAATTTCCTACCCTGCAGCAGACGAAGTTGAAATACAACAGATGGCATCCTGGAACCAAATGTTTTGGCGGAATCATCAACATCAACACATGCTTTAAATTCGGGCCTCGTCTCTTAACAACATTCACATTGCTAAGCTGAAAATACCAAAACAAATGTACGAGTTGTGTCCACCGCCCTAAAGCAGTCACTAATGTTCAATGTTCTGCTCGTCTCTGCTGATAAAGCAATCCGCCGAGGAGGCTCTTCTGTTGACTTTCTTCGCTAACTCCACATGCTTTGCAAGCTTTTTAGCGTGTCTCTCGAACTAATGTGGACGAATGGTCTGAGTGAGTGTAGAGTTAGGGTCGTTAAAGGGCCAATAAGTACGTTTGTTACGGTTTAGAGGTCGATAGAATAGAGAATGTAGGGAAACAGTGGATGGATGGATCCAGAAGAAGGCGGTAATGCAACATTAAGGATGCCAACTGCCATAAAGCACCAAAAAGAAGAAGAAGAAGAGGTCGATAGACTACATGATAGCTCTTTAAAGACATGAAGCTATCTGCAAAGCCAACCCGTAACACTGAACCTTGAGCTGATTCAACCAGCTTGACACAAACACTGATCTACGGTACACCAAAGGTTTCAAACTGTGTTGCTGTCCTCATTTCTGAATGACACAAGTAGCATACAAGAACACAGTTTGATCAGTTGTGTTCACATCACAAATGGGTTGTTTAGTTCATGCAGAAAATACATTTTGAATGGAGTCAGATTGTGTACACTACACTGTACTATAAGCGAACTGTATTGCCATTGATTGTGTGTTGTGTTGTTGTGCTGATTCACAGATTTGAATGAGTGCCAGCTACAGGGGGTGTGCCCTAACGGAGACTGTCTGAACACCATAGGCAGCTATAGGTGCATCTGTAAAGCTGGGTACATGCCTGACCCCACGCTCTCCACATGCATACGTAAGTCCTACAGTCTAACACTCTCTCTATCACTCTCTCTCCTCCTCTCTCCCTCTCCCTCTCTCTCTATCACTCTGTCTCTATATCACTCTCTCTCCTCCTCTCTCCCTCTCTCTATCACTCTCTGTCTCTCTCTCTCTTTCACTCTCTGTCTCTCTCTCCCTCTCTCTCCTCCTCTCTCTCTCTCTTTCACTCTCTGTCTCTCTCTCCCTCTCCTCCTCTCTCCCTCTCTATCACTCTCTCCCCCTCCCCCCTCTCTACCCCGCCTCTCTCTCTCTTTCGATCTCTCTATCACTGTCTCTCCTCCCCTCTCCATCCTCCCCGCTCTCTCTCCCTCTCTCTCCCTCTTTCTCACACTCATAATCTGCCAGTGCCAGAAGATCCAAGGTTGCAGTGGCAATACGAGCAGAAATCTTCTATTGACATAAATAAATGCATTACATTTGCATGGCAGTTTTCTGAATTTTGGATTTGCAATTCAATAGCTTTGCTGTACGACTTTGATATTTCCCATTAAGACAAAAGACATGGGAAATATAAGTTGTATTTTTCATTAGTTCCACCTGCCCCAAAATACGGGCAAAGCGAGGCTCGCCGGGAATGCTTCCTGTGCTGTGTGTTTAACGATATGCATATGAATGTGGGAAACCAATGAAAGTGCATGAATGAAAGCATGGTGTTTATCATATCAATCAGATCCCCTCCCTCAAGCATGGAGCACAAGGCATCACATATTGCCAAAGCCAACAGAACTCATTTCACTCAGCTACAAAGGGCAAAGAAGGTGGGTGGTGGGTGGTGGGTGGTGGTGGGTGGCGGGGACGGGGGGCAGGAAAGGAAAGGAGAAAGGGGACAAGGTGTTAGATGAGGGAGTGAGATTCTAGCAATGTGGGCTTCTGGGTGAAGCCTGATTGATCACCAACGTTGATCGGCAATGTCCCTTCATCAGGACATGTTGAGTGTGTGTGTGCGTGCGTGTGTGCGTGTGTGTGATTGGTTTGGGGGTGGGGGGGGGGGGGGGGTGTCTCGTAGTTCTCCTCTATTTATCTTACGGCTAATTAAAGCCGAGGGACAATTCATCACCATCACCAGTTAAGCCCAGCAGCCGGCTTGTCCTTACATGGACATGGGAGGAGCCCAGCAGCTGGCTTGTCCTTACATGGACATGGGACACTCTGGAAATTAATCAGAGACAGTGGAGGCCTAGCCTGGGTCCAGACCCTTGAAGCCCCGCCCACTCCACAGTTGTAGAGTTGAGAATTCAGTCTGAATATCAGGCTAGTGGATGATCCCGTTCAGTTAAGATTTAGCTGGGTGGTTAATAAAAGAAAATGTGTGGTGTGACAAACTAAAAAACAAACAAATCTTAGTTGCCTAACCTGAACCAAAGTTATTTTTCTTGTCTAAACCGACCTGTTAGTTCAACTTTACATGTGATGAACAGGTATCCAATTTGTCGGGGAACATAATTTGTGTCCAGAATACAGTACAGTATAAGGCCTGTTCGAAACTGTTCCCTATTACAGAAATAGTGGACTATATATATAGAGTATATATATATATATAGTGTGTTCGCCACAATGCACTGCAATTTCTAGTGAGTAGGGAATGTACCCTACATTTTCTCCCATATACCACAATGCAAAGCGGGCGGGTGTGTTTACCAAAGTAGAAGAAGAGTGAGGTGGTGTCCCGAAACTGGTTTGATCGTTCTCCATATAGTTCACTATTATGATAAACACTACATGGGGAATAGTGAGTGAGTGAATGAGTGATTGTGAACACATGGCTATAGTATAGTCTGCATTTCAGCACTTATTTAACAAAGTTTTACGAGAGCTGGCCGTGTCATTCCTCAAGATTAGAGAGTTTGGCAGCCAGGAAGAGCCAAAGCCCATTCTGATCCCTGTAACTTGAGCTAATCATGATGGACTTGTCGGTGCCGTTAGCTGTACTACCCCTGGTCTTCACACCAGGTAAGAACATGTGGAGATTCAAGCATTAGTCCAGACTGCGGTTTGCCCTTGCTTCTGTTATACCGGTCTTTCAAAGAGTGAGTAATTATCAGATGTAAACATTTGTCTCCTTACTTATAGGACGAATCAGCGTGACGTCACAACCACCCAGAAATGCGCAACCCTGCAGCAGTTAACTAGTATGAGTTGTGCCAAACAAACGTTAATATCTCAAAAGCTATACATCACATCGCTTATATTTTGACACTCTGAGTGAGAGCAGAAGTTGCTCAAGACTAGTCTGATGTAATGAATGTCGTGTTAAAGTTGTGTGAACAGTTTCAGTTTTTAAAATGAAGTGAATTTAGTAAACAGCACAGCCGGCTAGAGTGAGACACTCAAGGCTGGCTCCATAGGGTCCCATTATAAAGTTATAAACAGCACAGCCGGCTAGAGTGAGACACTCAAGGCTGGCTCCATAGGGTCCCATTATAAAGTTACCCGTTTCCACCCAGTTTGTTTACCAAAATGCCGATCGGCTGATCCCTCGTATACCCACAAAATTGTGTGGAACAAAAAATGTACAACAAACTAACATTAGGGTTGGGTATCGAACAAGAACTGGTTCCAATTTAGTGATACCAAACTGTAATTTGTCAGTATTTTGTTATCTTATCACAATAATTATCTACTCACTCTCATGTCAGATGAAAACTCCAGTCAACTTTGTATGTTAAAATAATATACAGCTACATTGCAACACATTTGGACACATTTGGAGTTCCAAAAACAGCAAATGAATCACAGTAAAATGACTCTGACTGCTTGTGTTGCATAGTAAGTGTTCTGAAGCCAAACGATTGCACTGGGGGTCTAAAAGTCCAATATTTATAACTCATCAGCTCCAAGATTTTCAACAGTTGTTCTGCACCGCGCCAACAGTCACAGCAAGTAGATGATGCATTCAAATGCCATCGGAAAATATTGTATTGTAATTACAGGTAGAGTGCACCTGAATAACCTAAATAACGTGGTAAATACAAAGAGAGTCGGATCTTATATGATATCCAAGATGCCAAGATGGGACATTCACACACTTTGACATGCATACAACAACATTTAGCCATTTAACTAATTAAATGATCAAAACCTCTTCTTCATTCTGCTGTTGTAGCAGCTCATGTTCAGGCAATTTTGTTTTGTTCAGTCATGTCGAACATTTTCCAATTGTTCTCTCAACTAAGGTATTATGCCAAATGTGCTTTAGCTGTTTTGAAAAGTAATACGTAAGTAAATTAAGCAAAAGTAAGTCTCGAGTAATAAAACAATAAAGTGATGTTGAACTTTGGTAGTACCTTGGATTGTGTAGCTTCCTGGAAATGATATAACCCCAAAATCAGTTGATAGACATAACCGTGGTGATGCAGCTGCAAAGCCTCTATAGCTACCACCAATACCAAGCCCGGTTTGCTGGGTAAGAGGAGCCTCTGAGTGCCATCTGAGTGCAGACTAATAAATGAATGCAAACCGCGTGTGTCGCTGAGTCAAAACACATTCAGTCCGTCTCCCCGTTTCACCACTGCGACGAATCCGTGCCGTAATTGTCAAACTGTTTCCCGATGACACGAGACTCAACTTTCCAGACAAAGTCGTAGACCGTAAAGGTTAAAAATACACGAGTAATGTGCGTTTGAAATTCACATACCACGTGCGATTCAGATCCAAATAGGGTTACGCGATGTGGGCTCAAATTCCACCAGCGTCGAGGAATGAAGAAGTGGACATAGCGAGGTCTCGTCCAGCTCCCTCCTCTCCCTCTCCCGCTGTACTTGGATGTACTTGGATGTCCTCCAACATCTGATAGGGGAAAAACCTCTTATTCAGTCATTAGTGGACCTATTTAATCAGATGCCTTTTGGGAGCTGATACTGCCAATAGAAATTCGAGCCGCTTCACTAAGTCTGACACTGTCAGGCGCATTAGATACAGTTGTGGGAGCTGCCGCAGTGGGACGGCTTCGGACGTATTAATTAGGGACATTGGCGAGGGTCTTTGACAGGCATGTATGTGGGTGGTATAGAGACACTGCGGAGCGCATCATCATTCAGAAACCACACCCAAAACGGGGGGGAAACAAACCCCCCTCCCCAAATCCTGGCGTGCTCCTGTGTCGCGCGCATGGTCGCGTGTCGCACACAAAGATCATATATACGGAAGATTAACTTACTTCCGAGACAGCTGGATCCCCATTTTTCTTCTCGCCAATTCTCAATGGCTTCCTTGTTTTGCTCGGGAGTACAAAAAAACTTGAATTGGCGATTTTTTACATTTGTTGTCTGCGCAGCCCCACCACACAACAGCTTTTAGCTATGTTTAATTCAAGGAAAATGACGCTGGTGTGTGGGAGTGAATGGAGCGCTTTCCCCCATGATGGGCGTGGCCTATTTCATGCAGTGTCTCTATTGGAGGAGAGGGGATGGTGGTGTGGTGAGACAGGGTGATGGAGGTACTGTATAGGAGGAGAGGGATGGTGGTGTGGTGAGACAGGGTGTGATGGAGGTACTGTATAGGAGGAGAGGGGATGGTGGTGTGGTGAGACAGAGTGTGATGGAGGTACTGTATAGGAGGAGAGGGGATGGTGGTGTGGTGAGACAGGGTGTGATGGAGGTACTGTATATGAGGAGAGGGGATAGTGGTGTGGTGAGACAGGGTGTGATGGAGGTACTGTATAGGAGGAGAGGGGATGGTGGTGTGGTGAGACAGGGTGTGATGGAGGTACTGTATATGAGGAGAGGGGATGGTGGTGTGGTGAAACAGGGTGTGATGGAGGTACTGTATAGGAGGAGAGGGGATGGTGGTGTGGTGAAACAGGGTGTGATGGAGGTACTGTATAGGAGGAGAGGGGATGGTGGTGTGGTGAGACAGGGTGATGGAGGTACTGTATAGGAGGAGAGGGGATGGTGGTGTGGTGAGACAGGGTGTGATGGAGGTACTGTATAGGAGGAGAGGGGATAGTGGTGTGGTGAGACAGGGTGATGGAGGTACTGTATAGGAGGAGAGGGGATGGTGGTGTGGTGAGACAGTGTGATGGAGGTGATGTATAGGAGGAGAGGGGATGGTGGTGTGGTGAGACAGGGTGTGATGGAGGTACTGTATAGGAGGAGAGGGGATAGTGGTGTGGTGAGACAGGGTGTGATGGAGGTACTGTATAGGAGGAGAGGGGATAGTGGTGTGGTGAGACAGGGTGTGATGGAGGTACTGTATAGGAGGAGAGGGGATGGTGGTGTGGTGAGACAGTGTGATGGAGGTACTGTATAGGAGGAGAGGGGATAGTGGTGTGGTGAGACAGGGTGTGATGGAGGTGCTGTATAGGAGGAGAGGGGATAGTGGTGTGGTGAGACAGGGTGTGATGGAGGTACTGTATAGGAGGAGAGGGGATAGTGGTGTGGTGAGACAGGGTGTGATGGAGGTGCTGTATAGGAGGAGAGGGGATAGTGGTGTGGTGAGACAGGGTGTGATGGAGGTGCTGTATAGGAGGAGAGGGGATAGTGGTGTGGTGAGACAGGGTGTGATGGAGGTACTGTATAGGAGGAGAGGGGATAGTGGTGTGGTGAGACAGGGTGTGATGGAGGTACTGTATAGGAGGAGAGGGGATAGTGGTGTGGTGAGACAGAGTGTGAGGGTGGTGCTGTATAGGAGGAGAGGGGATGGTGGTGTGGTGAGACAGGGTGTGAGGGTGGTGCTGTATAGGAGGAGAGGGGATGGTGGTGTGGTGAGACAGGGTGTGAGGGTGGTAGCGTAAGTGGGTGGAGGTTCTAATGAGTTTGGCAGGGAAGCAGAGCAGCTGATGAGAGTATCTGTGTTGGATAGCACAGGAGGCTTTCTCAACCCATCCTCGAGGTTTCCAGAGACGTGGTGGCACCATCACAATTGTAACTGAGAAATGGAGCGACACTGTTTAGGGCTTGTGTGTGTGTATCTGTAGTGACACTGTTTAGGGCTTGTGTGTGTGTATCTGTAGTGATACCCGGGGCCAGTAAACGTTTATGTAGTGCCAAGTTGATTGGCCATCAATGTCCTGTCTGGGCCATTGATGGCCAGAGTGTTTTATCAGATGTCAACGTTTTCAAGATGGCCCCTCCCACCGAAACTGAGATACATCTCAGAAAGACTGACTGACGTTGGGATGGATGGAAATACAGTATGACTCATATAGAGCTCAACAGTCTTTTGCCCCGGAAGTGAGTTTCCCATTCATTTTCTCCATAGACATAAAAAAAAATCCTTATATAACGAGATTTAAGGCTGGCACCAAGCCAACCCGTGACCTACTGAATTGTGAGTGACCATAAAACATTTCAGTTGCAGCAAAAATAAAAAAAATAACAACATCTTTATGTTTTATTTTTGCTCCAAGAAAATGAATGGGAAACTCACTTCCGGGGCAAGACATGTCTGAGCTCTATTCATAGCTTTCAAGGGGCGTTACGTGCTGCCGGGAACGCCCACCTGGAGGTAAAAAAAAAAACTTGTTGATTCCGTTGCCTGCGAGTCGACTCACGCTGTTTGTTCAGCCAAAGTGCCGGATAGCCTACCTGTTGTGCTATCGGTTGCACTAAACCGACGAGGAGACACGCCTGGCTTGTGTTTTACAGAATCCCGTCGGAGAAAGAAAGGAGGAGGTTGTGAATTTGTGCGACGTGGTTCAGTCGCTGGGGACGGCAAAAAAAATGGCTTTTTTTTCTACCATCAAAGTACACACGTCTTTGCTCTTTGCGGCCAACATTTCATCAAAGGTAAGCTCAAGTAACGTTACAATAATGATTAATACCCCGTTAACGTTACTTGAGCTTACCTTTGATGAAATGTTGGCCGCAAAGAGCAAAGACGTGTGTACTTTGATGGTAGAAAAAAAAGCAAAAAAATGTTGCCCCCAGCGACTGAACCACGTCGCACAAATCCACAACCTTCTCCTTTCTTTCTCCGACGGGATTCTGTAAAACACAAGCCAGGCGTGTCTCCTCGTCGGTTTAGTGCAACCGATAGCACAACAGGTAGGCTATCCGGCACTTTGGCTGAACAAACAGCGTGAGTCGACTCGCAGGCAACGGAATGAACAAGTTTTTTTTTGACCGCCAGGTGGGCGTTCCCGGCAGCACGTAACGCCCCTTGAAAGCTATGAATACAGTCTCTAGAAATGTATGATTAAACTTTTCCCCCCACGGTCTAGTCTAGCAAGCGAAAATCGCAATAAATCGTAATATCGAATCACAATACTTGTAGAATCACACAATACTTAAGAATTGCAATACGTATTGCATCGGCATCCAATTTGTGATAGTATCAAATGGGGAGATAATCAGGAGCATATCGTCCCAGGCCTAGTGCACCCCCTCATGAGATGTAACACTGTAAAACATGATTGACTAAACCAAGCTCTGCTGCATGCCTACAGTACATGAGCTAGCATTTTCAGTTGATTTGATAGTGCATGAGGCATTGGCATGGAACCCTATACTGTAGGTATTTTCACATTTTTCCCCCCCTAGAAGAACTTTTTGTCTGTGCTTTTCCTCTGTGTGCGTATGTGTTGTGTTCAGCTTCCGCTGTTTTCATGTAGTTGCTCAGAAAACCCAGATGAAAAGACGAAATGTCACCGTGACATTTCCTATATTTTTCTCTTTGCACTTTAAATGTTGTAGAAATGTGGTAGAACTGTGTTTTGGGGGGAGGAGGGGGGGGGGGGGGGGGCATGGTTTTTGTACAGCAACCCAGTTGCCAGAATAAAAAAAAATGTATGTGTCTGCAATCCATGAATAAGAGCGATCTCAAAGTACATTTGAAACGCTTCTGAAATAACGTTGGTTATGTTTAGGCAATTAAAACAACTTGGTTAAGGTTAGGATTATGATCAAATGTTAAGGTTAAGGTTAAGGTTAAGGTTAAGGTTAAGGTTAAGGTTAAGGTTAAGGTTAAGGTTAGGATTATGATCAAATGTAGACTTCAGTTTGATACAGTACACGTATCTAGGAACGTGATATGCAACACATTTTCCGTTCAGAAATGTTGAAATTCTACGCATTCGTGAATTGCAGAAACGGGACATTTTTTATTCTGGCCACCAGGCTGTGTGTACGGATGGGAAGGGGAGAGGGGTTGCTTCGGTGAAGGGGACCTCTTTATTTCTCTTCCTCTTTTTCTCTCTCTTTCCCCAATGTATGTGTCTTCCACACGCACCTCCTCCTACGCCTCCCTCTCGCTCCTCTTCGTCCTCCTGCTGCGCTCTCCCTTCAGCCAACACGCCCGCCGTCCAAGAGGAGAAAGGGGCTTGCTTCCGTTTGGTCAGCTCGGGGAGGCAGTGCTTACACCCGGTGTCTGCTCAGCTGAGCAAACAGCTCTGCTGCTGCAGCGTGGGCAAAGCCTGGGGGCCGCGCTGCGACAAATGCCCCCTCCCAGGAACAGGTAAGGCCCTGAGCCACGTCGGCCCTCCTCAGCCCTGTCAGAGCTCTCACCCCCCCCCCCCCCCCGAAGCCTTCTGTTCTCTCTAGTAGGGAGAGAACATCATTATGCCAAACTCCATTCAACAATCTGGCAGTTCACTGTGGCCTTGCAAATTGGCAAAATACCTCATAGCACATGGCTTAAGACATTTGACAGATATTGGGGTCTTCAGCTGAAATGATGCACCAAGCAACATGTCTATAAAATCTCCTCTTTTAGAATTTGTGGTTCATACTATTTGGGTAATTTGCTACCGCCCTCCACAGTGTATTTTATTTATAACAGGTGAACCAGTCATAAACAATTAAATTGTATTAGAATAAGGGCTGCTAGGTGTTATTTATCTTAGTATAATTGAGGAGTGGCTCCTAATGATTCATAAAAGGTAAAAGTTATGTTATTCTACAGGTATGACAGGTACATTTGTTAATAAGCAAGGCCACATAAATTGATTGATTTTTGAATGCATTTTGGCATGATTCACACCCCATACAAGAGAACAGAACATACTGGGGCTATAAGAACTCTGTGTAAGAGTTGTACAAGTGGATCTCTATGAAAGTATAGAAAGGAGTGTCTTTATGGAAAAGCATTGCTATAAGAAATATAGAGATGGTTGTCTTTCAGGCATCAGAGCTGTTATGTACTGTATTTTTGAATTTTGAAATGAACAACTGGTATAATAGAATTCCAATTAAGAAAAAGAGAAAATTGCATCATGTAAGCAGAAAACCAGCTCAACAATGGTCAATTTGTTTGCATTTAAGAAGGGAGACAAACGGGAGTTAGAACATTGTTTTACTTACATTTGAGGTCCCCAATCGGTATTGATTACAATCGGTATTGATTACAATCAGTATTGATTACAACAGGTAGAGTGCCTCAAAAAAAGCTGCCTTTGACCTTCACCTGTCACTCACTACTCTGCAGCTGGACGAAACACAGACAATGACGTCCGGGATACCAAAGATCCTCGGTGTCTCCTATCCCTCTGTCCCCCCAATACACACTTCCTGTACCCCCAATACACACTTCCTGTCTGCATGAGATTCACAGCTTTGCTAAGTAGTTGCTTTTAGATTTGTTATAGATGCCTTTGACACTATACTGTAGCTATCATCACCACACCCACTTTGCTACAATCCCCCCTTTGATATCTTCATTCCACTGCCGTGTTATGTCAGCACAATGAGCTTGACACGTTCTGGACGCATTTTGAATGAGCCTGTGGTTTGGTTTGGTTGTGGCAGGCACACGTGTCTATGAACTATGTAGCTCGTGTTTTGTACACAGTGCGTTTTGTTGGCGCTGCCCTTGGCGCTCCGAGTTGAACGTGCCTCAACGTTAGCTACACTGCGCATTACATCAACATCAGCAGTAGACAGACGGAGAACAAATTAGCATTGCCTGGAGGGGGAAACAAGCAGCCTCTTACAGTAAGTGAGTAACGCTAACTTTAGCTACGTCCTCCATTTCTGAACGGGCTGCTATCCTCTTTAGCTCAGGTTAGCTAGCTGACACTATTTAGATGGCTTGCAAGATGCGGAAAAGCTTTGTGCTGGATAGTAACCAGAGATCTTAATCACTTTTATTGCCACAGTAGGTCATCAGATTACATACACGAGGAATTGGACTTAGTGTAAGTATGCATAGCGTAGCGGTCACATCAGTAGTCAGAAGATGAAAAATATAGAAAGATAAAATCATACAAAAATCGAAAGCGCAGGCCAATGTATACAACGATGTAACACTCCGTTGCGGCCTTTGACCCTTGCTCTCTCTGATACGAGCAACACTCACAGCTGAGCTTCGTATTTCAGCGAGAGAGAAAAAAGCGACTAGTATCTGATCAAGGCCTTTTACTGCGAAGGTTGCATCTTTTAGAAATATATACTCTTTCTTTTATTAGATTGAGATCGCTGCATACCACGCACACAGCAAACAAAGGGGTGTGTGCTGCTGCTGCTGCTTCTTCACACTTACAGTTACGCAGGGAAAAATATTTGTGTGTGTCGACGAAGCCAAGCCAAGCATTCCATTGCGCAAGGAGCGAGCATAAGCCTCGTCTCTGTCTGTGCCTGAGTTGTCTGCACCCCTGACACCTTCCTGGATGCCTTGGCCCGAGTTCAACTAGAATAACAGTGGTTTTTAGATTCTTCACATTGCCAGATCCCCAATGCTTTGCCAGTTCCCTGACAGTTATGCCAGGACGGTACAGTGGCCTAATACAGTAGGTCGTTCTGAAGACTGGATACAGTCGGGAGATAGTTAATTGCAAAGGAAAATGTCAACTTGATGAACAACACCTGTCGAGAATAACGTGGGTTTGCCAGTTATTTTTGGGTTCTCTAGGGTGGGCAAGTAGGCAGTACAGGGAAGGATGCTTAGCTTGGAGCTAACCCATTTTCTGCCTTTTCCAAGAGCGGCTCTATAGGCGAGATGAAGGAGCGTTCTAAAAGTCAATAAGACACATGTGGACTGTAATGTGGTTGCAAAGCAGCCAGGTTGAATTAGTGGAGCAATTTCATGAGTCACTTTGGCATGAAGGTTCAGCACGAGTTCTTTTCCATCTCCTCTCCATGGGAATGCATTGTTTTGTGTTTTGTGGCTCGCCGTTTGATTATTGATTGATCTTTGTGACGTGTTTACGATCGACGGTTTTTGTCGTTCTTCATCGGTTTTTCCTCTCGTCTGACGTCAATGTCTTGATTTGTGGGAAATGTTCTGTAGGTGAGAATTGAGAGAATTTAGATAAGAGTGAAATATGAAAATAGAGACGCGACTGAGTAGATAATGACCAAATTGTCATTTTTTTGAGGGAACTATTAATTTAAAGGTCCCATTCCGTGCAAAAGCTGTTTTTACTTGTAAATGCATATATAATGCTGTCATCCCTCCCTGTAATGAGCAGTCTCCTTCAAGCCACGCCCCCTTACGCTCTGTTCCCCCAGACGGGTTAATGTGATGTCACTCGGGTCCTTAAGCATACTGCGCGCGGTCTCTCTCACACAAGCTACCTGCACCATTTTGTCTATAGCCACAAAATTAACACTTCTAGCTGGAGCGACGCCAACTGTACGTGATCCAGCAACTGCGGAGGTGCATTCGGTAAGTCTAGGCATTTTGAGATGTCCTCTTTAGCGTAGCAACCGTTAAGTTAGCGATAGCTCGTTGCTAACGTTAGTTGTGGACACAACCTAGCGTGCTGGTCCACAGACGCTAATCTGATTGGCCGCTGGGAGCCTGGGGCGGGCTCTCCCTCAGCGGCCAATGGGAACTGTTAGTTCTGAATATATTATAGAAACAGACCATTCTTGGGAGGCAACGAGATGAGGAAGTGACAACTCCGTCAGAACAAACGGGGTTGCTATATTTTCGACAAATTAATCCAGAATCGTGTTTTATGGACCAGAGACACACGTTTTTAAGAGGTTACAGCTGCACGAATTGGGACCTTTAAGTACTGGTTCAAATTAGTACTTCTAAAAACCCTGGTGTGTGTGTGTGTGTGTGTGTGTGTGTGTGTGTGTGTGTGTGTGTGTGTGTGTGTGTGTGTGTGTCCAACCAAAGGAACTTACCTCAGAGAAGCTGTCACACCAAAAGTCAATGTAATGTGTAAGCTAATGCAATGCAGTATAGTATATACTTTTAGTGATTTCAACTTGAACAGCTACTGTAGCATGCGCCTTGGGTTAGCCCCTCATGTTGGAAATGATACCATCAAAAGATACCGTACAATTAACAACAACAGTAGATCAATTTATGTCAAAATGTTAAAGAATGTCTCCCCCCCCCCCAGCACGTTCTACACTTTTATTCACATATATATATTTTTTCTTTGATCATGTAGCTAAGTTCAAAGAGATATGTCCTGGTGGGATGGGCTACACTGTTCTGCCTAAGCCGCCTGTGAGTAAGCCAGTCATCACCTACCAGGAGCCTGTGGCCCTGCCCACCCCGGAACTCCTGCCCACACCCGAGAGACCAGTGGAGGCTTTTGGGAAACCAGACGGGGATGTACCAGGTGAGTTTGTCATGTAAGAATACCAGTAGGTGTTTAGTTAACCTAAGTTTAGTTAGGTTTGACGTGATAGAGATAGCTTATAACAGTGTAATATGCAGTGTTACATCTACTATATGAACTGTATAACTACGTGTTACATCTACTATAGGTAGATGCTTGCCTGCTGTGTCAGGAGGACGGGGACATGATCATTCTTCTTTTTCTTCCCATATTTAACCTGATATCACCATAACACAACAAACAAAATACATTTATGCTCATAAGTGGTCAAAACTACAGTACAAAATACAGTACAAAATTACAACCTCTGATTAGTACCTACGGAATTAACCCTACAGCGGTTAGGCCAAAGATGTCCAAGATCAGCGTGACAAATGAGTGCGCGGCGTGGGCACAGCTAGAAATGAGCATGTGATGTTTCTAGTTGAATTACCGTAAATTCCGGACTATAAGCCGCACCTTTTTTCCCATTTTTTGGCCTTTTTTGGCCCCTGCGGCTTATATAACGGTGCGGCTTATCTATGGATTAAAAAAAAAAAAAAAAAAACTCTCTTTTTTAGCACTCTTTCTAACTATAAATCCTATATAACTATAATAAGTTTTAATTTCCTCTCTTGCCCTCTTTTCACCACACTGTATGACACTGTGTGCACTGTAAAAAACAACACAGGTGGTGTTGTGTTATGTTGTTTTGTTGAAATGTTAATAAATGGGAGCTTCCTCAAACAGCCATCTCTTTCCCGACAATCCCCTCTGTGCATGAACCCTTACATATGGTAATTAAACATTAAAACACAATAAAAAAAAATAAAAATAAAAATACCATTAAAACACCCGCGGCTTATAGTCCGGTGCGGCTTATATAAGAAAAAAATAGTCAACTTTGCAGGTGCGGCTTATACACCGGTGCGGCTTATAGTCCGGAATTTACGGTAATGTGTATTTTACTTAGCACTCTTTGGCACTCTGAACGCAATGCCATTTTTGAAGGATCGCCATTCAAGGCAGTTAGAGACAGAAATGTCATTAAAGCACTATTGCGCATGACTGATGAAGAAATAACTGGCATCAAAGAGTATCAACAACACTGAGTACGTTCACATGCACACAATATTCCGGTTTTTGCCCATATTCGGAATAAAGACAATATTCCGACTAAATGAATAATCCACTAATATTCCCGTTTACATGCAGCCGTAGCTCGCCCTCCCACGTGGTGGTGGGGGGAGGGAGAGACATGCAGGTAGAATCAGCAGAGTTTTTCTGTTCAGAACAAACAGAGCAGCGCTGACTGTATTCTTACCAGCATCATCTGGTCCATTTCAGGAGCTTGTTGCTGAAAAGTTTGGCGTTGCGATATCCAAGTTTTTCATATTAAACGTAGGCTACGTTGTTAGGCCAGAGTCAGTTACAAGAGTTGCGTCATCTTCCGTGTTTCTCAACTCCTCCCGATCAGAAATGTGGGCTGTCCTTTTCGCATGCATATATGATTATAATATAATAATATAATGCATCATCGCCTCTTCTAGCGCTTCTAGCACACATCAGCTGACCGCAAACAGGCAACATGCGTCACAAACTGGCAAAAAATCTTGATTGAGACGCATATTCCGAATGCGCTGTATACATGATCAAAGAATCCTCCGAAAACCCGAATAATACCGGAATAACCCAGATGTCTTAATCGGAAAATGCTAAATTCGGAAAAAGGGCAAATTCGGAAAATGCAACTGGAGTATGCTGTTTACAT
Organism: Poromitra crassiceps; assembly: GCF_964638095.1. Taxonomy (NCBI): domain Eukaryota; kingdom Metazoa; phylum Chordata; class Actinopteri; order Beryciformes; family Melamphaidae; genus Poromitra; species Poromitra crassiceps. The sequence continues at coordinate 28,131,558 of NC_139633.1, forward strand.
GACCCTTATCAAATTCAGAATATTGTCATTTTCCGAATAATAGTGGAATATTGTGTGCATGTAAACGTACTGTAGTCACTGTGCCAGTGGGCCACAAAAAATGTCCATGTTAGTGTATGGGAGGAACAGCGATCTCCATTTAACAAATAATAACAGCACTCGAGTGACACCAGACACCTTTAGTTGTGATGCTTCTTGCATACGATTAGGAAGCCAGATCTGAAGAAATCCTTCTCTTTCGTGACATCTGTTTGTAGAGGACAAGGATTAAAGTGCGTTGGCTTGCCTCGCCTCCCCACCACCCCACCCCACCCCAAACACCCCTTCAAAAGAGAGAGAGAGAGAACGCCGGACTAGGAGGTGGAGAGAGAGGGGAAGAGCTTCACCCTCTCCTGTTATTATTCAGGACATGCTTGGCAGCCGGCAAGGGAAAGAGAAACTTGGCAGCATCCGAGGCAAAGCCCAGACAGAGTCCAAATTACCGCTAAGCTTCTCTGGAGCAGAGGAGTGCTGAGGATCCCGGGCAGGCGCAGAGGACAGGCTTTCGAAAAACAATCTTGACAGAAATCCACTGCCCAAACCTGTGTAGATGAGTGTCTGGATACCACCGCGTGTGTAGATGAGTGTCTGGATACCACCGCGTGTGTAGATGAGTGTCTGGATACCACCGCGGGCTAATGTGGCGCCTGGCAGCCTTACACCTTGGCATCTTTGGCACAGCGGCACCTCTCAGTGCCTTGCTGGGTATGAGGAGGATGATGACAGGGAGAGTTGCACTGCTGCGTCTCAGACTTAACAATGTGATCCGAGTGAAAACTTGAAGCCCTCTGAATTATGACTTGGCATATAAGGGAGGTCCTTATTTGTTGATTAACATTTATCCAGCAGTTATGGAAGAGACAGATAGCTAAAATGATTGATAATTGAAAATGATCGACATCCCAAATAATTTAATTATATATATGCGTGTGCGTGTATGCATATATATGTATATATATATATATATATATATATATATATATATATATATATATATATATATATATATATATAATATCACCGCCCACCCCAAAAATGCCTTTATTGACTAGAATTTTCTAATATATTTTTAAATGTGTTAATTGAAGGTGCCTGCAGTACATCCTCTGGCAGTTTGTTCCATGATCTTACAGCACGTTTTTCCTCTTGTCGAGCGACACTTTAGTGGAAATAATCTATTATTCTAAAATATAATATCGTAATTTGTAAGGTCAATGCTGCACTAGGCAAGAATGTTTTTATGTTAAAGAAAAACAGCCAAAAGTCTGTCTCATCCCAATTAAATGTATGTTTCCCCAAGACCAATACATCCATGCAACGTTTTTTTGCAAACCTCTCTTTACATTTTGTTTCATTTTTTTTTTACGGTCAGTAGCGACAACTGCACCAGATCAGGTAGGTTGGGCACTTTTTCCAACAGTTGAAATGTGACAGCAGTTTGCATGCCTAGAGACCTCCAGGAGGCCTTCAGGAGTCATCAGCACAGCATCACCTCTGCATGAAGTCAGCAACGTGGCTGCATGTCTTTGAGCTGCTCAACACTGCTGAGTCACTGAAGAACAACTGCTGAGTCGTCACTCTCTGTGCTTTCCACGCAGCCTCTTTCTTCAATATGTCCACGTACGAAAAGTACCCAAAACAAGACAAAATGTCTATGTAGTGCATCTGCTCTCTAAGTGTCTGGCCATCTGAGTTTAATTCACCTGATACAATCACCGAAAAACAACCTTCAAAGAGATATTTCGAGTCTGTGTAAAAGTGGTCGCCCTGTTTTTTTTTTTTTTTGCTTTGCGTCTTGCTCTGTTCTTTATTCTGCAGTCATTTACCAAGCAAGCCCGAATGCTCATTTGCTTCCTGTTACGCCGCCTACATCGCATGGCAGTAGCAGTGCGCTGCATTGCACAGCTGACAGGATTTCAGCTACTGTAGACTTACAGATATGGTGCATTCATGACCTTTGACCCTTTGGCAATATTGTCTGTCTTGTCGTTGAAGGAGCTGGTAGTTCCTGTGGTTAGTGATAGGCCAGTAGTTGAACCTATCCTGCCCCAGCTCTCTCCTGGTGTGTCCACTGTCAGGATGGAGGCAGCCTTCCCAGGTGTGGCGTTATTAGTATTTTATATATTTATATATATTATATATAGTATTTTTTTTGTGGGGGGGGGGGGGGCTTCAAGGGCAACGGGAAATGAGACACTTTACTCCTATGCAGCTGAGCACTGTGAAATTTCATTCACGGTTTGGAGAAAACAATTTTGTACAAATCAACTCTGTTGAAAATGTAAGTTATATTGTGTATCTTCACGCCTTAGCTGTGATTTTAATCTCACATAATCCGTAGCACTTTCAATTAAAGTGTTCATTAACTAATGTTAACTAATGCATTTATTAACACTAGTGCGATGCCAATTCCAAAACGTGCCTGTGTCCGGAATGGGCCGGTCGCTGCTTGCAGCTTTCTAGAGAAGCGCTCGTGTCCGTACCGCTCCACCACCTTCTGGCATTTTCAAAGTTGCACTGATTGGAGGAGGGGCTAAAATGACCAGTCAAAACAAGGTTGACGTCTTCCTGATTGACCCAGCAGGGGGGGCTGCATCATGCATGTGGTGCGACGTCACATACCCCATGACAAGTATATCTTATTCTTGATCTCTACAGTGTTCATGTTTTATTTGGGCTGGTTGTTCAATTCTTCAATGATATTTGTCATCGTTTTGGTTTGTATTTCCTAAGTCTGAATCATCCAAATGACATTCATCTCTCCTACTCTTGTTTCTTCTTTCTGTTTTTTGGATTTGTTAGAGGTTGTTGAGAGGAGCTCTCCTCCTGACCCGGTGGAGATCCTCCCATCCAATGCCGGCCAGGACATCGCTCCCACCCAGTCAGCTGGTAAGAGACAACAACACCCATGCTCTCTCCTCTCCTCTCCTCTCCTCTCCTCTCCTCTCCTCTCCTCTCCTCTCCTCTCCTCTCCTCTCCTCTCCTCTCCTCTCCTCTCCTCTCCTCTCCTCTCCTCTCCTCTCCCCTCCCCTCCCCTCCCCTCTCCTCTCCTCCTCTCCTCTCCTCTCCTCTCCTCTCCCCTCCTCTCCCCTCCAAGACAACAACACCCATGCTCTCTCCTCTCCTCTCCATCTATTCTATTTTGATATTTGATAAGACACTTTGCTCAACAGGTGAATGCACAGCTGACAGGTTCATAATAGAACTGTCCTTGGTGCATACCTGACCTCCTCCACACACATACACGCGCACACACACACACACACACACACACGCACACACACACACACACACACACACACACACACACACACACACACACACACACACACACACACACACACACACACACACACGTCACTTAGAAAGCATGAATGAAGTCATGTGGGATGGTTGGACAGACTCTGGGTTCATAAATACCCATGATGTTATCTGTGGTCAGCCATTAACGTGTCCTTGGTTTGTGTTGAAGGCTGCATACGAGTTCCTGATAGGTCAGTAGGCAAAAATACTAGTCCTATAAGAGGATTTTACACTGAAATAGGAGCATGGTGCTTTCTCCACTCTCTCTGACCTCCGACCTCTTTGGAGTTTTCTGTCTCTTTTCTGCAGTGGGAATATTTTCAGCTCTGATATATATTTATGTCTTAGATAACTCACTTATACTGGCCACACACTGTAGGACCTTTATAGTCCTAACAGATTTTCACGACGCACAGATTTCCCAGATTGTTTTATCCGTCAGTTGTAAACGCTCACCCTACATGATTAGGGGAAGTACAGGGTGTCACACACTTACTGTAATGATACAATCAAGATAGAATAGAATAGAATATGATGCCACAGGCCGGGCAGTGTGCTAGAAGACTTTGGCATGCACATACAGTAGGTCTACAACCTAATACAAAATAATGAGGACATGGACGTGCAAGACATGACGTGCTAAGTGCTGTAATTATGAGCCCTCGTTTAGAAAGTCGATGCTGGTTGAAGTGGTTGTGTTAATTGAATATTTTCCGTCTTTTTACCAAAAGAAAATTAACGATGACAGAAAAAACAATGCTGTCTGTCATTTTAAACACAGGTAATAATAGAAATGACATCATTTTTATGACCCCGTCTGTCAAGATGACAGACAACGAGAAAGTCTGAAGCCTCTGGCTGGTTGCGATCGACTATTTCCGTGCCCACTTTGTTTGACGAGGGAGACTTTTGAACCTTCGGCTAGAAGGCGACAGCGTGAACCAGTTGTTTAGTGGGCGAGTGAGGTCCCACATGATGTGTTTGCTCGTGCAGATTAAGACGCCATAAAGACAACAACAGCAACACAACAAGAATTCACAAAACAGATCACAGGCCACGTAGGCCAAGTACTTGAAAATACCTTTCTGCGTGAAAATGTGTGAGCCAACTGTAAGCAGCTCGCACGTTTTAAATGTTAGAACACCTGACATTGAAATAATTGCGAGGTGTGCTAGGTACTTGTTACGTCTCGTGGTGCAAAATAGCGGCTCTAAAAAAAGAAGCCCTCTCCTATAGAGCTGAACCGTCACGTGAGATCTCTTGCATTCATTATCTCCATAGACATTTAAAAAAATCCGAAAACGAGTTTCAAGGCTGGAACCAAACCAACCCGTGACCTACTGAATCATGAGTGGCCATAAAACATTTCACTTGGAGCAAAAACAAAAAATAAAGACGGTATTATTATTATTATTATTATTATATTGTTTACATTATGGGGAATTAGCTAACGAAGTGAAACACTCATTCTCCATTTCTCTCTGACTTGACACTGGGGACCCGAGCCATAACCTTGTGTGCTGTGACTCAAGCTTCTCTTGTCATACCACAGTGACCCACCAGAAGAAGTCATGTGACGCATAATATACGCCAATTAACCAGGGAGTTGTTCAACTTGACCTGCTAAAGAAATCTGACACGTCTTTTTTTATTTGATCTGGCGTGCCCCGTGTGGCGGGGAGGCCAAATCATTAACAAAGGCGTACTTCAGGAAGACATAATAAATTCGTAATATGCTCTCAATCCTGCTGACATTTTGACTGCCATTTCCCTTCACACAGTCATTCTGAAGTGATCTATTCATAATGTCTTTTGATGTACTGTAATGCCATATACAGTATATATATATATATATATATATATATATATCTAAGACGGTGGACGGAAACAGAGAATTTCCTGCACTTTGTGTGTGTGCTTGTATGTGCATTTAGTATAAGGAGTAATTTCTCCAGAAGCCAACCTTTTCTACCCATGGCCAGGGGCCACTATGTCACTCAAGCAATTTTGATGTCATCTGTGATGTTCATCAGTGATGTCATCGGTGGTGATGTCATCAGTGATGTCATCGATGTGACATGACCACTGATGTCATACACATTGTGACATCGTCAGTGATGTCATAAATCCTTCCCTGCCGAGGTTATAAATTGGAAGACTATAGCCCAGCCAGCAAAGCCTGAACAACAATAACGGCGTACAATCATGCAGATCTTTGTGAAGACCCTCACCGGCAAGACCGTCACCCTGGAGGTTGAGCCAAGTGACACCATCGAGAATGTGAAGGCCAAGAGCCAGGACAAAGAAGGCATTCCCCCCGACCAGCAGAGGCTGATCTTTGCCGGCAAGCAGCTGGAAGATGTCTGACTACAACATTCAGAAGGAGTCCGTCCACCCTCCATCTTGTCCTCTGTCTGAGGGGCGGGCAGTAAATCCTTCAAACAATCAGTAAATAATTCCATGCTACTAACTTTCCTGGGGAAGCTAATCAGGGCCGTTTCTCAATACCAAGAATGCATTCTTGTTCTTGTGTTCTTGGGGAGAACGTTCTTGCTAGTCGTTCTTGGAAGAATGAACTTGCTAGGTCACAAGCACACATGACGCTGTTGGCAGTTTGAGACGATGCGTTCTTGAGGGTATTGCGCAATACCAGCGCAGAGGCCGCCTGCAGTACTACACAAATAAAAAGCTCAGCTGATGTAGATGCAGCCAATTGTGCTCTGGAACTTTTTGCCATTTTTCGCCATAAATGTTCGTAAAGTGGCACTTATTGAAACCTACTACCCTGCTTGTAGGCATCAAAAGTCATCAGAAATTAATTTAGTGATGAAATAAAACTTCAAATTGTAAAAAACTTTCCGGAGCTTATGGCGTCTTCTCTGCTTTGTTCTGCCTCTGCTTATGCCGAAATGCATGCTGGGATATCTGCCTTGCCAAGTTGACACAAGTCACCAACCAGAGCATCCTCGGTAAAGTGGGCGTGTCGAGAACATCCGGGAATTTTAAGCGTTCTTGGCGAAATGTGAACTTTGTATTGGAACAGTACTTGGGCTGCGACTGATGACGCTTCACAAGGACACAAGAACGCAAGAACACACAAGAACGCTTATTGAGAAACGGCCCAGGTCTGGCTGTGTGGTTGCTCCTTGGATGAGAGACTTGTCCTGGAAGTGGTGTTGGACGACCAGTAGGTGGTGCTCTTCCCCTCTGGTCTCATGAATATTCTACCCAATGCCCCAGCGCAGAGACAGGGACTCTGTCCTGTGTCTTTCGGATGAGATGTTAAACCAAGGTCCTGACTCTCTGTCGTCATTAAAGATCCCATCTGCACTCTTCACAAGAGTAGGGGTCTCCCCCCGGTGCCCTGGCTAAATTCACACACAGGCCTTCCTTCAATCATGGCCACCTGATCATCCCTCGTTACTTAATTGGCACATTCAGTCCTCAAATCTCCAACATGATAGCCGATGTGTGGTGAGCGTTCTGGCGCATCACACAGGTGGGTGCTGCTACACATTGGTGGTGAATGAGTTGAGTTCCCCTCCCTCCCCTGATATGTGAAGCCCTTTGTATATCTAGAAAGGTGCTATATAAATGCTATCAATTAAAATGCAATAAATTATTACAAACTCCAGCCTACTTGTTTTGCTTCTTATTGCATATGACCACTAGGGGCTGAGGCATCATCTGTGACCAGGTCGCTGATGCTGTCATACCGTTCTATGTCCCCATGAAAGAAAGAAAGTGGCCAGGTCACCGATGATGTCACACCGATGATGTCATGTGTGTGTGTGTGTTTTCTTCTTTTCTTTTTGTACACATTGTAGCACTTTGTGGATCTGTGTCGTAGTTTGTGCTACTTTCTGTTATCATTTGTATTTCTGTGTGGTACTTTGTCATTTGTTTAATGGTACTTTTGGGTTCTAGTACATTTATGGTAGTTTAGTGGTTCTTTGTGGTACTTTGTTGTGCTCAGTTGGACCCGGGCCAGTGTCAAACGTTGCTGCTTCATAAAATACTCTTGCTTCTCCCTGTCTTCTGCTCCAGAGGTGAACGAGTGTCAGATCAACCCTCACATCTGTGGCCGGGGGGTCTGTTACAACACAGCTGAGGGCTACACCTGCCACTGTGACGAGGGCTACCGCCTGGACGACGCCCACAACACCTGTGTAGGTGAGGATGTTGATTTGAATTGTTGGATCACATCATTATTTATATCTACCCGGTGGAATAGAAGATTTCAAGATTTCTCTCCACGGCTCTGAAAACGCAGAATCTTCTCTAATTCAATTGTTTATTCTCACTTGTTCCTGATTTAGAGGAATAGTTCACCCTCAACATTCTATTTAATCATCATTTTGTCAGTTGAAACACTGGTGAGGTTTGTATGTAACACAATGAGTGAGCTACAGTCGTGCCGGAGTTACAAAAGCATAATCCAAGTGTTCCAAGAGTCTATACAGTAACCACCATTCATTGATTTATTAATTGGAGAGCCGTATGTATGTATGCATGTATGTATGTATGTATGTATGTATGTATGTATGTATGCATGTATGTATGTATGTATGTATGTATGTATGTATGTATGCATGCATGTATGTATGTATGTATGTATGTATGTATGTATGCATGCATGTATGTATGTATGTATGTATGTATGTATGTATGTATGTATGTATGTATGTATGCATGCATGCATGCATGCATGTATGTATGTATGTATGTATGTATGTATGTATGTATGTATGTATGTATGTATGTATGTATGCATGTATGTATGTATGTATGTATGTATGTATGTATGTATGTATGTATGTATGTATGCGTGTATGTATGTATGCATGTATGTATGTATGTATGTATGTATGTATGTATGTATGTATGTATGTATGTATGTATGTATGTATGTATGTATGTATGTATGCGTGTATGTCCAGAGTTGCAAGGCACACCGTTGCTCTGATCGCCTCCAAACTTTGCCGAAACACTTTTCCGGGGTGTGGCATGAACTCACATTTCATTTCCTTCTTCATTCCTGTCTGGCCTGAAGCCTTCTTCACCCAGTGTTTCGCAGTGGGCGGGAAGTTGGGCGGGTGTACTTGCCTTGACAGACAACTCCTTCAGCCAATCAGCGTTGGATCCAGTCAAACCTCAAATCCACTCGGGAGAACGGCAAAAACATCTTTTCCGCCTCAGAAACTCCACTGTTGCGACGATACTCCTGTACTTGTTTAATTGTTATTATTGAGTCTATTTCTGCAATAACTGCACTTTATGGCTGTTTAAATTAGACGAACGCTGATATTACTCCTCGGGGCGGACAGGCAAGGAGGCGGCCATTACAGTTTTGCTAGTTTCTGATTGGCCGGTTACGATGTCAACTATGAGGCGGGTCGCTGATTGGCTCGTCGGCTTTGCAGTTTCTGCAGAAATCCCTCCCAGAGTTCAGGCCAGACGGTCTGGTAGAACGAAATGAAATGTGAGTTCACGACACGTGACCAGCTGCTTTACCAGGCTAAGGAATCTGGCATGGGGGGGGAAACGGAAAAAGGAGTGCAGTGACATGCACATGGTCATAGTGCCACCTACTGGCAACACAAAACGGTTTATCTTGAGAAGCGTTCATCCCATTGACTTCAACCTTGGGGAGTGCTCTGCCGGGAACCTGATGGAGTGCGGTGCTGAATTTCGTACACGCGCATAGTCATAGCGCCACCTGCTGGCAACAGAAAAAGCGGTTTATCTCGAGAACCGTTCACCCGATCGACTTCAGACTTGGGGAGTGTGCTTCATATGTCTATTGTGATTCTTCATGTGGCATGTTTGAGTATGTCTACTGGCGACTTGGTGATGAAGTTGTCATGATGAAATGCCTTGTGATTATGCTGCAAACCACTTTCCCCATGGGGACAAATAAAGCTATATATATATATATATAAAATAAGCTATCTATTTATATCTATCTATCTATCTATCTATGTATATATATATTTATATCTATCTATCTATCTATCTATCTATCTATCTATCTATCTATCTATCTATCTATCTATGTATATATCTATTTATATCTATCTATGTATCTATGTATCAAAATAAAAATGGAGAAGAGAAAAGTTAGTGATTGCTGCACTTGCTCTTGAAGAAAGGGATGAGGAGCACATTCTTAAACAGCGGGTGTATCTTAATTGAACGTTACTCACCAGGAATCTCTGCAGAGCCCAGACGCTCCTAATCTGTTCCCTGTGTGACACGTATTGCAGCACGAGCCCAAGGCAGTGCCCTCAAATGTTTCAACATTCAAAACACCAGATATGATGATGCCCTTAAGCTTTCGTTCCAAAAGTGAACTAATGTCGGCGTCCTCCTATGTTGCGTCTCCAGATGTGGACGAGTGTTCGGAGAGCCCGTCTTTGTGCTTCGGCGGTCGCTGTAAGAACACCGCCGGCAGCTTCGTGTGCGTCTGCCAGCTGGGATTCATGACAGATGAAGAGCACACCAGTTGTATCGGTAAACACATCACAACTCAACACATACACTCAATGCACCATTGATCTGCTCTATCACTCTCTCTCTCACACATGCACACACACGCAGGCACACACACGCAGGCACGCACGCACACACACACACACGCAGGCACGCACACACACACACACACATACACACACACACATGCACACACACGCAGGCACACACACACACACACACACATACACACACACGCAGGCACACACACACACACGCAGGCACGCACGCACACACACACGCGCACACACACACACACGCAGGCACGCACGCACGCAGCAACTAGATTCCATGAATTCAAAATGTGGATACATTCAAGTGATATGCACATCCACCATATATATACCATAAATATACATACATACATATACACAAATATACATACATATATACATACTGTACATATACAACACATACATATATATATATATATATATATATATATATATATAGTATTTTGTATGTATATATTGTATATGTATGTATGTATGTATGTATATATGCATGTATACAGTATGTGGGTATGTGTGTGTGTGTGTATATATATATATATATATGAATGAGGCCACGAAAATAGACTGAAAAATTACATTTAATACGTTGGTGAACAGATTAAACAAAAGACGCTACTTTGAAGACTAGAGCAAAAAGATTAGAGCAACCTTGGCTCCTTCATTATTTTGCATTTCTATCCTTGGTTTACGCTCATTCATTTTCTTCATGTCATTTTCTGACACTTCAAAACATTTGAAGCTTGCTCACTAAAAGTGCCTCCTGAACTGAATGACAAGTGTATGTCAGACATAGCGCACGTCTGCTATTTAAAGGTACAGGACGGACAAACTCGGTCTTTGTTTGCCACAATGCACCAATGCATGCACACGCGCATTACACACACACACACACACACACACACACACACACACACACACACACACACACACACACACACACACACACACACACACACACACACACACACACACACACACACACACACACACACACTTCTTGCATGTTTTTAGTGGGGGTCCATATTGATGATGTTACATGGGGGGAGAACATGCAAACGTCACGCAAAAAGGCCCTTTTCACAAGATAGCCCACGCGGACACTAGGCACCCCACGAAGGCATGGGGAGACAGACATACCCCGAGTGCCAACAGCGTCCCAGGTGAGAATCGAATCCTGGGACCTTTTGCTGTGAGGTGAGAGTGCGAGACAGGAACGCTACCACTGCACCACCGTGCCCCCGGAGAAGACCGGGGACCACACTGCATCGCCCCCATTACCAGTGTCTGCCCCATCCTGCTCCATCCTGCTCCATCCTGCCTCATTGGGATATAAATATGACAGAGGCACTCTGTGATTAAGTGGTTTCCTGCTGTTTCAATGCAGGCTTCCCCACCCACCAAAATGATACTAAATGAGGGCTGTGAGGGCAGATACTGCAGGCCCCATGGTTACTTCCCCCAGAACTGCAATGAAACTCTGCCCTCTTCAGCGGTGGACCAGGAAATATGAAGATATTATTTATGGCTTTTATTTGACGGGTTTTATAGGCATGTGGATATGTGAGCAAGTTATCTATTATTAAGATTAGTGCAAAACCAGGCTTTGGAAGGCAAATACTTTCCTCTTCCTTTTCTTCTTTTAAATATCCAAGGAGAGTCAACTAAACAAACATTCAAAAGCATATACTTTTTCTGACTTTCTGACCTTGTCTGCACTCACCTCTAAATGTGAGTTGAACACGTGTAATATGACGACAAGCACCCCGTTTCCTGCCTCCTTCCAGTCTGTCCATCACCTCCTCCTCTGTCTCTCCTCCTCAGATGTCGATGAGTGTCAGACGCCTCGCGTGTGTCGGGAGGCAGAGACCTGCTTCAACACCGTGGGCTCGTTCTTCTGTCGCGGCTGTCGGAGCGGCTTCAGGCTGACCTCCGCCGGCGTCTGTGAAGGTACAGCGCGGCACGGAATAGAGAGGAGCCAAAGTGGAACGTCACTTCCTGCTTCAGCACTGTACCAGAGATTTTCATCCGCCATTTATTTTCCCATAGACATTTCGTAAAATGCTTATAAAAATAGTTTTACTTTGTCAAACCAAACGGTTCGGATATATTTAGAAACAGGAGAGACCGCGTAACATTTCACTCGGCCCAAAACGGACAAGAGATGGACCTCTTTTTTTTTTTTTACAGCCACCATCATTTTGTGTCTAAAAGTCAGGATAGGTGCAACCAACTCACTAATTAGGGTCCCAGTTCCAAAAATGGACTGGAAGTTGGAAACCCTAATTCATGTTTTGGCGCACCTGTGTTACGTTAGACACAAAATGGCTGCTGTGAAGAAAGCCCATTGAGAATTTCCCTACATCAGGAAAGCGTCACATTACAGTCTTCAACCCCATTCAATAGGCAGAACCCATAATCACATATAGGCCTTGATACTGTACCACTCAAGCCTTTCTAAAAGTAACCATGTGTTCTCCTCCTGACCACGCCTTTGTTTTTCAGCAGCCAATCACTGGCTGGCAGTGTCCCCGATGTGATCAGTGATAATGATTAGTGATTAGTAGGGGTGTCACGATACACTCAGTTCACGATACGATACGTATCACGATACTGGGTTCACGATAACGATACGATACGATTTTAACAATATTTTTTTAAACTTGAATAATGACAATATATGACTGGAAAAGTAGTATTTTATTTGAAATGCACAAATACAAAACATGCTGTTGTGGGAAATTGTTATTACAATAACAACTAGAAAAAACATGAGATTGGAGATAAGGCTTATCTTGAAATAGAATGAGTTACACCGTCACTTAGATTTACTTTGAACTAAAAGGTTTCTCAGCAGTATAAATTCTCATTATGCATCTTCAGTTTTTCTTCAAACTCAAACAACAAGACTTTTCTTAGTCTATTTTTTATGCATCTTCAGTTTTTCCTGTCAAGTAAACAGTTTTGCCAGAAACTCAATTGAATGGTTTCTCTCCTGTATAACTTCTCATGTGTCTCTTCAGAGACTTGTTCAACTGAACTACTTTCCACACATTGAACTTCAACAAACAAAGACGTTTCTTTGTCTACTTTTGAAAAAAAAAAAATTTTTTTTTTTTTTTTTTTTCACGATATGAGATTTCATCTCAACGATACATATCGTGACGTTTTACTATCGCGAAATTTCGTGGGACGATATATTGTGACACCCCTAGTGATTAGTGATTGGATATGATCAGTAATAATGATTAATGATTAGTGATTCCTTAGAAACAATATTTTCACCATTTCCAGCCAGGACCCGATGAGAATTGAAGCTCTATGCTCTGGGACGGTACAGTAGGCTGATGAAAATATATTACAACTTGTGGGTAGGGCTGGGCGATATGTATGGTTAAAAAAAAAAAATCAAAATATTAAAATAATATTAATTAAAAAAAATCATACTTCATTTTGTCAGGTAAAGTGAGTAAATCTGCTTGTTATCATTTAGACAGCATCATATATCGTCACGATATGATTCCACTGAAAGACGATACACGATCATATTACATTTTTGCCCAGCAAGATTTGTTTTGTGTTTGGTTTGGTCTCATATGGTGTGGTGTGGTATGGTCTCGTACTGTATCGCATTTAACCACAGAATGCGTTGAAGGTGCTCTGTGTATTTGTGGACTTTTTTTACATTATTTTTATATCTTTTTCCAGATATTGACGAGTGTGAGAATAGGTCGGTGTGTCCGTCTGGTATCTGTTTCAACCAGCACGGCAGCTACGACTGTGGCCCCTGTCCTCAAGGATTCCAGGGACAGGGAGGCCAGTGCGTAGGTAGGTATATCACTACTATATTTTATACTTACTGTATATATTATATGTAGGTAGGTATATCACTACTATATTTTATACATATATATTATATGTAGGTAGGTATACATGTATCACTACTATATTTTATACTTATATATTATATGTAGGTAGGTATACATGTATCACTACTATATTTTATACATATATATTATATGTAGGTAGGTATACATGTATCACTACTATATTTTATACATATATATTATATGTAGGTAGGTATATCACTACTATATTTTATACTTATATATTATATGTAGGTAGGTACTGTATATCACTACTATATACTACTATATTTTATACATATATATTATATGTAGGTAGGTATATCACTACTATATTTTATACACTTAAAGAAATGCATATGGAGGCAGAGTGTGCAACGCTTTTTTCAACTTAGGTATTGTTTATTGTGGATCCCCATTAGTCAACGCACAAGCGACAGACTAGTCTTCCTGGAGTCCGTATATCACTAACCTCACCACCATCTACTCACAGTCATCTTCCCCTGTCTACCTCAAACAAGAGAACTGGGGGGGGGGGGAATCCCCTTAACTCCTTTCGCTACGTCTTGACACTGTTACACTTGCAGCTCACTGTATGTAATAGATAGTGATAGATCAACTAACTGGAGGCAGTCTCCAAGCTCAGATGTTATAATGTCAACCACAGCACGGTGGCTCAGTGGTTAGCACTGTTGCCTCACAGCAAGAAGGTCCCGGGTTCGAACCCCGATCCGTCCCAGGTCCTTCCTGTGTGGAGTCTGCATGTTCTCCCCGTGTCCGTGTGGGTTTTCTCCGGGTGCTCCGGTTTCCTCCCACCATCAAAGACATGTATGTTAGGGTTAATACTCCTGTCAGTGCCCCTGACCAAGGTACTGGTAAAAGTGGAGTTGGTCTCCGGGCGCTGCACTGTGGCTGCCCACTGCTCCTAGTTCTAGGAAGGTTCCTAGTAGAGGATGGGTCAAATGCAGAGGATGAATTTCCCCATGGGGATAAATAAAGGATAACTTAACTTAACCATCAACACAATACAGAAAACAGCTCCGCAAACAGATGCAGTATATAAAACCTCGCTAATCAAGCAATGAAAGCAATAAAAAACTTTCCAAAAAAGACACCGTGTGGGCCCACATTTTCCTGGAAACGGGGCATTCCTGCTGACAAACCACAGGTGTGCCATCGCTCCCCTCTCAGAGGGAGCAGCTCGCTCGCGGGGTGAGCGTTCACACAGCACGCCGGGCCGAGCCAAGCCGCAGCGGGGTGGCGGTGAATGGCGGTGGCGGCTGCAGGAAATAATTAGGGCCAGGCGACAGAGTCCACAAGCCTTTATAGAAGCAATAACCCAGCCTCGCACAGATGTTACAAGGACACTGCCAAACTCCCAGAAACGGCACATTTCGTCGACTGTGTGTGTGTATAGACCTGTGTGTGTGTGTGTGTATAGACCTGTGTGTGTGTGTGTAGACCTGTGTGTGTGTGTGTGTGTGTGTGTGTGTGTGTAGACCTGTGTGTGTGTATAGACCTGTGTGTGTGTGTGTGTGTGTGTGTGTGTGTGTGTGTAGACCTGTGTGTGTGTGTGTGTATAGACCTGTGTGTGTGTGTGTGTGTGTGTGTATAGACCTGTGTGTGTGTGTGTGTGTATAGACCTGTGTGTGTGTGTGTGTGTGTGTATAGACCTGTGTGTGTGTGTGTGTATAGACCTGTGTGTGTGTGTGTGTGTGTGTGTATAGACCTGTGTGTGTGTGTGTGTGTATAGACCTGTGTGTGTGTGTGTGTGTGTATAGACCTGTGTGTGTGTGTGTGTATAGACCTGTGTGTGTGTGTGTGTGTGTATAGACCTGTGTGTGTGTGTGTGTGTGTGTATAGACCTGTGTGTGTGTGTGTGTATAGACCTGTGTGGGTCATGAATAGCACGCTTGTTGCGCGACGCGGTATTTGGACTGTCGTGCGTGTTTGTCATTTTGACACATTAACTAAACATGACTTTGTTGCTGACTACATTTTTGCTTGTTGTTGTTGCCTTCCTCCCTGACCCCTTCCAGATATCGATGAATGCCTGGACCCGGCCACCTGTGCCAATGGAAAGTGCACCAACTACGGAGGCTCTTTTGCTTGCTCGTGTAACGAAGGTTTCCAGCTGTTTCACGGAGTATCTTGCCAAGGTAATCATGTTTTTCATTCTGTGCAGCACGACTACGGTCTAGTCCTCGGTAGTTCGGATGTGGACCTCCACCAAGGGCCCCGAAACGAAACGGCGCGAGTCCTCGACTTTGGGAATTGTCCTGGGATTTGAGCCAAATGATGTCATTGCTGTACGACTTGTCGTGTAATCATGACAAAATGTCCTCTTCGGGGTACAATGATGAAGCTGCTGGTCAGGGGACTTCTGGTGGTCAGGAGGAATACCGTATGAATATGAACAGCATAATAACTGCAAAAAACCTCGTGCCATAAAACTAAGCTGCCACCTCATAATCACTCGTTTGTTTTGGGGAGTGTTGGTGGAAGTGACATAAGGAACGGCTCTCCCAGGCGAAGCCGTCCGCTGAGCTCAGAGGACGACTATTTTTCACAGACCTTCTTCCAAGGTGCTGTTCACGCCGCTCACACGGAGCCCTGGCACCATCTCATTTCACCAAGTAGCACTTGTTCCTGGACCAACGTTTCTTCCTAGTGTGGGCTGGGGGGGGGGGGGGAACCCCGCCCCCGAACTCATTTGATTGGTCGCCGCAATTGCTTCTTCCTGAAAATGTGCGGCAAGTAAGAAATGTGGTTAAGATTTGGGTGTGAAAACAGTGCAGCTCAGGGTGTTGCTCGGTCCCATAGCTTAATGAATAAGGTGCACGACCGGGTTCGACTCCCGGTCGAACCACACACATCTTTATAAAACATTAGGGTTAGGCAAGTACAACAATGTGGTTAGGGTTAGGGGTTTGGGTCTGGTCGTGGTTAGATAAGAAAACCCTAACCCTAATCTGAAACACATCTTTTTTACTTGCCACACGTTTTCAGGAAGAAGCAATTGCGGCGACCAATCAAATGAGTTTGGGGGCGGGGTTTTCCCGGCCCATACTAGGAAGAAATGTTGGTCCAGCCTAGGGTGACCAGATCCCAGCAAACCAAATGTGGGACAAAGAGTACGTTTGTGTGGGACAATGTGGGACACGCTACCGATGATTTGAGGCAGTCTAAAATTTAGATATACTGTATTTTCTAACTTACAAAAAATATACATTTCTATTCACCCCTCTCTATGCTTTGCCCTCTGGTTGATTCACACAATCTGCAAATAAAAACATAAATTATCTGACTAAAATGTGTAGGCTACAATAAAACAGACCAGACAGGTTGCTGACATGGGATTCAAGTCATGGCTTCATGTACAGATGAAACACATGGCAGGTGTGTGCCTTCCACACACGAAAACATTAAAGTTAGTCAGACTTTTCTAGTAGAACAATATACTACTGAACCATATAGGTATTGAAGTAGAACCATAGTAGGCTAGCTCCATCTGAACAAAACATTAACTAACATCACAATAAGAGCACAGCTTAGAATGGAATTTATAATTGCCCGTTGCAAATAGCCTGTAGCAGCTGTTGAGAAAGATTTGAGGCTGTCTTCAATTGTACCAGTTATACAACACTTGAGAGCTTTGTGCAAAGATGCACTGTTGTATTAATATGGGTAGTAGCTATTATCATTAGTATGGTAAGTACCTATTTGGCCATTGGTATTGTTATTATTGCTACTAGTTACTGGGAATACACATCTCTCAGGCTGCACTATGTGAAGTTAACCGTGCGCTGCACATCTCTCGAGCCACAGTGTGTGCTGCAGACAAGAGCAGCGGTGTGCACGCTCTCTCTCTCCCCTGCTCTCCCTCTGTGTCTCGGTCTATCTCTCTCCCCCGCTCTCCCTCTATTTCTCTCTCTGCCTTGGTCTGATCGCGCTCCCTCTCCCTCTCCCTCTCTCTCTCTCTCTCTCTCTCTCTCTCTCTCTCTCTCGCCCAAAATGCGGGACATCTTCTCAATTTGCGGGACGCGTGAAAAATCATGAAAATGCTGTGCAGTCCCGCACAAAGCGGGACATCTGGTCACCCTAGGTCCAGGAACAACTGTTACTTGGTGGAATGAGTTGGTGCCGAAGCCTTGTGTGAACTGGAGGCTTTATAAATCCTTCAGGCCTCAGGCAACACTGACCTTCTTTCCAGAGCAGAACAGCTACAGGGTCTTGCTCAGCAAATGAGGACATTTCAATGCCCTGCAGTTGTTGTTTTTTTTTAGTTCCAGGTAAAATATGAAACAACTCAAGGCTGCCACTCAACATTGCCATTGTATAGCAATATAATATTGACGAATCGCAATATTCCACTCCAGTAGCTCTGGCTGTGTGTTTACCTGAGCGGTTTAGCCCCCAAGCATTGAATGAGAACAGCTCTCAAAACTGCATATTAAAACCCTTTGTGCTCCTACAATACTGTCTCTGTGCAAACAATACAATCAGTTCTGAATGCTAAAGCAACTTGATGTTCAGTATTCTTCACAAACTGTCCATCTTCTCTGGAATGGACCTCACGTGTTTACAGTTAACCCATTGATACCTGATGCAGCATTTGCGTGTATATCCCTCATTTGTGTGCGTATGCCTTTAAGATGCCTCTTAAAGGGATACGCACACAAATGCTGCATCAGGTATCAATGGGTTAAATATGGGAATCTCGCTGTACATTGTCAAGCTTTTTACATAGCTACTTAGCAATCTTGGCAATGATCTCATTCACTTACACTCATTTCACTAATATCTCAAAGTGAACGTGCTAATTAAGGTACAATGTTAAAATGCTAGTGCACAGCACTTCCTTTTGTGACACATGATATTTAAATGCCTCTTCGGCTTGGCAGTCGCCGCAAAAGCGTCGGCGAAATGTGCCGCCAACGTTGAGTGCAAAGTGACAAGTGTTGGAACAGTTATATTTTGTTGTTCTTCTAATGAGCTTATTTTTAAGATGCAACGATGTGACGATGTGGTTGTTGGCTGCTGTTCGGGGTTTGTTTCAGATATCGACGAGTGCCAGGACGAGCGCGTCTGTACCAGAGGCCACTGCCAGAACACAGAGGGATCCTTCATCTGTGACTGTGGGCCGGGCTTCAGGGCCTCGCCGGCGGGAGACCAGTGCGACGGTACGACGTCACACTCGGGAATACGTACTTCTCACACATCGAACCGCAAGATCACTAAAATATCAGATTAATTAGCTTTTGAGTAACGACTTCCCTTTCCTCTGTTGGACTATTTTCGCCGCCTGCCAGATGTCACGGTTTGTTGCTGAAAACTGTGTCTGTGTGATGTATTTCAGTTTTATTGCCCCCACTAAATCCTGACTGAAGACATCAGTTGTAATTAAAAGCTAAATTTGACTTGTGGTTTCCATCACCAGAATACACACTTCTCCTCGATCGGTCTACTGTCTATGTTTCTGTTTGTCCGTTTGTGTGCATCGATGTATGTCTCGTTTGTCCAAATGTATGCATGGGTTATTGTGTCATGAAGTTATTGAATTTTGGCACAAAATATTGGCCATGGCCAGCTTCAATCCATATTGTTGTCGCTAGGGCATTCACGACTACTGCATTTTAGTAGTCACTGACTGCTCCCAAAAAGTAGTCGACTAGTCACGTGAGATACAGCATATTTTTTCCCTACCCTAGAAATGATCAATTCAATTCTTATTAAAAAGGTCTCAAAAGCAGCCAGTAAAGGGTTAACTAATGTAGGCGGGACCAACCTGGGGGTATGTGAAATAGCAGAGTCCTGATTGGCTCTGAGAGGCTGTTTACAAACCCCAGAAAATTCAGGAGATACCGACTTTGACTGCAGTAACAACATAGATGGGAGTCTTTCTGTGTCTAAATAACTTAAATTCTGTTTGTTTAACATGGCATCATGTAGAATATGATTGTTCAAACAAATAGATGTTCAATTGATTTATGTTTATTCCTAAAACCACAGATGAATGATTAGTCGACTATGATGCACAGTCACAGTGTCGACTAGTGGTTTTGATAGGTGGCTGGCTAGTTGACTAGTGGTTTTGATAGGCGGCTAGTCAACTAGTCTGGGAAAAACCCTATTTGTGGTTTTCGGGTGTTCCCGGAACATTGGTGTTTGCTCTATGACCAGTGACCACCATCTGTTGTGTCTCTTCCAGATGTGAATGAGTGTATGGAGGAGGCCAGGCCCTGTGATGCTGTAGGACAGTGTGTTAACAACATGGGCTCCTACACCTGCAACTGCCCCCTGGGATACCAGCAGGTCAACGGCACCAGCTGCCTAGGTAAGCACCTCTGTTCCAAACCGTTCCCTGTGTTAGAAATAGTGCACTAGTGTGTCCGCCATTTTGTACTAGAGTCTCAACAGTTAATTAGATTCACTATATAGTTTTATAGAGATTTATAGAGATTTCTCCAACTGCTTTGAAAGCAACGTGCAAACTGTATGCAGACATTTCTCTGTGCGTGCGTGCGTGTGTGTGTGCGTGCATGTGTGTGTGTGTGCGCGTCCGTCTGAGTGTGTGTGTGTGTGTTTGCGTGTGTGCGTCTGAGTGTGTGAGTGTGTGTGTGTGCGCGTGCGTCTGAGTGAGTGTGTGAGTGTGTGTGTGTGTGTGTGCGTGCGTGTGTGCGTGCATGCATGTGTGTGTGTGTGTGTGAGTGCGTGCGTGCATGCATGTGTGCGTGTGTGTGTGTGTGTGTGTGCATGCATGTGCGTGTGCGTCTGAGTGTCTGTGTGTGTGTGTGCGTGCATGCATGTGTGTGTGTGTGTGTGTGCATGCATGTGTGTGTGTGTGTGTGTGTGTGTGTGTGTGCCTGCGTGCGTGCGTACGTGCGTGTGCGTGCGTTTGTGTGTGCCTGCGTGCGTGCGTACGTGCGTGTGTGTGCGTGCGTGTGTGTGTGTATCTGAGTGTAAACACTGGGGGTTTCTCTGTCTGTCCTTCCAGATGTGAATGAGTGTGTGGATGAGCCGGAGCTCTGTTCCCCCCATGGAGAATGTCTGAACACAGATGGATCCTATGTGTGTGTGTGTGAGGCGGGCTTCGCTGCCAACGGCAACACACACTCCTGTGAAGGTAAGGCTTGAGTACAAAGAATAAAGCCACATACACACACACTCCTGTGAAGGTAAGGCTTGAGTACAAAGAATAAAGCCACATACACACAGTCCATACATTTATACATTTCCACCTTGGTTCCAACTTCCACGACTGCTGGGACGGACTAAAGGCCATGGCACACCAATCAAACATTCTCCAACAAACACCAACAAACACCAACAGACAATTGTCTGTGAATGTTGGCAGATGTTGGAGATTGTTTGAAAGCATGGCACACCGACCAAACATATTCAGCACAACAGTCCCAAACATGTAAAAAAGAAACACCAGAAAAATAGAAACTGCACTGTGTTACAGCACATAGATGGCTCAGACTGACAAAGTTAGTTATACATCTGTCGAGTAATACAATGATACACCCAGTTTATTTATTTTGTAGCGACAGATGGCCTTAAACGCCACACTCACGTGACGCTTCTTGAGAGAGAGGTGAGGTAACGTGCATCTTTCTGCAGACTTTATCGAGGGACCATGAAGGCGTCATGTGACAGGCTAGTTAAAAGTCTGGATGTGCTGCTGGCAGCAGCAGCTGCAACAGTGTTTTCTCTGCTATCAACCTGGTTAATCTCGCTATATTCTTCATCACAGCGGGTCATTACCCACTGTGCACTTAATCGTGCACTAGTTCTGCATAAGCACCTGCAGCTCTCTTCTTATTTTACTGACGTTCTCAGTGATCACACGGCTGTTTACATGTGTTTCTGAACGGCTAGCTAGTTATTAGCATAGCTCGCTGTTAGCCGTCATGGATGTTCTCTCTCTCCCTCATTATGTAACCTTGCTGCGCATAACATTACTTATTTGCGGGAGTGCATGGGAGAAGTCTCCCGCTAGTGTTGTTGATGCCCAGTGTGATGGCACATGGTTGGCAGAGAAACGTATGTTTGCTGCGTCGCGTGTAACGTTAGTTTAGAGGAGGCTCTGCCTCTGACCAAACTGACCAGACAACCGCATGCATTAGGCGCGCATGCGTGAGCTCCGTTTCCATGGATACGCGACTGAAAACATGGGAAGTTACCAGACAACAGCGAACAGCGAACAACGGCGGATTGAACAAGTCGAATCCTGGCAAACATGACAGAACATCGCCAAACACGAACAGACAAGGACAGACAGCTATGGCACACCAAACGACCATTTGTCTTTGTTCGTGTTTGTTTGTGTTTGTTTGAGAATGTTCGTTTGGTGTGCCATGGGCTTAAGACTAATTCACTAAGAATCGATGAAGCAAGTGAGGATGCTGGCGTCTGTGGCAGGGGACGCGGGAAGTGGGGGGTGCTTAGGGTGCTGCAGCACCCTCTGCTGTTTTGTATTGGAATGAAAAGGAGTTCCAGCGTCCTTGGTCTGTGGCCAACATGACCGTCTTTCGGAGGCTGTAGCATCCCCTTCGAGCAGCAGCACGGGCTCCTCCGAGGCGGGGCCAAGGGAGGCGGTTACTTGGCCACATGACCCTATGGGAAATGAATGAATGCGTGTCTCCAAAACACGTTATGTTTATGCACATAAAACTTCAA
>NC_139633.1:28156492-28158992 GCF_964638095.1 Poromitra crassiceps
ATCAGTAACAAGGAACAAACAAGACAAGGCAATTTTACACTTCATAGAGAGCCAAAGTGAACCGTCACTTCCTGGTTTTCTCCCTGTACCAGCGTGTGAAAAATATGAATGGTTGTGAACGGAGAGATAACGTTACTTTTTTTGTATCCCGTTTGAATTGTGCCACGGTGTACACGTGTTAAATTTGGTCCATTTAAAAGATAACTCTGCATGTCAAGAAAGTCACAGTTTGTGGTAAAACTGTGGCACTATAAGTTATAAATCAGAAAGACTACGCACAACCAGTCGCGTAAGTGACGTCTCTCCCGCCAGTCCATTGTTGTTGATGGTGTGACGTATAATGTGCGACACGCGATGCAGTTGATTGACAAAACTAAACCTTATGTTTCAGTTTCAGGACAAACTGTGTCTTTCTTGACGTGCATAGTTATCTTTTAAATTGACAAAACGTAACCATTTTTCACACGCTGGCACAGGGAGAAGAGCAGGAAGTGACGCTTCACTTTGGCTCTCTGTTCATCGAACAATGGACGGACCTGCCCATAGCCCAGACCTCACTCAACCCAACTGAATACTTGTGGAATCAGCTCACACATGCTGTACGTGCTAGAGGGACCAACGCAACCACGTTGGCTGACCTGTGACCAATCCTGGTTGAGGAATGGAACGCTATCCCACAGCAACGTGTGACAGGGCTGGTGACCAGCATGAGGAGGAGGGGCCAGGCTGTTAAGGCTGCGTATAGGCTGAGGCGATGTCTCGTCATAGACGCTGGGTTAGCTGGCTGGGGGCGTGGTCAGGGTGGGGTAAATCCCCCGTTCTATCCATTCAGCAAAGTTAGAATTTAGCTGCTAGGCCAGCCCAGGCAGACACGATTGGGGATTTAACCATTGCAGTAAACGCACATCTGAACAGACGTCTTGTGTTCTGCTCTAGAATCCCCAAACCTGTAGTTTAGAGCCGCAGCACCTTCCTTTGGTGAGTCAGCCTATTGAGACATATGGGCGGTTTTACCCCACTCGCGCGCCAGCCGTATAACATTTTGTGGGCGTTCCTAGACATGCCGACTGTCTCTGTGGCTCTTCCACACGCTACTACTGAGCTTCCTGACTGTGTTCAATGAATGAGGTGTCAAATTACCATCGTCTTGTTTGTTCTTTGTTACTGATAAGCCGTTTTCCCACATGCGCTTTGTACCGCTAAATGACCGGAACGTGGTCTAATGCCTGCATGTGGGAAAGTTGTTTTCCGGTATAAGCGCGACCCCGTCGTGGCGGACATTTCACCAGTTTCGAGCCAGTCAGAAGAGCGGTATGCTCTTAAGGGGACTCAAGTGGGAAACGGGTCCAGTCATTTTCCGCGACACTGGTCCTTCTCTCATGGGCGAGGTGTAGCCTACACAGTTGCTTAATGTTCCAGCGGGCATAATCTAATCATTCGCGCACATTAAAGCAAACTGGCGAAATGATCTTGTGATAATAAGAGCGGTAGCCTAAGGGCCTGTGTCCATCTAGCGTCTTTTTCCGACGTTAAACGCTGGAAGTGCGCTGGGTAGCGCTGATCCCAGCGCACAATATAACAAGGAAGCAGTCTGAAAGTAACGTTAGTTCAGCTTGATAGCTGACGGCTAGCAAGCTAACAACACAGGTAGGCTACACTATTAAAAGCAGTAAGCACAACACTCACCAGAAATATTAAGTGTCTAGCCAATCTGCTCCCACAATTGAGCCTTTCTGTCTCTGTTGCGATAGTTTCTCCATATGATTAGTTGCCAGAAAAGGAGCACCCGACACCAGCGTCTTTCTGAAAAGTTAAAATAATTTCAGCTGGGAGTCGGGCGCACAAAAATGCCAGAGCGCTGTGAAAATAGACGCTGGACGCAGCGCACTTTCTCTAGACGTCCGTGTGCGCCCGCATACGCTCTCCCCCCATTGGAAACAACTGAAAATAGACGCCGGAGCTGATGAAAAGACGCTAGGTGGACACAGGCCCTATGTCAGCTTCATGTGTGGGCGTGCTGATTTCCGAAGGCGAAGGCAAGCCCGGACACATCAAACGAAGCCAGTCTGTAAAAAGTGCTTCAACGCGACGCAGGTGAACGGATAAACATCGAATCAGCAACTATTTCTCTCAGACACGGATCCCAACTTCTTCAAAGTGCATCATCTAATCATTCGCGCACATCAAAGCAAACTACTTCCACATTTCGCCTCGTGCATTTGCTTTCTCTACATACATACAAGCGTTGGGCGGCTCAAGCCTCTGCCATTCTCGCTGTGTCTGTCCTGTGTGGCTGCTGCTGTCGAGCAGAGAGGGGAGGGGGAAATCGGCTGTGTTTATTACGCTGGCGGCTTGACGCTGCTCTTAATTCAAACGAGTGTGATTTATTATTGTGTGACAACTGACAAGCGAACTTATTTCGACTTTTGCCGACCCCCCAAATAAGCTCCCCCCTCCCCCGCCCCCCCCAACATACAGGCAATTTCGCTGCTAGATTCCC
>NC_139633.1:28163992-28311492 GCF_964638095.1 Poromitra crassiceps
CCCAAATGGAGTGTGCAGTATAACCCAAAAGTCCTAGCTCCAGACTGACTTTTGCTATAGTCCTAATTCTCCACAACTGGAAATACCCTTAAGTACACACAGTATTTCACCTCTTAAGGGGCTACAATCTGTCTTTTCCATTGTGGCCGGGGGCCCGGGGCTGCTATCCCACTTTGACTGATCCCCTCTTGTAGCACACCCACTCCTTCCATCCCTGCTGACTCCTTAACACTTTCTAGCTCATTAAGAAGCTGGACCACACCGCCACTACAGAGCCACGCTAGATGACCACACCGCCACTACAGAGCCACGCTAGATGACCACACCGCCACTACAGAGCCACGCTAGATGACCACACCGCCACTACAGAGCCACGCTAGATGACCACACCGCCACTACAGAGCCACGCTAGATGACCACACCGCCGTGGTGTGGAGAGACTACAGAGCCACGCTAGATGACCACACCGCCGTGGTGTGGAGAGACTACAGAGCCACGCTAGATGACCACACCGCCACTACAGAGCCACGCTAGATGACCACAGTGCCGTGGTGTGGAGAGACTACAGAGCCACGCTAGATGACCACAGTGCCGTGGTGTGGAGAGACTACAGAGCCACGCTAGATGACCACAGTGCCGTGGTGTGGAGAGACTACAGAGCCACGCTAGATGACCACACCGCCGTGGTGTGGAGAGACTACAGAGCCACGCTAGATGACCACACCGCCGTGGTGTGGAGACTACAGAGCCACGCTAGATGACCACAGTGCCGTGGTGTGGAGACTACAGAGCCACGCTAGATGACCACAGTGCCGTGGTGTGGAGAGACTACAGAGCCACGCTAGATGACCACACCGCCACTACAGAGCCACACTAGATGACCACACCGCCACTACAGAGCCACACTAGATGACCACACCGCCACTACAGAGCCACACTAGATGACCACACCGCCACTACAGAGCCACGCTAGATGACCACACCGCCACTACAGAGCCACGCTAGATGACCACACCGCCACTACAGAGCCACACTAGATGACCACACCGCCACTACAGAGCCACACTAGATGACCACACCGCCACTACAGAGCCACGCTAGATGACCACACCGCCACTACAGAGCCACGCTAGATGACCACACCGCCACTACAGAGCCACGCTAGATGACCACACCGCCACTACAGAGCCACGCTAGATGACCACACCGCCACTACAGAGCCACGCTAGATGACCACACCGCCACTACAGAGCCACGCTAGATGACCACACCGCCACTACAGAGCCACGCTAGATGACCACACCGCCACTACAGAGCCACGCTAGATGACCACACCGCCGTGGTGTGGAGAGACTACAGAGCCACGCTAGATGACCACACCACCGTGATGTGGAGAGACTACAGAGCCACGCTAGATGACCACACCGCCGTGGTGTGGAGAGACTACAGAGCCACGCTAGATGACCACACCACCGTAGTGTGGAGAGACTACAGAGCCACGCTAGATGACCACACCGCCGTAGTGTGGAGAGACTACAGAGCCACGCTAGATGACCACACCGCCGTGGTGTGGAGAGACTACAGAGCCACGCTAGATGACCACAGTGCCGTGATGTGGAGAGACTACAGAGCCACGCTAGATGACCACAGTGCCGTGGTGTGGAGAGACTACAGAGCCACGCTAGATGACCACACTGCCGTGGTGTGGAGAGACTACAGAGCCACGCTAGATGACCACAGTGCCGTGATGTGGAGAGACTACAGAGCCACGCTAGATGACCACAGTGCCGTGGTGTGGAGAGACTACAGAGCCACGCTAGATGACCACAGTGCCGTGATGTGGAGACTACAGAGCCACGCTAGATGACCACACTGCCGTGATGTGGAGACTACAGAGCCACGCTAGATGACCACAGTGCCGTGGTATGGAAGGACTACAGAGCCACGCTAGATGACCACACCGCCGTGGTGTGGAGAGACTACAGAGCCACGCTAGATGACCACACTGCCGTGGTATGGAGAGACTACAGAGCCACGCTAGATGACCACAGTGCCGTGGTGTGGAGACTACAGAGCCACGCTAGATGACCACACCGCCGTGGTGTGGAGACGACAGAGCCACGCTAGATGACCACACCGCCGTGGTGTGGAGAGACGACAGAGCCACGCTAGATGACCACACCGCCGTGGTGTGGAGACTACAGAGCCATGCTAGATGACCACAGTGCCGTGGTGTGGAGAGACGACAGAGCCACGCTAGATGACCACACCGCCGTGGTGTGGAGACTACAGAGCCACGCTAGATGACCACAGTGCCGTGGTGTGGAGACTACAGAGCCACGCTAGATGACCACACCGCCGTGGTGTGGAGAGACTACAGAGCCACGCTAGATGACCACAGTGCCGTGGTGTGGAGAGACTACAGAGCCACGCTAGATGACCACACCGCCGTGGTGTGGAGAGACTACAGAGCCACACTAGATGACCACACTGCCGTGGTGTGGAGAGACTACAGAGCCACGCTAGATGACCACAGTGCCGTGGTGTGGAGACTACAGAGCCACACTAGATGACCACACCACCGTGATGTGGAGAGACTACAGAGCCACGTTAGATGACCACAGTGCCGTGATGTGGAGAGACTACAGAGCCACGCTAGATGACCACACTGCCGTGATGTGGAGAGACTACAGAGCCACGCTAGATGACCACACTGCCGTGATGTGGAGAGACTACGGAGCCACGCTAGATGACCACACTGCCGTGATGTGGAGAGACTACAGAGCCACGCTAGATGACCACACTGCTGTGGTGTGGAGAGACGACAGAGCCACGCTAGATGACCACACTGCTGTGGTGTGGAGAGACTACAGAGCCACGCTAGATGACCACACTGCCGTGGTGTGGAGAGACTACAGAGCCACGCTAGATGACCACACCACCGTGATGTGGAGAGACTACAGAGCCACGCTAGATGACAACAGTGCCGTGATGTGGAGACTACAGAGCCACGCTAGATGACCACACTGCTGTGGTGTGGAGAGACGACAGAGCCACGCTAGATGACAACAGTGCCGTGATGTGGAGACTACAGAGCCACACTAGATGACCACACCACCGTGATGTGGAGAGACTACAGAGCCACGCTAGATGACCACACTGCCGTGATGTGGAGAGACTACAGAGCCACACTAGATGACCACACTGCCGTGGTGTGGAGAGACTACAGAGCCACGCTAGATGACCACAGTGCCGTGATGTGGAGAGACTACAGAGCCATGCTAGATGACCACAGTGCCGTGATGTGGAGAGACTACAGAGCAATGCTAGATGACCACAGTGCCGTGGTGTGGAGAGACTACAGAGCCATGCTAGATGACCACAGTGCCGTGATGTGGAGAGACTACAGAGCCATGCTAGATGACCACAGTGCCGTGGTGTGGAGAGACGACAGAGCCACGCTAGATGACTTGAGATGCAAGAACATTATTGTCCTTTTATTGCACCCCACAGTCAAATCGGAGACAGAACTCTGCATCGGTGCTGTCCAGCTTTCACACATAATGTCTCATGTGTTGCTGATTGGATTTTGACTAATCCAGAGCAATTTAGAGAGAGAGTGGCGTCAGCGGAGGACCAAAATGCGTCACTCATTAGCCAATGAAACAGCCAGGAAGGGGTCTCGCGCTACTTCTGAATGCTAAAATAAGACTGATAATGTACAATTTGATTCAAAAAGAGAAAAAAAACTTTCAAAGTACAACACAAACTGTCCATTTTGCTGCAACTCGACAGTGCTGCTTAATCCAGGACCTTACTTCCTGGAACTCTTGAGAGTAAAAAACTGGTCCATTGGAGTGAATGGAGATGTCGCGACTCTTCTATATACACGACTCTGGACTAAGTGAAGTGTTGCCGCTACATTTGTTGCCAAAATGTGGGGGAGTGATTTTGATTAAGAGAGAAAAAAAGAGAAAAATGGCGAAATGATGCATCTCACTGCTGCATTCAGTCTTTACACAGATTACACTGATTGGTCCAAAGGGGATCTACTGTACAATTAAATCTGAACACAAGGTGACATACTTGTTGCTGATTGGCCCATATGGAGGCTTCATCATTCGTAGGGGACAACATGTTTACCTTGTTTGGGTTGATCAGAGCAATCTAGTAAGAGAGCAGCGTCAGCGGAGGTCCAAAATGCGTGACTCGGTAGCCAATGAACAGCCAGGAAAGGAGGCTTGCGTTACTTTTGAATGCTAAAATGAAGCAGAATTTGATTCTTTTAAACGTCGGACCCTTTCAAAGTCCATCACAAACTGTCCATTTTGCTGCAACTCGACAGCGCTGCTTAATCCAGAACCTTACTTCTGGGAACTCTTGACAGTAAAAAAAACGGGTCCATTGGAGTGAACGGAGATGTCGTGACTCTTCTCAGTGGTTCTCAAATGGAGGTCCGGGGACCCCCAGGGGTCCGTGGCACTTTGCCAGGGGGTCCGCGAAAAGTTTTCAGGAAAATAAAAATAAAAACGTTTTTTGTTGTTGCAAAAGCTTCATAGTTCAACGGAAATATTTTATGCTTTAAAACTAAAACGGCTCATGGATTACATTCTAATCTCAAACGTATCAATTTAAAAGTCAAGCACGTTACTGTGGAAACAATTAAGCTTACCCCAAAATCACAAATCTGAATGAGGGGTTCCCGGGTATATTTTCTATCTTGTAAGGGGTCCTTGGCTGAAAAACATTTGAGAACCTCTGTTCTATATACATGTACACGGCTCTGGGGTTGATGTTGAACCTGCCTACCTCCTGCACATTGCCATCTTTCAAATGCTTTTCTTTTTATATCCCCCGCAATCCTGCTCCAATGTGTCTTTGGTGGTGATGATGTATGGACAAGCCCTACACCCTACTTCTGGTTTTGCGGTGGCAGAAAGAGGCTAACGACAGTTATCAGTGCTGCTAGCCACTTACCAACATGCTCTCGTCTTCCTCCCCGACAGATGTGAACGAGTGTGACCTGCTGAGCAGCGTGTGCGGTGAAGCCCAGTGTGAGAACGTCGAGGGTTCCTTCCTCTGCGTGTGCCCGGATGGCCAGGACTACAACCCCATGACCGCCAAGTGTAGCCCTGTTCCTACAGGTGAGCCACCCTCAGCCTTCGTGCAAACCAGTCCACAAAGTGCCATCTGAATTGACACACATTGTGTTACCATTCTTCTCACATTGACAGCCTCCTAGTGGTAATTAATGGTAGTTAGTTTTGGGGCTCTGAAAACTTCCTTCCGATGCCATGGATGTGGAGGTGACAAACATTGTAGCAAATCCACCAGGTGCCTGCAGTGTGCAGTCCAAGGACATAGAAATCAAAATGATCAGTTATATTCAATGCAAGCAACTCTACTTAGATAAAGTAAGTAATGTTTGTTATAGTTTGTTTAAGGTTGCAATTGTCCTTCCGTTTGTCATCTTGATTTGATACCAATCAATTGAAAGTGAACCATTCCATGTTGTATCAACAATGTTCTTCCACTTCTTCCTATATGACATGACCACGGTAGAAACCAAACCACTGACGATGCAGTGTAAATATATACAAAAATATATATTTTTTTTTGCAAAGGGACAAACTAACCAGTATTTTCTCAACTCCTGAAAAACAGACACTTAAAAAAGGCAAGGTTTCTACTGTACATGACACTGACAGCACTATACTACTTAATATGTACAAAAGAGAGTTTCAGCTAAACTCTTCTTTGTTAGTTTGTTTTACGTTACATCATCTAGAGCCGTATCTGGAATGCAAAAAGGACCATTTCCATGTTTTTGCTATTGCAAGTAGTGTCTTCTTTGCGAATGAACAATTGCAAAACAAATGGCTGGTGTGTGTGCACCTGCATGTGTTGGTGACGTGTGCAGTATGTGTTGCTCTCCAGGTACATGATTAAAGCCGTGTGAAGCAGATGTGTGCTCTGGGGGGAGAGGCTGGCAACATCCATCACGGGGCCGATCTGCCCTCCGGCCTCTAATTGTCCCACTTTACGGCCCTGTATGGGAAATGTCACCCGGGGAAGGAAAGGGGGTGACGCTGCTGCTGCTGCTGCTTCGTTGTTGTTGTGTGTTTCTACTGTACAACTGCATGGTTTCTCAAACTGGGGATCGTAACAGAAAAAGGACCACAATTCTAATTCTGATAGGTCCCTTCAGCGGGACAAGAAGCACACTAGGGCTTGTGAACAAAAGTCACGTGGACTCACAAGTTTTATTGGACAGAGTTCAAATAAACCGCTCCAAACATGCTGGGTGTGAACGCACCCTTGCTAAACTAACCAGTCCTGTGGTCTGGTGGTAGCATCATTACTGGATTTAAAAGACCGATAGATGCGGAGGTACATGTACAGGGGAGGTTTGAACAGTAGAGCCTTACAGTGTGTAATGCAATGCATTTGCATTGCATTATTATTATTATTATTATTAAATGTACAGTGATTATAGTTCATATGAAAAGACGTAGCTAGGTTTTGTTTGTCACACCTGACAGTTTCGACTGCTGTAGGTAACTTTTGTGGTCACTGTGCAAAATGAGGAATGCTAAAAATCCTGGCTGTGAAGGCAAACAAGCAAATGATGAAGCAAATGTATTATGCATTGTGATATATTAACTCTTCACTAGACATTTCTGATAGATGTCTCTAATTACCTATTAATAATTAGGTAATTACCTATTAATTAGTGTAATTACCTATTGGGTAATAGGTAATTACCTATTAATTAGTATAATTACCTATTGGGTAATAGGTCATTACCTATTAATTAGTGTAATTACCTATTAGGTAATAGGTAATTACCTATTAATTAGTGTAATTACCTATTAGGTAATTAGAGTTGTCTCTATTGTGAAACCTTTACTTTGTTATAGGCCACCAAATCTGTGCCAGAGTATACCGTAAGTCTCTTTGAGCTAGTCTCAGTAGCAGATGAATTTGAGTTTCCCCAGACAGTCCCAGGTTTCCCACAGTCCCTCTTTGGTCAAAGCTCCACAGCGGTGATTCCAAGTTGGACACAGGAGGTCTTGATCCCCTTCTTGGGACCAGGCCTGGTTCTGCAGAGGCTCCCCGTTCACCCACAGCCAGCGGTCTCCCAGGTAACGTAGGCCGATCCACACACGCTCAGTGATGTGGGCTTCCTGGATCTCCCTCTGGGCCAGAAGAAGCTCAGTCTCGGAGACCAGGCTGGTGAGGTCAGTGTGATGTTCTCTGCAATGCTCCAGAGCCTCCTCCCAGGACTTCTTCTCCTCCACCACCACCAGGTTCAAGCAGAAGAAGGGAAAGAGTTTACGTCGGTTAGTGTCCCGCCATCCGCCATCCTTCACACAAACAACGTCTTCTCCACCATGCTTGTTATTTGGTTGTCCAGAAGCCCAGTTTTGGTAGGTAGTGTATGTCCCTCCTGACCACTTCCAGCCGGTGATGGTGCGGAGCTCTCTGTGGAGACCGATCCATCCTTTGTACTTGTGTCC
The DNA here is from genome assembly GCF_964638095.1 of Poromitra crassiceps. Classification (NCBI taxonomy): domain Eukaryota; kingdom Metazoa; phylum Chordata; class Actinopteri; order Beryciformes; family Melamphaidae; genus Poromitra; species Poromitra crassiceps. The sequence continues at coordinate 28,171,513 of NC_139633.1, forward strand.
AGCTGAAGCCTCTCTGAGCCTGGCTTCGTCTCTCTCACTGTTGATCGGGGACAGATCAGTGTGACGTTCTCTGCAGTAGCTCTGAGCATCAGTCCAGGTCTTCTCATCTGGTACATAAACATGCTCTCCGATCACCCATGACACACTTGTAACTACGAGCATTGAGAAGATCACCTTCTCCATCGTAATGTAGCGCTGGATATGAAGGGGTAGGATGGACCACGTTTCTTTTAACCACCCTTGTATTATGCAATATGCATGGCCAGGTAACTCCACCTTATAGCATGACATCGGGCTGTCCTCTTCCCCCCCCCCCCCACACACACACAAGGTTATATGCAAATATACATTTGCCATTCAAAACATGCACATCATTATTCTTCTTCATCTTCGTCTTCTACACCAACCTGTTTTTCATCTTCTTTATCCGAATGTTGCTTTTCTCTTCATGTCTTTTTTTGATAACCCTTCATTTTACAGGTCCCAAACAACTTGAACTATTTGTAATTAGACATGAACACCAAAGCTATTACACAGTAATTGCACCGATAGTTGTACAATAACATGTTTGCGTTCATATGTAGTTACCTGCTACCAGACCTGTAAAATGAAGTGAGTCTCTTCAACTGCTTTGGTGTTCTAATTACAAATAGTTCATACATTGTTTTGGACCTGTAGAATGATGGGTTACCCCTTTTTCTCAATGTATGCATTTGGAAAGCTTGTCTGTTTGGAGGAGAGGTGTGGTGGGGAGAAATGGTGGAGCCACCTAAGCCCCTTTTAGACTGGCCAAAAATCCCACTAATATCCACAAACTAGTGGCATTTTCTTCAGTCTAAAAGTTTCTAAGCCGGGCCGTTTACCTGATAGAGCAACCCTGCAAGTGGGGTGGGTTTTTACGCGACGGCTCTGCACACCATGGCGATATAAATCTTGGCGGTGGTCCAACACGTGATTTTCCGAACCTGCTTCTCTTCCTCCTGAGTTGCCGCCCCTTTTCCAGCGTGAGATTCAGTGATTCCCACAGGCTGAAATTCGACTTTCTTAACACTTAATTACTTTACATTGACGACAGAACAAAGCATCAGAGATGGGGACTTGGACTTGAGACTTGAGTCGCACTTAAGTCACACACACAGTGACTTGAGACGACTTGAGACTCGTCCTCAAAGACTTTAGAGTTGACTTGGACTTGAAGGTTTGGGACTTGTGAACAATCTTTATTTAATTTTTTTGGTGCATTAACAGCAAGGAAATGTTTATTAACGTTATCGCTAATCATTGCTGCCGCAGTATTCTAATAGATAAGGAGTGAGGATAATACAGTACATGCTTTGAATTGCTTAGTTGTAGCTATGCAGTGTTCTAAGCAGACCGGACATGCAGCAGATGATAGAACGCCCCTCCAAGACTTGAGACTTGACTTGGACTTGTGACCAAAGACTTGAGACTTGACTCGGACTTGCAAAAAATGACTTGTGAGCATCTCTGCAAAGCATGCGCGAGCGGCAGGCGCATAGACTGCGCCAAGTCAGTCAGAATGTATAAGTAGGTCATCCGCTTTAGCTCTTTCAAAATAAAACCCTTGTAATGTTAACAATTCATTTACATTTGGAGTATTATGCCTTTCAGCCACAGTTTCACTATTATGTAATCTTGACATCAAAATGAGTACCGTATTTTGATACTATGTTTGCTGCTTCATTTGTTGAAACACCTTTTTCTCCTCCAACGTGCATCAGTGAGGCTATTTACTCGTTTAAATTACATTATTTTGAAAGTTTTAACCGGAAGTTTCCATTTTGTTTTGGCTGGCCTGACGCTGGCCCTGTGAACAGACACCCCGCAGACGTGCTGAAACGTACGGGGTTGAGTGTGCGATAGATAAAAGTATAAAAGGAGATGCTGCTGCTGATACCCCTGCTGCTTTCCTGGGTAACAAAAACACGTGTACTAGTGGGACTTTTGATGTAAAAAAGGTATTAGTTACTTGTTTAACCCATTGATACCTGATGAAGCATTTGCGTGTATATCCCTCATTTGTGTGTGTATCCCTTTAAGATGACGCGGTTCGCGGTCTTAAAGGGATACACACACAAATGCTGCATCAGGTATCAATGGGTTAATGATTCCATAAACAGCTGTATGAACGACAATCATCAATCATGACGCAGGTCTTTGCCCTGTGTCGCTGGATGAGGTTGCGCAGATGTTTCTGCTCTGTCTAGTGGTGTCACTAAACTCTCCATATTCACACGACTGTATGTAAAGGATCTTCCTGCTAAATTTAACATCCAAATCGAAATGCAAATAACCTGACCAAAGTCAGGACAAACATTCAACACAGTAGTTGCCCTGAGTGTTCTACGTTTGAGTGCTGTCATGGAGTATCTGTATCACCTTACTTCCTCCTCACCATATTAAATAATGAATTGAACGTTTGCATTTGTTACAAATGTCGACAATAGCCTATTATTCTTTTTGCAAGGACAACCTTGAGTGAATACATTAGCCCTCATCAAGAGTGCATGATCCAGTCTGATAAATGATAACCCAAGCATTAAAGTCGAACTGAAATGAAAAACGACTATGTCAGCTAGTATTAATTATTGATGGATGATCAATAATGAATGATCTGATTAATCTCTCTGAACACTGGCATCTTATCTTTGTGAAGTCTGCCTAAATCTGGTCACCAAAGACACTGGTTATCAGCCATCGTGACCAGAGAGTCTGCGGCTTTCTATTCCAACCAAATAGAGCTGAACACTCACGTGATGTGAAGAGAGTTCACCATTCATTTTCTCCATAAAGACAAATCCTTATAGAACCAGTTTTAAAGCTGGAACCAAGCCAACCAGCGACCTACTGAATCGTGACTGACCTAAATCAAATTTTCGATCCCCCCCCCCCCCCCCCCCTCCGTCTTTATTTTTTGTTTTTGCTTCAAGTGAAATGTTTTATGGTCAGTCATGATTCAGTAGGTCGCTGGTTGGCTTGCTTCCAGCTTTAAAACTCGTTAAATATAAGGATTTTTCAAAATGTCTATGGAGAAAACGAATGGCGAACTCTCATCGGTGGGCTCATTGATCCCTCCTCTCTGATTCAAGGTGTGGCTCATCAGTGAATTCAGCTGATGTACAGTCGTGTTTCCATTCTTGTCATGTCCTCCTCATATCATATCATGTCATATGGCTTTGGAACTACTCTAAGCCAATGCATCATATTTCATATCTGCCTCCCTCTGTCTGTTCCCTCCTTTTCTCCTCTCTCCTCCCCTCCCCACATCCGTCCCCTCAGTGTCGTCGGTGGAGCGCAAGGAGTGCTACTACCGTCTGAACGACGAGAACCTGTGCGAGAGCGTGCTGACCAGCCACGTCACGCTGCAGGAGTGCTGCTGCACGCTGGGCGCCGGCTGGGGAGACAACTGTGAGGTCCACCCCTGTCCCGTCAACGGCACCGGTGAGGAGGAGGAGGAGGAGGAGGAGGAGGAGGAGGAGGAGGAGGAGGAGGAGGGAGAAATCTGGATAATAAAGCAGAGACGCACTCAGTATCGACTTCATTAGGTACATTAATCGCGATACTACCTGCGGTGGAAATGAGCCATTATGGCTCATTTCCACCGCAGGTAGTAGCGCGATCCCGCTCCGCTCGACTCGATAAATTGTCTCATCCCACCGGTTTAAACTGTCCCAGCCCGGGTTGTATTGGGGTCGAGTCGTGCTACTTTTCGTACCTGCTTCGTCGAGGTTCTATTCTGTGAACCCGGGTTCATACAGTGACGTGAAAACATTGTAGACGACTGATTGGCCAGGCAGAATCGTGTTTACTCTATCTACTGACTGTCAATGCGCTGCATACCAGTTTAGTGGGCTTACCTTATCTTCTGTTATGTTATTTCCATCAGTATTTTGTGTTGCTGCCTTCGCCTCTGGTGAAATAAAGTCGTGGCGGTGGTTTCAATTGTTTTCAGAGTGAAAAAAGTCCGCTGCTCAGCAAGCTCCTGTAGTCTTGTCTCCTGTAGCCGCGGTCTTGCCTGGTGAGAGGCCGCGGGGTACAGGGCAGGCTTCACTCTGTTGCGCCTCTTCCGTCCGCGCGCAGCGCAGCGCAGCGCATGCCTGAGTTTGACTAACTACAAAGTGATATCCATTCTCCTGGCCGATTGTAACATTCGCCCATGTACACTGTAGGTCATTTAGAGGCACCAGTATTTCATAAACAGTTTAAAAGTTCTGTGGATGGATTTAATTGTAACGTATAGCCTACTTCGGCTATGCGAAGGACAGATATGCGGGGGCGGGGGTGGGTGGGGGCAGATGATCCGCGGTGGAAGCAAAACGTCCATCGAGCCGAAACGATTAGAGCCGAGTGGTGACGAGCTGTGCAGGGCAGTAAAATGTGGTGGAAATGAGCCAGGTACACCTATAGTGCCAGCTAGGGCCCCCATTTTGCCTCCAGAGCAACTATGGATTCTTCGAAGCCTAGATTCGTTCAGGTGTTGAAAACTTTTCCACGGCTAAAAAGTCGCTGTGTACAACTTGGTTTTTTAAATAGTTGGCAAAAAGGTGACTTTTGTCTGACTAAAACATGCTGTACGTGAATACACTGTTAAGCTGTGTTCACACCGAGATATTTATTTTTCTCCTTGTCACTCGATTCAACCCTTTGGAATCGCTCTGTCGCTGTGTTTAAATCGCTCCGCAAACCGAGGTGTTCATACTCAGAGCTCGGAGAGAGGGAGAGACTATTTGTGCACAATTGGCAGCACCTGTGTCGGCCCGCTGATAGATGTGGGCGGGGTGCAGCGAGCTAACGAGAGAGATCTTCACTGTCAAGAAACAAGCAGCACACAGCTCTAACGTTAGACAGGATGAAAACGCAAACAACACAACTGTGTTTTCCCCCGATGCAAGAATGAATAAATACTCCGGGGTTACGGCAGCCAATCAGCGTTAAGCAGCAAGCGACTGATGGCAGCGAAATTTCGCTCGAGTTGGGATATTTCATCTCGGGCGAAGAGCGAATTTTCGCCCTATCGCTCTGTCTCTGTCGTTCAGACGCCCAGCGATTTTTCTCCCGGGCGAATATACGCTCAATCGCTCATTTGCATTGACTTTGTATGTAAACTCGATGCCAGCGAAAAACTCTAATAGGTTGGTGTGAACGCAGCTTTAGAAGTACTGTATGAGCTTAGGAGTACATGAATACAGCCGAGTACATGAAAGACTCGCTGAGAGCAAACGGGCCCACCATCATTTTCCTTTCTATTCTATTCTATTTGTTGGATCGTTGCCTTTGGTGTGTATTGTTTATTGCTATTTAAATTTATTCTAGCCTATTAAAAAAAAAAACCATCCAGCTACTTCATGATTCATGATTTACTTCTGCTTTATTTATTCATAACTCACTGTCTGTTGGAGTGAGCTGCTTTCTGTACCTAATAAAGTGAACACTACTGCATATGCCATACATAGATATGTACGTAGTGTTCATGCATAATGCATACGTAGATATGCTAAATCTCTGTACCTATGTTTCTGTGCCCTTTCAGACCAGTTTAACCAGATGTGTCCGTCCGGAAGAGGTTTCATCCCTAGTGGAGACTCTGTGTATGGAGTACCCACGGCTGGCAGCTACAAAAGTAGGTTTAACTCATTGGAACATAAATTTCATCAGCTTGCTCACCCTTGGAAACTGTATTTATTTTTATATTATTATTATTTTTATATTTCTAGACTAGACTCTGTGCTAATGCCAAAATACCTCATTTTGTCTGCAGTTTTACATAAGTTTACATCATTTGACCCAAACCAAGTTGGTCCAAGGCTAGACGTGTCAGTGTTGTTGTATGTTTTAATTGGTTCTTTGGCTGCAATCATAAGGGAACCTGCTCTGATGCTATGAATACACTTTTTAATAATTTGTTGGTATGATTTTTGGTTATCTTTTGGTGCTACATCGAATATTTGATGCTATTGTACTGTATGTCGAAGCGTCTTGGTAATGTTTAAGTGCTACATAGGACATGTTTGGTTACTTTTTGTGCTCTCAATGTTTCCTATACGATAGGCCATTTTTTTCTTCGTTGCTCCACCCCCTCCCCGTCGTTGCTCCACCCCCTCCGCCGATCTGGGGAGAATTGCAGACTAGCACATGCTTCCTCCGATACATGTGCCAGCCACTTATTTTCACCTTACAGCGAGGACGTAGCACGTGGGAGGATCACACTATTCCCCCCAGGAACTGGGAGGCGCTAGTGCAGCGACCAGAGGAGGCGCTAGTGCAGCGACCAGGACTCACACCCCACCGGCTTCCCACCCACAGACACGGCCAAATTGTGTCTGGAGGGCCGTCTGACCAAGCCGGAAGTATCGCTGCCGGGAATTGAACCCGGGTCTCCGCGGCGGTAGGCCAGTGCTTTTACCTCGACGCCACCCAGACGCCAGGTTCCGCGACGCATGTTGCCGACTGTCAATCAAGATCTAGTGTACGGTACACGTTTTGGTAATATTTTGGTCCTATAGAAGCTTTTTTTGACAAGATTATTACCCTTACAATTGAACACAAGTCCCATACAATAAACAAAACAGACTTAAGTGTACATTGTTCAGAGTTGATAGATCTATAAAGAGTGGGATAGCGGGATAGTTTTTTACTTTCATCATTTCTATCATAACACATTGACAATCTACAATCCATTCATTGACGAGGTGAGGAGTTTTGGAATGACCTGAGAAGAACCCAGTGAACCGCTAACCCTGCAATCAGCTTCAATTAGAGGGATGATGTGACTGCTGCAGAGCTGAGTGAGCGATGCCGCTGAAGCTCCAGAAGTCAGTCTCAAATGCTGTACTACTGTAGACACATGATCCCCACGTGTGTCTGTCCACTGCCCCTTCTCTCTCACTGCCTCTCCGCCATTCTGCTCTCCTCTCATTCCATTTCATCCTCCTTTTATTCTGGCCCATTTCCTCTTGTTGTCTCCTCTCCTACCCGCTCCCTGATGGAGACGAGGCCATTGTGCCTGAAAACACCGAAATTTATTCACCGGCCTTAGTGGAGTAATTGAATTTTGTAGAAGCGGCAGAGTAGAGGGAGATCACGGCGGTCGCTGAATATGGAAGGGAGGGAGGGAGGGAGGGAGGGAGGGAGGGGGCGAGAGAGACAGAGACAGAGAGAATTTCAGTATTCAGGGACATGTCTTCAATTAGGGGAACTGTTCTCCACTGCAAACACACTAACACTCAAACAAACCAACAGCAGAAACACGCATGCACACACACGCATACGCGCACACGCGCACGCACGCACGCACGCACACACACACACACACACAGGTACCGAAACAGAGACCTTTGAGGATTTTCCAGTTGTCTTACTGTGTCTGCCTTCACACCTGTGAGCATTCAGACATGCGACTAGAGGAATTCTATGTGCATTTGGCATCATCTGCCAACTGCTGACTGAGCAGCCAACCGCTACTTAGCCAAATAAATCTGCAGTGCACAGGCGTTTATTTATGCTAATGCTACATTCGTTCTACATGCACGCTGCGCCTAAGTGAGAGACATAATACTGCTATGTTACAGCTACGTTAACTCACGAAACCAGCGATACAGCCTCTATAGACGGTGACTGAACTTTATATTCTGTGTGTTTGTGTGTGTGTGTGTGTGTGTGTGTGTGTGCGCGTGCGTGCGTGCGTGTGTGTGTGTGTGTGTGTGTGCGTGCGTGCGTGCGTGCATTTGTGTGCCTCTTCACAGATGCAGATGAGTGTGCGTTGTTTGGCCAGGAGGTGTGCAAAGGAGGCTTCTGTCAGGACACGCTGGGCAGCTACGAGTGTTACTGCAAGACCGGCCATGACTACGACCCCACCAAGCTGGAATGCAGAGGTCATCTATCTAGATCCTATTCTTTCTTGCATTTAGACCAACACAGGACACAACACAGGACACAACACAGGACACAACACAGGACACAACACAGGACACAACACAGGACACAACACAGGACACAACACAGGACACAACACAGGACACAACACAGGACACAACACAGGACACAACACAGGACACTCAGGGGATAATAATCTTCTTGCATTTAGACCGACACAGGACACTCAGAGGAGAAGAATCTTCTTGCATTTAGACCGACACAGGACACATCAGAGGAGAAGAATCTTCTTGCATTTAGACCGACACAGGACACTCAGAGGAGAAGAATCTTCTTGCATTTAGACCGACACAGGACACTCAGAGGAGAAGAATCTTCTTGCATTTAGACCGACACAGGACACTCAGAGGAGAAGAATCTTCTTGCATTTAGACCGACACAGGACACTCAGAGGAGAAGAATCTTCTTGCATTTAGACCGACACAGGACACTCAGAGGAGAAGAATCTTCTTGCATTTAGACCGACACAGGACACTCAGAGGAGAAGAATCTTCTTGCATTTAGACCGACACAGGACACTCAGAGGAGAAGAATCTTCTTGCATTTAGACCGACACAGGACACTCAGAGGAGAAGAATCTTCTTGCATTTAGACCGACACAGGACACTCAGAGGAGAATAATCTTCTTGCATTTAGACCGACACAGGACACTCAGGGGAGAATAATCAATACAGGTGAAGGGCTTCAGGGCGTCCTGGTGGCTCACTTGGTAGAAGGCGTTGTCCTTCACGCAGCCGACCCAGGTTCCAATATGTATAGCACATACTATCCTATCAAATGAAGACAAAATGTCCCCAAAAAATAATCTTATAATTATAATCTTATAAAATAATCTTTATATAAAATTATATATATATATATATATATATATATATATATATATATATATATATATATATATATATATATATATATATATATATATATATATATATATATATAGTATATATAACATATGTATACAGTATGTTAAGGGCTATCATTGATTAAGTATACAATAAAGGCTATTATTGGTCTAACTTATGATTGGAATAGTTCGTTTAAACTCTCTCCACCATGAAAGCACCAGGAAGTCTCGGGCAGGGCACCTGGTCCAGATGGCTACCCAATTGGGAATGAATGAATGAATGAATGAATGAATGCCCTAGACGAGCCTAATCAAGCTGGGACTAAATAGATCACACTGTGCTCCCTGACCAACAAGAAGCTGCCTCAGCCCAGAGGCTGCTGGTGTTCTGCTACATTAGTCACATATTATTTAGACAGGACAGGGTGGGGAGCACAGCGGCCAACTCACGAGACCAACCACAGGGCGGACGCATGTCTGAACCATGAGGAGAGCACGTCCACGTATGGCATCAAGAACCAGCCACTGGTACCAAAAGCCCAACCAATTTCCAGACTATATTTTAATTCTCCTGATGTGAAAAACACGAGATTCTATTACAAGTCTATTGCATTTAAACTCCAGTACTATGTAGTTACTGCAAAGCTGCGAAGCCACCATCGGCAAAAATACCATTCAGCCGGCGACCCTGAATACTTTCTGTGGCAGCTTGATGGATTTCTAGAATCATTTCACCATGCGTGGCCCTGGGCAAGACCCGTGTAGGAGGACCACAACATACTGAGCACCAGTCTACAGTTCCTTAAAGAGTCACTGAACCCCAAACCTAAAGATGTGGTGAAGCCTGCCCTCTAGTGGTGAAAAGTAGGGTGCTGAACTAGCCAACTGCTGTCGGCTGGTGTTTGGTACCAGGTAATGCCACCTTCTAATACAACAGCTGACGACATCACCTGGCACCACATTTCAGCCAACAGCAGATAGCAGATGCGGTACTCCGCTTTTCACCATTAGATGTCAGGCTTCACCACAGTTTGGGCTTTGTGATTGAGTTAGTACTCTTAAAAAGTCTTCAAATGTTCCATTTTAATTCGGCCTTAGATTCTCTATTGAATCTTGTGATCCTGGGAATGGAAGGCAGGTCTTCTGATTGAGTGTTTGCCAATGTACTGTAACTCCCTGTGACACACTTTCACCCACTGACAATGCTCTCCATAGAACTCCCGCTGTTGCAGGGTTAAAAGAGCAAAGAGTTTCAGCACCAAAAACAAGCTTAAGCCTTTTTTTTGCACGGCAACAATTACTTGATCATCTTTCTTTTGTGCTTCTGTTTCAAAAGCACAGGAGGGTCGTCGTCCGTGACCCTCCTGAGCACATTTGTTGCAGCAAAGCCGACCACAGAAGTCCAAAAGGTGGGACAAAACAAAGAAAGAGATGGTAAAATAATTGTTGCCATGGCAATGCCATGCAATAAAGTGTTATTAATGTTGCATTAGATTCTGAAATATGGTTCTATTTGACTGAACAAACCGGACGGCACAGGAGAGGACTGAGCAGCGAGAAAAGCCCAGTGGAGGTTTGGGTCTTGGCTGCCGTGGGTGTGGGTTTGAGGCCCATTATGCCTGACCTGAATAGTCATAATACAATTTAAGAAACCCACCCCAGGTCTGGCCTGATGCCTCTGTGCTTTATATGTGCAAATGTTTTTCATATATCAAGGAACAGGGGGATATTTTTAAATGAGCCTGGACCAAATGACTATTTCAGTCATCCAGCCCATTCAGCAGCTAGAACCACAATGTTGATGTGGATCAAATATGCACACTGGCTGTGTATTTCTGACATGTATATATATATCCATTCTATACATATCCATAGAGAAAATAAAGGGGGCACATGTGAGCTTTTATTCCAGACCTTATTTGATGCCTGAATTAAGCTGGTCCAGTTGTAGTCCAGCTATATGAATTAAGCTGGTCCAGTTGTAGTCCAGCTATATGAATTAAGCTGGTCCAGTTGTAGTCCAGCTATAATTTGCTCGTTGACTTGAGGCATAAACCAAAGTAGGTGGAAAAAGTGACAACTGAAGTGAGCTATTGTCAGCAATATAAAAGGGGTTTTGTGTGTGCAAGCATTTGTGAGTGAGTGGGAACTAATTTGCCTAGGTTAATGAATTTGTGTGTGTGTGTGTGTGTGTGTGTGTGTGTGTGCGTGTGCATGCGTGCGTGCATGTGTGTGTGTGTATGCGCGCGTGTGTATGCAGGGGCGTCATGCAAGCCAAGATTCTTGGGTGGGGCTAATTATGGATGATGTCACAATGTCTATGACATCATCAGTGATGTCATCAGTGACATCATTATTCAATCATTTTATGACAGCACTGATGATGGCATAGGCACTGATGATGTCATAGGCATTGTGACATCGCAGTGATGCCATAGGCATTGTGACATCATCAGTGACCGTGATGTCATCAGTGATGTGAAGTTGGGGGCAATAGACCCTTCTCACGGGGGCCATTTTGGGTCGAAAAGGCAGGGTAAACACAGGTGCAAGCAAAACACTAATGAGGGTTTCCAACTTCCATGATTGGAATTTGGAAAGCCTCATTAGTGTTTTGCTTGCACCTGTGTTTACCCTGCCTTTTCGACCCAAAATGGCCCCCATGAGAAGGGTCTATTGTGCGCTGCAAATGCCAATAGGGCAGGCGGTTGTGCGCTGCGCCTGCGCATGCCAATAGAGCAGGCGAGGCCACGCAGCAGCCGAGCTGCGGGCACGGCCGCGAGCCCGCACAGCGGTGAGCCTAGGGTTTCGGTACCCTAGTCTCCTAAAATAACCTACCTCTTGCATCAACCTCCTGACTGGGGCTTTGTGAGTGGGTGTTTATTAAATTATTAAATGCATCTGGCACGATGCAGAAAGTCCTCTGACCAAGTTCTGTTTTTTCTGTGTTTTCGCACCCCCTTCCCCCCCTCCATCTTTCTTCCCTCCAGACATCGACGAGTGTCTGGACGAGTCCGTTTGTGTGGACGCAGCGTGCCTGAACACAGATGGCTCATACATGTGTTTCTGCACGCACCCCATGGTGCTGGACCCCGACAGCAACCGCTGTGTCTTCCCCCCTGAGGTGGCCGGTAAGACTTTACACACAAAACAGCATGCATGTCCAGCAAGCATTCCCTCACTCACTCACACACACACACACACACACACACACACACACACACACACACACAAATATCCACATAAACAGCTTTTTCTTCAGTCTCAAAGTTACGAGGGGGAATTCACTAACGGAAGGAAATGTCCGCCGCACACAGTATAATGCTGTCCTGTGCGTTAATTATCGCCTCCAACAACAAACGTTAAACGTTAAAGTATCGTCAACATTAGCTAAAAGCAAAGAATTATGACTTGCCCAATACTAATGAATACTAATGAAGTTTTGATTCATTCAATTGATTCACTTCTAGGGGAAATGCACTTAATCCACATTTTTATTTTGTAACATTTCAAAGGTTGGCATAAAATTCGCTTGACACTTGGATGAAAACGGAGCTTATGATGTGAAACTCTGTATGTATCTGTGTGCGTTTGTGTGTGTGTGTGTGTGTGTGTGTGTGTGCGCGTGTGTGTGTGCGTGTGTGTGCGCGTGTGTGTGCAGACCTCCATGAGGCAGAGCAGACAGACTACCAGGGTATCTGCTGGCAGACGGTGACGGACAGTGCGACCTGCACTCGGCCGCTGGGCCCCAACAACAGGAAGACCACGTACACAGAGTGCTGCTGTCTGTATGGAGAGGCCTGGGGCATGGACTGTGCCCTGTGTCCACCCACAAACACCGGTACACACCGTGCCACACACACACACACACACACACACACACACACACACACAGCTGTACTTCCCCCCGCTCTCCCGGGCGTTGCTCCACCCTCTCTGAGTTGTAGACTCGCATGCTTCCTCCGATACATGTGCAGTCGGTAGACGCTACTTTTCATCTGACAGCGAGGCGTTTCACTGGTAGGGTGCAGCGTGTGGGAGGATCACGCTTTCCCCCCCAGTTCCCCTCCACCCTGAACAGGCGCCCCACAGGAGGTGCTAGTGCAGCGACCAGGACTCATACCCCCCAGTGGCTTCCCATCTGCAGACACGGCCGGTTGTGTCTGTAGGAACTTCTGACCAAGCAGCTGGGAATTGAACCCGGGTCTCCGCGGGTGGTAGGCAAGCACTTTTACCGGCGACGAATGGTTCTCGAGATAAACCAGTTTTTGTGTTTGCCAGTAGGTGGCGCTATGCCGAATAGCAGGACATTTGGCACGGAACTCCGTCAGGTCCCCCTAAGCACAATCCCCGAGTTTGAAGTCGATCCGACGAATGGTTGTGCAGATAAACCGTTTTTTTGTGTGTGTGTTTGCCAGTAGGTGGCGCTATGCCGAATGACATGAAATTTGTCACTGCATTCCATCAGGTCCCCCTAAGCACACTCCCCAAGTTTGAAGTCGATCGGACAAACGGTTCTCGAGATAAATCGCTTATTGTGTTTGCCAGTAGGTGGCGCTATGCCGAAATGCACGCACTTCGGCACTGCACTCCATCAGGTCCCCCTAAGCGCACTCCCCTACAACACACGCACTTACGGCAATATGACAAATAGGCGAATCTTCAAAAATATTGGCATATATCACTGGAAGTCTATGTAAAGCTAACATACAGCTACGCTACACTGTCTAATTCCTGGGTCTCCATTGTAAGCTTATACATTCATGCTGTAATCTTAGAGGTTGGGTCAGATCTTACAGGACAAGGTACTGGTTCTTTAGGATAGTGCTGGCCTTACATTGTTAGAACCTGGTTCACTCTATATCCCTTTCCCAACATACACATGTACACTCATTTACACGCACACTCCTGATGAGGTATGCCAGTGGGTTTGGGAGTGCAGGTGGATCAGATTAAAGTGGGACGTCAGTTGCCAATGGACAGAGAGAGAGTGTGTGTGTGTGTGTGTGTGTGCGTGTGCGTGCGCACGTGCATGCATGCACGTGTACGTCTGTGTGCGTGTGTGTGTGCATGCACGTGTACGTGTGTGTGTGTGTGTGTGTGTGTGCGTGCGCGCATGTGTGTGTGTGCATGCCAAAATGTTAATTGAGAGGGGAAGCCGGTTGCTAAGCCACCACCACCACCTGTGTGTATTCACTTCCTTAAATCCCCTGTTTGCTAAAAGACGTGGCAATGATGGCAGTGTAATTACTTCCAATGTCCCTGGAAACCACTGACATTTGCCTTGGTGCTGCTGCTGCATATTGAGCCCTCCACACGTGTCAATGCCATTCATAAAGCCTCCAATAAACAGCATGAATGTCAGAGCAAAACCATAAACAGATAAGACAAATGGCAGCTGTGTACTTTGCTGTGGCGATACCTCTTTTTCCTCCAGTGAGAAGACCATTACATCTCTGTTCCAAGGTCTTCCACTGTCTCCCCGTTGATATTAATTGCATTTCTTGCTCTTGCTCTCCTCCTCCCTTTCTACGATCAGACGAAACGTTAACGATCCCCGGGGGGAAATTGCATCATTGCAGCTCGGCAAATAATAGCAGGATATTAGCAAAGAAAAATGGAATGTAAAGTAGAAAAGATTTCAGATCTCATTTCTGATGTTTTCTGAAGATTTGTGTGCTTGTGTTGGCAGTGTGAAGTACAGTAGTACAGTTAGCTTTGTAAAACTCTGTACAAATGTTTATAACCATGCATGACAACTTATGAAAAGGTTTATAAAGTATAAGCGGTGGACATAATGTATCATAACAAACATCAAGCACAGACTGTAGCACGACTTTGTGAGCTTTAAGTAAAGTGACGGCACAATAAGGTTATGATACTGTAACGCACATGAGTTCACAGAGGTATAAAAAATGATTTTTTATAAATCCTTATAAATGCATTATGTGTTATGAATATTATGCTCATAATGCATTATAGACATGACATTCATAGAAAGTGTTACTGCTTTTATCCCCCCTTATTTTTTTCTTCTATTTTGCATTTGTTTTTCAATGTACACGTGCTGTCTTCCCCCCTGGCTCTTTTCCCAGAGGACTATGCCTCCATGTGTAACCTGCCTATGGGTGGTGGCCGCCCGTACGGCCGCGACGCCCTGGTCGCCGGCCCGGTCCACGAATACGAAGTGAGCCCGGACTTCCTGCCTTATGAGGACGAGGACGAGGAGAGTGAGTATTGATGTCTGATGTAACCTTTACACTAATGGGGCGGCTGTAGCTCAGGAGGTAGAGCGGGTCGTCCACTAATCGCTTTGGATAAAAGAGGTCGGTGGTTTGATTCCCGGCTCCTCCAGTCTGCGTGTCGAAGTGTCCTTGGGCAAGACACTGAACCCCAAATTGCTCCCGTTGGTGTGCCAGCACCCTGCGTGGTAACCTGCCGCCATCGGTGTATGAATGGGTGAATGTACCTACTGACTGTAAAGCGCTTTGGATAAAAGCGCTATATAAATGCAGGCCATTTACCATTTAGGCCATTTACTACCAGAGGAACAGCACTGAAACCTGAGAAGTAGAATAGAAATCGGCGAAACTTTTGTTACTGGTAACAACTCTACAAAGAGCGTAGGCCTAGAAAGAAGTTACTTACATGTATCGGATGGTAGGGTCTCAATATTACTATATTATTCCCCAATAATGAATATAACATACTTTATTTATATAGCACACTTATCCACAAGGAGGAACAAAAAGAAACAAGGTGGACAGAAAAACGGGAAACAGGAATTGGTATATCAAAAGATATACAAATTTGCGTTGAGGAAGTTTGGCATGGGACTGGACCTATGTATAAAGTTTGCTTTATTTTCATACATGGGAAGCGGAATAATAATGGCAAATACAAGTAGTAACCGGCAGCAGAGCTGCACGGCCCCTAATAACAAGGGAAAAACAAACAAACACAACAAACACAGAAATGAAGTGTTGCCTAAAACAGGTATTTGCATTGTACTAGCAAACCTTAGTACTGGCCACCTCTCAAGTCTGTTCCCAAGTCAAGTTCTCCCTTCCTTTCCAAATGTAGATTGGGTACATGTAGGACAGACAGTGAAGATGATGAGGGTGTATGTAACCGCCCACATGACGCCAGTTGATTTGGATACTAGTGACAGTGCTTTGCTGCCATCTTGTGACTGTTCAAATAACTACATTACTTGCAGCTGACTCGAGGTAAAGCAGCGCTCCTCAGCCATACGACAGTAGGCATCAGACGCATCTGTGTTTCCACTCTATCCACATTTTGAATGCAGATTTTACTTTTGAAGTGGTTATTTTATGATAGAAGTAAGTTTTACTTTTTAAAATATTGTATTCATTGCTACACGAAGAGTTTCTAAACATCAATGTATCCATTATAGTCATATTCCTTGTGATACCATGGTGTACTGTAGTGACTGTAAACAAATAAGACCATGTTGGAGACATTTGGTAGTCTTTATCTCACACCAGTGGTATTGTTAATGCTAGGTACTAGGGCTGTGCCGATTCACTTATCTCCCGATTCGATACTATCACGATACTTTGGTGCCGATTCGATATATATTGCGATTCACGATTATTGCGATTCTACGATTATTGCGATTCGATATTACGATTTATTGCGATTTTTGTTTATTTTTTTCTTTTATTTTTTCAGTTTGTTTGCTTTTTTACACTAGATTAGAACATGGGAAAAGTTGAATCATACACTAGAGACTGTATATTATATATCATGAGTAGGGCTGGGCGATATAGTTAAAAACAGGGGCGGACTGGGATCATAATTCAGGCCGGGCATTAGATACCAAGCAGGCCAGGCCGATATGGGCCAACGCGCGTGAAATTTGGGCCGTTTGAAGCCAGATTTGGGCCGTTTGAAGTCCAATTTTACAATGAGATGCACCCACTTTAACCCTGAAGTGTAATTATTACTTCAGACTAACTAATAAAGTAATAAAACCACTAGTAAACCAGTAGGCGGCGCCTAGCCTGCTGTTCAGTGAGTGGCCTGACTGCAAGCACCAAAAAAAAAAAAAAAAAAAAAAAAAAAAAAAAAAAAAATTTAATTTGCGATTATCGATTCTGGAATAAAAGATCGATCCAAAAAATCGTGACATTAAAAATCGCGATACTTAGGTGAATCGATTTTTTCTCCCACCCCTACTAGGTACGAATGGTGTACGAACCGGTACGAATGGTGTGAACGAATAATGATTCTGTGAAGCGCTTTGAGCACTTGGAAAGGCGCTATATAAATCCAATCATTATTATTATTATTATTATTATTATTATAGTGTTTGTTTCTCCACATTTCCCATAAGTCCTATTGCTTCTTGTAACCCCTCCCTGTCTTTTAGTGAAGAGGAGAAACATGTCTTTCACTCCTACCACCATCTGCTGTTGCCAGAAACTCTGAACGCTTTAGCTGTGTTTGCGCTTAGAAAGCAGCACCCTCTTTATGTTTTGTGCCATAAAGCAATGTCCCTTTTCTGCAGTAAAGTAGCCCGGCAGATTTCCCGCCAAATCCGACCCAGTGGCCACAACGTAAAATGCAGTTTACAAGCCAACAGAGGCCACTAACAGATATTATATTACTATAGATGGGTCACCGCAGGCTCCGCCAATTCTAACAAATGATAGCAGCAAGTCTCCTAAATGGGCGCGGTCAACCATTGACTCAAACCTGCCCAAAAGTCTCCTAAGTGGGCGTGTCCGTGGAAAACCATGGGGCAAAGCCCACGTGACAAAATGACAGGAAGGTTATTGTTTATTGTTTATTGTGGATCCCCATTAGTCTGCACCAAGGTGAGACTACTCTTCCTGGGGTCCAAACGCATAACATAAAAAAACATAATACAGTAACATTGCTGATAATTATAACAATAAAGACAAAAAGAGAGTGAATCACCTCACTCTGTTACAAATCAAACATTTTTAGAAGTTCATGAATTAGTACAGTGTAGTGTTATATAATATAACATAGCATATTGCAGTACAATACAATACAATTCAACATGTGTGTACAATAATTAATAACCCAAAGTTATCACATTATTCATCACTGCATGTTTTAACTTTTTCTTAAACAAAAATGTGTTACTTGCCACCGTTATATTACTAGGTAGATTATTCCAATACGCAACTGCTCTATACATTACCGTTCTTTTCAGAGCATTGGTTTTTGGTAGAGGTAGAGTGAATTGAGCATCCACTGCCTGTCTTGTAGTATAGCCATGTCTACTCTCAGTGGGAGTGAGGTGAAGTTGGGCCGTCTTGCTTCAGTCCCATCGTCTTTGCTACTAATCTTCTCAGCGCTGGTCTGGTTTGTTGATGGTAACTACCGTAATGTCTCAGATAAAGGAGCACACTCTTTTTTTTTTTGTCCCCGCAGACCCATACGAGGCCTTTGAGGGTTTGCGAGCGGAAGAGTGCGGGATACTGAACGGCTGTGAGAACGGCCGGTGCGTTCGGGTGCAGGAGGGTTACACCTGCGACTGTTTTGACGGATACACCCTGGACATGTCCCGCATGGTCTGCACTGGTAAGAGCACAGCTCCGAATAGTCCGAACCGAAGCAAGACAATCTAATGTGAAAGAGGCTTGCTAAAGTAACAAGGTTTGTAAAAAAAAAACAAGAAAAGCAGAAAAATAACCGATGAAGAAGAGAAGAGCTATAGCATAGGCTAGAGCAGTGATTCTGAACCTTTTTCATGTCAAGGATACCTAATTCAGTATATGGGGCCATGGACCGCCCATGTGTTGAGATTTTGTCCCTCAAAAATGTATTTGTTACAGATGATTTTGTCCAGGAATCCATGTATTATAGGTAGAGAGATAACAGTGAAACTATGACCAAAATAGTAATTATTCTTCATTCTCTAACTGTGTTAAAGCAGCTACGAGCAACTTTTTCAATTGTTATTAAACAGTATAAATTTAATATCAATGCATCACATCTTACCTCTAATAGTCGACGAGACCAACGCAGAGTAGTCTCGCTTGAACCCCGAGTGAATCGGCCAGTGTTAGTCTCTATGTGGCCAGGGCAGATCAGGAAGTGAAATGAAATGGTTTGCAGCAGCCACTTCGGCCATAACCACAAAATAACTTCCAAAAAACCTGTTAGAATATAACGAGAGATGTTCCCGAGAGTATGCGTGGCGTTCACATTGTCTATGTTATGTTGCTAGGCAGCGCAAACGGCGTAGGCAGGCAGCTGCGTTTCACTTCCGGGTTTCACTTCCGCGTTTCACTTCCGGGTGTAGCCGGGCCGGCCGTAGGAGAGAGAGAGAGAGAGCCCCCTGTTGACGCGAGTTTAGACAGACACAGACTTAATAATCACCTAAGGGAGCAATCTCCGATTGACACGGCTTTGGTCTCAGCTACTATTATAGGTAAGATGTGATGCATCAATATTGTAATTATACTGTTTAATAACAATCGAAAAAGTTGCTCGTAGCTGCTTTAACGTCTTGTAAATTAAATCATGGTGAAATGTAACAATTCTTCAATTTGCTGGGGACCACCTGTCACCTCCTCAAGGACTCCTGGTGGTCCACATTGAGAACGACTGGACTAGAGGTTGTCAATGGAAGCCTTTGTATGTAGGTCTCTCTCCAGCAGAATGAAATGAAAAGTTTATAATCAGTTGATAAAGTAGTTTTTACTTTCCCCCATTTGATAAGAAATGAGATTAGAAGCGGTGTGATTGTTATTCAAAGAGAGTTGAATAAGTGACATAAGAGTTGGTCTGACACACTTCTGGGCCTGATTGCTTTTGCATCAAGCATTAAGGAATTACGCCTCGCTAACCGTTTATGGATCTTCGCCCGTCCAATTTGTTTGTGTTTCACCATTCACAGCGAGAGAAATACCCCCAAAAAGGTTTTGCATAAAATTCAAAATGGTACAAAACTGACCAGGCTGAAATGAAAACCACTACTATTATGTGCAATGGATTTGCGTTGAGCGGAAGGAATCCAAGAGACAAACAACTTGATTGAAGTTGCTTGTTATAGTGCCACCGTCTGCCCGAACTGTGTAGTTTATCTTGGGGCAGGTTTGAATCCTATATCCACCTAAATTGATTGTCCTGGGACTGAGGTAAATATCGTTTTAAGGCAGAGAAAGAAGGAGAAGTGTGTGCCTATAACCACAAGTACTGTACATACTATTTAGTATTACAAGTACCCAGTGGGAATGGATGCCCCTGATCCTGGCAGTGTTAACCCATTGATACCTGATGCAGCATTTGTGTGTGCATCCCTTTAAGACCGCGAACCGCATCACGCGGTTCGCGGTCTCAAAGGGATACACACACAAATGAGGGATGTACACGCAAATGCTGCATCAGGTATCAATGGTTTAATGCCATGTCAGTCCGTAGGCTACTGTTTGGGCTTAAGGTCGTTGTTTGCAGAATGATCTGAAGAGTTGTGTTCCATTTCCACCGTTCTTGAAAGTGAAAGAGCTTATCTGTCAGGGTGGGAATTTCACGGAGGCCATGGTCGCCGTTGCCCCGCCTCCTCCCACTGGCCGTGTGACGCCCTGAGATCCCGAGGGCCACCTTGGCAGCTGTGCCCTGCTACCAGCCTGCTACTGTCAGTTGCTTCGGTGGTCTCAGTTGAATGTAGCCTATGCAAATGATGTGTATTTGGCACATAACACATTTCAAAAGTCCAGAAAACAAGTGAAATCGAGCTCAGCGACCGTGAGCAATGAAAATATTATAATGGCAAATCAAATCGAATTACTACAATTGAACAATTAATGTTACTGCTAACATAGTTAGCAAGGCCTGCTAGCGCTAACATTCCAGAAAGGACTACGCCCACTTACTTAATTAACAAACAATATGTAAAACCAAAACTAAACCAATCCAATGTTGTAAAATGACACAACTTACCTTATTAGGTGAACTAGAAATGAATCTTCCAATAGGCTAGCTTAGTGTAAAGGTTCCACAAGTATAATATAGTAATAATATCAAATACGAAATAATAGACGTTTATGTAGCTTCAAGGTCAGCGCTGCCACTAAGCTCTTCACTAACAAGACACCACAGACTGGACCTTTAACTGTTCCTGGGCTTGACAGGTTGGTTGCTGTGGGAAACGCGAGCAGCCTCAACTCAACAGTCCTCTGCGGAGCGATGCAGTGGCTATAGACCAAACTGTTTGGTGTTATCGAGGGTGCTCTTATTCAGGGAGCCGTTTTGTTTTGGTTGTCCAATAATTACGTTCTCCACTAGTAGGTCACGATATCTTTTCCTTTGTTCACACAAGCCCCGAACTGCACAGTGAGGCACTTTTATGAGGATGTGCTGTGTTTTGTGTAGGTTTATGTACGTGGATAAATGTGCACTTCACCTCTGAAAATGTTTATGGCACTCATCAGTGTTGGAGGCACACGCAAAAAAATATTGATTACTTTTCAACCGCAGAATTATGAAAACGTGTGTGTTGATGGGCTTTTTAAACGTCATTTTTATGTGATTTTGTGTTGTTACTTATGTGATTTTGTATTACAACACAAATACAGAAATATAGAAGAAAATATGTTATGGAGACAGAAAAAAGGTAGAGAAAGTCTGACCAGTACATGAAAATACAGGTATATAATCATAATGCATAATACATAATAAACATACATAGTTACATAAGAGTTCAGTAAATAATGAAATACATTGTAGTAGGCTCCGTTTACAGTCTTTATAAACTACTTATATCACATGACATTGTTTAACCGTTGCTCTTTCTTCCTCTGCCTCCAGATGTGAATGAGTGTTCAGAGCTCAACAGTCGGATGTCGCTGTGTAAAAACGCCAAGTGCATCAACACCGCGGGCTCCTACCAGTGTGTGTGTCTGCCGGGCTTCACCACCTCCCAAAGACCCAACTACTGTGTGAAGGCAGCGTCAGCGACACACGCGCACGCGCCCTGAGCACGGACGGAGGAACACTAAACACACACTCGCACACAGATGTGTCTTTTGCTATACTTGTGAGGACCTTCCACTGATTACATTCATTCCCTGAATCCAAAACCCTAACTACCCTCACCAGTGCTATGTCTAATAACCCGTAATCTGAATTTAACCCCAATTCTAAATTGAACCCTAAACCCAAATCCTAATCCTGAATTAACTTTAACTGTAACCCTTATTTTAACCTAGTCCTAATTCTAATTCTAATCTTAACCTGAAAGAATCTTAATCCTGAACTAACTTTAGCCTTAACCCTTATTTTACCCTAACAACCCAGTCCTAATTCTAAACTTAATCCTAGACCCAAATCCGTAAACTAAACTAACCCTTTAAAGAAGTGGGGACCGACCAAAATGTCATTATATGAGGACATTATTCGTCCTTAAAAGTATAGAAATACAACACACACACACACACACACACACACACACACACACGCACACACACGCACACGCACGCACACACACGCACGCACGCACACACACACACACACACACACACACACACACACACACACACACACACACACACATATTTAATCCAAGCCCATATAATCTGCACTGTATAAAATACACACTAAATGAAACGAACAAAAAAGTAATTTACTTGAGATGAAGATTCAACTTAATCTACTATGTGGTGCCTATGTGGGGAGGAGAAACGCAGCATTGTATAAAATGTATGTTTTTGTCTTGTTCCTTTTGTAAGTTTATTTCTTTTATTTTTGTTTTAAAAGGAGTTTTATGCGCGTTAAAAAAAGGAGGGGGGAGGGGGGGTTGCGGGGGGTGTTTTCGCCCCCGCGACACAAACGACAAACCCTATGGACTGTTACTGGGGGATCAAGTTTTATTTTCTACCCGGTCAAAATGAGTGTCGATATTTAATTCTGTGAAGAAGCCAGCTCTCTGTTCCCTCTCTTCCTGCATCATCACCAGCGCCCTCTGTCTGCCGTTAACGGAAGCTTGTTTCTGCGCCGCGGCTTCACCACAACTTGCAGTTATGCACATTTGACTGTACTAAAGTTCATGTCAAGTCTTTGGAATAAGCTTTTGGGTGGCTTTTTTTGTTTTGTTTTATTTTGTAATGATGATCAAATGCAAACATGAAACTACTTCTCTGTGTCTGGGACATTGGACATTGGCAGGTTTTGTTTTTCTTTGTTTTTCTTTTAGATCTGTCTTGGTTTCTCCGTTTCTCTTTTTCCCCCCATCTTCCTTGCCTGCCCTGTGGAGCAGTCATATTCCCCTCCCTTCAGTTCCTCCTTTAGATGCTGTATTTGTTTTTTGTTTCTTCAGATGAATGAAATGAAGTGTTGCTTCATGTTTATTTTTCATACTTTCTCTTGTATCTGCATTTTACTGCAAAGTCTTGCCAGGTTGCAAAGCTGCTATGGAACAGCGGTGGGAGAAAAACTTTTGTACATTTAAACAGAAGAGTGGAGAAAACAGCTGATGTATTTGTAATTTGTACATGAATAAATAGCTCTTGTATGAATATTCATATTACATGTATATTAAACCCCTTGGTAATAAATCACAAATTGTGATATTTATACTGACTGGCCTGTCCATTTTTACTACAGTAATTGAAAGTCTAAAGCTGTAGTGGAGGGCAGGGTAAGCACACCTGAAGTGAAGCATCGAGGGGGAGGGGCGGAAGGAACTCCACTCCTCCTGGGTGGAGCCAGTTAACTCCACCTGGGTGGAGCCAGTTTGCACCAGAACGCTCACCACACATCAGCTATCACCATGAGTGTGCCAATTAAGTAACGAGGGATGATTAGGTGGCCATGATTGAAGGAAGGCCTGTGTGGGAATTTAGCCAGGGCACCGGGGTTATAGCCTGGGTAAACCCATCCCCCACGTGACCTGCTCTCAGACCTGTTCTCAGTCACTATGCTAGTGACTGGGAACTGAGAGAGCAGGTCACGTGGGGGCTGGGTTTACCTAGGCTACCGGGGTTACACCCCTACTCTTGTGAAGAGTGCAGATGGGATCGTTAATGACCACAGAGATACCTCGGTATCACAATTATTACATTATCACTTGTGACAATGGTTCAATGGGTCAGTAGTGATCCGGAAGACCCGTCCCCCCTTTCCAGTTGACTGAACTGAGGGAATTCTCTGCTGGTATAGCTGTTTTGTTAGTCTACCCCCCCCCCCCCCCTTTACAATCCCCATCCCCATGTATCCCTGTGGGAAAGACCCGGTGCCAGAGACTGAACAAGAGCACCAGGGACTCTACCAACTGACGCAAACAAAAAACAAAAACAAAAATCCTCATGTTATCACACAAAACAAAATGCAACAGACATTTGCTACATTTGGTACAAGGTGAACAACTATTAAAGCTCATATTCAAATTGTCATTCTGTAGGCTACATGTATCTGTAAAATGAGTATTGCAAGGTGTATAGCTTTTACACTGCACTACTCTACTCACCTACATACACACTGATCATCTTATCTTATCATGTAGCCTACAGTATTACATGCTGTAAACATACTTACATTACATGCATTGTTTCTTTTTCTGAATGAATTCCTGTTTTATTATAATGTGTACTGCTATATGTTCATTCTTTTTGATACTTTTTCACTTATTTCATACTGAATATATTCCATACAGTATTTTTCCCCCATCGTAAGATCTACCAGTTATTTTGCATGACCTAATAATGCTGGTATGCACTTTGTTTCCCATATAGAAGTTTGCCTCCCCCTCCCCCTCCCCCCCTCCCCCTTTTCTGTATTCTTATTATCATAATTTTCTTTGCTGTTTACTGTTGCAATGATCCAGTTCCCCCACAGGGGTCAATAACATCTCATCTAATCTACCCTTCATGAACAACCTGGATAAAAAAAAACAGTTCCACCGCTAACCACCAGGCCTTTTCTGGGATCAAAAATATGAAGTAAAAAAAAAAAAAAAAAAAAGTACAAAAGGTATGTGATCATGCAGAGCCGTTCCTCACAAAGGGCATGTTGTCATGTCTGTCTCTGTCTCGGCCTTCAGGGCTGCATGGATCAGTGCAACAAGAGAGGGAACAATGGGAAATGGGGCAGTGCAGAGAGAGGGTGGGGGGGGCAGTGCAGAGAGAGGGGGGAAAGAGGGGCAGTGCAGAGAGAGGGTGGGGGGGGGGGAAGAGGGAGACATTAGGGAGAGAGTGAGGGAGAGAAGGCATGTGCTGACATCATCAAGATCTGTGAGCAACTCCAAAGCATCGGCAACAAGGTCTAGGTTGTTCGGGGCTCTCATCTTATATCGCATTTGTCTTGTTTTTTGTTGTTGAACACGAATGAAAAGCTGATATTAGCCTTTTATAACCCGGTCGCACAGGCAGCTCTGCTCCTAAGCGCTCTGCTGCCCCCGCAGGCAGGCGCACCAAGCTGTTTTGTTTCGTCAAGGCGTTTTTAATGCGGCTCGATTGCTTCTTCTTGCCAACTAAGTCCGTTGAATATAGGAGATAGGAGATGATGGTGTGTGTGCCTCCAGCTGAGACGTCACTCGGCGACATTCGTGTTTATAGGGCTGGCTCCGCTGGTGCAGTCCAGCCAGGGCGAAGAGACGATCTTAAATACTATTTAAGATAGTAGCTAATATAGATGCATGTTATATAATCATAGGGAGTTTTTGTGCCAGGAGCTACAGGTCAGGTAGGTCATTATTATAGCACCTGTAGCCTATCTGACAGCAGTAGCATCTCAGCTAGTTTCTTCACAGCAGGTTCTAACTTTTTCCCATTGCAGAGCTCCAACCATAATATGAGCTTTTCAGACAGAGCTGTGAGAACAAGAGTGAGAACAATACTGACGAGCACGTTCAATCATGAGAGAAACAGAGCCAAACCTGGAAGACATCATGAGAGTTCAAATAGACAGTGGACACAGAGAGAGAGAGAGAGGGGGAGAGAGACTTGGAGAGAGAGGGACATGCACTGAAAACTGTAATCACATGTTCTCTCCCTCCTCTCCCCCTCTCTCTCTCTCTGTCTCTCTCTCTCTTCACAGTGTGTTTCTGTGTGGCCTTTCTCAGCACAGATTGAGGTTGGCTCAGCTGGCGCGGCTCACAATACAAACTCCAGCAGAGTCTCTAACAGCACGACCACAGCCGCCAGTGCTAACGGGGGAACCTTCAAGACGAGTACACAGCCAATGAAAAAGGTACAGTAAAAGGCATATAACCTATCAAGTTTGGTTGCAAAATTAAAAAATCATGTACTCTAATCAAGGATGTAGATTCATATTTTGAATAGATTTGACCACCTTTTCATCTTGCTGTGTGTTTATTAGGTACATTTATAATATAGTGTTATGAGAATAGGAAGGAAGGAAAAGAAAATATACCTCCTTTTCTGAAAATATATTCGATTTTTGCTGATATTGGTGGTTCTCTGCCTTGTGTTGAACACTGACTGGAGGTCACCTTTTTATTTAGCGCTACAGTACATCACTGACTTGTAATAGTGTCATACCAAATGATTCCTGGCATGATATCTAAACTCATGTTGGATTATTAGTGGTTGTTGGCTATTCTAAAGACCTTTGATCAAAAGTGGGGACATTTGATGGGATACGTTTGAGATTATTGTTGTTGAGAAAGCAATTCAGGCCAATATTTTGTTCTAAAATGGATATTGCAGGACTACTAATGGCCTACTACAAGGGTTTGGAATGCACCTTTCATTCAAAATTTGTTGTCGATCAGATTTGTGTAGAGTCATATAGTGTAGTTCAATTAGGCACCCACAGTATAATACCTTTATGCCTAATTGTGTCATTTTAGGTACATGTGAAATGTTTTTTTCAAGGAGTACCCCATAGCTTTAGGGGCTCATTTATAGGGCTCATTTAATAATAATAATAATAATAATAATAATAATAATAATAATAATAATAATAATTATAATAATAATAATAATAATAATAATAATAATAATAATAATAATAATAATAAAAAATATTATTATTATTATTATTATAAACATGTATAGCAGTTTTCAAAATAACATTACAAAGAGCTTTAGATAATAAATAGAAGACAAACGATAGCAGAAATAGCATAAAAAAGGCACAAAAGGCAATTAAACACCTGAACACAGTTTTAAATTAAGATTGGGGGGGGGGGGGGGGGGTCCTGGTCCATAGAATATAGAATCAATGCTTGTAAAATGACAATTAAATCATGAATCAAGAGGAATGAAAGAGGACATCATCCAAATCAAGCCTTAAAGGTTCTCAGTAAAATCTTAAATTCTAAAACTAACAGGTAGCCAGTGAACAGAGGCGAAAATAAGAGCACCTTTGTCACGTTGTGAGTTTGTTAGAAGCTTTAAAGCTGCATTTAATCCACCTGCAAATGGGATAGTAATAAGTGTTGGAATAAAACATGGGTAACCTTCTCAAGGTGTGCAAAGGATTGAAAGGACCTTAAATTAGAGATGTTCTTAAGAGTCAGGGTCAGTCAGGACTGAACAGGTGGGAGATCGACCACCCGATGTCTTGGTGCAGTCAAAACAACCTGGAGCTCAATGCTCAAAACACAGTGGGGATGGTTGTGGACTACAGGAAGAACACAGCCCCACCTTCCCCCATCACCCTGGGTGACTCCCCAGTCAACACTGTGGAGTCCTTTCACTTCCTGGGTTCCATCATCAGCTGGGACCTGAAATGGGAGCTGAACATCAGAGCGCTAACCAAGAAGGCACAACAGACGATGGACTTTCTTCGGCGGCTGAAGTTCAAGGTGCCAAAGGCAGCGGTGGCACTTTTCTAAACCTCCTCCGTCAAGTCCATCCTCACCTCCTCCATCACCATCTGGTATGCTGCTGCTGTCCTCAAGGAAATCTCCAGACTGCAGCGCATCTTCGCCGTGGTGAAAAAGTGGTCGGATGCAGCCTGCCATTCCTTCAGGATCTGCACACTGCCAGGATGCTGAAGCGGTCTGGGACCCCTCCTACCCAGGTCATAAACTCTTTGAGGCACTCCCTCTGTCAGGAGGCTGAGGACGGTATGGCAGAACCAGAACCTCTCGCTACAGGGACAGCTCCTCCCCAACTGCCATCTGCCTATATAAGGATACCCAACAGCCCCCACAAACAAGGACTTTATCACCCCCCCCCCCCCCGCGTATTGCTTTGTCTTTTGACTATTGATGTAGTCTCATTGCCAAACATGCCAAACATTAGACCTCATTGGTCTGATGAATCCTCCAATCAGTGATGACTTTAGCGATCAGGTGCGCCCACCCCACCTGACTCTGTTGACTTTCGAAAATGAATCACTTTCTCAATGGTGCTACGACCTGTCAGTCATCCAATTGTCCCCCCCCTCTGGGGAGAGACTACTATTGATGAGACTGCTGAGCTGCACTTGTTTCAGTAGAGGTCAAACCATTGCCTGTTTGAAATAGGTGGGGACAGTAGTCAGTAGTCAGGGAGTTGTTTAGAGCAGAGGTTCTCAAATGTTTTTCAGCCAAGGACCCCTTACAAGATAGAAAGTATACCGGGGACCCCCTCATTCTGATTAGTGATTTTGGGCTAAGCTTAATTGTTTCCACGGTAACGTACTTGACTTTTAAATTGATAGGTTTGTTAGATTAGAATGTAATCCATGAACCATTTTAGATTTGAAGCATACAATATTTTCGTTGAACTATGAAGCTTATGCACACATTTTTTTTTTTTTTTTTTCCTGAAAACTTTTCGTGGACCCCCTGGCAAAGTGCCGCGGACCCCTGGGGGTCCCCGGACCCCCATTTGAGAACCACTGGTTTAGAGGACCTCTTTTAAAAGATAGTGGGAATAATGTCCCATGGACAAGATGAGGATTTCATTTGGTTTCTATGATGGAAGTGAGGTGAGTCAGGTGCAAAATGACTAAGGAAGATTTCTGGGGAGGGGGAGATATTAGGCCCAAAGTGTGAAAGCTGGAGCCTAATAGGCCCCAGCTTATTGGTGAAGAAAACGTGTGTGTGGGGGGGGGAGGATCCTCACATTTTTCATGGGAAGCCTTTTACATTATGACAGGAGGAGGAGCTAAGGACAGAGTCGATAACATTAAATAAAATTCTCGAGTTACAACATTTTTTAAATTGGTAACATAAGAGAAATATGCAGTCCTCACTATGTATGACTGACACTTTGCCATAATGTCTTTCAGAATGTTCAAGTTGATTGGTATAGTAGTGGCCTTCCATGTATGCTCTGCTAGCCTACATTCTTTACATTCGTGCGCCCAGATAACCGAGGAAAGTGGAAGTGGGAATAGTTTGGAATGGTTTGGGGGCCGGGCGATGCTGTGATCCTAAACAGACATCGTCAAGCCACATCAAGTTTCCCAAGGAAGCGCTGACACTGCCGGCGTTTGGCATTTGCGTTTCACCACGGCCAAACATACTGAAAGAGTGTGTGCCCCGTAAGGCTCTTTTGATAAGACATCCATAAAATGGCAGATGTTATTGCTCAAAATGTTGTGGCTGTGCGATGGCCTTTAGAAAGGTGCAGGTGTGACTTCGCCGTGTGGACGCTATTTTTGTTTTCATTGTCAGTGACTTTTAGTGCCACCAAGCGAAAGGCACTCGACAAGACAGGAGACGCCACAACCTCCTGAACGTAGAGGTTACACTGATAAACAAAACTGTCGGGAAGGGAGGCCATGGATAAGCTGTGGTGTGTGTGTGTGTGTGCGTCTGTGTGTGTGTGTGTACGTCTGTGTGTGTGTGTGTGTGTGTACGTCTGTGTGTGTGTGCGTCTGTGTGTGTGTGCGTGTGTGTGTGTGTGTGTGTGTGTGTGCGTCTGTGTGTGTGTGTGTGTACGTGTGTGCGTCTGTGTGTGTGTGTGTGTACGTGTGTGCGTCTGTGTGTGTGTGTGTGTGCGTGTGCGCGTCTGTGTGTGTGTGTGTGTGTGTGTGTGTGTGTGCGCGTCTGTGTCTGTCTGTGTTGTTTGCAGACGCCATTCACCAGTCACAAGGTCACATGCCGTCCTTATCATCACTCAGCTCTCTGTGAGTGAAGTCTGTGAATTTTCCTGCTGTTCTTCGTTGTGAATGGAGATAAAAAAAAATACTGTTGTGAATGAATGGGGATGTGTTATGGAGGAAGTGATGTGTGAGCGTAGCTGCATCCAGTCCTTTGATGGCACTGCAGTTTGGTTCAGGACCCAAAGCAAACGGGACAGTGTAATGTAATGTACCTTCAAAATGTCTTCCCACAACCTACTCTTCTCCTCTCATACTGGATTTCTCTACTTTCTCCTTTTTTGACAGTGTATTACATGTTCCTCCCTATATGCATTTGCTCTCTCTCTGTCTGTCTGTCTGTCTCGCTCTCTCACTTTATCTCCTCCTCTGCCAAGGCTATACACTTTATTTGCAGAGCTACCTCAACCCTTGTTTCCAGTAAACTCTCAGACTATTTATAGTGTGAGTGAGTGAGTGAGTGTGTGTGTGTGTGTGTGTGTGTGTGTGTGTGTGTGTGTGTGAGTGAGAGAGAGAGAGAGAGAGAGAGCTAGCTTGTGTAAGTTGATAGCTAATTACCAATACCAGGAGGCATCCATGTTTGATTGGCTGTGTTGATCAGTACAGATTTGGATTGCCGATCAGGAGTAATATTGATCTGGATGCCAGAGAGAAAAGGTAAGTGATATAATATATACATATAAGTGATATGAGTGTAGTGGTTTGTCTTCAGGGAGGGACGCGATGGATTGGCCAAATCTCCCACTTAAATTGTCTGCATTTATATCGTGCTTTCATCCAAAGCGCTTTACAATGAGTAGGTACATTCACCCATTCACACAGACATTCATACACTGATGCTGGCAGGCTACCACGCAGGGTGCTGCTGGCACAGCTATCAGGAGCAATTTGGGGTTCAGTATCTTGCGCAAAGGACACAACTTCAGACTGGAGGAGGCGGGGATCGAACCACCGGCCTCTTTTATCCAAAGTGATTAGTGGAGGACCTGCTCTCCCTCCTGAGCTACAGCCACCCCTATCTTAGTCAGCTATGAATTACATTATTTAATGTATCATTATTAAATACTTTAATTATGTCAATTAAGGTGGTAATCTGCGATTTACATCTTTTGTCTCCATCATGGGTGCTAAGGGTCACTCGTGTGGTGTGTTTCAATTTTCTTTATTTTTTGTTGTTGCAATCTTTGGTATCATCAAGCGCGCATTTCTGTAGTAGATTCTTTTTAATCAGGCCTACACCAGGCCGTCCTGTGTGACTTTTATAGTGTTCTCTGCCTTGTTGCATTTTTATATGCTTCTGTTTTTACTCTGTAGCACTTTGAGATTTATCTTAAATGAAAAGTGCATGACAAATAACATTTATTATTATTATTAGTAGTAGTACTGTTGCACGGCACCTCCCAGATATCACGTGTCAAACAGCGTGGCCAGCAGTACTGACATCTATTTCTGGGATTTTCTGCTGATGAAGTTTGAGTGTCTGTTTTTTCTTTGTCCATTCAGCCAGGGAGAGCAGGACGAGCAAAACAAGATTTGAGTTCTTCTTCTTCTTTGGATTCTTACTTTCATGGGCAATCAATTAGACTCAAACTACACTACAAACTGAAGCGGGTAGTAACCGGGCGTGAAGCGACCACATTTTGTGCTGATGAACATAGCCAGCTGTTCCTTTCCATGTTGCTTTGATTAACATAAATAGCAAGGCAGAAGGCATACCTTCTGTCAAAAAGGTAAAATATATAATACATAGCATCCAACCAATGAATTAATGCTCGTGGGGATGTGATGCATTGTTCTTACAATGAATCTTTGGGCTTCCCATTCATCAGCCAAGAAGTCACCATTGTATTGGTCTGGGATCTTCATCCATCTTTACCTCACAAGAGCGTAGAAGAAACGCAGATTGTGAAGAGCCTAATGTTTCGAGCCTGACACGCCTTCATCTCCAGATCGAGCCCGTTGCAAATATTTTTCGTCAGAGTTTCAAAGAGCTATTTGACTTGCACATACCTACCTGTCAAACATAGCAGTAGGCTCATAAAGTGAATACTCCAGATGCAGGGCCAAATAGAATTCAGTCCAACGCATGTGTTTCAAATGTGTTACCTGACTAACCTACATGTCTTGGTGCCACGGCGCATTCCTTAAAGTAGGAGAAGTATAACGGAGCCACAGAGAAGTCGTTTGAAATACGTTATCTGGTCACGGATCTACTTGCATTCTCTCCCGGCGTTGTGCGTCTCTTCTCCTGGACATCGCTTTGGGTTTGTGTGCCGATGTGATGGAGAAGAAAGGAAGGGCAACATTACGTCTGCTGTCCTTTCTACTAGGAGTGGGTCAGGCGGTTACATCAGAAAGCACTTATCAGATGCTCGTTGTCCCGTCTGCCTTCCTCAAATGGCTGTCCATTACCTACCAACCCAAAGACGCTTGTGTCAACACATGGTCCCATTATAGCTGGCGCTAATCTCCAATGTTTTTGGTTTTATCGGCCTTTATTTATCCAGGGAAAGTCAACTGAGCACTGTGTTGTTTTCCAGCAATACCCTGCTTCACATTCATATTAGAGTTCCACACGGGCACAGTCTAATAAAGAGGATAACTGGACGTAGCTTACCTTTCTTTGCTGTTCCAAGGGATATTAAGCTTGATTAAGTTCAGTCTCAAACAATGATACATTAGGTCATACATTTGGTCAACTATGTTATCAATTTTGGACAAATTAATATGTAGAAACTCAAGACGTTGCCCAAAAGACAATGTGTGGCATTGGTGTGTCTGATTCAGTGCTCATTGTTTGCTATATTTACAGGATTTATATTCATCACCAGTATACTTAGAGTGAGATGATGGAGAATTCTGACAATATGGACAAATCAGTGTTGTAGTCAAGTCACTATATCTCGAGTCTCAAGTCCCCACTGTTCCAAGTCCAAGTTCGAGTCACCAAAGATGAGTCCGAGTCCAGAGTTACTGAACATGAGCGTGAACAGGGTCAGACTGGGACAAAAAAACGGCCCTGGACTTTTCTACCCAGACCAGACCAGCCCACCTCAACCAGCCCATGGCGTGGATACTCCCCCAACCCCACCTCAACCAGCCCATGGCGTGGATACTCCCACAACCCCACCTCAACCAGCCCGTGGCGTGGATACTCCCACAACCCCGCCACAAACACAAGAGCAAGCCAAAATTCTGAGGGGGCAACAACCTAAGGTCCCAGCCGTACTTTTTTGTCTGTTCTTCTAAAATGTTGGCCTTCTGAAGCCAGATTTAGAGGAATATCTCATTTTAAATTAACATTAGACGGTTATGATGTCAACAACAAGAGCCCCCCCCCCCCCCCCCCCCCGGTCAAGCGGCCCACCAGCCCACCGGGATTTGTCCCGCTGCTCCCGATGGCCAGGCCGACTATGAGCGCGAATATGTAGGTGGAACACACGTCCGAGACAAGACCATTACCGTACATTTTTTTGACTCAATCTACAGCCATGCCTGTTACTATTTGCTGCTGCAATGACCCAATTTCCCCACAAGGGTCAATACACATTCTAATCTAATCTGATCCAATTGGGCTCCTAAAGGACAGATGCCAAATTCAACTGTGCCTCTCTATGTAGCTGTACAGCCTGTTGAAAATGTGTCTGGCACAGTAACTCTCTATGTAGCTGTACAGCCTGTTGAAAATGTGTCTGGCACAGTAACTCTCTATGTAGCTGTACAGCCTGTTGAAAATGTGTCTGGCACAGTAACTCTCTATGTAGCTGTACAGCCTGTTGAAAATGTGTCTGGCACAGTAACTCTTTATGTAGCTGTACAGCCTGTTGAAAATGTGTCTGGCACAGTAACTCTCTATGTAGCTGTACAGCCTGTTGAAAATGTGTCTGGCACAGTAACTCTCTATGTAGCTGTACAGCCTGTTGAAAATGTGTCTGGCACAGTAACTCTCTATGTAGCTGTACAGCCTGTTGAAAATGTGTCTGGCACAGTAACTCTCTATGTAGCTGTACAGCCTGTTGAAAATGTGTCTGGCACAGTAACTCTCTATGTAGCTGTGCAGCCTGTTGAAAATGTGTCTGGCACAGTAATGAGTTTAATTATCGTGTCCAGCCAGGCGGCAGGATGCGCCGTCGCTGTTTTTGTTTAGGAGGATTTTTTTTAGAAGCCGAATGAGACAAAACAATGTGTACAACGTCACTGGACGGGTTGACCCCCACAAGCATGCACACAGGAACAATACAGACACACGCACACACACACACACACACACACACACACACACACACACACACACACACACACACACACACACACACACACACACACACACACACACACACACAACTTGAAAACTGGCAATGCGATGCCATTAAAATATCACAAAAAAAGCTGCTTAAAGTGTTTTGGTATTGATTGGTCTCCTTTTCAAATCGGCCGAATAGTTTGTTTCCCATTGACAAAAGTAAAAGGTAGAGACCTTCCAGATAATTTACACACAATGCGTCGAGCATCACTTAAGAGTCTTCCCTGAGACATTATTGGGGTTCGAGGGGTCATAGCAAAGAATTCTGAGAACGAAATGCAGGAATATTTTGGAATTCCGCCGCTGTGTAGCCAGACGTCGACGGTAAGACACTCCGAAACAAACACGAACGCACGCACACAAACATATTGTGACACGCTTCCTGCTTTGTGACACGTTTCCTGCTCTGCTCTTTTCCACTTTACCTTGTGTGGTCCCTATTTTTAGCCCGGCCCAGGGAAACCAAACCAGCACAGGCAGGAAAACTAAGTTGGGAAAGAATTGAAGGAAGTCTACTTGCCATTTAGACAAACAATCCCGCACACTGGCTATAGCACTAGCCGAGTAGCTAATAGTGGAAGGCGGAGAGAGACAAAATGGTTTCAGGAGCGATAGGAAGATAGATGACCATCTACAGAAAAGCTTTGGAGATGATTTACATCTAGCACTGTGGACTGGAGGACTAATCTTGGGTTTGTAGCCAACATGGATTAGACTTGAGTGGCATTGGAGTTTTCATGTGGATTTGAACGGACAGAATGTGGATCTACACAAGATCGTGAAAGGTGGATCCATGTTGATCTACTTATAGAAGTTAAGCGGAACCTTTGGGCTGATTGAAAGTCTCGGATGAGGTAAGGTGCTGAATGATGGCAGTTCGAAAGAAAGTAACTTGTAAAGACAGATAGATCCGAGTCTCCGTATCGCAGCACACATTTTGACGTTTTAGACGGACTGTGTAAATATAGCGCCAAAATGAAAGATGTCCATAGCTGCTATCTGGATTGTTTTGTGAAATCAGGACCTAAATATCTTACCGTTTAAAGCTGAAGCTGTTTTCTAAATATTATCATCCCATAACATCATATTGCGTCAATCTTGTGGTGGTCTGGGGTTGCTGAAGCCGCAGGTCATGTAAACCTATAGTAGGAAACAGTGTTATGTACAGTAAGCCTATTTGCCCAAACCAAATCTCTAAACCTAACCAATCAAAGGCAGAATATGGCGAGTTATGCTTTTGTTATCCTGGGAAAAAAAATTGTGCGTACCTAAGCCCAACTCTGATGCTGAGGGAATGTACCTAAGCCTAACTCTGATGCTGAGGGAATGTACCTAAGCCTAACTCTGATGCTGAGGGAACATAGGGCCTAATTTAGATGGTGGGGAAATCATGAGGGAACATAGAGCTGAGGGAACATAGGGATGACCCCCCCCCCTTTTCTTTGTCTGTTCAGCCATGGTGGCTATCATTACTCATGCCAACTGCCCAGCTCTTCTATTTATTACAAATACACTGGAAACATAAAATGTATCACTTTCAGGAAAGAAAATATTGATATATCGATCAGTGATAAAGAGTGAAAGAGAAGTAATTATATTTTAACATTAACATTTTGCTGATTTTTTTTTTTTACTTTAAATGAGATCAGATGACGAGCCCTGAGCTCAAAATGCCACGTTGAGGTGTTCATGAATTGACAGCCTACCTCCTCCACCTTAGAAGCAGCTGTGCCGACTCTGTGGACATGCTTATGTTCTATCTATCTTCAATTCTTTCAGCAGCTGGTTAAGATTGGGGATGTGCATGTTTTCACTCTGCTGGAGTTGAAATCAGAGACATACTTGGACATACTTGGCTTTGCTGGAAACAGTCCAGCAGGCAGAGGCAGGCCAGAGAGTGACGACTGCACCCAGAGAGTGGAGGTGGTGCTGATACCAGGGGAATGGGCTCAGATACAATGAGAAGGTGCACTTTAAATTCCCTTCATCCATCCATCCAGCCACACCACATACATGTAGCAAATAGTATACAAACAACCTTACCTTACCTTGACCAAAATATCCCAACACACCCCCCCCCCCCCACACACACACACACACACACACACACACACACACACACGTCATTACTCTCTGTCTGTGGCTGCTGTCTCTCTCACACGCAGATAGAGCAGTTTACAGTGACTGAGCACATGGTGGTCGATTATTATTATTCATCAAACTAACTGGCAGGGTTAGCGTGACATTAGAGGCTCACTTTGTCACACACTGCAGCAGTTTCTCATTCATAAACATGGCTGAGCCAGTTTGACTGCGATCATTGATTTGTTGTTGTTTTTCAGCACCACCGCCCCAGTTGATTATGCAGTATTTGCATTTTTACAAAGATGATCCATAAAAGGCACAGTGGTGGAAAACATACCAGCTGCACCTCTGCTGGAATATTACTGATCTACACATTAAAGTCATAATAATAAGCAGTGGCATTTTCATATCAATGATTTTTTTTTTTTTACATTTTACAAAAGGGTCCATTAATGAACTAATCCTTAATTGATTTTTTTTAACCTTCATTTTACCAGGTAGTCACTTGAGATCAATTATGTCTTTTTCGCGCAAGCCCTGGTCAAGGAGGTTGCCAATTCTTTTCCAACTCTCCACCTCTGATTGATATATACAGTAACAGCTGTGATTAAACTTATAGCCAGTATCACATAGCTACATGTAGGTCTTTCCTCTGAGAAAATGTGAGAAATGTATCTGTAATAGAAGAAGAACTGTAAGCACGAGCAGTGACAGCCACGGCTGAACAAACAAATAAAAGAGCGCCACCTACATTACAGAAACGCAAACTGCGTCAACAGAACTTTCAAGGAGAAAGACGTCGTCATAGTACTGGACACACTGTTTGATTGACGGACAGGTGCTCTCTGGGCACAGAAGTGCAGAAACACCCCAGCAATGAGTGCTGAGCATCAAAGATGGAGAAAATATGAACTAAAAATAGGGAACTCAAGGATTACTACTTTAAAGATTAAAAAAATACTTTGATAAATCCACCACCGCAACTTGTCTTTCCTCTGCGATGTTTTGAACTCTATTGCGGTCGCAGGCGTGGACAAGCGGCAGCATGAGTTGAATGTGCAACACTTAATTAGCATAATTATTTCATTGGTTGTCACCTGAGCAACCCACCCAGAATAGATCAGCGGTAATCTGACTCTGTCACTACTTCTGTAAATGTATGAATCGCTTCCAATTACCTTGCCGCAATTTGTACATAACGCATAACGCAGTTGCCTTTGGGTTTGAGGAGTAACCCCCGCTGGCCGTTGCAGGGTTGAACTTCTGACCTTCTCACTGCACCCCCCCCCCCCGCCCCCTCTCTCTTACACACACACACACACACACACACACACACACACACACACACACACACACACACACACACACACACACACACACACACACACACACACACACACACACCATGCTTATGAACTGGCTAGGCACTGAGCAAACATGTTCACATTGAATAGATGTTGATAGGATGGGCTGTACCAACAGTGAAAGCCTATGTAAATAAAGCGCCAAAATGAAAGCCGAGATGACATCCGCAGTCATCTGCAACTACCGCCCATGGCGGAAAGCGGAACCTAAATCCTGTGACATCGGTTCAAAACAGTTCTAATATCTTATGGTGAAAATGTGCTTGTGTGTTGACTCTACCTGTAGGTACGGTAGGGACTCGATCGGTACTTGGAAGGTGGGTGAGTGCTTGACCATGAGTAGGGGAGGGGGGTTAATACAATACACTGCCAAAAAATGACAAGTTATTTTAACTTGTTTCCCAGAACTATCATGCTTATTTCGTGATATTTGTACATTATCTTACGGGCACTGGTAGATAATCCTGCTGGTTTCATCAATCAATTTCACTTGATACACTCCAATATGACTTCTTTCAAGAAGTGGCCCGGATCGGCATTATGTGTTCGGGTTGTCCGTCCGTCCGTCCGTCTATCCGTCCGATGTTCGTTAACGCGATATCTCAGGAACGCCTTGATGGAATTTCTTCAAATTCGGATCAAACGTCCACTTGGACTCATGGATGGACTGATTCGATTTTGGTGGCCAAAGGTCAAAGTTCAAGCTCACTGTGACCTCACGACCACCCTTTTCACGCTCGTATCTCAGGGAGGGAATTTCTTCAAATTTGCCTCCAAACAACATCATTGTTTACTTCTACTGTATTAGTTATTATTTTGAAGATCTGTTTACTACATTGTGTTTTATCTGTTAAATGAAAAATGTCAATCAACTTTAAATAATAAAAACATTTTGGGCTCATACATCCACTTGGACTCAAGGATGAACCGAATAGATTTTGGTGGTCAAAGGTCAAAGTTCAAGGTCACTGTGACCACATGTCCGTCCGTTCCACCAAGGGTAAAAGGGGCCATAGCTAAGGATGGGAAGGTCGTAAAGAGTGGGGATTCGAGGTGTGGGTAGGGAGAGTGGCTAGTGGGTGCGGGTGGTGATGTGGGTTATACTGTACCTACAGTAAGGCAGTGTGTATGTGCACAGCCTGGTCACCAGAATAAAACGTTGCGATTGTCCTACATATATTTCTACAGTCCACATTGCATATAATCACATTAGATACACAGTATATCAACGTTATAGTCTGCTATTGAAATAGCTCGGTGGCCAGTAAGGGTGTTGTGGTCGGGGCGGATGGAAGGCGTAAACACTGGCCTTTCACTCCAGAGAGCCGTGCTCATGTCCCAGAGTGTGTCCAAAGACTATATTTCAAGCGTAAGTCACATTTAACATTTGAGTTATTTAAGCCTAACCTAAATCATTAACCGACTTGTTTTACTTGCCTAAACATAAGCAAAGTTAATTATGTTTAACGTTGGAAAGGCAGCGAGGTTTTCAAATGAACCACTGTTTTGTTTTAAGACTGTACGTATCCCTGCTTTCAGAAACATACTGTACAATGCAGACAACTGGGACGATGTGCGTGCACACTAGTTTTGCCGTGTGTCACTGTGAACCGTGACGGCTTCGACTCAGTCTAGCTCGTCTCCCCCGGTTACATCTATGCCCTAACATAATGGCACATAATGTCACAGACACCGATATAATCAGACAATTACTCCCATTAACTTGGCCACATGTCCACTCAGAAGGTGGAGTTTGACTGTAATGTCTCATGCACATGTACACGCGCATACACGCGCGTGCTCGCGCAAGCTAGTGCATACGCAGACGGACACCCACACACACGTGCGCAAGCTAGTGCATACGCAGACAGACATCCACACAAAACCACACAGTGTTAGTGAACCTAAGAGATTCTCCCATCAGTGCCGACAGCATCTATAATGGGGACAGTTTGATTGCATTGTTGGTTTTGCATTATTTATGCACTAGTGTTAAATATTGGTTATCTGGTTTAGTAAACTTAATGGGAGTGAGGTCGAGTGGGAAAGGACGAGAGAGGAAATATAGTTATTAGTTTGATTGCACTGTTGGTTTTGCATTTGTCATGCCCACCCCTAGTTTAGTTAAATGGTGCTAGCTAGCGTTGGCTTGCTACAGACTTCAGCTCTATGGCTGCCATTAGATGTTACTAAAAAGTCCATTACCGTATGTTACTTTAAGTAAACCAGATAAGATCAATATTTAGCGCTACAGTGTATTTCCTCTACTCCTCTCTGGGGATGTGCGAATAATTGATTCTGCATCACAATTTTATACTTGAACAATTCTGCATCGAAGCATCTAACTTGATAAAAACTTAAATCACAACATTATGACATTATGAATGCCCCTTTCATTTTTTAAGACTGGGCTGTAACACTCGTTAACGTTCAAGTGCAAGCTGGTAGATGAAACTGCCCGGGTACCGTTCCCGAGCACACTTGTCCCCAAATTGACCCCAGTTTCGCAACGTTTGACGAGTGTGAACGTTGCGTTCCGTTCCGTTCCGTGACCGAGTGCGCAACAGGGAACCGTGACAGGATCCACTTAAAAAGGTGGTCTGGTGGGGAGCGCTTTGGCGTGCCCGGGGCACGGAACACTTGCGAGTGTGAAAGCCAACCGTTCCGAACCTCACAGACAACACACGGGCGAGGATAAACTCCAGGCGTAGTTGATGACGCAAGTGCACTCTGTTCCGTTTCCGAGCGCGGAAGAAATGTAATGTGAAAGCTGACCAGCGTCTGACTCTAGCCGGCTGACCGTGTTTACAATTTAAAAACTGCGATAGTTCACAGAACTTTAACACGACATTATACATCAGACTCTTGAGCTAATTCTGCTCTCACTCAGAATGTCAAAATATAAGCGATGTGATGTATAGTGTTTGAGATATTAACGTTTGTTTGGCACAACTCATGTTAGTTAACTGGCACGGGGTTACGCATTTTTGGGTGGCAGACAGTGACGTCACGCTGATTCGTCCCACACAAATTAACCAGCACATTTGTACATTGACCCTTTTTTCCACATAAACCGGAACATTTCCCAG
This sequence comes from Poromitra crassiceps, assembly GCF_964638095.1. NCBI lineage: Eukaryota > Metazoa > Chordata > Actinopteri > Beryciformes > Melamphaidae > Poromitra > Poromitra crassiceps. The sequence continues at coordinate 28,212,154 of NC_139633.1, forward strand.
ACATCGGATTGATACCTGATGCAGCATTTGTGTGCGCATCCCTTTAAGACCGCGAACCGCGTTAACGCGGTTCGCGGTCTTAAAGGGATACGCACACAAATGAGGGATATACACACAAATGCTGCATCGGGTATCAATGGGTTAAAAAAGAATGTTTGCATCTGTGTTTTGAACGGTTAAAGTTTCATTGTGGTAGAAAAAGAAAACGGTTCCCTTAACCCCTTTCCTTCCGTCTGAAGCTGGGACATGTGCATTTATAGCCAAACAATCAATCAAATATTCATATTCTGTAGCATCCTGGAACAAGTCAAACATGAACATACAAGGTTAAGGCATTACGCCATAAATTATATAGTGCGCACTATCCCTCAAGACCGACAATATATTTCTTTCAGTTACATGTTCTCTAACACATCCGTATTTTACTATACTTAACAATAAAAGAGGTACATGTATGTTCAAAACAAATGCCATTTTGGTGGAGTGAGGTTATCAAGCGCCTCCCATCTCATTGAATTTAATCTCAGGTGGCCTGGAGAAATTCAAGCTGAACAGTGATTTTTGCCTCTTGCTCTGAGCGTGACGCATCACGGGTGTTGCCGTTACAGCCTTGTTTTGGGGCTACGAATCTGTAAAAGCTTCAGTGACGCAATTCATATAAGCCCTAACCCTGACAAAACAGAAGAAGTAGACGTTTTCAACCCATTTTGATCGTTAGCGTAGCTAAACCTAAAAACGCTTAGAGCACAGAACCTTCGCCATGGCCAATACTCCAGTCTGCTATTGCAAATGTTGTGAGTCGGATCAGAACCCTAAAGGTCCTTACACATCGAGAGCGATGCGAATATACGCCACGAAATTGCTGTGCGAGTTTTGACCCACCTGTCAATCGCAGCCACAGATGTGTACACGTCGGAAGCGAATTTCTGAAAAATCGACCGTGGTTCGAAAAAATAAACACCGCAATAACCCTCAGCGAAACTTCGCCGTTGGTATGCACGGTTGCATTGACTGATATAGGTTCGGAAAAATATTATTGACGTGCAAATTAATCGCACGGAAAAAAACGATGTGTAAGGACCTTAACTCTCCAGGCTCTGTTTGTTTTGCACAGATATCTGGCTTTGCAAGTTTACAATGAGCCAGACCCAGGACATCTCCTGGTGGCTCACCAGAAAACTCTGGTACACCAGATGAGAGAGCAGCCACACTTTTGAAACGATGGGATATATTCAAAACTCTTAAAATGCAGCTAATCTTGTTCTTTGAGGTAATCTGGAAGTATGTAATTTTACTGCTAAATAAGACAAGAGGTGTGCAATATTCTGTATGCCCACCAAGACCATATTATTCACACCTCTTCAAACTGCTAGTGGCTTTTTAGTGTGTCTGGAATAAAATAAATTAAAGTACAGTACTACAGTAGCTTTAAAACGTTGGTACAATATCAACAGTATATCGCTGTCTGTCTGTCTGTCTGTATCTCACATACACACAGGCCTACAGACACAAACACACAGAGAGAGAATTCCATGCACATTATTCAGGCAGTTTTGACACTGGCCAACAATGGCGGCCATTTTTATAAATTGGCACGACCTCCCTGTACAGCGCCCCCACATGGACATTTTGTGGATTTGACTGCTGCTCCCTTATGTTTTCATTTCAGTCTATTTTCATGGCCTCATCATTCAAATGAATGGAAGGTAAAAATCTGAACACTACAAACTCGACCAGCTGCATCTGATCTGTATGATTAGTTTATATTGTGCTTTTCATGGTGGTCAAGTAAGTGCCAGCTTTAACCCATTGATAGGGTGAATGGAGGTATTATGGGACACTTTTTGACTTTTCGCCTTGTGGAAGCTTTTTTGCCATCAATTTAAAAAAATAGCCCAACACATGATACATTTCTGTAATAGTCAAGATGTTACCTAACCTTCTGAGGTGGAATGAAGGTTATATTATATTCCAAGGAGGCGTGGCATCCTCTTTTGTGTGAACTGACCCAAAATCCCTTTTTTCTGTAACGTTTCGTATTATGGGACAAAATGTTTCGTATTATGGGACAGATGCCTTATGATGAATTTAGGCTAGTGTAAGCATTTACTACACAATTTAATTCATACTTTGATATAATCTGACATGCACATCTTACTTTTCCTATTCATCTTTATAAATTAAGACTCCATGTTCATTTAAACTGTTTTATTTAATGTTTAAAACTCTGTAAACAATTCAAACAACAATCGGCCTGCCCTCTGTCACAACAATCCCCTTAGTTGTTGAGTTAACAGTAGGTTAGGTTTAGGATGATTAAGTTGAGGGGTGGGGTTAGGGCTAGGATGATTAAGTTGAGGGTTGGGGTTAGATTTAAGATGATTAAGTTGAGGGGTGGGGTTAGGGTTAGGATGATTAAGTTGAGGGGTGGGGTTAGGGGTTAGGATGATTAAGTTGGGGGGTGGGGTTAGGGTTAGGATGATTAAGTTGAGGCATTGGGTTATGATGGTTAAGTTGAGGGTTGGGGTTAGGGTTAGAATGATTAAGTTGAGGGGTGGGGTTTGGGTTAGGATGATTAAGTTGAGGGTTAGGGTTCGGATGAGTATGTTGATGGTTGGGGTTAGGGTTAGGATGATTAAGTTGAGAGTTGGGGTTAGGTTTAGGATGATTAAGTTGAGTGGTGGGGTTATGGTTAGGATGATTAAGTTGAGGGTTAGGGTTAGGATGAGTATGTTGGTGGTTGGGGTTAGGGTTAGGATGCTTAAGTTGAGGGTTGGGGGTGATTAAGTTGAGGTTTGGGGTTAGGATGATGAAGTTGAGGGTTGGGGTTAGGATGATTAAATTGAGGGTTGGGGTTAGGGTTAGGATGATTAAGTTGAGGGTTGGGGTTAAGGTTAGGATGATTAAGTTGAAGGTCAGGCTGGGATGATTATGTTTAGGGTTGGGGTTAGGGCTAGGATGATTCAGTTGGTGTCTATTAATATTAACCAATTGAATTGAATTTTGCCTGCCTATTTGTTGGTAACCACTAATCTATTCTAGAGAATAAACAATGGTTGTCTTTTGCAAGGTTGATAATTTTGTTCATTGGCAAAGCCTTTTAGCACTGTCCCATAATACCAAAACATACTGTCCCATAATACGAAACCGTGTTTCGTATTATGGGACAAAATGAAAACAACCTAATTCCAAAAATAAAACTTTGTTTTGTTTTGTTTTTGTTTTGTTTTTGGTTGCAAACATGCATCATATTCATGTTCCATCAAAAGTTTGTGCAATATATTAGCTATGAGAATTTTATGACCTTATGATGAAAACTAGCTAAAGCTTATGTCATTTTCCTCACCTCATTCCCTGGAGGGTCAACCTCCTGTTTGAAGCTTGCCCCGCCCACATATGTGATGTCACACCAATGAGGGCATGCGATTTTGATTGTGTAGTTTCACATGTAGGGCTCAGAAAAAAAAGTTTTTATTTTCACTCATCTGGCAAAAAAATATAGCCTCTATAGCTTAAGTGTCCCATAATACGCTATGTCCCATAATACCTCCATTCACCCTACCTGATGCAGCATTTGCGTGTATATCCCTCATTTGTGTGCGTATCCCTTTAAGACCGCGGTCTTAAAGGGATACACACACAAATGCTGCATCAGGTATCAATGGGTTAAGTCCATTTCATGCAGTCCTTAAGTGACTGTATTGAATCCCACTGTAGGAATTATGTGTCCACCTTTGCGTGTGTGCGCGTGTGTCTGTGTGTGTGTGTGTGCATGCGTACATGCATGCGTGCGTGTGTGTGTGTGTGTATGTGTGTGTGTGCGTGCATGCATGTGTGTGCGTGTGTTAATGGACATGTAATCCATGTATTGATCCAGCAGCTCCTCCAGGGGTCAGGGGAAGCAGTGGCATGTCACGTGACGAGCCTTGGGGCTGCATCGTTAGCGGGGGGGGGATGAGCGACTGTGAGAAGAGATGGCCCGTAGGGGGCGAGTGTCACGTCACTCAGTGGTTTGTGGACTCCAGATTTGAAGCCTGCGAGACGCCACAAGAACAGGGGTTTCCGCAGCGCTGCCTGCTATTGGTTTAACCAGGCTGTTGACATGTTTATTTCTGCTGTAAATTCGGGCATTTTAACATGGGGGTGGAATTGGAATTGACTCAAGTTTTGCAGCCAGCCTCAAGTGAGCATTCGAGGAACTGCAGTTTTTGGTTATTTCCCCGTCGGCTTTATCCGTCCAAGCCTAAACTCCACCCTCGGAGATGACATGGTTACTGTTGCCTCGTTTGACTCGGTTTTGATTTGTCTTTCATTCGAAAATTGATTGACTTTACACAGAACGACAGCATGTGACAGTTCAGAAGTTTGTGAAAGGTTTACTCTGGTAATGTCTGTGAACGTTAAATTACAGTTAAACAAGACCTGTATTTTTAGTAGGGTTATGGACATTTCTAGAAACACTGCTTCATATCGACAATGTAAGTGTGAATTACTTGTGGATATTTAACTGTAGAGATGAATGGTCACAATCAGGGGCGTTTCTAGGGTGTGGAGAGATCGGGGGCTTAGCCCAGAGAGGGGACAGGGGGGCCGGGGTCCCGGGGTAAGAGCCTGTCTGCAGAGTCATCTCATCACCAACCTCAGCTTGTAGAGGGAGTGGCAATCTCCCCTGCTCCTGGCTCATCATCTCCTGTGAAATCCACAACCTCCTCCTCCCTTAAAGGTTGGCGTTACCTAACGTTCAGCGCTCTGGTGCTGCAGTCTCTCCCCTCCCCCGCTAAACTCACAGCATGCAGGCATGCAGGGTAACAGCGCGCGCTGACAGGCTGTCAATCAGTAGCCGCGCACGTCTACAGAGAAGGAACTATAAAGAAGGATAAGACATCACTACCATAACAGCGTTCACATTTTGCAATGTGGAAGCAAGGTGAAACGCCACACATGATGGTATTTAGAGGGACTTTCCATGCCCATTATATATTTGTATTTATTTATTTATTTATTTATTCCATATTTGAGATCCGGGGCTTTTCATAAGTGATCCGGGGCTATAGCCCCGACAGCCCAGGCCTAACGACGCCAATGGTCACAATGCTGGAGGTTTTCAGGACATACAAATATACAACACAACTCATGACACACATGAATCTGCTTCAAAAGTCCATTGTAATCTTAATAAATCCATAATTCGTGGACTTCAATGTGCCAATCAAGCAGTTTTCCTCAATTCCTGAAAAACAGCCTTTTTGAAGATACAAGGTTTGCCGATTACAGCAGCTAACATAAGGGCTCTGGAGTGCAGCAGCTGAAGTTGACGTCTCTATTCAAGACCACCATTGTTCACGAAAATAGCTGCCACTCTGAAACTCCAAAGATCACCTAAGTCCGATCGCTAAGTATTTCATGCTCAAACAAGGTGGAGTGTTTTTATTCCTCCACCCGGTGATATCCGTTGTTTTTCCGGCCGTACGTACGTCCGATTCTTGTTAACGCGATAATACCTCAGGAACGCCTTGATGGAATTGTTTCAAATTTGGCTCAAACGTCTAGAATCCAGATGGACTCAAGGATGAACTAATTAGATTTTGGTGATCAAAGGTCAAAGTTCAAGGTCACTGTGATCTCACGACTGCCATTTTCATGCTCGTTAACGCAATAGTAGCTAGGCGGAGATTTCCGCTGCCATTCTGCATTTAGAAAATTCCCTGAAATGGAGGGTGGCAGGGGAAATCCTGTGTGTGTGTGTGTGTGTGTGTGTGTGTGTGTGTGTGTGTGTGTGTGTGCGTGCGTGCGTGTGCGTGCGTGCGTGCGTGTGTATGAACTGACATTCGGATATGACTGTATAGCTTTCAACTGGAGGCTCACGTTGAAGTATAATTCAAGCTTTAGACCGATTCATGAATGCAAGAGCTAAGCATGAGCTCGCGGAGCGCAGATTCGTCAAGAGTCCCCCAGGCTAGGCTACTTGTTAGCAGTGTCCCCATTCCAGGAAGTTAGGATGCTTAAAGTGACTTTCCTGACACCATATAAACCACTATCCGCACTAAAATGAAGTAATGTTTGACGTTGACGATTTTAAAATAAAAATGAGAAAGTGATGTTACTTTAGCAAAGTTTGGCGCTAGTTTCGTTCTTCTTCGTCACCAGGATCGCAAGGTATTATGGGAAATCCTACCCCACCCAAGGAATCATTGCTTCCTCGAAAATGTGCCATAATAGCTACCTATAAAAGGTTGCTACCTGTTTCATGACAGCCTTACAAGTTCCTACCTAGAGATACTACCTAGCCTACATAGGTGGATTCCTTGCGTTTCAAATAGCATTCGTCTTAATTTGGAGAAACACAGTAAAGGTTGATTTATGGTACAGTAGGGCATTGGACATTTGATTGATTTGATTGATAAGTGTTGCTTGACACAAGTTGACACAAATAAAAGAGTCGCACGATGGTTGCAATTTATACTTCAGTGAAATGTTTCAGTCGTCTCCATGGCCCTCCCGCCTCCCGCCTCCCAGCAACACTGCGGAGGAACAGCTGTTTGTTTGCAACAGTCTACTGTAACAGTTTCCTCTTCCTCTGAGTCCAAATCACTATAGAAACATGAGAGTCCTAAAGGCACAAAATAACTCCAGGCCCTCGTATCTGTATCTCCCCGCCTGGGTTTGGACCAGCAACGGCTCGCTCCTCTTTTCAGAGAACCGCTCCGCTCCTCCAGACCTTCACTGCGCTCCTGTCCGTTTCCCCCCGGGAGGAGGAAGCTGCTGGCCTGGGCAGGCTGGCTGTCAGACACCACGACGCTGACGGAACTATCTCTCTACCAATGAAACTGTGTTGTCGAGGGACACTTTTTTCTGTCGCTAAAGTCGTCATATCTGTCCCAGAGACTGTTTCAAAAGTGTCAAGTGACAAAGCATAAATTGGGCTTAACGACACCACTGGGGTGTGAGAAGCTACCAATCATCTCAACCATGCTCTCGTTTGTAATCATTTGACAATGATATACTGAGGTTTAAAAATCATACGCACAATCCCTTTAAGGTTTGAATTTGAATGAGGCGTAGGTGTACCGTGGTAATAGTCAGGGATAGGGGGAGGGTTTTGGGAATGGATATTGTCTCTGGAAGGGCCTCACAAGTGTAATAAGACAAGTGTGTGTGTGTGTGTGTGTGTGTGTGTACGTGTGTGTGTGTGTGTGTGTGTGTGTGTGTGTACGTGCGTGCGTGCATGTGTGTGCCTCAGAGCATGGGGTCTCCTTTGATTTGCTGGAGAGTGAGAGGAGGTCACATGGCGAGGCTGCTGCTGCTCCGGGCTGCTGTGTGTGTTTACCAACAGCAGGAGGAGGAGCAGAGGAAGAGGAGGAGGAGGGGGGGGGGCAGCACAGCGTAGTGTGTGTGAGGAGGAGGAGGAGCAGAGGAAGAGGAGGGGGGGGGGGGGGCAGCACAGCGTAGTGTGTGTGAGGAGGAGGAGCAGAGGAAGAGGAGGGGGGGGGGCAGCACAGCGTAGTGTGTGTGAGGAGGAGGAGGAGGAGCAGAGGAAGAGGAGGGGGGGGCAGCACAGCGTAGTGTGTGTGAGGAGGAGGAGGAGCAGAAGAGGAAGGGGAGGGAGGGGGGGGGTGGGCAGCACAGCCTAGTGTTTAGGTACTCCACCATGGGAGCAGCAGCCTGCAGCATCTAGCAGCAGTATCTCAGGGAAGGACTGCTCTTTTTACAACCTGGATGGTTGCTCATCCAGCGGCGTCCGGGGGTAAGATTCCACTGCTTTGTGAAATTTCGGATTTTCTACTTTGTGTGTCCTTACTCGTTTTGTTGTGAACAGCATCTTTAGTGGCTGGTTGTTCCCTTGCAAGAGGATTTGAACAGATTTAGAGACCTTACCATTTCGCTAGCATTGTGTAATAACTGAACGGCTATTGGGCTGAAGTGGTGTGTGTGGTAAGAAGTGCAGGTGGAAGATGTGTCTCTGTCTGACCGCTTGTCTTTCTTTGATCAGTGTCTGTTGTAAAGGTGGAATATAGGTCTCAGTGTGGCAGGTCTTTTCTTTTGAACACATGTCGTGTGTTTCTGTGTGTGTATTTTGCAGTACATGTGTGTGTGAGTTTACTTAAGCCCAAACTTGAGACACACACCAGACTTCAGACCAGCAGATGATTGGGGACGGCCTGTGCAATTGGGGACAAAAGCAGTGTCCCCAATTGGTAAAAAAGCTAATTTTTGGGTGAGGTTAGGGTTTACGCAAGTACTGATTTCTCTCTCTCTCTCTCTGTGTGTGTGTGTGTGTGTGTGTGTGTGTGTGTGTGTGTGTGTGTGTGTGTGTGTGTGTGTGTGGCGGGGAGGGCATAGGCTACTGTCAGGGACAAATTTCAGACTTATGACCAGTTAATGGCTTGTCTAATTGGGGACAAAAGTTGTGGCACCAATTTTGAAAAATTTGATTTTTTGGGTCCCAAAATGTGACCATGATCTGGTGTGCGTGTGCGTGTGCGTGTGTGTGTGTGTGCGCGCGTGCGTGTGTGTGTGTATGTGGAGACACAGTGACCCATTGTGGAAGCAGAAAGCACAAGTCATGCTAAAGGGCACAGCTGGCACAACAACACATCAGGCACGTCTGAATTGCAAAGTGAGCCAAAAGCAAGGAGAGCCAAAGTGGAACGTCACTTCCTGCTTCAGCACTGTACCAAAAGATTTTCATCCGCCATTTATTTTCCCATAGACATTTCATAAAATGCTTATAAAAAATAGTTTTACTTGTTCAAAGCAAACGGTTCAGATATATTTAGAAACAGGAGATATTGCATAACATTTCACTCAGACCAAAACGGGTTTAAAGAAATTATTTTCAATGGTTTTTTAAAGTTTTGATCTGAGTGAAATGTTCTATGGTCTCTCCCGATTCTATATATAGCTGAACCGTTTGGTTTGACCAAGTAAAACTATTTTTTATAAGCATTTTTACGAAATGTCTATGGGAAAATAAATTGTGGAAGAAAATCTCTGGTACAGTGCTGAAGCAGGAAGTGACGTTCACTTTGCCTCTCTATAAGAGTGCATCAGCGAGTCTTTTCTGAGGTGTAACTCATTAATGTGTGACGTACTATTACCACGAAAACAGCCTGACATCCACACAGTCAAAACACACTAGCAGAGCACGTGTTCAACTTTTACAATAGCCCGTTTGTTGTAGTGGCACTTCATAATTTGACTTTTTATTAAGTTTGTTTTTATAGCCTACGTCGCTACATTTTAAATCGCATCCATTACAGAGTGCAAAATGAGGAAAGCTCCCCATAAGACACTGGCCAATCAGACAATGGCCTTTAGCGATGAACGAACGAACGAAAGAATGAAAGAAAAGTAATTTGGCTGGCTGTTCGTTGTTTTTCATTTCACTAATCCAGTTCCAACTGTCGGTCCTCCCATCCTTTTGTAGCATCCATAATATAAGTACAATTGGGGAGAAAAGTGATGTTTGTGATTTATTCAGCACATTTCAGATATTTGTGAAAAACATACTATTTCAATGTAATCAATTAATTTTCATATGTGCGTCAGTAACGCGTGAGTAAAAGTTGATCCGTAGTTGGGAGCTCAGCTGCTGCATAGTGCTTTGAAGTTTTCTACTGGTACAATGAGTTTTGTCCATCTCTGCCCCAGGCTTCTCCTCACTGCTTTCAGAATAGCTGGGGGAATACCATAGCAGATAGACACATGATTTACACTGCCGTTTTATCACTTTTTTTAGGCTGACATAAACCTTATATATATATATATATATATATATATATATGTTAATTCAAAGTACACATTATAGTACAAAATATCTATATATAACTGATGTAAGAATGTTCTTCAGTGCATGCTTTTCTGATTTCTGTTTATATTGTTTGCCCATGGAGGTCATAGTTTAATGTCCTTACAGTACATCACTATTACATACTACATTATGTATAAATCGTATGCAGTATTATGTTTCATGTGTTTACAGTACACACATTTATCAGTGAACTCATTATATAGCTTGACATTTTGCATCTTGGCATAGTACACATGATTTATTTTTAGCAATGAATTCAGTCGAAGAATATCATTTGATAAATGTTGTCCTGGACAAATCTGAATTGAAATGCATCCCATCAATCAGGTCTATAGGAGGAGTCCATTATGCAAATGTAGCTTCATCACACATAACTGACACACTGCTGTCACTCCACTGTTGTATGTCATTTTTAAGATCTTATCCATTTAGATATATCAGTTGCTTACTGTTGTTAAAATTCCATTCTCTATCACTTACAGTCAAGGAACAATGGATTCAGTCAGAGATTGCACGCACGCACGCACGCACGCACACACACGCACACACACACGCGCGCACACACACACACACACACACACACACACACACACACACACACACACACACACACACACACAATAAGTGCAATAAACCTGTGTTATTGTCATTTGCACACTCTTGGACACTGTGAACACTTTTATCTTATTCTTTTTAATACCTTATCCCTTCTACTTTATTACCTCTCCTATTTAACTGTTTAACTAAACTGCCCTTCACATACACTGTTTACATTGTTTGCCCTATTTAACTGTTGCCTTATAGTCTATTTGTTGCTTGCTGTGATTTTGCACTATTTACCTCCTGCAGCTTGTCTGTAACGGAGCCCACAGCATAAGAATGTCACACGTGTGTACTCCTACAACGGAGTGACAAGAAACATGTTGAATCTTGAACGCACACATCAACTGTTATTAAGTGTCACAAAATAAATTACATGGTTGTAGTCTTTTGTGCCGCACCAAGGTGACCGCAACTGATTACGCACAAAGCCATTACAACGTTCCAAGCCACCAGTAGTACAGCAGATAAGCTTGCATTAATACAAGAATTGTGCACTTTTTGAAAGAAACATGAAATTTCTCACATAGTGAGTGAATACCATAAGGATTATTTTCAGATGTGGAGGGAAGTCAGATTTGACCTCAATTCCAAGATGTCCGCCATCCCCCTGGGTCTAATATTCAAATGTGCTTATAACAATTGTGCACTTTTCCCTATGGAAATTGCGGCCATTTTGGAATTGAGGTCAAATCTGACTTCCCTCCACATCTGAAAATAAACCATATGGTATTCACTCACTATGTGAGAAACGTCATGTTTCTTTCAAAAAGTGCACAATTGTTGTGCTTATCCGCTGCACTACAGAGACTGGGGTCCCCATAACCCTGTAAGCTCCACCCCCATTAGTCCGAAAATCCAATCAGAAGCCACGAGGGCGTATCCGGCCGTGACAATACCATGGTCTGGGTGAACACTCTTTTTAGATTAGCCGGCAGGTTCACTGGACTCGAAGATTATTTCTGGAATTATGAGCTGTTTTGGTGAAATCATCCATCAACAGCATCACAGAAATCATTAAAAATTGATGACCACTATGAGAGTTCTTAGAAAGACAGTCCATTTCCTGTAGATGCTCTGCAGGAATACATGAGAGAAGGAGAGAGAGAGAGAAAGAGAGAGAGATTGAAAGAGAGCCCACACCTGTTATTATAATGTGATCAATATCTGGATGCCATCTCCGGGTGAGCAGTGTCATGTTGATGCAAGGTGTAAATGTACACAGTAGTGTGATGGGACTGTGATGAATGTGATGTGATGAGTCAGCCAAGTGGAAACACAGTCGATACACCCCGAGTCAAATAGCGGCCCCTGTGTGGCCGGCGCTGGAATTGCAAAAATAAGAAAGAAGATTACAGTGCACTTGAACGCAAGATTGCAACATGCAAGATACCCGCTGAATAAGTGTCCAAATGGTGATGTCATTCTGGCCAATACTCCACTTCTGTTATAACATTTCAGTCTGGAGTATGGCATATCTTTCAATAATCTTTATGACTAAGAGGCTAAAAGTAATCTCAGGTGTAAGAAATGACTGTTCTACATTGAGGAAGTTTGAAGTAAAAATTTTAATAATTAACTTGTTCATTTTGGATTTATTTAGTTTCAAGAGTGCATTTTTGTTCTTGTGTGACCCTCAACACAGGCTTTGAGAATCCCGGGCCACTTACTGATAATTATGCTTACATCAACCCACTCATATATTCTGGTTCATTTCAAGAAAAACATTTTGGCTAGTGGAAATTCTAATTGGCTGGTAACTTTAAAATCTTACAGCCATATTGGCAAGTGGTCAAAAAAGTTAATTTCAAGCCCTGCAGGGAGTCTGGTTAAGACTGAATGATGACATCACAACTGTTAATTTAAAATTAGTTATTCCTCTAAACCTGGCTTCAAATGCCCCAAATTCGTCGACGTTCGACCCCCAGCCCTCGGCCCTCAGCAAAATGTGGCCCTTGGTGAAAAGTAATTGGGGACCCCTGCTGGAGAGAGAGAGAGAGAGAGAGAGAGAGAGAGAGAGAGAGAGAGAGAGAGAGAGAGAGAGAGAGAGAGAGCCCACACCTGTTATTATAATGTGATCAATATCTGGATGCCATCTCCGGGTGAGCAGTGTCATGTTGATGCAAGGTGTGAATGTACACAGTAGTGTGATGGGACTGTGATGAATGTGATGTGATGAGTCAGCCAAGTGGAAACACAGTCGATACAGTGTGTTTGTATAAAGCGCACACAGTCGATACAGTGTGTTTGTATAAAGCACACACAGTCGATACAGTGTGTTTGTATAAAGCGCACACAGTCGATACAGTGTGTTTGTATAAAGCACACGCGACGCCAGCAGGGTAGAAGCATTGAAGCTGTGGATAGAAACATCACGCTCGCTAGAATTCATTAGCCCTGTTCAAAAATGACAGAAATAGTGGACTATATAGTGTGTTGGCCGTGTTGTACTAATCTACTACTACTGTAAAATACCCACAATGCAGAGCAATTTATTTTCTAGTGAACAGTCAAGGTACCCTACAATTTCTCCCATATACCACAATGCAATGCTGTTTACCGAAGGAGGAGAAGAGTGAGCTAGTGTCGGAAACTCGTTTAATCGTGGCTTATATAGTTCACTATATGATAAACACCACATGGGGAATAGTTAGTGAGTGAATGAGTGAACCGTTCCGTATAATAAACTTTGATTACCAGTCCTTTTCATCAAATTAGTAGCTATCATTGGGAGTGATGGTGTTACAGTAGGCTACTGGTGGAAGGAAGTGCACGGTCACAATCTGGCCCTCTGGTAGCGAGGACATTTTTTGTGTGGCCCTCTCTATCATCAAAGTTGCCCATCCCTGCTGTACATGGACAAATTTGACTTTGTGGGTGATCACAAAAATAAAATCCAAAACTGGTTTAATTACAATCTTAAAAATGTACTTACAAATGCTCTTACTGACGATTGACTCTCTCCACCTCCCAGGGAAGCCCTGATTGGTCCAGAGTGGTGTACAGGAAGTGTTGACCTCTGACCTCCAGCTGTGGAGGTGTGCCATGTGTTTCTCCTCCAGGCCGGCACCATGGGATCGTCCACACTGGGAAAGGCGGCGCCTCTTGATGTTCTCTTAGATGAATGCGTCCATGCCTTTGGTGAGTGGTCAGTCAGAAACAGACAGTTCGCGAGTGGTCAGTCAGAAACAGGCAGTTCATGAGTGGTCAGTCAGAAACAGACAGTTCGCGAGTGGTCAGTCAGAAACAGGCAGTTCATGAGTGGTCAGTCAGAAACAGACAGTTCGTGAGTGGTCAGTCAGAAACAGACAGTTTGTGAGTGGTCAGTCAGAAACAGACAGTTCGTGAGTGGTCAGTCAGAAACAGACAGTTTGTGAGTGGTCAGTCAGAAACAGACAGTTCGTGAGTGGTCAGTCAGAAACAGACAGTTTGTGAGTGGTCAGTCAGAAACAGACAGTTCGTGAGTGGTCAGTCAGAAACAGACAGTTCGTGAGTGGTCAGTCAGAAACAGACAGTTCAATGGCCCTGGATTATGTCAAACTAGTGCAGTGCCTGTTTGCCCCACTGCTGCACAGAGCGCTGTTCACCCCAAATAGAGAGAGAGAGAGAGCAATGTGTGTGAAGGTGAATGGATTGGGGTGGAGGGGAAAAGTCTTTAGCAAGTTAGAGTTAGCAAGTTGTAGCAATTAGCAAATAAATGTATGTACTACATTATTATTAGTATGTGATGTAGCGTCACCGGTGGCAAACCCAACCACTTTTTTGCCAATATTCTATCAAAATTCTGTTTCAACTTCTGCTACAAACAAATGGTCACGTGCTGTTTCCACCCGGTTTAATGGCTGAAACCACAAGTCAAACTTCTTCTTTTTGGAGACATCTTGTTTGAATCATTCACTATAGCCGTTTCCTTACCAGAGTCTGGGAAGTGACGCTATTGCTGGTGAAAAAGCTGACCAGTCCTCTCTGAACGTCTATGCTGCTAGCGTAGTTTAGCGTAGCCTGGGCTAGTTTTACAGGGCCTTTCTTCTTCATGGTATATTCTTCTTCTGTGGTACCGTCGCCCAAGCGGCTCACTGCTACTTTCTCTTATCAAAGGCACTTTCATAAGGTATTTGGACCTTTTATCATGTACATTTTAATATGAAACTTTACACACAGACCGTCAGATATCTGCGAATAAAAGCGACTTGCGACAGTGGACAATTAACCTCTTGAATAGCCCGCAAAGCAGGAGGAAGTACGTCACTCGGTCCCCAAACTAACGCTGGTCGGGTTTGGGTGTAAGTGGTCGTGTAAGGTCTCAGTTCCGTTAGTGCACCACTATACAGTAGAGTTAAAAGCACTCGCCTGCCACCGTGGAGACCCGGGTTCAACTCCTGGCAGCGGTACCTCTGGCTTGGTCAAGACACAATTGGCCGTGTCTGCGGGTGGGAGGCCGGTGGGGTGTGATGAGTCCTGGACGCTGTGCTAGCGCTGCCTCTTGTCCGGCTGCTCCTCCCACACGCTATGTCCTGCCGGTGAAACTCCTCCCTGTCAGGTGACAGGAAGCAGTACATGTATCAGATAATAGGCAACCAATAGAGCCCACTTCAGAGTTAGGCATACAACATTTATTTTTCACACAGATGTTGCTTATAATACTTATATTTAGAGTCATGAGAGAGCTATTCTCTCCCCAGACTCAAATATTACGTTGAATCGCTGCAGTCCGCGAGTCCGCATACTACATAAGTGAGTCTGTGCCACTTCACGGCCGCTGCTGGTTTTTGAAGGTGGGTTGAAATTGAATGAGTGACAGGTCGTAGCACCGATGAGAGAGCCGTTCGAAAAATGGGCTGCGCCTCCCGTGTCGTCTGATCACAAAGTCGTTACTGACTGGGGAGGACTGTATCCACCACTGGCCAATCACTGGCCAAGTGGCGATCGGAGCAACAGACGGCTCTCCAATAGTAGTAAGATTGTTCAGAATGTACAATTGCATGTTGGTGATATGTTGCTTCTCTCCATAGATGACAATGGGGAGCTACATGTCACCCTGCTTCCTCGCAGCCTGCTGCTGATGCACCGCTGGTACATGACGTCCACTGAGCTGGCTGGAAAGCTCCTGATGATATATCCTACCTGGCAGAAACCCTGCTGAGCCTACAGCTAATACACAGCAAGACTGCCTTATTCATATACTGAATATTGCTACTTACTCTCATACGTAAATGGTTTGACAGTATGTGACTTTTGATTGGCATTGAGGTATGAGAGCAGAATTACCTTAATTTGCCGTCTACCTTTTCAAATCAGGTTGTCTACAGAAATGAGAGCACATTATAAGTTTGTCATACTCAAAATCTATTCAAATGTCCTTAACCCAAACCCTACGTACCGTGACTGCCAAGGTGACGACTGCCAGAGAAGCAGGCTGAAGATTTGTTATTTAATGAGGTAAGGTGCTACATTCACATCCATCCATCCCAACCATAGACTGTACATATTTTCATCCCAACACATGAAGGTAGCAGGCAGCTCCAGCTCAACCCTCCCTTAAAGGGTACAGCTGGTGTTTTTTTTATTTCTTACTATCTAGAAATCAAATAAAAATAACAAAATCAATCATGTGTTTGCTCTACTTCCATTACTTTCCGACTTCCCACATTCCCTTTTTTTTTTTTTTTTTTTTTTAACTTTTTTGCAACTACAATTATAGGACTGGATGCCAGGCTAGGTTCAACAGCAACCCGAACTACAGAACATCTTTCACAATATGATATTATGAAACAGTAAAAATTGATATTTAAAGCAGCTTTGGAAACTAATCGAGAGAAGTGATGAGGAAGCGTTGCGTGGGTCCTTAGTCAAATCACTGAAACAGGTGCTCGTTTGGTGAGGGTGCAGAGAAGCGTGAGATAAGAGTCCAAGTGGGATCCTTGCAGAGGTAAAGAAAAAGGGAAAAAAGGAGTGGAGTGCAGGAGAACTTGAAAAATCCAAGGCAACACTGTTTCAGGAAAAATGATTAAAAAGCCTTTATTGTGGCATGGCTAAGAACATTTAAAAACAGGGAGCTATGCTCACGGGAGCCTTCATCAGGGTTCTTCCCCCTGAGGTCAGAAAGATATTTACGTCTTGATTTCACAAAATGATGCAGGTAGCAGCTATGTGGAGGATCGTCTCCATTTTTATTTCGGCACTATGTCTACACGGGTCTTCAACGATGCAGGTCATATGTCTATCCACTGTCAAAATGTCTGCTGGGTGGCGCTAGAATGCCACACATGTCGATGTCTGTGTGTATCTAGGTACTGGATAGTAACATTCCCTGCGATGTCTGTGTGTATCTAGGTACTGGATAGTAACATTCCCTGCGGAGTTCAACCTGGACTTAGGTCTGATCCGGATGACTGAGGAGTTCAGAGATGTGGCTGCTCAGCTCGGCTGCGAGGAGCACTTCAAGCTCATCGACATCTCCACCATGTGAGAGAGAAGAACGTGCACACAAACACAGGATAATGCTGCTATTAGACCAGAGAGTGCATGCACATATACCGTATTTGCAGGTATGAAACTACCTGGTTAGTGTGCAAGAGGCACCATGTATTGTTCATGCACAGGGTATGTTACGTATATATATCGCAGATACGCAGATACATCCCCTTACATATATACACAAACACACACTTGTCTGTATAATACCTACTGTATGTATTCTGTATATTGCGATATTTGGTCGGACAGTATTGCCATATCAAATTTTGGATATTGCCCTAACTCTTGCTTAACTCTTGGGGTGGGGGGGAATCCTACTCCTTAACTAACCCTTAATCTTTACCTTAAACTACTGTACCCTAATCCAAACTATAAAATTACCCCTAAACCCATGTCCTAATCATAAACTAACCCATTGCAGTTGCAAGACGTACAAAAACACACACACACACACATTTCACCACTGAACAGTGACATGATGAACTGCTCTGCCCTGTAGTCCGTCGTACGACTGGATGCGTAAGTTGACCCAGAGGAGGAAGCAGGCTAAGAAAGGCAAGGCTTCACTGCTCTTTGACCACCTGGAGCCCATGGAGTTGGCTGAGCATCTCACCTTCCTGGAGTTCAAGTCCATCAGGAGGATATCGGTACGTACAGAAACGCCCATTTTCTCACGGTTTCTTTGCAGTTGTGTGTCTTTCATTTAACAAGAAATGACCCCGAAGCTCTGTTTCTATCCAACTGTCTAATAGGCTTGGAACAAGTCTTTCAAGAATTGATTAGTATTGAGCACGTTGTCTGTGTTCTTTAGTGTCAGCTATATTGGCCATATTTCATGCTGTCATCCAAAGATGAAAACAAAATTGTCACACAACCACGCCAGAGACTTACAATTATGTTGCAATGCAAACAACACGTATGATATTTAACGTTCCAACTATGGTCATACGAACCACAATGGAGACTGTCTACAAAGAAAAATCAGCTTTGGGCAAGCATGAAAGTTTGACGTCATAATTTGCCAAAGCATACTAGACTGGAAATCCAGCTAACGTCTAATAATCACTAGACCCCCAAAACCTAACAAGGATTTCATTGTTGAATTTGCTGAACTTATATCCATTATCATGCCCATTTATGGCAGAATTGCCATTTTAGTTGACTTCTTTAATCTTCATCATAATTTGATTAATCTTGTTGAATTTGCAGATCTGGTACAATCTGTAATTGTGTAATTGTGATTTTTTTTTTTTTTTTTTTTTAAGAATGTAAGTGTATCTGATCATGAAGTTCTTGTTTTCAGCTTCTGAATTTCATACCCCATTTCCAAACCGTCCTCACATCTGTTATTCCTCCATCACTGTCGCAGCCTCTCTCGGTAACTTCTCAGTCAAAGGTCTCCGTTGCTGCTACCCATAGTGATGAGCCACCTCTACCTCCCACAGGGGAACTAGTCAATGATGTTAATACTGTAGGTTTTAATGACTAGATGCCCCTGGACAAAGGGATGACCGAGGCCATCTCTTTGCATATATTCGTGTGGATCAATCTGGTGACCAGTTCAGTGTTTCTGTTTGCATAAGGTCAAATGTATTGTGGATCATCTGTTCTTCTCGTCTACTCTGTATGCCAGTTGTAAAATACTTGGAGCATTAGAGGTTAGGTTGGAGGAGAAGAGTATTGTGGAAAGTAAGTCTAGGATTGATTCAATTGACACACGTTTAAAATGTCTATAGCCTACATATGAATTAGCTAATGCTAGATAATGCACCTTCGATTATTTCTTAATAGGTTTTCATGGCCATTCTTTTCAGTAGATTAAAGTGCATGAGCGTGCACTTCCTGAGTCGATGGAAGTGAATACGGCGCTGGTGAAAACAGTCACAGAGGCCATTTACACCTGGCGTTAACGTGCGTTTTCTGCCATCAGATTGCAATCAGATTGTGTTTTATCACTTGAAATGCCAGTTGTAAACAACCCCCCAAAACGCATTGAAGAAGGATTGCAATCTGATCGGCCAAACCACCTCCGGAGGTGGTCAGGGATGCATTGTGTACACATTGAAACACAAGTGTAAATGCAATGTGTCCTCTCAATCTGGATACAGCAACTTTATGCGGATTGAGAGGACAACCGTTTCTGCCATCAGATTGCAATCAGATTGCAGAAAATGCATGTTAACGCCAGGTGTAAATGGCCTCATATACTGTAGATGGCCTTGGGAAGCCGCACACCTGCTAGAGAGCTTTGATGTGAAGCTGGCTGGCCCCTGGGTGAACTGCCTTGTTTCCTAGATCAAAGTCTATTTTCGGGGTATTTCTTGGACTGTGTGATAAGAATGTGAACAGATGTGTTGAGAAACAACATCACTTGTCTTTGTACAAGCAATGATGTTAACTGGAACAGAAACATTTTTCCACACTTGGTAAAAAAAAAAAAAAACGTGAAAACAACGTGTTGTCGATCAATACAATTACGCAACAAGATTAAGGTTTTTGGTTTTCAAAACTCACTTTCTTGCCTTTACTCTGTTGGAAGAAACTCACTCGTCTCTTATGGGAAAATGTGGTTAGTTTTGTGTCAATTACATAGACTGTAAGTCAAGGGGCATGGTTTCTGTTGATGTTGTTGCAATTCACAAGTTATTCGTAAGTTAGACAATTTTGGACCTACCGGTATATAATGTACTGTCTCTTACATTCCTGTAGTACAGTACTTGCACCCGCAGAGAATATTTACTCATAGTCAGGTCAGCTGTCGGTTGAAACGACGAGCTTCCGATGCTAGCCTCTTGATGCGAACAATGACTCAAATGGGTTTTGTCAAAATATCTAAAAAAAGGTCAGTATGCCAAAGCAATATTATGACCAACTGACACTGTATTTAAATCATATGGTTCAGAAAGCAGCAGCACCACCCATTTCCACTCAGTGGATAGTCTGACCAAAGCTACCAAACTCCACCCAGCTCCATGTGCAACTGTTTACAATCTGACCTAAACTCCACCCAGCTCCATGTGCAACTGTTTACAATCTGACCTAAACTCCACCCTGCTCCATGTGCAACTGTTTACAATCTGACCTAAACTCCACCCAGCTCCACGTGCAACTGTTTACAATCTGACCTAAACTCCACCCAGCTCCACGTGCAACTGTTTACAATCTGACCTAAACTCCACCCTGCTCCATGTGCAACTGTTTACAATCTGACCTAAACTCCACCCTGCTCCATGTGCAACTGTTTACAATCTGACCTAAACTCCACCCTGCTCCATGTGCAACTGTTTACAATCTGACCTAAACTCCACCCTGCTCCATGTGCAACTGTTTACAATCTGACCTAAACTCCACCCAGCTCCACGTGCAACTGTTTACAATCTGACCTAAACTCCACCCAGCTCCATGTGCAACTGTTTACAATCTGACCTAAACTCCACCCAGCTCCATGTGCAACTGTTTACAATCTGACCTAAACTCCACCCTGCTCCATGTGCAACTGTTTACAATCTGACCTAAACTCCACCCTGCTCCATGTGCAACTGTTTACAATCTGACCTAACCTCCACCCAGCTCCATGTGCAACTGTTTACAATCTGACCTAAACTCCACCCAGCTCCATGTGCAACTGTTTACAATCTGACCTAAACTCCACCCAGCTCCACGTGCAACTGTTTACAATCTGACCTAAACTCCACCCTGCTCCACGTGCAACTGTTTACAATCTGACCTAAACTCCACCCAGCTCCATGTGCAACTGTTTACAATCTGACCTAAACTCCACCCAGCTCCATGTGCAACTGTTTACAATCTGACCTAAACTCCACCCTGCTCCATGTGCAACTGTTTACAATCTGACCTAAACTCCACCCAGCTCCACCTGCAACTGTTTACAATCTGACCTAAACTCCCACCCAGCTCCACCTGCAACTGTTTACAATCTGACCTAAACTCCACCCAGCTCCACCTGCAACTGTTTACAATCTGACCTAAACTCCACCCTGCTCCACGTGCAACAGTTTACAATCTGACCTAAACTCCACCCAGCTCCACGTGCAACAGTTTACAATCTGACCTAAACTCCACCCAGCTCCACGTGCAACTGTTTACAATCTGACCTAAACTCCACCCAGCTCCATGTGCAACTGTTTACAATCTGACCTAACCGTCTGCAAAACTAGATCATGCCAGTAATGCACTTTCACCACACAGCAGAGAAAAATATTTCTGTGAGTTACGTCAAATGGCTTATTTTATGCCTCTGTCCGGCGATGGCCGTTGCTGGAGGCATTATGTTTTCGGGCATGCGCACACATGCGCATCAGACAAACGAGGAAGTAACTTTGGTTTCAGAGGGAACCCTCTTTGTTAGTTCTCGCTATGGATTTACAGTACTTCAAAAATGATCGTTTCCCATAACTTTGGATTATTATTTCATCGCGGGGTGAGTACATGAATCACAACATGTACACGCGAGTATTTCTGGCGACTGGCGCTGCTGGAATGTGTATTTTGGGCGACTGAACGGGGGTAGGCAGCTGTCCCATAGACTGCCAGTTCAATGCTAAGCTAAGTAGCAGTGAGGGGTGAAACAAACTTTCTAATGCACGCACAGAGGAGAGAAAGACATCCACATACTAGTTATACTATCGGGAATATGGCAAACAGGCGAATCTCCCAAAATGTTAGCGTATCCCTTTAACAGCAAGAGGCCTAGCAATGGAGCTCACATTTATCGAAAATAACTTGTATCCATACTTATCTTTTAATGCATCTTTCTGTGGATCGAAGAGTCAGCTAAATGACTAGTCGACATTGCATTTTGTTCCCAGTTCTCCGACTACCAGAGCTATGTGATCCACGGCTGCCTGGTGGACAACCCTACTCTGGAGCGCTCCATCGCCCTGTTCAACGGAGTTTCCCAGTGGGTCCAACTCATGGTGCTCAGCAAGCTGACGCCTCAGCACCGTGCAGGGGTCATCACCAAGTACATCAACGTGGCCCAGGTAAGACAGGAGAGACGCAGCAGTGTGGTCTCTCCTCACACAGAGTGTAGTACCACCTCTTCGTCTAGGTAAGACAGGAGAGACGCAGCAGTGTGGTCTCTCCTCACACAGAGTGTAGTACCACCTCTTCGTCTAGGTAAGACAGGAGAGACGCAGCAGTGTGGTCTCTCCTCACACAGAGTGTACCCACCTCTTCGTCTAGGTAAGACAGGAGAGACGCAGCAGTGTGGTCTCTCCTCACACAGAGTGTAGTACCACCTCTTCGTCTAGGTAAGACAGGAGAGACGCAGCAGTGTGGTCTCTCCTCACACAGAGTGTAGTACCACCTCTTCGTCTAGGTAAGACAGGAGAGACGCAGCAGTGTGGTCTCTCCTCACACAGAGTGTAGTACCACCTCTTCGTCTAGGTAAGACAGGAGAGACACAGCAGTGTGGTCTCTCCTCACACAGAGTGTAGTACCACCTCTTCGTCTAGGGTCATTCAAGTATACCCATCTTTCAACCTAATTGCCACTGCACTAGGCAAGATCTTCATGTAAAAACATTCGATTCACATTCTGATTCAGGTTCTGGTGTCAGGCATCATGGTTTCTGGCAGGGTATTTTCTCCCCACAGGAAGTAACAAAGTCCAAATCTGGCTTGGGACCTTCATCACATGTCCTTACTAAGCTTTCCTTTATCGCTCTACTGTGTCAATGAAGGCAAATATGATATCATCTCACAAAAAGGGATGAAATACAGAAGTGTCTCCTGAACTGTAGTGAGTCCTGTCCGCCATGACAAAAATATGAGATCTGTTAGTTTTGTTATTAACATGATGCAAATGAGCTAATATGTCATACAAATATGCAAATGTAGGGATCAGTTAGGGAAATCACTTTTGTGCTTTGATTCATGACTTTACGAAATAGCATGTAGCCAAACATCTCAGAAACAAGAAGCAGTGGGGATGTCATTTTGAGAAAATGGCTCGTCAACTTTGATGTTTACAAGCCACAAGCAGCAAAATCCATGATCCATGATCATGCCTTTAACATGGCCACTTTCACCTGTGGTGCCTCGCCTCGTATCTTGAAGATGTACATGAACAGATGTGCTTGAGGTATCCCTCATGTCTCATCGCTATTCACATTGTGGCCTACTGGGTTTAGAATGATGTGTGTGTGTGTCCCTGTGTTTATATGTGCATGTGTATGCATGGGGGGGGGAGGGGGAATACATTGTATCTTACCTAGCAGTGTGCTACAGTGTAGCACAATTAGGCATTTCTTATACAGGGCCAAAGAGCTTGTCCATTACTCGTCCATCAGTATTGAAAGGGATGAATCGGTGGCCTAATGACGAGCTCTCGTGGTGGGTCTGCCTCCTTTGTTCCTGCAGACGCTCTCCTCACTCGTGTGAAACAGCCTCCTTTGAACACAGACACTCAATTCAAGGGAGCTTTTTAGTGAGGCTGGAGCAGGGGTGGGCAACTATTTTTCATGGGGGGGCCACATGAGAAACCCAGATTGTTGCCGGGGGGCCGAACAAATATTGTCATGCCGTAACCCATGGATGGGCAACTTTGATGATAGAGAGGGCCCCAAAAAAAATCCCTGGTTACCAGATTTTGCTGAGGGCCGAATGGCGCCAGTGCGAACAATTTGGGGCATTTGAAGCCAGGTTTAGAGGAATAACTAATTTTTAATTAACAGTTGTGATGTCATTATTCAGTCTTAACCACCAATATTTGATCCTTTTCGCACTCACTCCTATGTCACCAACCTGCTCTCCCTGCAGGGCTTGAAATTAACTTTTTTGACCACCTGCCAATATGGCTGCTAGATTTTAAAGTTACCAGCCAATTAGAATTTCCACTAGCCGAAATGTTTTTCTTAAAATAAACCGGAATACGAGTGGGTTAATTTAAGCATAAGCATCAGTAAGTGGCCCGGGATTCTCAAAGCCTGTGTTGAGGGTCACACAAGAACAAAAATGCACTCTTGAAGCTAACTAAATCAAAAACCAATGAGTTAATTATTTAAATGTTTACTTCAATGTAGAACAGTCATTTCTTACACATGAGATTACTTTTAGCTAGTGTCCTCTAGTAAGAGAGTGGCGTCAGCGGAGGACCAAAATGCAAGAATCATTAGCCAATGAACAGCCAGGAATGGGTCTCGCGCTACTTTTGCATGCTAAAATAAAGCAGATAATGTACAATTTGATTCATTTCAAGGGATGAAAAACCCTTTCAAAGTACAACACTGTCTATTTTGATGCAACTCGACAGTGCTGCTTTTTTTACTGAAGAGTTCCACTTTCTACTTCCTGGAAAAAAACTGGTCCATTGGAGTGAATGGAGATGTCGGAACTCTTCTATTATACGGCTCTGCTTTTAGCCTTTTAGTCATAAAGATTATTGAAAGATATTCCATATTCCAGACTGAAATGTTATAACAGAAGTGGAGTATTGGCCAGAATGACATGAACATTTGGAAACTTATTCCAACTTATTTATTTATTTTGCAATTCCATCGCGGGCCACACCGTATTTTGCCCATGTGTGGGCTGGAGGGTTGGGGAGGACGGGGTGTGTTGCATCACGGAATGATATTGAATGGGTTTGGAAAACTGTAAAAATATTTTTTTTTACTGCATTAACACTGGCCTCCCTCTACTATCACTGTCTTCTCGCTTTTTTCTCTCCCCAAATTCTCTTGTCATTGCATGAATGTGTTACACATCTCTACGACTGTTCCATTATAATACTAGGAAATGTCCATGTTAAAACACAAACGGCTCTTGGCGATATACCGGGTCTATTTTGCTGTTTGGTGGTGCATTTTTCGTATTCCCATGGATAATTGGCGTTTGTTAAGGAGTTATTCACCTTATGTAGAAGAGACAGTCTGGCTTGAGAGACTAACAGGAAGTGTGTCAGAGCTTATCTCCTTAGCCTGCTTCCAGTGAGTCACTAGCTTTGACCAGAGAGACGATCTCTGGTTTGAGCAGGTGAAACAGCCGGCGTTTTGAACAGGAAGTCATAACACAAACGGGTCAAGTGGGCGGGGCTACATAAGGTGAATAGAAGCAGACCAGTTTTCAACCGTCCCTAAGAATCAAAGTGTGAGGGCTTAATTGCTGCCATTTATTTTTCCCTGGATTTTCTCATGATGAAGTTTGAGTTTCTGTTGGTGACACTTTTCTTTTGTCTGTTCAGCCATGGTGGCTATCGCTGCTCATGCTAATTATTATTTCAAACAAACCGGCAATGTAAAACAGAAATGCTTTCTGTGGGGCGGCCCAGTGGCTCACCGTGTTGTTATGCGCAAAACCATGTGCTGCTCGTCCTTCTCGCAGCGACCCAGGTTCGATTCCGGCCTGCGGTCATTTGCTGCATGTCCATCACTCCCATCCTTCCCGTCTCTCTCTACACACGTCTGTCAAATAAAGCAGAAATGCATTAAAAAAGAAGAGAAAAGCTTTCTGTGTGGCAGGATTTTAAAGAGCTACTGGACACTGGGTGTTTAGAACAGCGTCAACGCTTTCATGAACTGGGTATAGGTTGAATCACTACTGTATTGTGATATCAGTCAGTCAGTGATAGAGAGTAGAAAAGTGGACTATGTATTTATATGTAGTTTATCTTGACGTATATTTATTTATATGAAAATGAGGATTATTACATTCGACATTATTTATTATTACTTTAGTGATACTGTAGGCTACTTTTGTTCTCTCTCATCAGAAACTTCTCCAGCTGCAGAACTTCAACACTCTGATGGCGGTGGTAGGTGGGCTGGGCCACAGCTCTATTTCTCGATTGAAGGAGACTCACTCCCATCTGGCCCCAGAGGTTACCAAGGTAAGTCTACATTTAGACAGAGTTTGTTGTACAGTACACATACATGACTAGAGTATAACAGTATGATTAAGCAATAGAGAGTGCTATATACTGTATATCATAGTTGTTGTCATCGGGAGCAACAATATAGCAATGAGAGGGAATGCTACTACATGTATAGAGAGCCAAAGTCAACATCACTTCCTGCCTCAGGATACGCACCAAGAGATTTCATCCACCATTTATTTTCCCATAGACATTTCGTAAAATGCTCATAAAAATACTTTTACTTGGTGAAACCAAGCGATTCAGCTATATTTAGAATCAGGAGAGACCATAGAACATTTCACTTGGACCAAAAAAAAACATTGATTTGAAAAAGAAAAGAAAAAAAGTATATATATATATATATATATATATATATATATATATATATATATATATATATATACGTTTTGGCTGAGTGAAATGTTCTATGGTCTCTCCTGTTTGGCTTGACTAAGTAAGGCTATTTATAAGCATTTTACAAAATGTCTATGGGAAAATAAATGTTGAAATCTCTTGGTGCGTATGCATAACCGGGAAGTGGGCGTGACTTTGGCTCTCTATAGGAATGCTATAATAGCATTCCCTCTCATTGCTTTTATGCAACATTAGAACATTAAACAAAGATCAGTCAATTGACTAATTTTACTTTGGCACACAAAAGAGAACCACATACTGATGGCATGAGTGACAACTTAATTAATTCAATGCCAGTTTTCCACTGCTTTGGTCCTCACTGCAAAACCTCTCGCTTCAGCGACTTCTCTTGCTGCAAGTCAGTTCATATGGAAGCTAGCCTGAGGGTACACATAATTTTTTTGGGCGTTTTTCTTGCTTCGTTATGTTGAAAAATCTAAATCAATAAAAAATTCATCAAAAGAATTGCTTGCCACTAACTGACCATCCAGGAACATTGATTTGAACGTGAATGACTGTTCTATCAATTCAAGTTCTGTGTCGCCTATACAGTATAACATGGTTCTCTTAATCTTCTAATCGTGTTGATCCTCAAAGCATTGCCTTAATATGCCCCCCCTATATGCACACCACGCCGCAGATCTGGAGCGAGATGATGGAGCTGGTTTCCTCCAACAGCAACTACTGTGGCTACCGCAAGGCCTTCAATGAGTGCCAGGGCTTCAAAATCCCCATCCTGGGCGTGCACCTCAAGGACCTGATAGCGGTGCATGTGGTCTTCCCTGACTGGGTCGACGACGGCAGTAAGGTGAACCTGGTGAAGATGCAGCAGCTCTACATGACCTTCAATGAGTTGGTATCACTGCAGAGTGCCGTGACCCAGGTGGAGCCCAACATGGACCTCATCTATTTGCTAACGGTGAGGGATTACCCACACCACAGTCCACTCCACAGGCAGCTAAAGTTTGAATCCAGGCGAATCAAAATGTGCATTTTTGTTTAGTGTTTAGTATCTGTTTAAATTAGCTGCGGAGGCTCTGGATTTTTCATTGATACTGTAGCCTGGTTCTGTTGTGGCCCCAATTCAGTCATTTCTCTTGAACTTGTTTCAGTGGTCAATTAAAATATGTCCCCTCTAGATTCATGAATTTTGACCTGGCAGTTCAGAGTGTGGTTGCATGGACACGGATCAGACAAATGTCAGATTTAGGTCTGAATAGAAATGGAATGTCGTCGAAATCAGAAACGAAAAGATCAGATTACATACTTTTCCCCCCTGTTCATGCCGATTCAAAATATCCGATCTATGTCAGATAGGGACAAAATCATTGGCGGATGTGTTGTGAATTTTAGGTTTATCACCAAATATGCAGTGAAGTAAATACATGCTTCCCCTGTGCCACTCTCACTTGCTCATTGATATATATATATATATATTTTTTATCTAATTATAACCTCAGTCTTCTCCCATTTTTTTTTAGCTTTCTTTAGACCTTTATTACACAGAAGATGAGATTTATGAGCTGTCTTTGCTAAGGGAACCACGTAACCCCAAATCACTGGTAAGTTTCAGTTGAAGAGATCTTGAAATGGTTGGTAGTATTCCTCTCCCACTCATTTCTGTCCTTCTTATTGACGCTATTTTCTAAAATGTTTTGTGACTGTCCTGTAAAATCCACTTTCAAGCGATTGTAATTTAAACGGGCATTAAACGTAATCTATCAGTGACCAGTAGGAATTGCAACAACATTAATAGAACTTGTCCTACACAAGTCTTTGTAATGTGTTGCGATCCTGGTCACTGGCTCATAGCACCGTTGTTGAGCAGTTGAGAATGTGAGTGCGGGGTGGGGGGTGGGGGGGGGGGGGGGTTTGAGTGTCCTGAAACTCCAGTGCAACATGCTTGGCATTATCAACATGCTCCAAACTGAAGTCAACTACCTACTCTTCTTCGGTATGAATATTTCGGTTTAGCATATGTCATGTGTCGTAGTGTCATGTGTCGTAGTGTCATGTGTCGTAGTGTCATGTGTCGAGCAGTTGAAAATTAGAAATCTCAGCACCTGGCAAACCAATCACTAAATCATAGGTATTAACCAACAACCTTTTATCAATCCCCCGCAAAGATGATGGTCATTTTGTGCTTTGGGACAGTAACAATTAGGGGCTTATTGCCCCTTAACACTTGAAACCAATTGTACTGTTGGAAATCTGGAACAGTGGTCAATGGACCATTTACTATTTCTAAATCGTCGATATGTGTTTAATTCTCCACAGCCTACCTCTCCAACAACTCCCAACAAGCCCCTGGCCCCGCTCGACTGGGCGTCGGGTGTCGCCACCAAACCGGACCCTTCCGTGGTCAATAAACACATCAGGAAGGTGGTGGATGTGAGTAGGTTAATAAACACATCAGGAAGGTGTATAAATAATATATATATATATAATATATATAAAGGCTTCCTTTCATGTCACGTTTGTTATCTCCCTGCATTTGTCCCACTGAATACAAAGTTGCCATCAAAACTATTACTGGTCGTCCATTATTAGATGTAGAGGTTTGTGTGAAATATTATTAGAGTAATCTTTTTCTTTTTCTTTTCTAGTCTGTGTTCAGGAATTATGACCATGACCACGACGGCTATATCTCTCAAGAGGACTTTGAGAGCATTGCCGCCAACTTTCCCTTCCTGGACTCCTTCTGCGTCTTGGACAAAGACCAGTGAGTGTGCAACATTGCAAGTACTTCATGCAAGTCCTAATAATTAATTGCAAATACCATATTTTTCAACCCATACCTAAACCAGCATTTAGGTGAAAAGACGTACATGACCCACCCAGGCCTGACCCCCAAAACCTTTATGTATGCCAAACTAGGTATCACTGTAGGTCAGTGGTTCCGTAGTCTCGCTTGCCAGACTTCCCTCCCTGCCGGGAGAGAGAGTCTGGCCAGCGAGACTAGCGGTTCCCAAACCGGGGTATGCGTACCCCTAGGGGTCTGGGGAGGTACAACAGGGGGTGGTTGAGAGAAAGAGGAAAATGTAAAAAGCATAAATCATGAAAATAATTGAAACATTTAAAATAACAATAATCTGCTCAGGAGGCAACTCTTCCACTCCAATTCTTATTTTGCAATGTTATATTCTCCAAAGGGTGGGTTATCATTCACTCATTGCATCATATGCTATAGTTTTCTAAGCAAAATGTTGTAGTCGGGGGAAAGGGCAAGGGGTTAGCCTACTTACTTGGATTCATAAATCAGGGAAAGGGGGGTACTGAAGCCGAGAAAGTTCGGCGCCCGTCCAGCCCTCGGCAAAATGTGGCCCTTGGTGAAAAGTAATTGGGGATCCCTGTAGTAGAGCCCGACCGATATTATCGGCCTGCCGATATTATCGGCCGATATTGGCGATATTGGCGATTACAGATATATCGGTATCGGTCATATTTGGCGCCGATTTTTTTTTTTTTTATATATATATATATGTATATAAGTTATAGACAGCATGGACAGCATGTTGTGTATATTTGATATTTTTTCTTAACTATTTGTTCTATTGTGTTTTTGTATTTCTAGTTATTTATAATTATTAAATTCCCAGTTAAGTTTACTGTTTCATTGCATTGAGTTTATTAATAAGCTGTAAAATATCCTGCCTACATCACATATTTCAATTCATGTCAACTCAATCATATCTTTGTCAAGTGTTTGATATTTGAGGGTTGCTGATGTGGTGCCTCCTCTGGTCGTTAAGGGCGCCTGTTCGGAGGGAGGGGAACTGGTTGGAATAGCGTGATCCTCCCACGTGCTATGTCCTACCGGTGAAGCTTCCCCTGTCAGGTGAAAAGTAGCG
This sequence comes from Poromitra crassiceps, assembly GCF_964638095.1. NCBI lineage: Eukaryota > Metazoa > Chordata > Actinopteri > Beryciformes > Melamphaidae > Poromitra > Poromitra crassiceps. Next base: position 28,242,184 of record NC_139633.1, read on the forward strand.
GCTGGCTAACTGCCCATGTGGAAGCATGGAGCCAGTTTTCGGCTCTCCCCAGATCGGCAGAGGGTGGAGCAGCAACCAGGATAAATAAATAAAAAATTAGCACTAATGGGGGATTAGCACTAATGGGGGATAAACATTTGATTAAAAAAAATATATATATATATCGGCCGATATATCGGTTATCGGTATTTTTTTATTCCCTAAAATCGGTATCGGTATCGGTTTCAAAAATCCCATATCGGTCGGGCTCTGTAGTACTGCCACACAAACACCACTATCTAAAACCTCCACTCAATCTACTTTCTCCCCCCATTCTCTCTTGCTTCTTTCCCTCTTGACTTCTCATCCATCTTTCTTTTCTGTCTGTCTCATGCTCTCTCTCTCTCTCTCTCTCTCTCTCTCTCTCTCTCTCTCTCTCTCTCTCTCTCTCTCTCTCTCTCTCTCTCTCTCTCTCTCTCTCTCTCTCTCTCTCTCTCTCTCTCTCTCTCTCTCTCTCTCTCTCTCTCTCTCTCTCTCTCTCTCTCTCTCAGAGATGGACTGATCAGTAAGGATGAGATGATAGCGTATTTCCTGCGGGCAAACCCACTCCTCCAGTGTAAGATGGGCCCGGGTTTCATCCACAACTTCCAGGAGTTTACATACCTGAAGCCGACCTTCTGCGAACACTGCGCTGGATTTGTGAGTATCTCTGATCTCGCTTATTTTCTTGCCTGAATTAAAAGTTGACATCCAATGATTTGTTTTGTGATGCCAGAGAACAATGTAAAAAAACAACAACAAGGTAAACGTCTTGTCCCACACAAATGATTCAGTCATCATCACAGCCATTCAGTAACTACTACTGCTCCTTATTTTGACCTGTGATAGTAGCATGCTGAGATATAGCATGTGACACATAAAAAGAACAAACAGTAATTAAGTTTTCTTATAGACTTAAAAGGAGAATTTCTGTATTTTTCAACCTGGATCCTATTTTATTTTTTTATATGTATAACTACTAAGTGATGTGAACAGAAATCTTTGAAATTGATGCAGTATTCAGATCGCTTCAGTTGGCAGCCGTTTTTCCCACATACCCCTACTGCACTAAACAAGCTTGTGATTACCACTGACAAGATCAGATTATTCCAAAGGGATAGCTTCCATACTGCTCACCTGGCGTAATCCAAGTCTCCACAAGCCCTGAGATGTCAAGTTGACTTGAAAATATGTCATTAACACCCTGTTTTTAGCTTAAATCTGCATTGTAGCCAGGTGCTGGAGGAAGAATAAAAATGGGATGTCCAGCTGCATAGCCATTTCAGCTAATAACAGGGTGTAAATGACGTCTTTTCAAGTCATACCCGACATGTTTCGACTGCTGACTTCCTGCAGGCGTCACGTGATGTTACTGTGACATGTCATGGACTCCTGTAGCTGGTTTATATACCGGTAGGTTTGGCCATCCCACCTGGATTGGTAGGGTGACCATGCCCCCCCCCCCCTGTTGGCCAATAGTTTATGGACTGTATCCCAGGGATGTAAAGTAAGTAACCCCTCATCCCGGTTTACACAGCAGTCGAAACATGTCAGGTACGACAAACAAACCCACTAAGCCTTGTATATCTATAGGAACATTGAATTACTATTAAATTAAGTTAGACTAAATGAACCTTTTTGGACTAAACAAACAATCAAATGATGTAGCAACAAGTACCCTTTGGGCTAATCAGGGTAGTTTTGAAAATGCCAAAATGCAATGCTCTGTGTTGTAAGGGATTCTACCCTGTGTTATGACCCTAGCCCACATTTCTCGTGTGAACAACTGAACATGTTTCCATATTTCATTTTCTAACATTTTCTTTTCTTTTTCTGTACCCATCTCCCCCTTCCCTATATTTCTGGCCCTGCTCCGGCAGCTCTGGGGAATCATCAAACAGGGCTACAAGTGCAAAGGTACACTTTCTGTGGCTCATTTGGTCAAAAACACCTTGCGATCTGAAAAACCACTGCATACAACAGGCAAACAGCTGGATACATACAGTATAACAACAACAGCACTGTGTTATGTATTGTGTATCCAATATGTTTGTTGGTAGGTTAGTTCAGCTAGGATATCTAGTAGGTTATCTCTCTCCACAATACCTACCTACGCATCAAGCTGTATGTGTGTTGGCTACAAAATGTGCTATGCTCATCAAGTAGGCTAGGTGGCTTACTTACCACACAAACCATTTAGAGCTATAGTACATATACAAGTATTGGGATGGGGAGCTAAGGAGTTTTTTACCCAGTTGATTCATACAACATAATAGTCATCTCAAGTGTTATTGTCATTTCCAAATGTTTAGGTTATTTCCATTTCCACATGACAGTTCTTACATATGTTTTATGCACGAGGGTTAACCTGAAACCAGATCACTTGAAATTAATTATTTACTAGCTATCCAAATTTGAAATAGCAGTGAAACCTGGCAAGAGCAGTAGGTACATCAGCACATGGAGATGCTCCACTGGCACAACAGCAGCAGCAACAACAACAACAACAACAACAACAACAACAACAACAACAACAACAACAGCAGCAGCTTTAGCTCCCTGTATTGATGCATACACTTTTGCTTTTAATTAACCTCACGTCACCAGGCTCTTCTCGGCGAGAAAGAGCCTGGCTCCCGTTCACAATTGATTTTGTCACCCTACCTGGTTCCGGCCTAGAGCCCGCCCTAGACAGGAAGGGCAGCGTTTCTAGCTCGTCAACTTTTACGTTAACTTGACAATTTGACACAAGTATCAGAACGGCAAACAACAAAACAAAAGATGGACGTACCGAACGAAGTTTTTGAAGAAGTTCTTTTAGAAACATTGCGGATTCACAATCTCACATCTTTTAAGCCAATACAGAAGCTTTGAATCAGACAATTAATCGAGGCAAGAGACGTCAAGCTAACGGCAACAAAGACGTTTTTTGGCGCACTGCCTTCCGGTGTTCATTCTGGTTCCGTGGTTTACGCCCCATGACAAAAAGCGGGGCGAAAGGTGCCCAGACTCGCTTTTAATTGATTTAGAATGTAAGCTGATGTTCCTCTCTTTCTTTGTGTTGCAGACTGTGGAGTGAACTGCCATAAACAGTGCCGGGAGCTGCTGGTGCTGGCATGTAGGAAGCTGCTGCGCTCCACCTCTCTAGGCAGCGTTTCCCCTGCCCAACTGACCCACAGCTCGCTGCCCAGCAGCCCAGCACTGCCCACGTGTAAAGGTCATTAGCATTAGCCTACCAATTATAGTGGAAATATAGCAAAATAGCGGAAACTCCACGTGAACAAGCTTTTAACTTGGATTGAAAGTGGTCTCTCGGGTCAATGTGTGAGCTTTCAAAGCAATGTGCCGCTATCAAGAGTTCCAAAAAGGCCTAGTAGCCTACTAAAACTTGCAAAAATAACTTAACCAGGGAAACAGTCTGGAAAATCATCATGACACAAACAAGCTGCATGTGCGAAGAGGAACAGTGGTCATCGAAGCTCAGCGACAGGGATTGGCACAAACACCTACAGTAAGAAGATCGTCACTTTAGCACCACACCAGGGGCGGACTGGGATCCTAATTCAGGCCGGCCATTAGATACCAAGCAGGCCAGGCCGACACGGGCCGACACACGTGCCGGCGTCCGAAGGGCGGCGGCGAAAAATTTGGGCCGTTTGAAGCCCAATTTGGGCCGTTTGAAGCCCAATTTGGGCCATTTGAAGCCAGATTTGGGCCATTTGAAGCCCAATTTGGGTCGTTTGTAGCCAGATTTGGGCCGTTTGAAGCACAATTTGGGCCGTTTGAAGCCCAATTTGGGCCATTTGAAGCCAGATTTGGGCCGTTTGAAGCCCGATTTGGGTCGTTTGTAGCCAGATTTGGGCCGTTTGAAGCACAATTTGGGCCGTTTGAAGCCCAATTTGGGCCGAGTCCAATTTTACAATGAGATGCACCCACTTTAACCCTGAATAAAGTAATAAAACCACTAGTAAACCAGTAGGCGGCGGCTGGCCTGCTGTTCAGTGAGTGGCCTGATTGCAAGCACCAATTTTTTTTTTTTTTTTTTTTTCAGGCCAGGCCAGGCCACCGGGCATTTGCCCGACATGCCCGATTATGCAGTCCGCGCCTGCACCACACCTACAGACTCACTCAAACTACCACAGAATTGAACCAACAACTGTGAAGGTCTCAACAAAAACTGTACATTGAGCTTTTGCCAAGCTTCACCGCGTTCATTGAAAAACACTGTGGTGACTAATTAGCCCTCTTTGCCGATAGCCATGGTGGTGAATGAAACGCTCAAATGTGTCCTTGACGCGCATACCTTTAGTAAGTTATTAGTCGCTTGCTTCTTCCATCTTGCTGCCGTATTTGATGTTTTGTGCCATTTAGTTGTTAGTTGTATCATATCACCCAGTGATTGGGGTAAACCGTTTCATCTCCTCGTTCCAAACACACTACTGAAGGCTACACACCTGTGCTGTGATACTTGATTTTGTGTGACGTAACCCATCACCAATATGTTACTGCCCCCTAGTGGCGTGGCAGAATATTAACACCCAAATAAAAACAAATCCAAAAGCACCCATATTGGGCTCCAACACAAACACTTTCATTGAAGGCCATGCACAGATACTTGGAGCTCAAAACCCAAAGCCCTGAGCAATGACAGAAGTCATCTGGTCTGATGAGTCTTTCAGCTTTTCTCCTCCATCCAGACGGGTTTCTGTTGGGAAGACAAAGGAAGCCTTCAACCCCCAATGTTTGTTGCTGTAAACATGGTGGTGGATCTGTAATGCTATGGCGCCCTCTACTGGCAGTCATTTGGTCCAGGACAGGAGCACCATTGGGAGGTGTCAACAACGTTCCCTCATGATGTCCCCAGATTCTAAGATGACAATACTGTAGAAGGGAATGCCTTTGTTTGTTTCAATTCAGCATTACTTCCGTTTCTGCATCGCTGGGGTTCTTCCTTTTCACTTTCTTCTCTTTTTCTCTCTCTCACAAAAGAGGGAGTGAGTTCTCTCCTTTGCCTTGCCTTTGACATTTCTGATACAGTACATACGTAATGTCATAACACAGGATAATTAAGGTCTTGTGAATTTTGCTTCCCATTTATGAGTGACTGAGATTGATCAAAATAGGCACATGAAGGCGGTTGAAAACAGGTGCTTCTGAATGTTTGTATAGGTTTCCCAAACGTATTGATACATGAGGCCCACGGTGTTGCAGCCCTTTTGCACAATCCACATTATTGTGTGAACGCGTAAGCATCCTTCTCAAACTCGTCTGCTTCTCGTTATCTGCGTCTTCTCCTTAGTGTAGATTTAATAAGGGATGATGGCTTTTACTTTGATCCACCTCATCAGTGCACTTTTTTTCTGTAGGATTCAGGGTAGATGTTTCTCGTTTAGTCTCGCAGCATCATCAAACGAGGGTCGCAGGTTCACGCCCCCCGTGTTACCTCCGGCTTGGTCGGGCGTCCATACAGGCACGTTTGGCTGTGTCTGCGGGTGGGAAGCCGGACTTGAGGGTGAGGGTATGTGTCCTGGTCACTGCACCAGCGCCTCCTCCGCTCGGTCGGGGGCGTCTGTGAAGGCCGGAAGGGAACTGGTGGGAATAGCGTGATCGATCGTAGAAAAAAGAAATAAGGTCCGCCCACTGCAGTGTCTAGCTACTTTCCTCTTCGATAGCGTGATCCTCCCACGTGCTACGTCCTGCCAGTGAAGCTCCCCGCTGTCAGGTGAAAATAAGCGGCTGGCAACTGCGTACGTGTCGGAGGAAGCATGGTGCTAGTCTCGGCTCTCCCCAGATCGGCAGAGGGGGTGGAGCAGGGACCGGGACAGCAGGGGGAAATTGGCCAAGTACAATTGGGGAGAAAATGGGAGGGGGGGGGAATCAGAAAATAATAATAATAAAAAAAGAACAAAAAACAAACAAAAGCCTCCCACTTTTACCACCGCAGCAATACTGCAGCAGCACTGCAGCAGCACTGCCAAACTAAATGAGCAACATCTGTATATTGTTAGAGGTTCCGTTATTTTGTCCAGTCCCTGTAATTGTTTATCGATGTGACTTGAGATGAAGAATTGTGAGTGCAAAATGATCGATCGATTGCTTATTGATACATGTCAGATTTGGATTAGAAGTTGAATTTGCTATGTTCATCATTATCACACTCAGGTGTGTGTACCATCTACTTATTGACATATTAATAATGACACCTGCGCCTGTCTTCCCAGACGAGGACGAGGTGTTTGAATTCCCAGCGGTGGCACCACCGGGTCCAGCTCTGGACAGCCAGTCCATCACCCTGATGACCGGCTCGGCTCAGCGGATCTCTGTGCGCGTGCAGAGGGCCACCGCCAGCCAGGCCACCCAGACCGACCCCCTGTGGCCGGAACACAGCTGGGGGGCCACAGACGGCGGCTCCCACACCTTCCCCAAAATGAGGTACCGGACCCACCGGAAGACCTCGAAGAATAAAGGTTTTGCCCACTGGGAGAACCATGACTCTGGGCAGGGGGTCTCATCCCGAGGCAGGACGGACTCCCAGGAGAGGTCGGAGGTCCCAGGTGCCATTGTACGGAACGGAATTACAGCACACAGAGGGAAGGTAATGTAACGGCTGTGTGAAGTTGTTGTATTCAAAAGGTGCAATGTCATGCTTTAATATCAATGAATCATTACTGCATTCATTTTGAGACATTGCTATACCATAAACAGTTCTCCTTGATTTAGTCAATTATTTGGTGTCACTGAATATATTTTTTAGTTTCAGTAGCTACAATCAATCAATCAATCAAACCTTTATTGGCAGACGCTTGGTCCATAGATGACACATACACAATTACAAAAAGCACATAAGGGCACAATAAAAGAACAAAAGTACATTATAAAAGAGAGTCATACCAGAATTTCCACATATGTGACTGGTATCTCACAGTGCTTAGCCCAGGATCAGTGAGCAACTTAATAGTAACATTCTGAGACACGTTCAATCTACAGATGAACCTGTACCTCAGATTTCTCAGGAGCGCCTGGAAAATGGCCACCCCCGCCTTACAGAACAGCTCACTAGCACTGCTCCACAGTATGCATGCAATCCTCTATCCCTGACAAAAGACTGAAACAAGGTGGTTTTAATTTTCTTCAAAGAGTAAAATGCTGGGTTTGAATCATTCTTTCGGTTCTTTTGGATTCATGCACCTTGGATAAGCTGCAACAGATCTTTTGCCCTATGTATGGGAGGTGTATCGTACACTGGGAAAGTCTGGAGATTTGACAAATTCTGGACAAGTCAGGGAATATTGTGGAATTTTCCAAGCGGGTCACATTACAGGAATATAGCAGAATGTGCTGTCCATTCATTGCATTAGATGATGTTCAGACCAACTGGAGAGAAATCCAGACTGAAAAACAGCATTAACAAACCAGGAAGGAAGATGAGTCGGTTTTGGAAGCACTCTGGATTAGTTATGGAAACTCATGGAAAAGTCATGGAATTATGGACCAGGGCCAAAAAGTGCGGGACACCTGATTTCAATGACCTCTCCAGCATGTCAACTGTTAATTGGCTCGTGGTGCTCTTTCCCCCACAGGACAGCTGACTTGGCGATGGTGACGAGGGCCAGACCCGGGGATCCGCAAAGCCCCCGGCGGCTCGGACCAGGAAGCTCTCCTCGCTGGGGGAGGTGCTCGGCTGCCTGAGGCCCCCTTTTGGTGACCTGGAGTAGCACAGCCTGCCCTCTCTAGACTTAACAGTAGGCAAGGACAGAGCTCAGGTTAGCTACACGTGGACGCTGTGTAGCTGCACAGAAAGACATAATGTGATCTCAGGGGGGAGGCTCCACGGATCAAGGGGAGGAACATCGGTGGAAGATGAAAATAAGACCCACTGGGAAAACATGGAGCGGCGCCCTCGGCCCCGCGCGCCACCTCTGCAGTCACTTTGGCGCGGCGTCAGTGTGTCGATGACCAAGAGGTGACTTGAGTTTGTTTTTTGTTCCAGGATATACGCATCAGCATTTTGTAAGATGATGCAGGTGATTAGAAGATGGTCGCTGAGTGAAGCTGCGAGCATGACTGTGAGCAGTGTGTGTGAACTATGACGTTGAACATTGGGTCGATGCCTGCTCTGCTGTTGATAGGCCTGCTTAGGGTTAACGGGTATTTATTGTCTGGGTTAGAATGTGGTTTAACGTTAGATGATGTGATACATTTTGAGGATTTTTTTTAAAAATGACGAGCTGTAATCTTTGATAGTAAGAGCAAGCGCAAGGAGTGCGACATGACAACAATTTGCAAGCTATCCATGTCATGTTAGCCAAATAACCTGAAGTAGCAAAAGGGGATAACATGGAGAATGGAAGAATGGAGAAGGAAGAGAAAATGAGCGATGATTGCTCTGCTTGCTGTTGAAGAAGGGGATGAGGACTCCATTCTGAAATGGAGAATGCGAGTACGTTCGGAGATTGGCCCTGAAAATAATTCTTGATCAGGAAATGTATCCAAGTCAGGTTTTCAACACTTCTATCGCCACTCTCACCATCCATGCGTTGAATGCCGTCGACAGAAATGTACACCATGATACAAGAACGTAGGGTAAGTTCGATTTAGCACTCACTGGCCAATTATTGTATGTGTGCCGGCTTTATAATAGGGCTTTAGGTGTGTTGATGTACTTGCCGGGGTGCAAATCGAGGTCGCTCGGTCTGAGAAAAGCTGCACGCATGTTCAAAGTGGGAATGAATGGAGAAGAGAAGACAGATGCTGCAGAATGTGTAGATGTTTGCATGATGAGTTGCAGTCAATATGAAAGTGAATACGAGAGCAATCAAAGGATAATGCATTTGATGATTTATGGGCAAATACATTCAAAATGGCCTCTGTGGACTCAAGAGAACAGCCACTAACTACTGATAATTGGGTTAGGGTATTGTGCCAGTTACAAGCTGTTGTCTCTGGAATACAACAACAGCTTCTTTCTATGTACAGTCATGTTACACTCATACTAGCATGTAGCTTCACTTCCTCATTTCTCTTGTCCCCCCCCCCCCTTTCAAACCCCCACACTCTCTCTCTCTCTCTCTCTCTCACACACACACACACACACACACACACCTACATACACACACCTACATACACACAGATACAAAAAGAAATTGATCAGAGAAGAGCTGTGAGACAAGTGATAGATACATTTAATCAGAGATCTTCTTTTAAAAGGACTTGAAGAAACACATCTTTGCTATGAAAAAGTACAAAATAACAAAGGTGTTACAATTTTGAATGTGCACTGACTATTTTAGGGAATTCCAGCCCAAATATGTAGCCTATGTTAAGGTAAAGGTAGAACAATGGTAAATCTGTACATCTCCCAGCAGCAGAGTTCGGTATGTGCGTTAGCATACGAGCACATTGCTATGTAACAGGCCTTGCGCCTCATTCACAATTCAATATTCCGTTACGGTACGCCGGAATCTATTCAGTCCTGTGGGGAAAATCCAGCTTTTGCATCAACTCTATTAACTTATTGTATTGTAGGGCTATACTTGATTGGATTCAATGGCTATTTTTGATTTTTCTTTTAATACAGTAAAATATCTTAGTAGTAGAAAACAATAGTCAACTCCAGATTGACCATAGATTCAGAAAGAATGTCTGATGATTTGGTGACAATGTTATGTAGGCTAGGTGGTCACCTGTCTATGATTAATAATAACTAGAAATATGGCACACGTCGCACACTCATTTCTAGCTACGCGTTTCCAAAAGTATTTGAATGATTTGCAAATCAACAAAATAAATTGGCATCCTGCTCAAAGAGGAGTTTGAGTCTAGAGGGCAGGGGAAATCTGACACAGCCAGCGTTTAAAGGCCGGCTTTACCGTGGGGAATATGAATATATATTAATTCTTAAAAAATCTTAAATTTCGAATCCGTTGAAATTTTTGAAATTGCTTGTTCACAGCCAGAGAAAAAAAAAAAAAAAAAGGGCCAGGTGACGCGTTTCGCGTCGAAACGCGTCACCTGGCCCTTTTTTTTTTTTTTTTTTTTTTTTTTTAATTTATTTTTTTCTCTGGCTGTGAACAAGCAATTTCAAAAATTTCAACGGATTCGAAATTTAAGATTTTTTAAGAATTAATATATATTCATATTCCCCACGGTAAAGCCGGCCTTTAACTTTCCTCCATATTACGTGTGTAACTCAGGTTAGTGTAACTCGTCCTGTATTCCAACCAACTGGGGCAACGTTGGAGATTATATACATAGAACATGACATTCCAGCATCCAGTGAATGAGGCATTAAAGGGCACCACCAAGCAACCCCTTGAGCACTTGAGGGGTTTAAGTTGAGCACTTTGGCAGTGTCAGGTGAATGCTCATTTTAGTCTAGAGCATCAGACTGGATTTAGAAACGCACCCAGCGTGAGCTAGAAACGGCAGGATGCACCCCAGCTTCATCCTCATTGGTTGGTAGCACTCTGAAGTGACATTGATGAGCGGTGCGCTTCGGAAAAGTTGAAATTGTTTCAACTTCAGAACAGGTTCAGCGCTCACAGAGGTCAGCGCGAAAAAGAGGTCAGGTACCTGTTTTTGGTCGTAAGTGCTGAAAGCGTAGCTTTCCTACAGGAAATCATGAAAGAACAGCGCCAGTGCTTTTTCACAGGTCTTTGGTGGACACGGGGCCTTAGGTGATGATTTATGTGCTTATCTGGTTCAAAGCAATAAATGTGAATGAGATTTCCAATTCACTGTACAGCCCTATGTTTATTATTATTGTTATTATTATTATTAATAATAATAATACAATTATTATTGTTGTTGTTATTAATAATAATAATAATAATAACAACAACAATACAAGCTGATCTATACTTGAGCAAAACATGCTGTTAGCATTTATCTTTAATTGATTATACATATTTGTTAATTTATGGAGAGCTTTTTGTAGCAGTCCCTGGTTTGGTGTTTTTTTATTTTGTCATTTGCATGTGAATCATGTTTTAATTTTTCCAATGTATCGAATTTTGCTGTTGGGTCAAAGTAAAACAACATTTTGTCTGTGAAACAATAAGATCAGCCACCTTCGCTGTCATCTGTAGACATGAAATCCAACTGCGGGGGGGGGGGGGGGGGGGGGGGGGGGGGTTAAAATGACATTGTCATTGTATAGCACAAGACTACTCCACAAAGGGACAGACATTTCTTGTAAGACTAGTACAACATGAAGAGTTTCATTTCAAAATAAAATAATTTGGATGATTGCGGGAAGGAAAAACAAAAATCAGATCTTTTTCACTACACGATATATGCATTTGAAATTAAATTCTTCATATAATTAGATCTTAACAGACATGATCCGATCTATTTATGTAATTATCTGACAGATATTGTGTTATGCCTTGTTTGAGTTATGCTATTTGAAATCAAATGTATTTTTCTAAAGAAATATGTATTTAGAGAATATATTAAATAACATATTTATAAAGTTGTTAATCATTTCTCATACACTAGAATTATGTTTTCCCAGTGTTAGATGCGTATCAACCACATATAGTGTCTTCTTGGTGGCATTTTTCACTACTGAAACATGTTGTGCACATTGTCTCTTCTGTATCAACTTGGTGTAAATTTATTTTGTAAATTGATTTGATCTAATTGAATCCTCCCTCAGCTTAATTTATATGATCTTCACATCCATAATGGGCCCACCTGTCTATAAATACACTTATAGTGCTAAGAATTACTTTCATTATTCATTATTGTGGAAAATAATTAAATAAAAGATATTCCTGACTACTGGACTCTTCTGTCAAGTCAAGTCAAGTTTATTTGTATAGCCCTAATTCACAAGCATGTCTCAGAGCTAGGGCTTTACATATGTCTAGCTAAATCTAGCTGAGCACAACAATAACAACAATAGGGCGGCTTGAATCTTGGCTCAGGAGGTAGAGTGGGTCGTCCACTAATCAGAAGGTCGGTGGTTCGATACCCGGCTCCTCCAGTCCACATGTTGAAGTGTCCTTGGGCAAGACACTGAACCCCAAATTGCTCCCAATGGCTGTGCCGGCACCCTGCGTGGCAGCTTGCCGCCTTCGGCGTGAATGGGTGAATGTAGGCACATTGTAAAGCGCTTTGGATAAAAGCGTTATATAAAGGCAGTCCATTTAACATTAATAATAACATGATTGAACAATCTTATATTAGAGAAAGACAAGGGGAAGAGAATTTGGGGAGGGAGAGAGCAGGCGAAGGGAGGAGTGGGAGGAGAGAGACTCTCTCACTTCATCCTTGAGTCCAAGTGGATGTTTGAGCTGAATTTGAAGAAATTCCCTCAAGGCGTTAATGAGATATCGCATTAACGAGCATAAATATTCTTGGCTTGACCATACCCAGAGATCCTAAACTAGTATTTAAGTTGAATTTTTGATGATTTTGTTTCGAAAACTGGAAAATCCTCCTTTTGTCCATGATTGGCCGTATAAACTCGGTAAAAATGATTTCACTTCCCAGGTTACTCTATCTGTGTCAAAACCTTCCCATCTTTCTTATGCCAGCTTTTTTTTAAGAACTGGACTCCATAATTCTGTCCTACATCTGGAATGATAACAACCATAGAATTTCGAAAATTCACTTAAAACCCCAAGTCTGATCAAAGTAGGGCTGGCCTTACCCGTGTTTAGGCACTATTACTGGGCTGCCAATGTTAGGGCTCTGATGTTTTGGTGGCAAGGGACTTCTGACAATTTAACACTCGGGCCCCCCTGTTGCTGAAAAGGGAGGCCAGCTCTATTGCCAACTCCTCTCTGCCAGCCATGTTATTTTCTAAGCTAGAGAAGCCGGGGGGCTCTATCTTGGTACAAGCGCTATCCGCTTTTTGCGCTTTGCGCACCTGTTTGCGCCTGCCTTATACTATCGTCTCTGCAGGACGATAGCAGTCCACCATGCGCAAGTGTCCATGGTGTTGTTATGCCAAGTTTTGCACCCCCGCCGCCAAACGCATCCCCACCCCACGGGAGCATATTGTAATGATTTATACATAAATGTAACTGTTTAAAAATGATATAATTGTTTGGGTCGACGTGACCTCCCTGTTTTTAAGTTAAAACAGCCCCAAAAGATGGTGGGGATGCAATACTCGCGGGGGAGGCGTAACTCATCACAACGGGTGCAAGCGCAGATTGGAAGTGTGCCAAGTCATTTATGCACGGGGCAAACGTGATTTGGGCGGTGTTAATCACCAGAATTATTCACAGGTGTGGCCTGGCAATGCCTGGGCCTTACATCAATCAAACCAATCAGATTCCCGTCTTGCAGTCCCTGTAATAGTTTGCTGTAATTATACTGTAATTCTCCCCATGTGTAATTTGAATAGGCTAACATGATGATTTTCTTATTTTAATTGTAAGAAAAGGGGGGGCTTTACATAAGCGTTTGCTTCTGCCCCTAACCTTTGGTTATGACCTAAGTGTATGGTTGGTGGTGGTGGTGGTGACCAATAAATTTTTTCATTCATTCATTCATTCATTCATTCATTCATTCATTCATTCATATTGACTGTATATATTATCACTATCTCATAAGGACACCATCACATCATATACCTGTTAAAAACATCTGTGATTTGATGCCATTCGGGTTATTTTGTTGACTGGGGGTGGGACCATAGAAACCTGTTTGCAGCGGGGAAATGGCGGAGACAAAATAAAAGATGGGAGGATTTAGAGTGGACTCAGTGAAACAGTAGTGAGAGGTGCGTGCACCCAGAGGACAGAGAGAGATGGAGAGAGCTTGTCGACCGGGTTATGGGATAGGTGAAGTTTTCTCAATTCAGTTGCCATCAACCCCTCTTTGTGATGTGATAAAAGTTTCTCAGTGAATTATAGTTGATTGCCTCACTGACTAATCTGCGGTTAAAAAAAAATATATATATTCAACAATTAAAAAAATCGCATGTTATCACGGTTATCACGAATATCGCGAAAACCGAGCAATGAAACTCTTAGCAAAGTCTGAGCACGTGTCATCAATGAGCCGCACGTTTTGATGTCTCAAGTCTGTAGTGTGAAAACTGTAGAAGAAATGGGGAACACAACTTTTGCCCAGAAGAAAAATAATAATAAAGAAATAATAGCCTAAATAAAGAAGTATGAGCGATTACAAGATTGTGCTTACCTAGCAGCAAGCACAACAATAATAATATAATAATCGATCTCTCACCTGAGGACCTGGCTCGGTGACGTTTGGTGAATTTGGGTAGGCATTATTGCGGCCAGCCCCACAAAATATGAGGACCCCAGTGTGCCAGCCGTGCACTCACACTGCACTGGCCGTGCAGGAGCTGAGCTGGCTGAAGTGAAAACCTGGACTGAAAACAGTTTCATATCACAGGGTTTGACAAGTTAAATAGCCGCTATTGGAATGGAGAATGACATTCTTGTCTCCCTTGAAGATCTAGGGTAAGTCGACGCGCACATTTGCCTGTCTGTCAATCGACCGTGTGAAAAACTGGAATTCAGCTAGCAAACCTTGCTTATCTCTACTGTAACGTTAGCTAGCTAACGCTATGAATTAGCTTGCTTTAGCTAAACCAGTTGGTAAGCTAACTAGTTAGCTGTTGCAGCCCAATATTAGAGAGATGAGTTTATGTGGTCAATTATTTGCTTACTATAGTGGGGACATAGATATATGAATAGCTTTGCATGTGTCACGGTGGACATGTCCAAAATTAACAGTCAGCATAAACGTCATGATTGATGTGAGGGCAGCCCAGACCCGTTCTCTCTTGCATGGAGAGGATGTCATGTTATTAAACTCCATTGAACAATGTGACAATTTAAAGTTTTCTTGTTTATCTGCAAACGTGCATTCCTTGTAGAATATATCTTCAGACCTAGGATCTTGGAGTGTTCACTTCGGCATCCACCCGATACACGAAGCATCTCCAATTTAAATACAATCTAGATTTTTAGAATCGTTACGCCTGTTCTTCTCACAGCCCTCCTCCCCCAAAATACACAGTGGAGTGCGACCAGCGTTAACTAAAACGAAACTTATCAGGGCTATTCTTGAATGTTGGTTGTTGTACGAATCATTCGTATGAGTGAATATGACAAGCTTTAGTGACGTCAAAGACCTTAAATGTCAAGCCTGGCAGGTGGAGTAATATAACGTTAACACTTAGAATGAAATCATTGCTTATTCATCACTGTCATGCTGTACTGATAAAGGAAGCAAAGGAATTGGGTCAGGCCGGATAAGCCAGACAATACTGGTCTATAGGATTTTTTTTTTTAAATGTACGTTTCATTCTACTGTAGGTACCAAGGCCCTCTTTTGGAGGATGGGGCTTTGGAGTCTGCTGCAAGTGGAGGAGCAGCTTCACCTGAATACACCAAGCTTTGTGCCTGGGTTGTTTCAGAGCTTAGACTCTACTGCAAGCTGGAGGAGAATGTCCATGCCACCAACTGTAAGAAGCATGCATTTCTCTATCTTCTCCCAATTTAGTCGTTGCAAATTGTGTGCTCCCATACACGTGAAGTCTTGTGTATTGGCCATAGTCCTGTCCTGTGCGTGCTGTTTTCTAATCTTGTTATCTGAAGATTGAAGACTATAGATGCTGCGTACTTTCAGCTGACGTATAATAGAGATAAGAGAGACAGAGGTTATAAAAGAGTTTAAGTTAGCAGCTAAGGCTAATAAGGTTTCTATTGTGTGTGTGTGTGTGTGTGTGTGTGTGTGTGTGTGTGTGTGTGTGTGTGTGTGTGTGTGTGTGTGTGTGTGTGTGTGTCCATCCACCCATCCCAGGTCCAAGTGAGGCGGAGGGCTTCCAGCTAGAGATCAGTGGTCTGCTGACGGAGCTGGCCTGTCCTTACTCTGTCCTCACCAGCGGAGATGTCACCCAGAGGCTCCTCAACAAGACCAACTGCCTGCTGCTGATCAGTACGACAACAGCACTTTGCACAGTCTCTCTTGACAGGAACACACCAAATGTTTGGTAGATTGTCCCATTGGTCTGCATAAAGTGATGAGGGCATAGACACCAAAATCATCCACGTGGTCCCGACGACTCCAATGCTCTATCTATGCTAACACTTTAGCATGCACCATGTTGAGTGATGGTAGATTCTATGCTACTGGTATCATTAAGTATAGCTGATGTAGCCAGGGTTATTTTTGAAACCATTTCACCTGAACAACCACGTATCCATCCACTGCGCAGGAATCTTTAGCTGTACAGTCCTCCCATCACCCACTACTTCCCTTCCTATGGAAACAGGGAAAGTAAGTAGTCCCGACTAGTTTAAAAACAGTGACATTATTTTGTATCATATTTCATGTGAACTTGACCAGTCTCCTCCTGTACACAAGTGAGACTTGACTACACATTCCATTTTAAATGACATGGCATTTATTTAACTTTAGTGCTGTTCTGACTAACTATATGTAACTGCATATTGATGTGTAACAGGGCTGGGCGATATGGGCCAAAAATCATATCTCAGTATTTTTATGGCGATACACCATACATTCAGTATCTATGTATTTTCTACCAAGTAGTGGGCTAAATGTTCAGTTCTAAGTCAAAGCCACATGTGAGATGTCGCAAGCACTTTAACAACAAGATAGGGCTGGGCAATATGGACAAATCAAATATCACAATATCTTTGACCAAATACCTCTATCGATATTGCGAAAATAATGTAGGGATGATTGGTGCTTTCACAAAATATTTACACAATGATATTATTGATAAATAACGATCAGTAATGTGGATATAATGACTAAGTGGGTAAAGGCAAATAATAGAACAGCTAGAGTGAGGTAAGTTCAGTAAAACATTACTTTACTGTAATGCAGCCTTTAAAACCAGGAAAAGAACACTTGTGCCATATTTACGATATCCAAAATCAAAGATGATATCTAGTCTCATATAATATCATACTGTAGATTGCCCAGCCCTAATATGTAACAATGCTTAAAGTGTGCTAAGGTAACTGCAGGTGCTTAAAAAGTCTAAACAAGTCTTTATAAATATTATTGTTAACACCATGTAATCACCAGTTTCTTTGTGTTGCATGTCCCCTCTTAGATTATTAGGGAGCAGTGTTGGTAGTACAATGTGTTCTGTCTTTACTAAACACAGTTGTCTCTTTTCTGTTCTTTCTTGGTGTCCTTTTTCTTCACTGTCTATTTAGACTTTCACAACTTTGATTAGCTGTAATCATCAGAAAGGTATTTTTGTCAGCTTAAAGGGGCATCGTCATTTAACTTCTTATTTTTTTTATACCTCAGCCTTCCTGGTGTCTGAGCTGGAGGCGTCCAGGATGCTCCTGGTGAACAAGCCTCAGAAGAAGGCCCAGGAGTCAGGGGGCAGCCCGGTCTTCCTGGAGCTGAAGGGCATCTGCGTGGCCTTGGGCATGTCCAAGCCCCCTGCCAACATCACCATGTTCCAGTTCTTCAGTGGCATTGAGAAGAAGGTGAGTTAGTCCTGTCACACAGACACAAAACACTATCTAGTAGGGTTAGATCATTGTATTAAATGCCAGATAGCAACCAGTTGGTGTCGTCCACCTCTGCCATGTCTATATAAAAAATACATTTACAGGCGAGTTAAAAATCATAAAGCTGGAAATAAGTTGGGGGGAAAAATGAATTCTTCTTTAATCTGTCCCTTCCAATGTTCCAACCAAACCTCCGCCCATGTGTCGTCCTCCTGTCTATGCTACACAACGCTGCACATTGTTCTTTGTTCTTAGCTGAAAGAAGCCATGACCAGAGTTCCAGCAACCCATGTAGGACAACCTCTTATGAAGAAGACCCTTGGACCTGTGCACTGGGTAAATACTCTTAAAGTCGAGCTGAACCCAAAAATGACTTATTTTCTTTTAGTTCAAATACCTGGGTATGCACTGCACCTATTTAATAATGTATAAAATAGGTGCAAACGTGAAACATCACACAAATCTAATTTCTTTAGTTTTTCACACTTTTTCACATTAAAAGTTCATTTTTCAAGATTTCATTCATAACAGTAATGTAC
Source organism: Poromitra crassiceps (assembly GCF_964638095.1). Taxonomy (NCBI): domain Eukaryota; kingdom Metazoa; phylum Chordata; class Actinopteri; order Beryciformes; family Melamphaidae; genus Poromitra; species Poromitra crassiceps. The sequence continues at coordinate 28,260,230 of NC_139633.1, forward strand.
AGTTTGCTGACGTCACCTAGTACTATCAAATTTCTACCCCATTTCAACCACTCATATCACGACATGGCAGCTGTCAATCAAATCTTCATTTCAGGATAATTTTCTCTTCCAAATGAAGGGGAAAATGGCGCCTTGTGCCTGTCATCTGGCAGAATTTCTAGCCCATAAACTAACTACTAACTTGACCAATTATGCAAACTAAATCAAACGGTAATGTCTAAGAATGCAAAGAAAGGTAACTGGCTCGTTAAAACTCGCATTCCAGGAATATTATTTACATTTATAGCGATAATGGTGCGCGCGTCCGAGAGCGTGGTTGTCAGGGGTTGCACCTCGGAGAGTCCAGGCCGACGGGCTGCACTCTCCGCTCGGCAACACGAAGGCAGCTGGCTGAGCTCCACTCAGCCACTAACCTCGCATCAGCAGGCTCTTCCCGAGGAGAGTGCCACAACACGCTGAACCCCACTCGATTTGGAGGCGGAACACGCCAGGATTGGCCAAAACCCAATCCAGTCCCCAGAATTGTCAAATAAAATCATCGACATGATACTATGACCCGCCTCTCAACCTGTCATCTCAGACAAATTATGTTTTCAGTCTGAAACGGACTCAAACGAACGGGTTCAGTTCGACTTTAAAGGCAGACGTTCTCAATGTTCAGCTTAGGTCATTGAAATCTTTTGTGTCTTGCTTTGTAATCCAACATCAAGAACATATCACTGGACAGCAACCTGTTTAAGAGACCATGCTTTAAGGATATAGAGTAATGCGTATGGGATCCCCCCCCCCCCCCCCCCCCCCCCATATTGAGTATATTTTAAAAGAAAGGAATATTGCATAAATGTTTTGCCCTTGTTTTCTTATTTCCCCAGGAAAAAATTGAAGCTATCAACCAAGCACTTGTAAATGAGTATGAAGTGAGAAGAAAAATGCTGTTGAAACGTCTAGATGTGACAGTTCAGTCCTTTGGTTGGTCTGAGAGAGCGAAGGTACGTGGAAAGATTAAATTCTGGTTGCCTAATTCTTACCGTTAACAGTACAGTCAATTGACTGCTAGCATACATTTTTGTAAAACATGGAATAAAATACTTAGTGTACCGTATACCCATATTGACTTCCAAAGGCTGATAAATGCTATTTGATTGTCTGTTTCACAGACACATGCTGGGAAGATGAACAAAGTTTACCCCCCTCTGCGTGCCACCCTCAGCACGACCAGCAAAGTCACTGTTGCTCACCTTTTCGCTGCCCGAGAAGACCTCTCCAAAATCCTGCGCACAAGCAGCGGCAGGATACGAGAGAAAACTGCTTGTGCTATCAACAAGGTCAGTTCCATGACTTGTTATGCCTCCGCCGGCGATAGCCAGGCCGGAGGCATTACGGATCCGGGTTGTCCGTCCGTACCCAAGCCTGCAGCCCTGGTCCCGTTCAGTGAAGCCGCTGCATGTTAGATCGCCGCTCTGGCGGTTGAATCCAGTATTAGGTCACAAGGCCCGCCTCCCCGTGTTAGTGGAGGGGAAAATCACAACCGAAATAATCACAGTATACGTCAGATAATTTTTTTCCAAAGGTGGTTTGTATCATTTTAGATGGTTATTATCATGCTAATGCCTGTGCAAGTGGTCATTTTTCTGATCAGTTTGTTTTTAAGTAGTTATTTGACATATAAAAAGGGATAAAAATGGATGATTGACAGCTGTGGCAGCCAGTCGCAAGCTGTCATTGGCTGGACAGGCTCTTCACATTATAGAACTAGCGTTAGTTTGACATAGACAGGACACAGTGCTGCTTTGTGCTTTTATGTAACGCTGCCTGGAGGTCTGGGTGGCTCTGCTGGGTGTGTGGGCCGGGACAGGCTCTTAGCATGGGTACGAGGTGGCTGTGCTGGCTACCAGACATATCAATGGAGCGCAATAAAAATAACATTGTTTTGAGAAAGGTGCACAAGGAATTAACGTTGGTTGGGGACTGAAGTAAGTTCCGAAAATATGCGTGTTTTATAAATTACTCCAGCGTTTTTAACATAGCAATAGCGTTAGCGGCTTTCGCTAGTCGGCTGTTTTTCGTTATTTATCGGCTTAATATTACTAACTTAACAACCGATAACGATAGCTGTAATAACACAATAATATACACATATTTTCAGAACTTACCAGGTTGTCCAACTGCCAGGAAATGTGTTTTATAACGTTAACTCCCGTCCTGGGTCAGATGGGATCTAGTACACAAGCACCAGCCATGAGCTAAACGCTAAGATTTTGGTGGTCAAAGGTCAAGGTCACTGTGACCTCTCGAACGCCATTTTCAAGCTTGTTAACGCGATATCTGAGGAATGCCTTGATGGAATTTCATCAAATTTGCCTCAAACATCGACTTGCACTCAAGGATGAACTGATTAGATTTTGGTGGTCAAAGGTCAAGGTCACTGTGACCTCTCAAACGCCATTTTCAAGCTTGTTAACGCGATATCTCAGGAATGCCTTGACGGAATTTCATCAAATTTGTCTCAAACATCGACTTGGACTCAAGGATGAACTGATTACATTTTGGTGGTCAAACTTCAAGGTCACTATGACCTCATGAACGCCATTCCCAAGTTCGTTAACGCAATATCTCAAGAACGGCTTGATAGAATTTCTTCTGATTAGGCTCAAACATCGACTTGGACGCAAGGATGAACTGATTACATTTTGGTTATCAAAGGTCAAAGGTCAAGGTCACTGTGACCTCTCGAATGCCATCTTCAAGCTTGTTAACGCGATATCTCAGGAATGTCTTGATGGAATTTCTTCGAATTTGCCTCAAACGTCCACTTGGACTCGAGGACATTTTGGTGGTCAAAGTTCAAGGTCACTGTGACCTCACACACCCAATTTTCAAGCTCTGTAACGCAACATCTCAGGAGCGCCTTGACGGAATTTCTTCCAATTTGCGTCAAATGGCGATTTGGACTGTAGAATGAACTAATGGCGGAGGCATAAGTCCGCGTTGCGGTCGTTCTAGTTCTTCTTCTATCCCTGTTTGCAAATGTGTTAGGAATGTGAACAAGTCCATCTTCTCGTGGTAGACTCTTCAGTGCACGGTCGTCGGTCTAGTGTGTTTGGCCATTTTGGTGTGTGCTGTCATTTACAAGGGCTAAAGTAGAATTATGGCAAAACGCATAATTAAATGTAGAATCACTGCTACCTTCAAAGCCAGCAGACTGTTCACAGGCACCCCCAAGTCCTGGAAACCCCACAGAGGAAACGTAAGCATTTTGAAAAACAGGCCAATATTCCTCTCCCACCAACATTTACAGTTGATATTATGCGTTCAGGCAGGTAGCATTCTCCTCACATCCACCAAACCCACATTTGTCCATCTGACTGCCAGATGTTGAAGCGTGATTCATCACTCCAGAGTTTCCACTGCTCCAGACTAGTCCAATAGCACCAAGCTTGAACACTCCAGCGGCTGCTTGGCCATGGAAACCCAGTTAATGAAGCTTCCAACAAACTGTTCTACTGCTGATGTTCCTCCAGAGGCAGTTTGGAATTCAGTAGTGTGTACTGTGTTGCGACTGAGGACATATGATTTGTACGCAGTACGCACTACACTTAAGCACTCGGCGGTCCCGTGCTGTTAGCCTGTGTGACTGACCGCTTGACACCCGAGGCGTTTCTTACTGTACAGTTGACCGGCGCTACACTAGCAGGGCAGAAATTTGATGAAGTGACTTGTTAGAAAGGTGGCATCCGATGACTGTGCCACGCTGAATGTCACTGAGCTCTTCAGTAAGAGTATGGAGCATTCTACTGCCAATGTTGTGGACATTGCATGGCTGTGTGCTATCTGTCAGTAATGCCTGAAATAGCCAAATGCAGTGGTGGAACCAAAGACGAATTTCCACTTGTGGACAATAAAGTTTTCGTAGTCGTAATCCAGTATTAGAAGGGGTGTCGTCTGCATACGTTTGGTCATGTTCTATGTGAACAAACAGCCAAATTACAAAACACTACATTGATCCCATTCCCAACTCTTATGACCCCTCCTTATTAATGTGCTTAGTGAAACTGAGACAGAGAAACTTTATCTCAAATGGATGAAATTGACAAAAACGAGGGCCAAATTTGTTTGGCCTGTGGGCTCCACTTTGGGCTGGCCAAGTTCAATATTTCTCTTCTTCTCAGGTCCTGATGGGTCGGGTGCCAGACAGAGGAGGCCGGCCCTGCGAGATTGAGCCTCCTCCTCCAGAGATGCCCTCCTGGCAGAAGCGTCAGGATGCTCCCCAAGGAGGAGGAGGAAACTATGGCGGGCGTGGCGGGGGCGGCAGCAGAGGGGGCTACGATCAGTACTCCCAAGGTGGCCGAGGAAGCTACGAGAGAGGAGGAGGTGGAGGAGGAGGAGGAGGAGGAGGAGGAGGAGGAGGAGGAGGAGGAAGTGGTTATGGAGATAGGGGAGGTAGAGGAGGAGGAGGAGGAGGTGGCAGGGGGGCAAAGGTGCAGGGAGGCTGGTCAGATGGGGGTGGAGGAGGGAGAGGTGGCTACAACAACCAGGGTCACTATCAAGATGGAGGAGCAGGGAGAGGAGGTTACGGAGGAGGGAACTACCAAGGAGGTTTCCAGCCAGACCCCGGCTACTCTGGAGAAGGGCAACCAGGAGGAGGAGGAGGGGGTGGTTACCATGACAACTACCACCAAGACGGCGGTCGGCATCAAGAGAGGGGCGGTGGGCGTGGGGATCAAGAGAGGGGTGGTGGGCGTGGGGGTCGGGGGGGCAGGGGAAGAGGAGGTCGAGGAGGAGGAGGAGGAGCAGGAGGACAAGGGGGAGGAGGAGGAGGACAAGGGGGAGGCTGGGGAGGGAGAGGGGGCCAGAGTTTTAACCAAGGAGGACAGTTTGAACAGTACTTCCAACATGGCGGGCAGCCTTACAACCAAGCAGGCTTCAGTCAAGGCAGACATTACACTAGTTGAAGACACAGGTGTGGGGCATCACAGCAGAGTTCACACTACATTTCAGATGTGAACGATTTGGAAATGCCTTACATAAACATGAATATAGAGCATAATTAATATCCCCCCAAAGGTTTGAAAGTGGAACTGTTACACTCACTATAGCCTTTTATGGCTATACTGCAGAAGACGGTTCTAATCATGTGGTGTATTTGCTCTTACATACTTGAGTGTTGTTATGCATGTTTTGCTCCGCTTCCTCAACATATGAACATTCAAGCCAACGGTGGTCTGCCACAGACTGTTTGATGATTAGTTGGACTCTGCTGTGGTGACCCCATTTTTTGACACTAAATTAGCCTTATCTTGGAGATTATTTGAAAGAGGAAAGAGTCCAGAGACTTCAGTGCACATGCACCTACTGTATCTGACGTTCGAAGTACACATCATTTCATGTGGGATTCTTGAAGTCCATCTTATAGTTTTATTGAATTTGATGAATACTTGAAAAGGTTCAAGTTTCCAGTCTGGATTTTGTTTGAGTTTGTTTGACTGGGATCTCCTTTGTTACTTATTTAAAAGAGGCCACCTATTACTGCTCATGGAAAAATGTGTAGGCTACATGCAAATATGGATGTTGGAAAGACTGCTTGGATGTATGAATGAGATGAGCAATAAACTTTGAAATGAGAACACTTGACATTTTCTTATTCATTGGTGTAATCTAAAAACGTAATAAAAATACAAGTTAATGTTTAGTAAAATGAGTATTGAGCATTTGAGTATCTAGTCAAATAATTCCAGACCAGGGATTTTCAGTTTAAGGAAGCTTGGTTTCATATTTACTATTTTAATTAATTTGTGTGTAAATTGTAACGCCGACTGGATATGGTGGATGGATGCCTGTGTGCGTGAGATCTTCGGTTCGATACCCGCTTGAACGCTGGCTTTGCCTAGCCAAAAATCTGAAAAGCCGGGGACACTGTAGACACAAGATGGCAGTAGTGGAACACTACGGATGCAAGCTACCATTAAGCCCAAAGAAGAAGAAGGTTTTCTGATGGGGTTGATGCTGGAATGGATGGACCGGAGAGACCCAAGCCCGCCTCTGACCCTAACCCCAACCAATCAACACTCCCCATGCCTACACCCAACCAATCATCACTAACCTCGCGTCACCAGGCTCTTCTCGGCGAGAAATCGTCACTCCTCCTGTCCCTTCGGCCGATCCATTGTAGCATAGACTTTCGGAGTCAAGCGTAACATTATTTCCGGTGTCTCTACAACGGTCTTGCACCACAGACGTGATCAACACGGTTATTTTGTGAAGAGATTTCCCCTCTTACTCCACGTTGTTTGAGTTAGCATGCTCTCTTGAACACGAAAATGTATCGCGGTTTTCCAAACCCAGGTGAACTTCAACCAGGCCGGCCTCCATTCGGCCCTCCACGCCACGGACCTGGTCCCCCGCTCAGAGGGCCCTTTGGTCCGCAGTCCGGTGTCCCACCTCCAGCACATTTGCCTCCTGGACCTTGTGGGCAATATTCTGCTTTAGGGCAGCGCAACCATTTCCTCCACAATACGCCAACGAGGGGCCATTTCACCAATGTACGTACCTAACACTAGCTACACTTATATTTCGACCAGGGTTAGCTAGCTAGCATAATGCTAGCATAACAGAGCTAACACTATCCATAGACCAGTGTGTGAACCACAGACAGCTAGTTAATAGACAAAATCAGACCTCCATCCAGTTAGTAAGAAGCGGGTTGCTGCAATTTCAAATAGTCTAGCAATTGAATTCAAAACAAAACATGAACAAATTGTCCACAGTAATATACGAAGCTGAAGGTAGCTCCCGATTCGCGGCTAGCATTAGCCATGTGCAACCCGCCCGGGAACGAGTGGTACACTGCGACATGAAAACATTCATCCGAGTTGCATTGAGTGGATAGATAGGCAAGGAATAACTAATGTTATTGATGACGAGAATAGAATAACTTAACGTGTTTTATATGTGATTGCGACAATTATGTGAACAATGATGTCAAGGAGAGGAAGAGATGGATTTGTTAGGTGCATGATGGGAAATTAAATTCAACTTGATCTGTGATGTTCTTGAAATTGAAACTCTTACATCACAAACTCTTGTTTTAATACGTGTGCCCATTTTATGAACTTGTGGGTGCGAGGTAATTTGTTAACATAATTTATGAAATTGTGTGCACAATAAAAATATGGACATGGATTATCCAGCATTTTGGATTGACTTTGATAAGATTTACTTTGATTACTTAGATACTCCTTTGAGTGCAGGATCATTCGGCACTGAAACCTCAGTCACACCCTATACTATAAGTATGGTGTGGACAGTGTAGGAAATCTAGATTGGGGCAAATTGGGGCATTTATAAAGTTTTGGGGTAATAATAGTAATGTGTATTTAAAAAAAGAGACAATGCACATTCATTAACATGAGCATCTAAGTCCATCATATAAATGGGCCAGATTCTGGTCAGTCAGGTAGGGGGGGTTGTGGAGGGCTTTGAAAGTGACTAGGAGTAGTTTGAAGGTGATGTGTTGTTTGGGGGAGGGGAGCCAGTGGAGAGAGTGGAGGACAGGTGTGATGTGGTGGTGGTGTAAACGTAAAGCTTTCAGTGTTTGCAGCTACTATCTAACCATTTGGAAAAAAGGTATTGTGCGAATCACGACAGGGCTCGACATTAAGGCCAGTTCGAGACAAGTGGATTTTTTTTTTGTAGGACAAGTGGAAGATAAATTTACCTACTCCTCCACCAGACAAGTTAAAAGACCTGTGTTTCCCACGCAGACTTTACTTGGGTGGACCGCCCAGGTATATTAACGGACACACATGTATATTTGGCGACCAATTTCAGCGTTTATTTTTATTTTATTCTGCTTTGTGAAACATGACGCCAAATCAGAAGAACGGAGTGTTCATCTGTTTCCTACTGTCAGAAAAACCGTCTTCACAAACAAAATGAAAAAAGTAAATCATTGTAAAATAAGTAATTTTAACCTGGAGAAGTGACCTTTCTGCTTGGACAAGTGTGGGGGAGGGGGAGTTAATGTCAAGCCCTGCACAATTTGTGTACATGTAATTTGAATGTTAATTTAAACACCACAACCCGCCTTTGTACATTCGGTCCGGTACGTCTCTTTCATTTCCAAATTTGAAATAAGTAAGCTCCATAGAAGTGCCTCTCTAATGTACAACAGAATCAGCTTTATCGGCCAAGTATGCAGTGCACACATACAAGGTTTGCTTTTTGCTTTGGTCTCATAGTACTCGCAGACAAAAAAAAGAAAGAAAGGTATGCACAAGTTAAAAACAGGCAGGGCAAAAGGGTACATTTAGACATTAGCAACATTTACAGTAACTACTATATACAATAAGTGTGGTATAAAGTGTCGGTTTTAAATACCTATAGAAAGAATGTACATGTACAGTAAATGTGTAAGTAAGCCACACAGGATTGTAAACAAAGGCTTATACAGATATGTTTCCAGATATTGCACGGATAGATGCCGATCAACGTGAAAAAGTAAACAATGTAAACAAAGGCTTATATACAGATATTGCACAGTTAATTTTCCACACAAAGACAGTAGAATTTGCCAGAAATATGCTATTACAGTTCTGTTTTGTGTACAGCACTGTAACATGAATTCTTAATACTCTCAGCCCCACTGTAGCAGCTTCTCCATAGACCGTAGTACAGGGATTTCAGTGGGCAGCCAACAGATCATCCCTCCTGCAGACACACAGAGGCAGATCCCGCACTGGAGTCCCATTCCTGTGGAACATCATCCAGCAGACTGCAGGTGTGTAGTGTATGTGTGAATGAGTGTTGAATCTTGTTGCAGCAAACCATTGGCATTTTTTTTTAACATGGATTGCTTGGTACACAGCATTTATGGATGGGTGCTCTTGAAACAAAAACCTGTTGATATTCAGCTAACTTGCTAAATATATTTCACACAGACTAATTAAATGTTCTGTGTTATTGATGAACTAGCCTGGTGCACTCAGACGAATGAATGTGTTTTTGTTCGTTTTTTTTTTTGCTTTGAGGGTAGTTCTCAATATTTTGAAACCTTTTGTCAATTTAACAGTGAAAGGGCTGGCGAAGAATTCCTGAGATGTCTTGCAGCCAACAAGCCTCTCCCAGATTACCTCAAAGGGAACATGGCTTACAACCTGGCTGATGCGTTTAACTCGGCAAATGCCCTGAAGGCTGCGGTGAAATCGGACCCCGAGTTCCAGAAGCACGTGCCCAGGAGCAAAAGCCGTAGCCGTAGCCGAAGTCGCGCCAGGAGCCGCGCTAAGAGTCGAGCCAAGAGCCGCGCGCGGAGCACGAGCCGAGGACGCAGCCGAGCGAGGAGCAAAACCCGCGGTTCAAGCCGCAGTCGTGGGAAGAGTCGGGCGAGAAGCAGGGAGCGAGGGAAAAGCAGGGCGAGAAGCAAAAGCAGGGCGAGAAGTAAAAGCAGGGAGCGGGGCAGAAGCAGGGCACGCAGTAAGAGCCCGAGCAAGAAGAGGGCGCGTGCCAAGAGCCGGGCCCGGAGTCGAAGTAGCAGTAGTGAAAAGGGTCGGACCAAGGACCAGAAGAGAAAGAGGAGCCGGAGCCCGGGCCAGAGCTGCAGTGGCAACATTGTTGGCAGCGCTAACAAATCCACGGGAAGCGGTCTGTTACAGGGACTGAAGCTGGTGATGGACAGCAAAGACCTGGAAGACCGGTTGCCCACTCTCAAAGATGCTATCCTTACTATTCAGGTAATTCCTTCAAATTATTCATCCCTTCAGAATGTCTTGTAGTAGTGGTGGTGGGTGGCAGGGGTCATTTCAGTTCTGAGATCTGGGTTTGATCCTGCATCGAGTGTCAGTACTTGTTCTTGTTTGAAAATGTTTCCGAATCAGAATCAGCTTTATTGACGAGGCCAAGTATGTAGACATACAAGGAATTTGACTCAGGTTTACGTTGCTCTCATTGTATTCTAAAACACAAAGGTATGCATACAAGCTAAAAAAAAGGACAGAGGTACGTTTAAACAAATGAACTGCTATTTACAATAAGTGTGATTTTAAGTGTCTAGTTATTGTTTAGATACTCGTAGACTGGTTGACCAGTAGACTGACTGTGTAATTATTCTGTATTTTGTATACATGGTTTCGGGTTGTCCGTACGTCCATCCGGTCCGTCCGATGTTCATTAACGTCTTGGCGGAATTTCTCCAAATTTGCCTCAAACGTCCACTTTGACTAAAGGATGAATTGATTAGATTTTGGGGGTCAAAGTTCAAGATCACTGTAACCTCACGTCCGCCCGTTTCATGCTTGTTAACGCCTTGACAGAATTTCTTCAAATTTAGCTCAAACATAAACTCAACACTCAAGGATGAACTGATGAGATTTTGGTGGTCAAAGTTCAAGGTCACTGTGACCTCACGACGCCTGTTCCATCAAGCTAGGGAAAATGGGCCATAGCTAGGACTAGGAAGGTCGGAGAGTCGGGGTTCAAGGGGAGTGTAGGTGGTGGGAAGGACCGTGGTGAGGGAAGGGGGATGGGGCTAGGGAGTGGTTGGGGGCAAGTTGGTGGTTTTGGGGTGGGGGTAGGACCATTTTCCATCTTGAAAATGATTAGCCATGTCGTTGAGGTACTCATAAGTATTGCATAAAGTGCCATAAGGCTGAATGGCCACACCACTGCTCTGTGGGCTTCAAAGGATTTTGTGCTTGTATGAGTCTGGAGGCATACAACCGCAATGCGTTATTTCTAGTTTTTTCTTGCACAGTGGGGATCATATTTCAGCTGAGTAGGGCCATTGCTGCTAAATGACTAGTGGTAGACGCAACAAATTATTAAAGTAATACTAAACACTTTTCCCACTTTTTTCCTGCTGAAAACCAATGTATATGGGAATTTAGTCGTGTTGTTGATGAATGCAGGTCAAAATCCTGACATTTAGTGTAAATCTGAGGAATTCTTCATGTTTTACGTATCGGTCACTAAACTAAACTGTTCAAAGCTCCAGTATTAGATTCAAATTTCCCCCTTCTTTCTGTTGGCTCACATGATTGGTTGTGTAATGTCGGTGGTTCATGTCATCACCACACAACCCACCCACCTCCCCCACCAATTTTTCAAAGTAACTGCTGACAGTCATTTAGACCTTCATTACACTTGTACAGTGACACTTGGCTTTACCATATTAAGCCCTAAAACATTAAATAAGTAGCCAACAAAAGATGAGCGAATCCATGAGGTAGTAGCTGCCGTTACATCCACCTTTTAAGTAATTCTGATGATCTCTTCTGCTGTGTAGGCCTCAAATCAAGCCGAGAAAGTGGACTGTGCCCCCGGAGAGCAGGAGCACGACCGGCTGGAAAATGCAACATCGATGGAAAACGACAGCATGCTCCTTCCCCATGACAGAGTGGGCAGTGACTTCTCCTGGCTCCAGGCGTGTAAACAAGAAGAACCTGTGGTTGTCCAGAAGGCCGATGACCTTGACGACGAAGAGTCATTCCTCTACGGCAACGAATCCATCGGAGGAAGGCATAAATCTACACCGGCTGCACCGTTCGCACCATTCTACCAGACTCCAGAGCACTCCACATCCCAGAGCAAGCCCATGTTTGGTAGCCTTGGAGATCTCCTGGCTCTGAAGCAGTCCCTTCAAATGACTTCCCCGAGCTTGACCACTAACGTCCCGACCCCTGACTTCAACGAGTGTGAGAGGATCAAGAACATGCTGAAAAACATGGGCTTGAATCTGGGCACAGCAGACGTCGGCAAGATGATGGCAAAGATGCAGGAGCAGGAGGGTAAGCAGATGCCTCCTGCACAACTTCCATGTTCAGAGACAGCAGCATCAGTCTTGGCATTGCCGGCATTGGGCAACAAAAACGTACGGCAGGCACTGGAGTCTCTGCAGTCATTGATCAAAGGTGAGAGTCTTGTCTACCCTTGACTCAAAAAAGAACGTATAAAAAAAACATATTTCTTAACCCCGTGTTCACACTGCAAGCGACTTGTTTGATCGATCTCTCTATCCTGACTGATTGTGGAAGGTGCCAGAGAATACAGTTTATACCCCCCGTAGCTCCATCTATGCCAGAATTGGTCAAGATAAGCCTTTTCCATAATTGGATAGTTGACCAAATTAAACATGAATTAATTAAAATTGAACTTCTAAATCTGCCACATTTTTCTAATGAGCGGTAGTTTTAGACCCAACAGTTTTAAATGGTGCATGCATAAGGACCTAGGCAGCAGTTGACGACAAACATTTCCACAAAGTTTGCCTTTTTATGAGAAGCCATGCCCCCCCCCCCCCCCCCCATGGCCAATCAGTGTGAAAAGTTAAAGGCACATTACGTAACTTTTAACTCTTACTGACACTGCAGGCAGCATGTTCTCGAGCTGGCGCGCGTGCACTGTACTCCCACGTGCCCAGCAGCTGCTTGGAGGTGTTGGTTGCTTTGTAATGTTAGCTGATAAAACGGCAACCTGGACAATTTATTTGCCACATAAAAAACAAAAAAACCTGCTAGCTTTTCTCGGCCGTCAAGCATGTGACTATCCAGCCATCAGCTGTTGCTTAGCTCCATGGGAAATGAATGGACTACTTATAACTGTTGCTCGCAGTGTGCACACATGGTTAATGTTTTAACTTAAAATTATATTTATTTCGCATACTGTTGTGTTTTGTATTGGTATGCATTCAGTGGTCTAATTTTATTCAGAATTGGAAGGGATTGCTGTTGCGAGCTGATTTTTGGATCTGTTCTGCACTTCTCTCCCAATTGTCAAGGATAAGATTATAAGACAGCTGACCCTAGATGTGCTGCCATTCGGTTTGAAGACTGATGCCACCTGACTTGATGTAGATGTTTTCACTGTCTGTATTGCTAGATCATTTTAATGTAGAATGCTGTATTATGCTATTATGTTTTCTTCCTTAAAGCAACAAAGGAGAAGCGGGGGAAAAGTGATCCACATGGCACTCAGATTTCCTCTGACAAACAGAAGGTAATATTTTCCAAACTGCATCATCTATTACTCCTTAGCTGATTGACTTAAGTCGTTTAAATTTTAAAAATGGTGAAAACTCTTGTATTCCCCAGGCAGGTGATGATGAGCGAAGTAGAAAAGGAGATAAACAAACCAGATTAAGTAAGATGGAGACCTTGATGAAAGAATTGGAGAATTTGCTGAAAGACGAAGGTACAATATTTGTGTCCATAACACTGCTGCTTCCTGTCTTACTCATTTTCTTCATCATCAAATACCCCCTGCCTAGAGGCTTAACCCATTGATACCTGATGCAGAACCGCGTGACGCGGTTCGCGGTCTTAAAGGGATACACACACAAATGAGGGATATACACGCAAATGCTCCATCAGGTATCAATGGGTTAAATGTGACACATTGTAGGCATTCAGTGTATTTCTTGTACATTTGCAGGATCCGATTTCATGACGCCAGTGATTGGGTTTTACTGCCAGAAATGTGAGGAATTCATTGGAGATTTGACTTCTGCTGAAACCCATGCAGCCACCCATCGCCGCAATGACGCTAGCAGTGTAAGTACCCATTTACCTCCTTGTGGAACACAACACTGCGTTCACAGTTTAATTATAGCCTCCAGTCATAAAAGATGCACCAAACCAAATCTGATCACTAGGTGGTGAGTGAAACAGCAACACTATTTGCAAATAAGTTATAACACACAGCAAACTGCAATGCCCTATGGGGGCATACACAGGACACACGTTGGCTATTAGCTAGGCTAAACCACTGACCTAAATAATATGGACAAAGCCATCCACTATTTTTTGGACTCACGTTTCGAAGCAAAGTGTTGTCTGTCGAGATCTTGGGGGTCCTCACGCAGCTCACGTGAGATGGGGGGGCTTTCCCAGAGCCGCAACTCCGCCTGCTATTGGTACATGATCGGCAAGCTGCGCGATCACTGGACAGGCGACCTGTCAATCACCCCATTTTCTATCGTCTATGTATTTTACTCCAAACGGGCGAGTAAAGCTGCTTACAAAGTGGGCATTTTAATATGGGGTGAACGGGGGAACTACGTCACTCCCGGGCCCTGCCTCAAGTGGCCGTTCGAGGAACTACAGCTTTCAAGATCACTTCTGCATCTACCTAGGAAAACGGCAGAGCCTGCCCAATGGGCTATACGGAGAAGTGTCACTGGTTATCGGTCTGGCTTGGCCAGGCCTTTCTCTTGCTGAATGTAATGTGTGCCACAAAACAAGGGGCCAACCTAGTTTTAAAATGAATGAGCCGGGAGGAGCTTAAAGGAATAATTAAAGGAACACTGCCGATTTTCAAGGAGCTTTGTATCATCACAAAATCAGTAGTAGCCTATATCCGAAAGCTGTAAACAGTTTTGCAGGTATTCATTCGTTTGTGTGTTTTCTCTGTTAAAGGGATAGTTTGGATTTTTTGATGTGGGGTTTGGAGAAATGGAGACGGCCGTGTCAGGCAAGTAGAGTTGTCTGCTGCTGAGTGTGAACAGAGTCACAAGCAAAAACACACACACACACACACACACACAGAAAATGCTTCCACACTGCTCACCTGGCGTAATCCAAGTCTCCACAAGCCCTGAGATGCCAGGCTGATTTGAAAAGATGTCATTTATGCCCCGTTTTTTTTTTAGCTGAAATCGTCACTGTAGCCAGGTGCAACAAGAAGTGGTGCTCCACAACAGTTCTGGCAGCACATGGCTACGGTGAATATTTCAGCTACAAACGGGGTGTAAATGACGTCTTTTCAAGTCAACTTGGCACCTCGGGGCTTGTGGAGACTTGGATTACTCCAGGTGAGCAGTATGGAAGCATTTGTCTCTTTTCTTTTTCACTGACCCTGTTCACACTCGGCAGACTGCTCTGCTTTCCTGATGCAGCCGGTCTCCATTTCTCCAAACTGGGACATCGCCGGCTGTCGGCAAGATCAACCCCACATAGAAAAATACTAACTATCCCTTTAATGTCTTCATGCTGCAAAAATGATGGTTTTCACGTGTCTTTAGCAGAAACGCGTGCCGGTGGACAAGAGCGCCGAAGACGGCAAAGGACACTCCCGCTATCACAGCAGCAGCAGAAACACTCAGCCTGCAGACAGGAGAGACCAGAGGGGTTCCAGGGATTCCAGTTACCACAGAGACACAGGAGACAAGAACCACAGAGATCACCACAGAGACACAGGAGACAAGAACCACAGAGACCAGCGTCGAGATGCAGGAGACAAAAACCAGCGAGATCACCAGAGGGACGAGAGAGATCACAAACACGACGACGACGCCAGAAGCCACAGGAGCGAGCGGGAGAACATCTCCTTGAAGGAGGAGATGATGAAGGAGAGGATTCTGATAACTGTGCCTGGTAAAGTGACACCTCCCAATGTCAGGGTCAAGGAGGAGGCAGACAAGGACCAGGCCTTAGGAAAGCATGGTCGAATCAAACCGGAGGACACAAACCGAAAAGGAAAATCTTCCAAGGGTCACGGAGATAAAGATGAAAGCAGCGAGAGCAGCGAGGACGATAAAGGAAAAACGGACACAACAAAGTCACCTAAAAAGAAGAAGGAGAAGAAGAAGAAGAAAGAGAAAAAGAAGAAGAAAGAGAAAGGGGATAAGTCCTAACTTGTAATATACGTTGTCCGTTTTCATTGCTATACTGAACCACATGTTAATGTATGGCAGCTTCTTAATCCAAAAGTTTTTGATATTTTTAAAGTTGCAAATTTTACAATTAGAATCCAGGATCATTACAGAAGAACCACGTTTTACTTTCTGTCACTTGTCTTTTCCCAGTTCTTTTTGTTAGCCTTTATATGAATGACAGACGCTCGATTCAGAAGTGAAATCCAGTCCTCAAAAATCGCAAAAAAAAAAAGGTGATACACCTGTGTGCTTATGCACATTATGTCTCATGCTCTCAATTTGTTTTCTATCAGAACTTAAAATCTGTTATCAAGTATGCTCTCGCACAGTGACTTAATTGAAAGTGTAGAGAGAAAATACTGGTATGTAAATAAACTATTTTTTGAGAACCCACACATATTTTGCCATATCATTATCATGTGTATGTTTTTCCCAAGGACCAACAACAAAGTAAATATGTGATGTATTTTTATGCCTCCGTCGGCGATAGCCAGGCTGGAGGCATTATGGTTTCGGTTATGGTTAACGCGATATCTGAGGAGCGCCTTGACGGAATTTCTTCCAATTTGGCTCGAACGTCGACTTCGACTCAAGGATGAACTAATTAGATTTTGGTAGTCAAAGGTCAAGGTCACTGTGACCTCACGGATGCCATTTTCAAGCTCTTTAACGCGATATCTCAGGAACCCCTTGACGGAATTTCATCAAATTTCCCTCAAGCATCCACTTGGACTCAAGGATGAACCGATTCAATTTTGGTGGTAAAAGGTCAAGGTCACTGTGACCTCACGAATGTCATTTTCAAGCTCGTTAACACAATATCTCAGGAATGCCTTGACGGAATTTCATCAAATTTCCCTCAAGCATCCGCTTGGACTCAAGGATGAACTGATTACATTTTAGTGGTCAAAGTTCCAAGGTCGCTGACCTCACGGAACGCCGTTTTCTTTCTCATTAACGCAATATCTCAGGAACACCTTGATGGAATTTAGGCACATTTGGCTCAAATGTCCACTTGGAATCAAGGATGAACAGATTACATTTTGGTGGTCAAAGGTCAAGGTCGCTGACCTCACAAACACCATTTTCAAGCTCGGTAACGCCATATCTCAGTAACGCCTCGACGGAATTTCTTCACATTTGCCTCAAATGTCAAAGTCTGGACAGACATGGATGTCGACTGCTCACTTGTTGGTGGAGGCATATATCCACGGTGCGGTTGTTCTAGTTGCAGTTGAATTCTAATGTCCTTCTTACCTGTCTGCATTTTCCTCTCAAATACAAGATGACGAGACACAAGATTGTCTTCTGTGGTGACTCGTTAGGGGTGAGAAAAGTAGAAAAATATTTTGTCTAGCAGAATTACTTTTGTAAGCGTTTGCAAGCAAACTAATCGATGCAGTAGATTCACCATGTAGGTTGATAAATAGCAAAAGATGCACAAAACGTCTATGATACATTGTACACTCATTGGCCAAAGTAAATGGAACACCAGTTTTCCATAAAAACCTAAAGACCTGTCACATGTTTGTGGCAAACAGGTGGCAAAACCTGCCACCACTGTTCTTAATCTGATTATTTACACTGTGAATTTCAATTCATGAGCATGACAATGATAATTGACTAGTGACAAATTTTTGAATCAAATGCAATACCTTGCGAATTAATAACTGAATATACTCTCCAGCTAATCTAGGCCAAATCTAGCAAACCTTAAACCTAGCAAACCTTTTTGAGCATGAAATGTTTGAGTCTGTCAAGTGTTAGTTGCTCACTCCACTCGGCAATCCATACTGACAGTCAGAGGGGCAACTCGACTCAGGACCAAAGACTTTTATGTATTAGTTGAAGATTGTTCTGAAGATACTCAATTATACATGATGGCAGCATTTGATTAACAAATAGGATTCTTTTATAATATTAATAGTTCATTGATTGTCATGCTCTTCAAAAAACTGAGCCAAAATCTAAAAGTTCCAAAGATAAACATTCAAGGAACACTGCCTATTTTCAACCAGCTTTGTATCATTACTAAATCAGTAGTCTATCGGAAAACTAAACAATTTTGCAGGCGTTAATTTAGTTTGAGAGTTATTGAGTTAAGTTGTGGAATGACATCACTGGCATGCATCACCCCCCTAAAAGCCCCCCACACATGATCCACAGTAAAAAAAAAAAAAAAAGGCTTTGCACCCGCTGTGCCATTGTTTTCCTATGGGGAAAGCCTTGACGTCACACAACGCTTGAATTTGCCACCGTGCACTGCACTCAAAGTTAAAATTATTTCAACTTTGACCTAGTCACCACTGCTGTTTCATGAGCGCAAGCAATGGCTTCTAGCAAAAGCTGCTGCTGCTCATTGCTCTACCTCATGGTGAGTGGAGAGAACCACTCTTACCGCCATGTGAAGGCAGCTATAAAAAAAAAATCCTTCAAATTTGGCTGGGTGGTTAATACGTTTCTGGGGTGTGACAAACTCAAAACATTTATTTTCGCATTACATAGATGTTAAGATTGTTATTAGGTTACGTCCCCTCTTACTGTGTTCACTAAAGTTATGATGAGTTAGCGAATTGTTAATCCTAATATTCAACAACAAATGGCAGTGTTGTAAATGAGCAACAAAATTACTTTATCGATGGCCTTATGTTTTGTGAGTAGTTTTGGTAATCAGACGGACGGTCACGGTGTGTACAAAATATAATGTCAACTGGCAATCAATAACTGCCCTGACAAAAATCAAGGTGTTGTGGTCCCATTGATTTGGGACTGTTCAGAGTATTTTTTAAGCCGGCCTCTAGCATAAGAAGAATCGCCGCCTGCCGCCACTTCCATGTACCTGTGGTTTTAGCCACTTGGGAGCCAGGAAAGGTTTCAACTACTGAATGCAACATAAATAAGGTACTGTACTGTAGCCCTTAAGTGACTGCTCAATTTATCTTCACCACATGGTATGTGAAACAGGCTGTAAAATGCTGACGTTCATCATCAATTTCCCCACAAAGGTGATTGCTGGAGAGGAGCTGAAGCAGAGTTACATCTGTGCCACAGCCCGGATAAATGTTTACGATTGCTCTGCGATGAAGGTCGGTCTATAAAGAGAAAATCATACAGATTATGGTGACTGGTAATTGAACCTAACCTATTTTTCCTGACAGGATGGCTGTGTACAATATGTTCCATTTAAGCAGATCAGGCAGCTGAGGAGGATATCCAGCAGGTGTGACCAGCCACCTGGAGAGAAATAAAATGGAAAGAAAGTGATTAAGGTAAATACGTTGTAGTTGACATGGTTGACAAGCAATTTGTTCACACTAGTGCAATGTAAAAAAAAAAAAAAGACCTTTCCACTTAAATTGAATTACATTTTCTGCACTTTTAGGTAGATCAAAGGTTACACTCGTCCTAGTGGCCAGCATCAATCAACATTAGTGTGACTACTGCACCCAGAGACAGGCGGTAAGTAGACCCGTCGGGAGCGTACCTATGTTCCCCGGGTCCTATATTCCCCGGGTCCTATATTCCCCGGGTGTCAAACTCATTTTTGTTCACGGGCCACATGCGCCCCAATTTTGTCTCAAGTGGGGCATACAAACAAAATCAACAACATATAAATGACAAAACCACAAAATGTTCCACTTTATTTTAGTGTAAAGAATTACAGGTACATAAGAACATGTTTTCACGTAGGGGTATCTCAGCTACCATCAAATAAATTATCAAAATCTGCTGTCTGTAACTGTATTGCAGTTGATGGCAACTGTGCCATTCTCTATATTCAAGGGTACTGAAAATAGTTGACCATTTAGTGATGAATACAGAAAACAGCAATAGGACACTTAATATTGAACTTGCTCCTGAAACCTGGTAGCCTAGCTCTTAGCCTTCACAAGTGCATCACATTGGGTTGAAGGACTTCAGTGCAGTTTTTACACTTTGCAAAGTCATCCTGTGAGCCGTATGTTTGACACCCCTGGCCCAGAGCCATGTACCGTAAATTTCGGACTATAAGCCTTTTTCCCCGTTTTTTGGCCCTGCGGCTTATATAACGGTGCGGCTTATCTATGGATTTTTTCAAAAAATAAATAAAAAATAAAATAAAATCTCTTTTTTAGCACTCTTTCTAACTACCTATAAATCCACTTCTGTTTTAATTTCCTCTCTTGCCCTCTTTTCACCACACCGCGGACACTGTGTGCACTGTAAAAAAAAACACAGGTGGTGTTGTGTTATGTTGTTTTGTTGAAATGTTAATAAATGGGAGCTTCCTCAAACAGCCATCTCTTTCCCGACAATCCCCTCTGTGCATGAACCCTTACATATGGTAATTAAACATTAAAACACAATAAAAAAAAATAATAATAATATATATATATATTAAAACACCTGCGGCTTATAGTCCGGTGCGGCTTATATATGTAACAAACAGGCAATTTTGCTGCTGCGGCTTATACTCCGGTGCGGCTTATAGTGCGGAATTTACAGTATATAGAAGAGTCGAGACATCTCCATTCACTCCAATGGACCAGTTTTTTTACTCTCAAGAGTTCCAGGAAGTAAGGTCCTGGATTAAGCAGCACTGTCGAGTTGCAGCAAAATTGACAGTTTGTGTTGTACTTTCAACGTTTTTTTTTTTTTTTTTTACATCAAATTGTACATGATCAGCTTTATTTTAGCATTCAAAAGTAGCGCGAGACCCCTTCCTGGCTGTTCATTGGCTAATGAGTCATGCATTTTGGTCCTCCGCTGACGCCACTCTCTCTAAATTGCTTTCACCGGCAGGACATAGCGTGTGTGGGAAGATCATGTGTATTCTCCCCATAAACCATAATACTTGTATGGCATTTTTCTTGCTTCACAGCAGCTCCATTTACAACATCACAAAAAAGACAGACATCAAGACAGCCAGGGCAGAAAGATACATTCAATATGACATTACAATCAATTACACAAGACAACATTCAAGGCCCTTCAATGTACATTTGATCTGGGATTGTGCAGAAGAGTGCTTGAATCTAACCCCATTAAATGTTGGAACCCTAGATAGGGGGCACGGTGGCTCAGTGGTAGAGCTGTCGCCTCACAGTCAGAAGGTCCTGAGTTCGATTCTCGCCTGGGACACTGTGGGTGCTGTGGTTGTGTTCCCCCCCATATCTTCAGTGCCTACTGCCCAGGTGGGCATAAGGGCCTTTCTCTCTGTGTGGAGTTCGCATGTTCTCCCCGTGCTCCCCCAGGGGGTTCCTCCGTGTATAACCCCCCCACTAAAAACATGCAGAAGATCAGATCGTCATCGTCATCCGACCAGTGACGACAACATCCGAAGTTGGTCCCCGGGCGCTGTACGAGAAAGCGACCACTGCTCCTGGCCTGCCCCCCGGAGGAAAGGACATGCCTGGATGGGTTAAATGCAGAGGACACTTTTCACCGGCCACCGTCAGCATGAGTGTGTTGTGGCCGCATGCATGTATTGTGGTGTTCGTGTGACAATAAAAGACGGGCTTGTCCGTTACGAGAGGTTTTTTAGATCTCCGGGTTGAAGGTAACAAATAACAAAACAAGCTGCAGGTGCTAACATGACAATGCTAGTAGCTACCCAGGAAGACGGTGCAGTACAGGCAATTTACCAGCAGACATCACAAAACCCTGTTGTCCCTTGGAATGTTCAGAAGGGAATTTAAATTACACTGTCACAATTTATTCTTGGAAGCAAACACTTTACATCCTATTAATCTCACTTCATATTCTATTCCATCTTTTCAGATACCACACCTTCCTGGCCTATATGGACAACTCCACAGCTGCCAGGAATGTTGGGTCCTGTTATAGAAATGCCATGAAGAACCACAACACTAGAAACTGCAAAGGCATATGAGAATCAGAGAACCAAGGCCCGACAATGTTCCACAATAGTCTGGCTTGCTCACCACATAGCTAAACTATGAAGCCACAATGGACGATGCTGCTGTTGGATAGTTGGATGGCTTTAAGAAGTCCAGGTTCCCGTTGAAGGGCAACATAATCATCTGAAGCCATCCACAAGGTCAGACATTAAATAGCACTCAAATGTTTTAATTTTGTGACCGATGCAACCACTAGTGCAATAGATGGTGAGACATGTCTTCTATTATTTCTGGCCTACATATATTTTTTCTCATATCTTCTGGGTAATCTTGTTACAGACCAACAACATGCACTTCAAAGTCAAGCGCTCCTCCATGCATGGCCCTTGATGTGTGCAGCTGTCCCGTGGCTTTCACAGCACTACTAAAACTTGCTGCTTTCGTGTCTCACCACCAGGCAGCCATGCAGATAACACGAGATGAATTGCTGTACATACATAGCAACAGACAGTAAGTTAAACAAATGGTAACATCTAAAACTGTAGACTTTAACAAATATTCACACAACTGCATATCTATTTCAAATATATGTGATATAGTATGTGACTTGTTGTTGTTGTTGTTTTTTGGGGGGGGGGGTTGCTGAGTGATGTAATTTAATTATCAGCACAGCTTGGTTGAAAACTCAACTAACATGGTCTTCGAAAAGCTCAGCTGAATTGAGAACACCATGCCACCACAGGTGAGAACTTGTTGACTTATTGCTGATCCTTTCTTTGGATTTTTCTTTCTAGATGCTGCTGAGAGTGCATGGGCGAGGAAGCATGTGTAGACCTACTACATGTCAGGCAGCCCTGCAACTACCCAGTTAAGACAACTGACAGGGCTGACAGTAGGACGGCAGCGCGAAAGCAGAATCCACGGAAGGTTTCTAGAAGTGCGCTTAATTTATTATTGAACCCTTTTCCCTTCATTTATAGGTATGAAATGACAATATTTATCCAAAAGACTTCATTGAATATCATCACAGAAATAAATGATATAGATAAAAAAAAACAGACACTTTTTGATGTTTGATTGATGGTATGGTAATCTATATTGACTAACCTGTCAAAGGCTTTTTTTCTTCCCTAGGGATGGGGTATTTGGACAGATTCTTATATCAATAAAGTTTTTTTTATGTGTTTTTCATACAGCCATTTTTTGCAGCTGGTGTCTCGCAAAATCTTAACCGGTATCTTGTCCTATCCATCCAAAGACACAACCATCAGAGACAAAAGGTGCATGCATCTCATCAATACCTTCAGATGGAGTTGTCTTCAAAGGAAGAACATCAGACTCAGACATAACCCTGCTTAGTGCGGTGCACAAGACGCAAACTTTCAGCAACATTGAAGTCAGTATGCACACCGTTAGATCTACTTCTTTTTTAACTATTTTATTTAAAATTTTTATCGAACAATATACGAACAAGACAAACAGGCTCAGACACAGGAAAAGAAAGGGGGGGGAAACATACATCATGAACATTCAACATTACAACATGGCGCTACCAGCCGTACAAGGTGCTTATGTGTTTGTAAGAGGTCATGTGCATGGGATCCCGTGCAAGGAGTCCATGAGACACCAGCCGGGTGGTTACATGCTGCCACTCCGACGTTCTGCCACTCCGAAATATCGGCACTCAGAAAGGGGGTCTATATTCCCCGTTTTTCACTAACCTCTCCCAGCCCCCACGCCAAACCTAACCTCCCCCCATGCCTAAACCTAACCTCCCCCAGACCCTAACCCAAAACCTAACCTCTCCCACCCCCACGCCTAAACCTAAGGTCGGCATTGCGGCTTCTAAGGTGAACGACCGCCAGTCCGAATAATGGAAGTTAACGTTCGGAGTGGCAGCATGTCGGAAAGGCAGAGGAACCCCCAGCCGGGTGAGCCTTCCATCACTCCCAACCAAGTCACTTATCATTCTTAACCTCGTCAAAGTAGGCCAAAAACGGGTCCCAGATAGTTAAGAACCTTCCAAGCAAGTTGGTTCTCAATGACCTAAGTCTCTCCATCTGTATAATAGAGATCATGTCCATCAGCCACACCTGAAAAGAAGGTGAAGAGGCCTTCCATTCCGTTTGGCGACAGTTGTCCCCAGTCACATCTACTTCTACCTGTGAACATTAATGACTGTCATCAGCTCTTATCAGATCCAATTTCAATATCTGCTTTTGCGCTCTCCCTTTCCAAGGTGACCTTAACCCTCATTTCCTCCTCCAACCTCTCCTCCATTTTTGTTTTCTCTAGCGCCCGGCCTTGCACCATAGATGCACATTATAATCACCTAGTCTATTGAACGTTTTTTTTCCAATCATAAGCAGAGATGGGAAGTAACAAATTATTGGTACTGAAGTAGCCTACTGTACTTACACTTCCCTTGTCAGAGTAAACCCTAGAAATCAGAGATCCTCACAGCTCAGCAGGATTCCTTCCCCTGGCTGTCGCCGTTCAAAACTGACTGAGGCTTGAGCCACTGAGCCTCACAAGGTCAAGTCATTTCTGTCAGAGCTTTTCAGTCTTCACTTGGGAAGTTCTTCAAAATCCAAGTTCTCACTAAGGCTCGAACCCACAACCTCCAGACTGGAGTTGCTGTCCAGAGCGCTGGGCCAGTAGGTCGAAGTGCTGCACATGGTGTTCCTCAGAGCTTCTCAGTCTTTACTTTGTTTCTAGACTTTCAGAATACAGACTTGGATGTGATCCGGCAACCTCAAATCCAGTGATTCAGCTCAATAAGCTTGACGTTAAATAGGACTTGAGCAGTTGATAAAAACAAAACAACACAAAGCCACAATGGCTTTGTGCGAATATACCCATCACAGAACATGCGTATCTGTAGCTCTCCGACTTAAAGAATGCAGTTCAATGTGCCGTGGATGGAGAGCCATCCGTATGCATGCACTAGGTAGGTACTTTTATTAACCCCCAGGGGGATTAATGCAGCAACACTTCACTGATTATTATTAGTATTATTGTTTATTTGCACATATTTAAAAACAAACAGACAAAATGAAAACAATGTGCGGGTAGAGACTGGAAACCCTTGGCTTATGGGTCTCACCTCAGAAATAAAATATTAATATTTATTTATATTAATATTAATAATCCATACACAATATCAACAAAAACAAGAGAAAAGAAACATGCAAACAAATAAGGGGAAAAAAGCAACAGAAAAAATGAAAAACGCAATCAAAATGAGAGTAGATAGACAAGTAGACAGTTTGAATAGCAGTGTGACTCAGGGAGATTCTAAATTTGGATTTGAAGAAGTTAAGAGATGATGTTGCTATTTTTGGCAGTATTGATATAGGTGTTCCATAGTGGCACCTGTAGCATATTGAAATTGGTTATTAGACTGTGACAATAGGGGGGTCAAGGTAATCTGTCTTGTATTATGTGTATGTATGTATGTTACAATTTAGTTGGAAGTATAACCTACTAGACTGTGCAGGGAGAGAGGCAGGTGAGTATATACATTTATAGACAAAAGTCCATACCTGGAGTGTGTTGATATCATGTACTGTATGGGGACTATTTAGATTTTTTTTTTTTAATAGGAGTAGTTCCTCCCCTATAGTTGTATGTGTGTTAGAGAGAGCCCCAGTTTATTATCCATTTAAATACTAGCTGGCTATAGTGCTCTTAGATCAGTGCTGTTTCATATGAGCCTATAACCTGGGGAGTTACCTTCAGAGACCACATGAGGGTGCTAGAAGCTCAAGTGATAACGCTGGAAAGGGTGGAGAGCATTAAGAGACCCCCACGGCACCTGCTTCTCTGTCCCTGAACCTTCTTTCTGATGGTCCTTGCCATGGGAACTTACTGTAGCTTTCATATGAAAATCTGTATTTGATATGTATTGCAGCATTGGCAATCATAGTAGACCGATGGTCCTTTGATTGTTGTAGGTTGATAGGCAAATCAAGATATGATTACATGAAATTCACACACGATGTTTGTTCATCCCTTATAGATATTGCCATTTAGATGGTCTGAGGGGTAAAACATTTGTCCTGTACCCAAATTACAAGTAGAAGTTTGTGTTTTAGGTGTGGGAATTTTCTAAAATGCAGTTAGATGGTTAGTCAGTGGAAACACACTCTCCTCAACACATGTTCAAGGAGTCAATGGCACCCAAGTACATAGTCTGCTAAACCAATTTAAATACCTTGCTGACAGATTGGAGTCTTTAGGATATTCTTATAAGAAGAGCTTTGGCTTTGAGGATGAAACGCTGATAGCAAGCTGAATTGAGACACCATTAGGAGGGGCAGGGTCAGAGGAGGGCTGGGGGAGGGGGACATTAGTTCATCTGCAATCTAGAGTTTCACTGGCATCATATTGACATACTGGTAGTAAACTATATTCATATATCTATTGAAAATATATTTTGTGTTCTTCAGTGGAAAGCTTATTGATGTGAACCTTGTAAACGTAGGATATGCATGTATATCCCTATATAGACACTCAGACCCAGTGAGTGCTATATGATTACAGAGCTAAATAAGATGCTGTTAGGTAGGCCTTATATTCAAGTCACCACAAATTTAATAATTAATATAATTTTCTTGTACCTGTCTATTTGCCATCGTACCACAGTCTAGATCAATACAAAGGACATTGCCATAAGATGATTGGTTTGTCCATGGTTGAAAAATGAATGAAATGTCATTGTTTTAAGCAATGCTGCCTATGGCCAACTCTATCGATAGATAGGCTACTTATTGATGCCATACCAACTTTGCGTTTCTTCACAGAAATTCAAACATCATCAAATGCCACTGACTGCTAGCACAAAAATCTAGCATCATGCTCATGTCATTAGCATCAGTAATACAGTCGGTCAAAATTGTGTGCAATAGCCCAGTATTAAAAATTCTCTGAACCTTATAATTAACTGTGCACTACTTTGGACTTCAAAATAGAACTACTTACAAATGGGCAGTGGTGGCCCAACGGTTAGAGAAGCGATCTTGTGACTGGAAGGTCGTTGGTTCAATCCCCGGGACCGGCAGGATAAATCTGGGTAGGGAAAGTGAAAGTGCAGCGCTTGCCCCTCCCTCATTACCACCACTGAGGTGCTCTTGAGCAAGGCGCTTATAACTGCAACCGCTCCAGTGGAGCTGGTCAGTGGCCAGCAGATCAGACTGTGGTTGTACTGGTCAGCTTCCAGGTATGAATGTGTGTGTGAATGTGAACAGGGCGCTCCTGAAACTAAGAGACTCCCCCTGTATCAATAAAGGTTAAAACAAGTTTTTATTATATTCACTGACTTGAGTGGCGTAATGGGTTATTTTCTAGTTGTAATAGAGGGATAACGTTCACTGCTTGGATCTGACTGTCACCATGGGCATTGTTTTAGGATGCAGAAAAGTTAAATGAATGTCCAGGAAACTGCTTTCCATAGAATGAATAATATTATTTGCCACAGCAAGCAATCATTTGAGCATGGAAGAAAAAACACATGTACCTCCATTACAAGGTCCTTCAAGCCTGATAACAAGACTGTTGCCATGGCCTCACCCTTACCACCACAAGATGGGAAGCTTCGACGATCTGGTCACACACTTTGCATGGGGTGGCAGTGCACTGAGCAGCACTGACTTAAAGCAACCCGTGTGTGTTTTTTCTCCCATGCTCAAATGATTGCTTGCTGCAAATAAATATTATTCATTTTGTGGTAAGCAGTCTCCTGGACATTCATTTATGATGGAATTTAGAAACAAGGTAGCTGAAGTTGTGCTGCTTCTACTGTAATTATCAGGCCAAATACATCCTTCATTTAGGAATTCACAACCTTTGACAGTTAATTAGGGATTAAAAAATGATTGGGCAGAGGAGCTGTTAGATAGGGTAATAGTTATTTAGATCATAAGAATTACCACCCTGTTGTAGAGATTGAACATGAGCTGCCTTCTAAATTCTTCATATCATTCATACCGAAGTGCATAGTCAAATTAAAAACATGGGTCAAAAGTTCAGCAATAAGAGGTACTTAGAGCTAACACACTTTGGTCTATCACATCTGTCGCACCAGATCTTTTTAAATATTGAAGTTGACAAAGCTCCAAGGACATATTTTATATTACAGAGGTGAGATGAAAGAAAATAAGTTTTGATTGGGTGAGACAATATCATACTGAATCCTTTCCTTGTTTATGGGGTATTAGATGTGCCATCTTTGAATTTCAGGTAAATGAATCTGATAGAAGGACTATTAAAAGTATTACTAATGACTTTAGTAATACATACAGTATATGGTCAGATATGGCTGACTGAACTGAACTGTTTCCCTTAACAGTTACAACCAATGATTGTGTGACTGTTTCCACCAATTCTTCCAAAATCAATTATTTTCTTCCATCTCACTATAAGACTTATTTTCTGTTGATCCAAGGAACCTGCCATAAAGACGGTGCTTATAAATCCCAATGGCTGGTGAAAACTATCATTCAAAACACTTGTCAAAGATGCTGCAGCAATACACAAAAGCAAGAGATAAAGGGCCATATTTCTTTGTAGCCTACCATACCTCATGTACTTGTATGTGGCTGCACTGTTTTGTTTGATGTGTCACAGCAGATTCAAGACCCTGCTCGTCATCTAGGGCAGTAATTCTTAAACTGTGGTCCGCGGGGCTCCGCCTGGGGTCTAGCTGCCATTTGTTTTTATTTTATACAGAACTACTTTTACAGAAACGTTTTTTTTTTTATTATTAATATTTTTTTTTGGGGGGGGGGATTACTTTTGCCTTTAATGGGCAGACAGGAAGGGTGGGGAGAGGGAGGGCATGACATGCAGCAAATTGACCACGGGTCGGATTCGAACCCGGGTCGGCCGTGCAAAGGACAGGCTAAGCTTTTATGGTACGCGCTCTACCAGGTGAGCCACTGGGATGCCCATGGTCCATGGTGGACCATGGTTCAGGAAAGTAGGAAATGTGAGTATGTGAGCATACTTTGGTAGTAAGTAAATTTAAGTTGGATCAGCACAGCATTGCAGCAGCTATTCTTCCTGGGGTCCACAAGCTCAAGATGTTATTAGGATGTTTTATTTAACCTAACATACTGTACATGTCTTTGATGGTGGGAGGAAACCCACACGAACTTGGGGAGAACATGCAAACTGAAATGAGCTGGGACGGCCCGGGGTTCGAAAATACCTTCTTGCTGTGAGGCAGCAGTGCGAACCACTGAGCCACCGTCCTGACATCAGGATAGCTTCCGCTGCTTCCCTGGCATCAGTCCAACCGCTTATCTCCAGCCAGCACATTCCTCTTGGGTGCGATCACCACTGCCTCGGTGTCCGTTTGGCAGTTCATTTGTAGACACCAAAGTGGCCAAACAAAACAAGCAACAACTGCAGACATTGTAACTACTCTAACCTTAACCTGAACTAGCAAACAAAGGGCCCTAGCTTACACCTGAACTACCTAGCAAACAAAAGGCCCTATAGCTTACACCTGATCTACCTAGCAAACAAAGGGCCCTATCTTACACCTGAACTACCTAGCAAACAAAGGGCCCTAGCTTACACCTGAACTACCTAGCAAACAAAGGGCCCTATCTTACACCTGAACTACCTAGCAAACAAAGGGCCCTATCTTACACCTGATCTACCTAGCAAACAAAGGGCCCTATAGTTTACACCTGAACTACCTAGCAAACAAAGGGCCCTATAGTTTACACCTGAACTACCTAGCAAACAAAGGGCCCTATCTTACACCTGATCTACCTAGCAAACAAAGGGCCCTATAGTTTACACCTGAACTACCTAGCAAACAAAGGGCCCTATAGTTTACACCTGAACTATCTAGCAAACAAAGGGCCCTATCTTACACCTGATCTACCTAGCAAACAAAGGGCCCTATAGATAACACCTGATCTACCTAGCAAACAAAGGGCCCTAGCTTACACCTGAACTACCTAGCAAACAAAGGGCCCTATAGTTTACACCTGAACTACCTAGCAAACAAAGGGCCCTATAGTTTACACCTGAACTACCTAGCAAACAAAGGGCCCTATAGTTTACACCTGAACTACCTAGCAAACAAAGGGCCCTAGCTTACACCTGAACTACCTAGCAAACAAAGGGCCCTAGCTTACA
This sequence comes from Poromitra crassiceps, assembly GCF_964638095.1. NCBI lineage: Eukaryota > Metazoa > Chordata > Actinopteri > Beryciformes > Melamphaidae > Poromitra > Poromitra crassiceps. The sequence continues at coordinate 28,289,864 of NC_139633.1, forward strand.
CCTGAACTACCTAGCAAACAAAGGGCTCTAGCTTACACCTGAACTACCTGCAGTAGCAAACAAAGGGCCCTAGTTTACACCGGCACAGACAGAAGGCATTTGCGGTAGTGTCTGTGCAACTGGCAATTTCCGGGCGTGCACCTGTGCCTGCCAAAGAGTGATTCACTGCCACTTGAACGGGTAGAAATAGGCTGAAAAGTAAGCACCGAGGTCCCTCACTGTCCTCCGCCCAAATACTACCCACGGCAGCCTACACACTCAGCCAGGTTAAAGGCCACCTTGGTCTGCCCGGGAGAGGTGAGTCTTCACTCGGTGAGTCACCAGGTCAGGTACTCTGTGAGCCTGACGGGTGGCGCCCTGTCCCGGGCGGACGAAGGTGGTCTTTAACCTGGCCAACTGTGCAGGGTAGCAGGCGGAGGACAGCCGGGACCTCAGTCTACTTTTCCACCTATTTCTACCCGTTCAAGCAGCGGTGAATCACTTTTTGGCACAACACCGGCAGTGCAATTTCTCAGGAAATCAATTAACTCTGCTCGCACGCAAGGCACAACTGGAAATTATGTTTTTAGTGGAAATGAATGAGAGATGAAGCAAATGATCACATACTGTATTATATACAGGTAGAGTAGGCCTACTTTGACTGCAACTTAGCATTACTCAATTGACCTACTTTGATCAATCTTTTTCAGATGTTTCTCTTTTTCTAGCAGCGTTGTCATATATTTCATTGTTTGCGCACAGTCAATTCTCCAATCAATGGATCGACATGATGGCTTATTGTGTGCTCTGGCTGCCAATGATATCTCTTGAAGGAAACTATTGTGCCGTTTCCATTCAAAGTGTGACAGTGTACATCACTTCACAACACTGGAATTTAGCCAGGCTGTGAGTAGCTGCGTCTGTGTAACTGTGCTTATTACACAATGGAATGAAATTAAATTAAATTAAAGGAATTTAGATGAAGAAAGTCCTGTTCTTAATGGACTGCTTCCCCCAAAATCAGACTAATAGCTTGCTGGTGATTTCTGCTTATTAGATATACAGTACTGCCATGTTAAACATACAGAAAACATCTCAATGCTATTTTGTAGTGATCTGCTGTTGGCAATACAATATTTTACGTGTGACATACCAGACAGCCCAAAAGCTGCGACAAAGCCTTTCCAGTAATTGATTTTTTTCTGTGCATTCTCCACGAGTAGTTTTAGATAACACTCTTTTTGTCCCATGCGCCTTGCTGTAGTAATTGCCACAGGTGTAATTTGAGCAGTTCCTTTGTATCTCTGAAACAGTTATGTCTCCATTGTCAGTCATAGTGTGTGCATGCAGACTAAAGCGTGAGGGGAACAATGGAAAGCACCATAAAAGCTTTGGAAATAAATCACCATTTTCCTTGCCCCCTCTCTCACCACTCAACATACCATTTTGTCAGACCACAGCTGGATTTTTTTTTCTAGCAGGGCAAATCTTTTGGGAGTGTTTGGAAACATGGGAAGCCTAAACTCTGTGAGGCAGCGCTGCTCTCTGTTTAACCTCGTCTTAACTGTGTTGCGTAGTACAGAATTACAGCGGATTATCTACCGATTATGTAGCGTAGAGTTGTGGAATAGTAACCGTTGAGAGACCGGCACACCGTTTGAACGAGGCTTACCTATTGGAAATGGTCCACTCGCTCTTCTCTTCATCTCTAGCTCGCTCCTTTTCTCCCTGCAACGAGCTGACAAAAGAGAGTACAGGATGATGGGCCTCATGGTAAAGCTATGCTACAGTATTGGACACAATGATTCTTACATATGCCTTTTAAAAGACTTGAAGGCCAGATTTAGTCAGCGCCTGAGAAATGAATGAACAATCAAGGCCTATTATTTGTATTTTCCAACAAAGACTTTCATTACATGTTCAAGTTTTCATCCACTTTTTACATCATTGGAGCCAACAGTGTTGATGACAGCATAAACGTGTCTCTTCTCTCTATAACACGCTAGCTGAACAGATGAGCTGAAAGCCCATAAAGAAAAGAGTTCAATGAGAGACTCGTAAGAAGGTACAAATAAACTTTAATGATACAATAAACAAATTAGATTTGGCGTATGACTCCATGATATGATGACGCTCCTCCTGAGCCCTGAGGAGGACGTCAGTGATATATACGATATAGAGCAGTGATACTCAACTTGCGGCCCGCAGGCTACATGCGGCCGGCGGGCGCCCCCTGTGTGGCCCGCGATGGAATTGCAATTTTATTTTTTATTTTTTTACAGTGCAACATGCAAGATACCCACTGAATAAGTGTCCAAATGTTCATGTCATTCTGGCCAATACTCCACTTCTGTTATAGCATTTCAGTCTGGAATATGGAATATCTTTCAATAATCTATGATTTAGCTGCTAAATTGTCAAATACTGCCGTCTGCTCGCTACCCAGGCACTTATGTATGTACTTAACCTAACTAACTTAACCTAACTATCCGGTGTGCACAACATTGTCAGAATAAACTCCGGCTGACACCCCAAAAACCTACAATCCGCTACAGAAAAATGTATATCGTTTGTTTATTAACTGGTCCCTGGCCTTCTATCATTTCACGAAAGTGGCCCCCGGGCAAAGCAAGTTGAGTATCCCTGAAATAGAGAATCCCCCCATAGGGAATTCTTCAGGAGTCATGATGTTGGTGGTGGTCAGGGGAGGAGGTGGGGCGAAACAACTGCTTCGGCGATGATCAGCAACTGAGGGGTCACCGCACAGATAGGTGAGTTACGACATAGTAGAAAACATGGACTCTGATATACTACTGCGGTTAGGTGAATGGCCAGCGAGGGGAAATGAGCTGAGTGGATATTGGCCAGAGAGGGACAGCGTGGGAGACTGTGATTCGACAAGGAGAGAAGCATGAATGAAGGGCCGTGCATATCAACGAATGGGTGATAAACCTGAACAGGGTGTTGGCTGCAGAGGGGAGAGAGAGATGAATAAAGGGGGCGTGCATATCAATGTATGGGATGATGATGTAACCTGGACCGGGCATTGGCTGAGGTAGTCTTCATTATTGGAATGAGCCTAAAGACAACACTTGTCATTGGACTGAGAACATGGTGGCCACCACCAGAACCAAACAGAAAACCATTCAGCCTAATTATTAGCTCAGTTGTCAGAACGGCTCATAAAGCCTTTGTGTAATGTTGTAAACCTCAACAACTGCAGTGGCCTGATGTGTAATTGGGAGGAAAGTTTGTTTTCACAATGCAATGCCATAAGTAACCACAAGCACACTATTATGGTTTAAGGCACCAAGGATTTTGGACCGGGGGGGCGGGGGCGTCTTTGAGTACTTAGAAAAGTACTATATATGGTCCTATCATTATAAAAATTCCAAGCTCGGCATGAAAACCATCATCAGCCTATGACAATTTTCGAACTCAGTTGCCAACGTAGTCTTCCTCCATAGATGGAGACACACTCCTTATCTCGAGAGTTCAAGAACAGCTTGCTCTCTTACTGTGGCACACAATCAGCACATTTGTAACCATAAAGCAAGGCTTTGAATGTAGCCATTCATCTTGAGTTGCCATGTTGTCATTTAGACTCCAAGGCCTGTGCTCTCCACAGCAACTGACCTTGTATTAGAGCACTAAAAGGCTTTGCCAGAAGGTGCCAAGTAGCATTAGCTTTGGGTCAAAATAACAGGGCTACAAAGGGGGAACTTAGTAATTAGGTAGTAGTTAATAGTCTGTTAAGCGACATGATCATTTTTCTAGTTTGCTTCCCATTGTGTTAACAAACTGTTTGGATGCCGCAGCAGTAGCCTATAAATGCTCTATGGCAGAAAAGAAAGCATTGGAAATACAATGTACATGTTGACATCAAGTTCTGGGACAACTGACAACCATTTCCATCTTGGGAATAGCTTGACATTTCACACCCTCATTCAGCCTTTGCCAATTGTAGGGACTTGCGTTTTGATTTGGTTTTCATGGGACCTTTGCAAGACACATTGATTTCTAACCACACGTTTGTGTTTAGAGGACAGCTTTGATTTCCGGTCTTGATGGATAGAAGCATAATGAAATCTCTGCCGGGCCGGTTCACGTTCCAGCACGGCACATCGTTCAGATATCAAACAATGTCACTGGAAACTGTGTTGTAACTGTTGGTGATTCACCACTGACCTGTGGTGGTTCGGCCATTCTAAAGATCTGTGTTTGTGTGTACTGTATGTGTGGAAGGTGGCCTCAATTATTGGAATTGTCTATTGTAAATTTTACATATGATGAAGGAATCTTTGACATTTTTTATGTGGGAGATTGTGCAATGTGTTTGAGGTAAAACCAATGGCAAGTTGAAGCCATTCCCTGGTCACATAATGTGATTGGTTGAAAGACTAAGCTGTGTCCCACATCCAACTGTACATAGTGTTGCGATTGTTGTGATAGTGTTGCCTTGAATGTATTGGTCATTCACTGAGAGAACATTGTATCTCAGAGCACCCATCATACTGCAGGAATATGCCTTAACATTTTGATTACTATCAAAATCATTACAATCACTAGTTCTGATACCCTTTAGAGCATGGAATCAGTGTCTGTCTATGTGATCTGATGGATGCTGTGGGTAGTGCTATCACAATTGCTGATACCTGTTGGGGCATGCAATCACTGTCTCTGTGTGTCTCAGCTCCTGGCTGCTTTGGGTAGTAGTGCTGTGACTGTGTGTGTGTGTGTGTGTGTGTGTGTGTGTGTGTGTGTGTGTGTCACCTGTTGGCTGCTGTGGGTAGTGCTATGAGTCTGTGTGGGTGGGTGTCACCTGCTGGCTGCTGTGGATAGTGGTATGACTGTGTGGGTGGGTGTCACCTGCTGTGGATAGCGGTATGACTGTGAGTGGGTGTCACCTGCTGGCTGCTGTGGATAGTGGTATGACTGGGTGGGTGGGTGTCACCATTGACCGTATTAATATAGGTCAGTGGGTGTCACCTGCTGGCTGGTGTGGATAGTGCCTGTTGGAGCATGCAATCACTGTCAGTCTGTGTGTGTGGGTGTCACCTTCTGGCTGCTGTGGGTAATGCTATCACTAATTGGTGTGTGTGTGTGACACCTGCTGGCTGATGTGGGTAGCGCTATTACTAATTGGCTGTTTTTGTTCATTTAAGTGGCCATAATGACCTAATTAAAAAATCTGGCCCTGTCCTGGCCCTCTGCTGGTACCCGTGCGAATGCTGTCAGGCCGACGGTGTCCGAGGAAAATGCAACAGAGAGGATACATACATCCATACATACACGCATACATACATGCATGCATACATACATACATGCATGCATACATACATACATACATACATACATACATACACGCATACACATACAGTACATACATACATACATACACGCATACATACATACACGCATACATACATACATACATGCATACATACATACATGCATACACACACATACATGCATACAAACATACATGCATACATACATGCATACATACACACATGCATACATACATACATACGCGCATACATACATACATACACGCATACATACATACATACATGCATACATACATACATACTGTACATGCATGTATGCATACATGCATACATACTTGCATACATACATACATACGGTACATACATGCATACATGCATGCATGCATGCATACATACATACATACATGCATACATACATACATACATACATACATACATACATGCATGCATACATACATACATACATACACACATGCATACATACATACATACATACACACATGCATACATACATACATACACGCATACATACATACATACATACACGCATACATACATACATACATGCATACATACATACATACTGTACATGCATGCATGCATACATACATACATACTTGCATACATACATACATACTTGCATACATACATACATACTTGCATACATACATACATACGGTACATACATGCATACATGCATGCATGCATGCATGCATACATACATACATACATGCATACATACATACATACATACATACATGCATGCATACATACATGCATGCATACATACGTACGTACATACATACATACATACATAAACGTGAAAAACATACATATATACTGTATATTTCTATGTTATATAGGTTTGCCTTTTTATGTGTTAGATGAATCAATAGCTTAAAAAACAATAGCTTGAAACACTTTTTTTCCACCTTTATTTATTCAGGGGGTGTCTTACTGAGTGCAATACTCTCTTTTTCAGGAGCGCCCTGATCACATTCACACATCTCATACCTCTTCTAGTAAGTTACCGTGAGAAATATTCGGCAATCAAATAAGTGTCTTGTGTTTTTGATCAAATAAAACAAAGTACACACATTACTGTTACTAAATGGCATGTGATATGAAAAGGTTTACATGTTGATATGCACACTGTCATATTCCTACATCGCTGCACAGAGTGTGTGATATTTTTGGGGAGATTCAGCAACCCGAACGCAGCCTTTTCTCCTTCTCGGCCATTGTGTGGAGCTGAGAGGCCAAAACGCTGCATCCTCCACCTCTTTCCCAGGCTGGAGCTCTGCACCGCAGCCTGAGACGCCCAGCTCCCCTTTTAGGTGCTCCCATTATAGCCCCCTTTTTAGCTTTCTCAAACAATGGCTCCTTTCCCACTCGGAGCAGCAGCCCCCCAAACACTCAGTGAATAAAGTTAGTCCAACATGCGGCCCTTAAACCCACCCCGAGACTGCTGCCGGGCAGCCACACTCACAGGATTGTTTGTTAATAGTCCAATTAGATAATTGCCATCTTTCACTCCTTTTCCTCTCTGTTTCCCATAAAGGCATGAATGGCACTCAGGGAGGGGGGCAGCCTGAAGTGGGCTTCTGGCCGGCTAAGGTGACAAGAAGGGCCAGAGAATGTTCCTTGCACTGGGTCGTCGGCTTGAATTGAATCATTGTAGCCTAATCAATGGTCTTATTGGATTACTGGCCACTGCTGTGTTCAGAGATATTGTTGCACTGACAATGAAAATAGCTAAGAGTTGGTGGGAGGGTGAGTGGGTAGTGGGCTGGAAGGCGAGTGGTGGAGAGAGGTAGGGGCCATTACAGGGGTATGTGTGTGTGTGTGTGTGTGTGTGAGAGAGAGAGAGAGTGTAGGCAGTCTAAGCACTACTGACAAGTTTTGTTCCCCTTTTTTGTGCTTTGCAGATGCGTAGGTTAAGATTATGAGAGCCGCAGACAGCGTCTGGCGTGCAAACATAAGAATACCGAGGGATGTAGCATTAATGAATGACCAGGACCTCACCAGGTCGCTCTGACCAGGACCTCACCGGGTCGCTCTCCATAGCCGATGCCCAAATGATAGGAAACTTTAACACAATTCCGATCAAAGCAGAGGCCGGCGTTTAGCATTTCCGAAAACGAGTGGGTCGCCATCGGCTTCGTAGATTTTGATCGAAGTGGATTTGTTCTTTATCCTCTCCACCTCTCTTGTTTTCTCCCACTCTCTGTCTCTCTCTCTCTCTCCCTCTCGCTCTCTCTGCCTCTCTCTCTCTCGCCTACAATAGCATAGTGGCGAGGTCTGCACGTTGCAGAATTCCGTTGATTGGCAAGAGAGCCAAAGGGAAACGTGATCAAAGTTCACCGTCGCGCTCCAGCAATCAGGTGTGGTGTGAAAAGTCGGGGTGGGTTGGCGGGGGAGAAATGGCCGTCCTTGTTCTGCGGATGGAAGAATGAAGCACCCAGGAACTTTCTCCAGGTCTGCAAGAGTCGTACCACTGTGATTGTGGTTCAGTTATGCTCGGATGCGAGACAAGACCAATCATTTGTCTTGATTCCCTGGGCTGAGAGCGGGCGAACTGAGGGGGACGGGGCGAGCGGACCCCTCTATCAAGGATCTGATCTATTTCCCCAAACAATTTAGCGTATTCATGAGGTTACGCAAATGTGGAGGCAGCAAAATCACCGTAATCAATTGAAACGGCGAGCGCGCGCGTCCATGGCTCTGATTATTTGGAGATCATCTATCAGCCTGATGTCTATGTAACAAGGCGAGGGGGGCTATTAAATCACTGCTGAGTTTCACTGAGAAGTCCATGATCATTGGGCGAGGGAGTTTGGTCGGCGATAACAGGGCTCCTTGGTCGGGCGAGGGAAGTGGTTCACCGAACATTAGGTGGCTGACTCTACCTGGCTGAAAGGTGCTGTTTTGAAAGTAAAACCCACACTGTCGGAACGATCGGGTGCGCCGTATTCTCCGTAATCTCTCAACAAAAGGGGAAAGAAGAGGCGGACAAGCGGAAGGTCCAAGAGGATAAACTGAGCATGGAGGTCAGGTACAACCAAGAGCCGGAAGGGATGGTGCTGAAGAATGGACTTAAGGAGGGGCAGGACGGCAAGGACTCCCAGGGCAGCCTGTCCAAGAGCTTCCTTAGGGATCAGCAGGACTCCTTCTCCCCCTCGGGGACCGGGGACAACTGCGAGAAGAACAGGGGGAGCACGGTCGACCCGGACTACTGCCGGAGAATACTCGTCCGAGGTGAGGCTTTCCTAATAACTTGCAGTGTGGGACTTAGGAGTTCATGTAAATCCGTCTGAGGAAAGAAGATTGCTTCAGTGGTAAGATTCACAGTACTGCCTGGCAGGCGTTTTAGAACTGAGGGAGAATCCTGTTTATACAAAGTTTTAAAATCGTTACTAATGTCAGCTATGGATGTTTGATGTGTGGTAAGAGAGTGGACAATTCATTGGATTTCATTTGAAATTGTGGCTGGCAGTTGATGGCAAAATGTCCTCTTAAAATGTAAATTATGATTATGTTAGTTTTGCTTCATTCACAGACCTGGAACCAGGGAAATTTGGTATGATCTTGTTTTTGCTCTTCATCCAACTTCCGGGGCATGTTTTGGTGCGACGACAATTACTGCAATATAAAAATATAAAAGATTTTTTTTTTTGTCATGAACAAAGTTTTAAATGCTGTTAAAGTAATTTATCTTTGCGACAAATACTTGCTGCATTAGCACTATGCATTGCATGCAATTTTAATTATTCCTTGTTTATTTTTCCTCTTCTGTAAATTTAAATGGATAAATGTCCAGGTATTTTACGAATAACACACAAACTATTATCTGGTCATTTACACGTTTTAGATAATAACAGATATTATATTCAGAACTATTTCTAACGTATATGAAAAAAGAAAATTTTTGCAATATTTGTTTTGATAGATATGTCAGTATCAATAAATTATGCAATTATGCAGTTGCATACATGAGTGCCAGCTGGCTGGAGATTCTGCACATAATTTATTTAATTTCTCTGATGCAGTGTTGGTCCAACACAGAGTGTTTGAAAACAAACCCTAAATATAACATCACTAACAACATGGGATTAGTTGCACAAGATATAATGAGATAGGACAGGCATACTAAACAATGTGGAGAAAGATCTTTCTATCTTTTTATTCAAGGATCTCTATTGGATATACTCTTTAATGCACATTTCCAACTTCTATGTCAATGATCACAAATCCAATTATAAATGAATTTCGGGCAGTTTTACGTGACAAGAAACATTTTATTTTACATCATCTATTCAATACTAGTTTTCTTTATTCTAAATTTAGTTTTTATTATGCTAAATTGCTAGTTCTTAACATCCACACACCTCTTAAGCAGCGGTAGGATGCTTTTAAATTGTGGCAGCAATACACTTGGTCGTAATCAGTAATTTAGTTTGTAGTAATGTGGGTATATGAACTGAAATTGAAACACGACACGTTTCAGTCTCTTTTCTTTTCAGTAGCATTGTACAGAATTTTGATATATCAGTGGATAGTTTTTTAAACTGTCCACAAATTAGCAGATATTTTAACCCCCCCCAAAATCAGAAGACACATCAACTTAATTTAAACCAAATCAGAAAGTTTTGACATCCAATGTTAGGAATATTGTTTATTTTTTATAGATTGATAGCTATCCATGAACTATTAAAAATGTGGGTACCTGTATCATGATTAACAATTTAGCTTTGCAGATTTATATATATATATATATATATATATATATATATATTAGTAGTATAGTACAGCAAAAATCTGAAATTGGGAAATTTGATTCAGTAGTAGTAATAATAATAATACTTCTCTTTTCTTATTTTGCTGTATGAACATTTGTTGAATCAAAGTTCCGGTGTGCGTTGCTCCGTCCTCAGATGCTAAAGGCTCCATCCGAGAGATCATCCTGCCGAAGGGCTTGGATTTGGACCGCCCCAAACGAACCCGGACCTCCTTCACCGCAGAGCAGCTCTACCGGCTGGAAATGGAGTTCCAGAGGTGCCAGTATGTCGTTGGGAGGGAGCGAACAGAACTGGCTCGCCAGCTCAATCTGTCTGAAACTCAGGTAAGGCGTACATCTTGGAAGGTCCACATTGTAACTTACAGTGTGCAATTTCAAAGTCCTCCATAAAACCATTTTATTCCATGCAAACTTGAATAAATTGGTTTCATATACTGTAGGATCAGAAAATTACAAAAGACACTGGGGATGCTTTTGTTTTTAATTTACCAAAGATTTCAGATAATGTGATTTTATTGGATATTTCCTTTCCTTGCCTTCAATTTTACCATTTGAAATTGAATATTACCATCTATTTTGACACAAGACAACCGTAAGACTGCTTTCCTTTTTCTTGGAAATAGACTGACCAAGTGAATCTAAGTGAAATCGAATCGACTATCCTTTTGGCCTGATATATTAAATCTATTTCAGTCATGAAGGGGAGATGCAGTCGATGAGACGAGACCGGTTAAGAGATTTTTAAGCCTCGAGACAATAGAGACATGGATTGGGACAACTCAATATTATGGGGTGTGTATATACTGTATATATATATATATATATATATATAGAGAGAGAGAGAGAGAGAGAGAGAGAGATAGATAGATAGATAGATAGATAGATAGATATAGATAACACACACACACACACACTGTAGTAGCAGCTGAGCAAGCTGTGAGCTGTTTTAACACTAGAAAGCCAAGCTGCCGTCAGGTCTCGCATTGAAATATCTCAGCGCTCAAAGTGTCCCTCCATTTTTTCTTTTCCTATAGCCACTCTCATGAACAAATCCTTGTTAGATTTTTCAGAATGACACAAGGACATACTACCACCTCTAATTGTATTTACCCCCTTAAATGGTCGGCGTGTCTTGCTTTCTCTTAAACCTCCAAAATCCATTGGCCTTCCTAGTGTTAATATAGATTATGAGCGTTTCATTTGAAGCTGCTAAAATTACCTGTGCTGTTGATGTCAGTTTCATTAGCGCCATAGCATAAACTGATAGCAGAGCATGCAATCATTTCATGCATAGTTCTGGGGGGGGAAAAACAAGCTTTTCGTCCTCGTGCGTAGCGGCGGGGGTCAGAGAAAGGTCACGATGCAGCGCCCACTGGGGGTGAACTGGATTTGCACTCTGCGCTTGACTCCAGATACCGACGGTTTCAGGGAAATCCCTCGTGCTCTCTCATGCTTCAAAGCTCTGCTCGACATATATTTCAGCAGGAGTTTTGACTTATTTATTTGATCCTGCAAGCTGGCTAACGGGACCGTGAGCTTCGTTAACGGTGTCGGCGGCGTCCGTCCGTCCTGAATGTTTCAGTGAAGCTAGACGAGGTTGACTCGGAACAGAGGTCAGTGCGCGCGCTCGGCTCGGAGAGGTGCAGAGAAACAATGGCCTTTTCACACCAAGTGACACCTAAGCAAGACGTTCACCTATTTGTTTTTGTACAACAAACTAAGTTCGGATGCAGCATATTGGATTTTTTGCCAATATCCAATATACCGATATTTTCTTTTGTCGATTTCTGATGCTGATACTGAAATATGCGCACATTTTCCCCCACTTAATTTCAGAGAAAATAGTATATATACATATATATATATATATATATATATATATATATATATATATATATATATATATATAGTATATATATATATATATAGTAGTATAATACTGTAGTGGAATTAACACGTTATTATACTTATTCTTATTGTGACCCACTGCAATGCAGACATACAATGCTTTTCAAAATGTACACATTCACTGGGGAAATTAAGAAAACTACTTGAACTTCGATTATGTAAAACATGCATTTTTTTTAATGTAACATTTTCTTTCAAACAAAACTGTAAGATTCATCCTACTTAAACAGGCTCGGATGATGCTCTCCCTGTGGCAATCCTGTCATATCGGCAGAAATGTTAGTTTTGGGCCGATATACCAATATTTCATTCCGATGACGTGCAATATCGTGCATCCCCCAAGTGTTTTTTTTTTCATTAATAATAATAATGTTTAATTAATAATAATAATGATAATGTAATGCAATATTTACAAAACTTTTGCTCGACTGATATTTAAAACTCTTTTCATGTGTGTCTCTTTCCCACGTGACCGACACAATTACTGCTTTTCTTCTTCACCTACATTCAAAACCAGCTGATTAATTTACAGGGGACATGCTTTTGCGTCATAATAATAACATAAAGGTAATGCAGATAACAGCCTTCGCTCCCTATTATTAGGCAGGACAATGGTGTTTGGATTTTCTTCCCATGTCTGCTTCACGTCTTGATGAAGTGCCCTAATGACGGCGTGAGGAAATGAACATTCTGTTCCCAGGCTCTCGTGCGGTGTGACAGCCATTTACTGAAGTGTGCACGCCTCATCATCTTTGTTTGAGCTACCACCTTCACCTCTTTATGCAGCGGGGATGTATCCTCTAAAATGGACATGGTGTTCAGCGGTTTTTATGCTGGGAACAGAAAATATTGACTGTTGAGCATATTTTCCTATAAAATGAGAGATACAATGCCTGTTAGCAGTTGGCGGGGAGGTAAACCGCCTGTTGAAATGACGCACAACTATATTCAAATGTGATCGGACTAGCAGGGGCTCGCCACTGATTGGTACAGTACTGTGCATGTACTGTATGCTAATTATGGGCCATGTGAACGTAATCGGGTATGATTGCTGGAGACTTATGGGGGAACATTGTATTATTTGTATGTCTTGTAGTAACTACAAGACATACCATTTGTAGTTAACTAGCTTAGAAATTAGCTTAGAAAATTGTGTTTTTGTTTCATTTCTGTCATTCATTCAACTATGAAATCATGTTTTGTGGTTATGGATATTTCAAAAATAACAAAATAGACCTGTTGAGACGGATGAATGACTGTGAAGTTAGAGGGTTTGTGCTCTTGACACAATTCAATACATTTTTCTGTCTTTCTAGGTGTGGGAATTTATTTTGAATTGTGTTTGCCATGGGATATGGTCCCACAAGACCTCAAAATCACGAAAAAGATAGAATTGTCCATGGAGAATGGTTGCTAGTGAGGTATAACCTAAGCATATATAATACTGTCCCCTGTAAAAGATTGATCTGAAGTGTATTGTTTCATAAGGCCGGCCCTAGAGGTTATAGGCCGATTCCTGGTTTGAGCTTCATTGTGTTAGAAGTTGAGAAATATAAGATAGTTTATGTGTGACGGCTATTTTTAAGTGCGCTTTGATTGAATTAACTGACTAACTGAATGTTGGGAGGGATATTTAAGCAGCACAGCGGGTCCTCTTCCCCGTGATTGAATGAAATCACTGTAGCTTTTGGTTGTAATCAAAGTCTACAATCATTACCTGGTAGACCACTTCTGTGTGTGTGTGTGTGTGTGTGTGTGTGTGTGTGTGTGTGTGTGTGTGTGTGTGTGTGTGTTTGTGTGTGTGTGTGCCCCGTGTGTGTGTGTGTGTGTGTGTGTGTGTGTGTGCCCCGTGTGTGTGTGTGTGTGCGCGTGTGTGTGTGTGTGCCCCCGTGTGTGTGTGTGCGCGTGTGCGTGCATGTGCGTGTGTGTGTGTGTGTGTGTGTGTGTGTGTGTGAAAGAGAGAGAGAGAGAGAGCATGCCTGCATACTTATATATAGTGAGTACTTGAAAGTGTGGGTGGGGGTTAGGTTGCAAACAAAGGCGTTGCATAAAAACAATGATATGGTTGGTCTGATTGTATCAAGTTGAGAAGATCTGTTGTAAGACAGCTCATGGTGTTAATTTCCCTCTCACTAATACTGAGATTAACAGATTATTGTTATGCTGTAATCACAGTTCCGTTTCTAGTTGTTGTCCATGAATGTGGCGTATTTGCCAACAATAGGAAAGTTTGTGTTGTTGTTATGAACAGGTGCAGCAAATGTAATATGTGTGCGGCTACATCATGGGGCTACATGCTGAAGCACATTTATATATAAATATACATAAACTGGGTGGTATCCTGGTAACACATGATTTGTTGAAGGTGTATACCGCATGATCGCAATGTCCTCCTGGGTTCAAATCTCTCCTGTCTCTCTCTACTATATCTATGGAAAGCAAAGAGGTCAAAAATAGTGTAAAAACAAACATGAATTCGCAATATAAAGCTGCGACCACGTATGCACATGTATGCATATGTTCATGTATTCTCACGCCCACCGCAAATTTTTCCGAAATGCAGGATGCCAGGGGCAAGACCTGCCCTGCTCTGCCTCTGCCACCCTGCATTTGCAAATTTGCCCTACACCACCCCCCCTTTTAGCCAATTGGCATGAAGAAAAACACACCCCTTCACGCTTGACCCCCCCATGCCTAATTTCAGCCCCCTAGGGTGAAAACTGTTGCCGCCAAAGGGCGGAGCAATCGAGCAACAAGCATACATTGAACATGTGGTCCTGGTGGCTCAGTTGGCTAACATGTCTGCCATGTAAATCAGAACATCGTGGGTGCAACTCTGACCCTTGGCCTTTGCTGCACGTCATCCCCATCTCTCCCTTCTGTAACCTCGCCAATAAATGCCAAAAAGCGAATATATAATCTATGGGTTCACTTTTGTTTTCGTTTGTTTGTTTTGTGGTTAAATGTCTCTGTGTTTCTTTTGTCCGTGTCCCCCCCCCCCTCTCCCAGGTAAAGGTTTGGTTCCAGAATCGGCGCACTAAGCAGAAGAAGGACCAGGGCAAGGACTCGGAGTTGCGTTCGGTCGTCTCGGAAACGGCGGCGACCTGCAGCGTCCTCAGACTGCTGGAGCAGGGTCGGCTGCTGACGCCCCCGGGCCTGCCGGGCCTCCTGCCCCCGCACTGCGGCGGCGGCGGCACGCTGGGCTCAGCCCTGCGGGCCCACACCATGGCCCGGGACGGGCCGGCGCCGGGCCCCGGGGCGGCCGGCAGCCCTCCGCTACCCGCCGTCAGCGTCGGTGGCTCGGGGGCGGCAGTGGCTCACGGCCTCTTTAGTTTCCCCGTGCCCTCCCTGCTCGCCACCCGCATCTCCTCTAACCCGCTGGCCATGCCCGGCTCGCTGGCCGGCAACCTGCAGGAACTTTCGGCCCGCTACCTGAGCTCCTCCGCTTTTGAACCTTACTCGCGGACCAATGGAAAAGAGTCCTTAGACAAGAACGTTTTGGAATGATGTTTTTTGTTTTTCGACTTACAAGGATTGTTGTCCCCCCCCCCCCCCCCCCCCCCCCCCCCGCCTCTCTGGATGCTTTTTGGTTGTTTTCTTGGATTTTATTGTCAAAAACAGTCGCCAGAATAAAACGTGTCTGCAAACCAGGGATACAGTATGTACAATCTCAACGTCAATTTTAAACAAAGCGGCGGTTCATTTGAAAACCTCGCAGCAACATTAAATGCAAATGAAACAACTTTAACAACTTTGGTGATGTTTAGGTTAGTAAAACAACGTGGTTAAGGTTGGTTATGATTAAATAACGAAAATGTTACCGTAAATGAAATGTAAATGTAGACTTTTGAACAGGCTGGGATGAGAACACGGCTGTCCGGTGTGAACGGCCCTTACTGGCCACAACTCTATTTCAATAGCAGACTCTATGACGTTGATATATATTTATCTAGATAGATGTATCTGATATGCAACATGTTTTTGCTTCAGGAACGTTGATATTTGACATATCCATGGATTGCAGAAACGTACAGTGCCAAGGTTTTATTCTGCCGACCAGGCTGTTACTGTCTTTGTTTTTTGTTTTTGCTCAATCTCTTTCACCTGTCTGTGTCATGTCTGTCCTGTAGCGGTTACTGTGATCACCTGTCTGTGTCATGTCTGTCCTGTAGCAGTTACTGTGATCTAGATGCACAGCTGGCGCTTCGCACAAGGAGGAAAAACAAAGACGTATACGCGCTCATCTAACAAAGACGGGGTTAGCGGTGGAAAGATTTTGCACAAAATTTGCATCTCCCTGGTTCGGGACTTTGCTACAAAGGTTTAAACTAGAGAGACACGTTCTCAATGACAAATAATTAGTCCTATCGTTTTAGCCAAAACAACAAAATAGAAAAAAGTACAGAGAATAATGGCTGCTTTCATAAGGAGAGTGGTGTATAGCAGGAAGCAGGACTGGCGACTGACTGAGGGTGGAAAGCGATGGTACCTCCTTTGAATTTGTGTTTTATTGTTTGATTGTGTTGACTAGATTAATGTCACTGCAGTGAGTAGTTGTATAGAAGGACAGAGGAAGAGAAAGAGAGAGTTGGGAAGTCAAGTCCACGGATGGGAAATCTAGTTTAAAAAGCACCATAGATTTGGGGAAGAAAGAAAAACATGCCATGCAGCTCCACCTTCTTCACTGCATGGCCGGTGTCAGGACGTGAATGCAGTTGTGCATCATGCAGATGCCTCGCAACTACGAGAAGATCCTTTTTTTTATCCATTTGTATCTGTTTTGTTTGGGCCTAAACAAACTCCAGATGTTGTCAAACAATGTGATAGTTCAGTTGTTCAGTGTTGTTTTCTCAATGGTTTTGTGTAGATTCCCCCCCCTTTATCATTTTTCAACACAGTCTTCAATTAGTCTTAACGATGCAGCACCTGACCCCCTTTTTTTGGTGTACAGTTTCTATTCCTTGCAGGGGCTGAGTACAGGAATGGGGTAGGGATGCACGATACGGGATCTTTTTGCTGATATCCGATATTTTCAAACTCTTTTGGCTGATATATATGCGTACATGCCCCCCCCCCCACACACACACACATCACCTAATTTCAGAGAACATCAAGTCTCTCCTGTAGTGGAATTAACACATTATTATGACTACTCTTATCGTGATGGCCCACTGGCAGTTGCAGATATACATTCAATGCTTTTCAAAATGTACACATTCACTGGGCAAAATAAGCAAACGACTTAAACTTTGGTTATGTAAAACATGCAATTTTTTTTTATGTAACATTTTCTTTCAAACAAAACTATCAGATTAATCCTACTTAAACAGGCTTGGATGATGCTCTCCCTGGGTTAGGTTAGGGTCATTTGATCAGCCTGTCATATCGGCAGAAAAGTTTGTTTCGGGCGATACCGATATTTCATTTTAAAGCCTTTATCAGCCGATACCCATGGCATGCCAATATCATTGTCCAATACAAAGATGTAACCGTCACAGGTGGTTTTTCAATCTTTAAGGCAATACATTGATTGCCTTAAATTTTCAAAAATCCACAATCCCTAATGAAAGATTTAGGAAGGCAGATGCATAATGAGACTGAATGGAATTATTGTAGTATAAAAGTACTGAAAATGATAAATGTACCTTAAAATTGTTATTTTATTGTAAATTATTCACATCTGTAATTAATAGATTATTAGTATATCTGGAAAATAATGAATGAATGTATTAGAGGGGCTATGAATCAATCAGAGCTCTTTGGTGCTGTTGTGAAATATTTGAAATTTGTGAAACGTGTGGTACAAATGTGCATATATTATGTATATGGCTACAGACAAAGCCAAGTGAGTGTTTTTTTTCTTATTTCATACATGTTGCTATGAATCAAGTTCTGATAAATTTCATTACTGTTATACCTTCTATATACAATGGCCTGAAGTGTATGCTCCCGCAAATTATTTTTGCTATGCGATTTTTGGTATTGTCTTGCCGATAAAATCCTTTGAATAGAGTGAAAAACAGAGGATCTATCTTGTAGGCAAAAGTCACAATACGAGAGTGAGAGGTTTGAAAAATTAGAATGTGATCTCTCTGAAATAGATTCTATATTCACTGCAATGGAAAAGCTACTGTGCATATATTTTTTTATTTTCTGCACTTGAGTTGAGAGAGACAGCAACAGGCAAGAGTGGCGTTGAACTATCAAAATGGACACTGAGTGAGCGTGGTGTCGGGGCCAAGCTATGCAGCGAAATGCTGCTTTGCCGTTTCTGTGATCAAGAACACTCAGAAGCCCTTTTCATTTTTCAAAAATAGGCTTGATTTGTAAGCACAGCCTCTGACTCAAAGCCGATGTTAAATGGATGGGAGGGAACTTCATCATAATATGCCATTTACCTTTAGGAAAACAGGACACGCACTATTGGTGCACACAGCGGTTTGCAGAGATGTCCATTTAGGGCACGCCCACAAAATGTACATCTATTTGATGTTCAGGTTTAGGCTTAGTTTAGCCTCCGGTAGCCTATTTTTTCAGTTCAGTTCGTTTTTATTTTCGTGACTGGACATGTAACAAGCAGAACATCAAGGAGAATACAATCACTTTGGTCGGTAAAGTGCAAGTTTGTAAGACACCAAGTCCTTTTAAACAATTCAGATCTGCTACTGCAGATGTGGATCTATGGATCTTTCATCCATATTTGACCAAATATGGTATATGCCAACAAAACTTTTGAATATTCAAATTTGGAGATGGTCCGTCTAGAGAATCCAGAGTAACGATATGACTCGTTCATTAACTCAACCAGTATTCTAGAAAAAATATTGAGCTTGGATATTTCCAGACATGAGTCATGACACAAGGTCATTTGGAACACATACATCACAAAAATAAAATGTATGTCTGGTATCCTAGAATAATGATGTCCTCATACTGATTGCATGTTTGACCAGATAGGGCGCATATCAACAAAACTTAGAATATGCATCAGAAATGGTCCATATTCTCTAGAGAATCTCTGAGATATCCAATCATGATATTTCTGGACCCTGTGTCTGTCTCTCCTGGAGGAGTGCTGAGAGGGGAAATGCAGGCACTGTCCAGCAACAGAGGAAACTGAGGCTCTTTTGTCCATCAGCACTGTGAGCCAAGGCAAAGAAACCTTGGAGAGAGAGAGAAAAAACGGTCACATTTACGCATCCCGCCCCCCCAACCGCCACCCCCATTCTCTCCCTTCACCCTCTGTCCAATTAGAAAGAAGGCCGGGGCGTTTTTTTGTAAGTGGGGGGTTAGGACGTGTGTGTGTGTGTGTGTGCGTGTGTATGTACAGGGCTGTCATAGCTTCAGACCACCAACACACCCCCCCCCCCCCCTCCCCCCATCACATGGTCCTGTCTTTAAGCTCAGGCCTTAGGAGGTGAAAGAAAGGCTACATCCTGTCTCGTTTTTCCTTTTTTTTTTAATCTGTTTTTCGTCCTCTTCCTCTTGCCATACGGTCTTTTCTGGTGACTGGCGCGTGAACACGTCTTACTAAAAGAATTGACCCTCTCATATATAGCACATGGATCCACTGCCCTTAGGCTCCAAAGTGCAATCCAATCCACAGAATTCCACCTGTGGTGCTAAAAAAAAGTACCAGGTACCACCTACCACGTAATATGGTACCTGGTAGTGGTAGGCTACCTGGTATAATTATGGTATTATGGTATTTTTTTTTCTGATTCAATTTCCCCCTGCTGCCCCGGTCGCTGCTCCACCCTCTGCCAATCTGGGGAGAGCGATAGACTAGGACCATGCTTCCTCCAACACACGCGCAGTTGCCAGCTGCTTCTTTTCACCTGACAGCTTCACCAGCAGAACGTCGGAGGATCACACTATTCCCACCAGTTCCCTTCCGCCCGACCGACCAGAGGAGGCGCCAGCGCACCGACCAGGACACATACCCCCAATCCGGCTTCCCACCCGCAGACACAGCCAATCGTGCCTATATCATATGGACGCCCGACCAACCCGTAGGTAACACGGGGGCGTGAACCTGCGACCCTCATTTTGGTAGGCAGGGAATCTACCGCTACACTACCCGGATGCCCAGGCTTTATGGTAAAATAACAAATCATGACCTTAAAGACAAACATTGTGTGGTCAGTACCAACTTTTCAGTAGCCTAGCCTACCAGCATTCTTTCTACAGGCACAAGGCTACATGATTTCCTGTGCAGATTAAGCAATTTGTTGGAAGTCTTTTGTTTGGGCACTCTGAAGCTCAAACTGCCCTCTAAAGGTCAGTCAAGAATGGCATAGCCCTTCACCACATGTTTCTAAGGTTTCAGTTGTGCCTGGGCTCATGCCTGTAATTGTACTGGCTATTTTCACCAACCTCCCTCTGTCTGTTTCTGCTGCTGAGGCTCAAATTGCCACACCAGGTTACAATACAAAACGGATTCAATAAAAGAGACTATTAATAAAACAAGGTCAACATTTTACCACACGTTGAGAGTTTCGATGTGGCAAACAAGTGCTGTACCGTCCTGCAGATTGCACCTGCATCTGCCTTGAAGAATAGTTTGCTATCAACAGTTCCCAGATATTTGTATGGTCATTTCCCACCAAAATAATTCAGCGAGAGAACCAAGAGGTCAGCTGACGGAGAGAAAAAAAGACAATTATGTGCGAACGTTGTTGTCACATTTGCACTTTATGTAAATAAATGTCAAAAAGACTACATCGAAAAAATATTTTCTTTAAATCCGCAATTTCTTTACGTTTTGGTCCGAGTGAAATGTTCTATGGTCTCTCCCGAGTAAAACTATTTTTTATAAGCATTTGACGAAATGTCTATGGGAAAATAAATGGTGGATGAGAATCTCTGGTACAGTGCTGAAGCAGGAAGTAGGCGGTCACTTTGCCTCTCTATACAGGCAGGCAAACTGACTGCCTTTAAAGTGCAGACACAATACAGACATGATCAAAGGTCTGCAGCAGTCAGAGTATAAAATGTACAAACGTGGGGAAGAGTACACAACTCCTGTGTGAGCCAGTGGAAGAAAAGAGGCACTCGTCTGACCTGAACACACTGTGAGAACGTCCACACCGTGTTCCTGCTTCCGATGTGATCAAGCACGTGGATCCGGATAGTGTTCAAGGTAGGGGGCACGGTGTCGCAGTGGTAGCGCTCTCACCTCACAGCAAGACCTGGGTTCGACTCCCGCCTGGGATGCTGTTGACACTACCACCATGCCTTCATTGCCTGGTGCCCAGGTTGGTTATCTTGTGAGAAAGGGCCTTTCTGTGTACAACATGAGAAATAGTAATGTTAGTGCAGCATATTATGCATCTTCCAAACTCTTCCCTATATATCTTACAGTAGCCCATGTGATATAACTATAATTGTATTATTATCTTGGTCCATTGTTTGTTTGATCAGATTCTCAAATGTTATAGTTTGTTAATGGCACTTCTCTTGCTCTTTTTTTGGCAATGGGAATAAGAGTTGCATTTTTCCAGAGGCTGGGCAGCTAAAGTGACGTTATGTATACAGTTTATATATCAAAACAAGTGCGAATTCGCAATAGCTGCAACCAGATATGTAACTTTTTGCATTAGTGACATGATATCATCCACTCCATTGTGAAACTTGCCCCACACTGCCCCCTT